>NC_138353.1:11723240-12393240 GCF_046562875.1 Panthera onca | reverse complement strand
AGTATTCCTTATCTTATTCAAAATGATTTCATTAGTCAAACATGCTATGATTATAATGTTTTCTTAAATGTCATCGCCTAGATAATGTGCAATACCACATGTGACCAATCTTTATGTTCTGCATAAACGTTTTTTCCATAAGTTGTCAGAATTGTGGAGCTTTGCCCTGGAGCCCACATCACTGCTTCGCCAAAAATGGACTCATGCACATTGTGTGCCTATATTTTCTTCTATTTTCACAGAGATGCTGCCTGCAGCATCAATGTATAGTTTCTTCATATCCGATCTTATTTATTTTTTTTTGTTTTTTACAGCTCAGCAGTGTTAAGTATAGTTATTCATGTGGTTGTGCAACCAATCTCCTGGGCTTTTGTATCTTGCAAAACTGAAACTCTAGAGCTTGTCTTTGGAGCCATTGTGGTCCTGATGAGTATGTGCCATATTAGTATGTCCCTAGATTGGGGGGGGGGGGGTTGCCTGAGGATTGCCGCATTAAGTGTACAATACAGTATTGTCACAATGTCCTACAGCAGATTTCTGGAACTTACTCATCTTCCATTGGGATGAGGTGAAACTATACCTGTTGAATAGCATCTCCCCCAGCCCCCTCCCCTCAGCCCCTGGCAACCACCATTCTACTTTGTTCCTATGAATTAATTTGAATGGAAATTCAATACCTCATCTAAGTGGAATCATTAATATTTGTCTTTTTGTGACTGGCTTGTTTCATTTAGCCTGTTTTCAGGGTTCATCCATGTTGCAGCACGTATCAGAATTTCCTTCCTTTTTAAGGTTGAATAACATTCCATTGCTTTTTTAATGTTTATTTATTTATTTATTTATTTAAATGTTGATTTATTTTTGAAAGAGAGATGCAGGTGTGAGTGGGGGAGGGGCAGAGAGAGAGAGGGAGACACAGAATCTGAAACAGGCTCCAGGCTCTGAGCTGTCAGCACAGAGCCCGACCTGGGGCTCAAACCCATAAACCATAAGATCATGACCTCAGCTGAAGTCGGATGTTTCACCGACTCAGCCACCCAGGCTCCCCGAATAACATTCCATTGTATGTATATACCACGTTCTGTTCATGCATGCATCTGTCCGTGTGCACACAGATTGTTTCAGCCTCTTGGCTATCATTGTGCATAATGCTGCCGCGAACATGGGCTTACAAACGTCTGTTGGGGACCCTGCTTTGAACTCCGTTGGATATATAATAAATCAGATCATGGCTTTGAGTAATGCGCACTATCGTGCCCTCACTTTCGTAGTTTCAAATATGTGATCAAT
Source organism: Panthera onca (assembly GCF_046562875.1). Taxonomy (NCBI): domain Eukaryota; kingdom Metazoa; phylum Chordata; class Mammalia; order Carnivora; family Felidae; genus Panthera; species Panthera onca. The sequence continues at coordinate 12,391,950 of NC_138353.1, read as the reverse complement.
GTTGCCAGTCTTTGCATGGCTGTTTGGCAGACAAGACACCGAGACAGAGGTCAGTGCTCAGGACCTTGGGACCAACAATCGTGGAAGGGAGGTGAAGGAGCAGGACTGGACAGAGGGAGAAGTTGAGCTGTAATTCATTCTCAACAAAGTCTAGGTCCACCCCAGGGGAACTCTCAGTAGCTGAGGTAATCCCCGTGGGAACAGCCACTGAGAGAGGCAAGGCCTTCATTCCTGAACAGGTCTTAGAAATCATGTTTCTGTCTACCACTATGTCCTTCAAAAGTTAAAATTTTTTACTTAAAGTGAATAATTTAAAATTTTTTATTTTTTATGCTTATTTATTTATTTTAAGAGAGAGAGAGAGAGAGAGAGAGAGAGAGAGAGGTGGAGAGAGGGAAAGAGAAAATCCCAAGCAGGCTCTGCCCTGTCAGCGCAGAGCCCCATTCAGGGCTCAAACTCAAAAACCGTGAGATCATAGCTTGAGCCGAGATCAAGAATCAGATGCCGAACCGACTGAGCCACCCAGGCACCCTTTAAGGTGAATAATTTTTAAGAGCTTAAGTGTTTAATATTCAAACATATTAAAATTATTAAATTTTATTTAATATTTTGAGACCAATATTAAAATTGACATTTTAAGAACTTAAACTTAGGAGTCTAATATCTGAATTAGATGGTTGGATTGGCAAAAAGCATACTAATGAAAGGATTTTTCATTTTCCCCCTTCCACTCATTTCTTGAAATTTTTCCTTCACGGTTTGTATAAGGGTAGGAGATAAATTCATGTCAATCATTAATAACTTTGCATTTAGCTACATTTTGCTGAAATAGCTGCTGTGGAAAATTTTTTTCTCCCTGCCACCTTATTTTTTTTTTTGCAAAAATGTATTCTGTGATCCAATTAGTTTTATGATAGCTTTCCATTTTCCAGTCGTGATTATTTTTTCCTTCTTGATAGATGTCAAATAGGGTTGATATTTTACCATAGAATCTTAACATCATAAAATAATATGTAGATGACAAGCCAGTAAACTTAATAATAGTTAATTTCTATACTGATGAAATTGTTAAAGCAATAATAAACAACTGCTATAATAATATAATTAACAGACTGTTGAGCAATACTCTTCAATTTCCACCCACAAACATTCTTTGTGGATTACTAAGGGTAAATTGGGTATTAATTATCATATAGTGATTCATGCCAAGTGAAAGGATGTGTGGACTTAAATTTGGAACTCAATAATTCTAGTCTGGTATGGCAAATAATTAGAAAACATGAACTGCAGTATGAAATGCTGAACGCGGCCAAAGCTCAGCCACCAAGCGGGATTTTTTTTTTTTCTCATTAAACTTTTGTTTTAATGGCTCTCAAAATTCTGTGACAGATTTTTGGTTCAATTGCTTCCACTAAAAAGTACTGATTTTAAAAACAAATAACTTGGGGAGACTGGGTGGCTCAGTTGGGTTAAGCATCTGACTTCAGCTCAGGTCATGATCTCACAGTTCATGGGTTCGAGATCTGCATCGGGCTCTGTGCTGACAGCTTGGAGCCTGGAGCCTCCTTCGGATTCTGTGTCTCCCTGTCTCTCTGCCCCTCCCCCGTTCACTCTCTGTCTCTCAAAAATAAATAAACGTTAAAAAAATTTAAAAAAACCTAGTAACTTAAAACTGCCACACACACACAAACCCACGCACGCATAAATGACCCACAAAACATTCTCCTTTCCTTCTGAAGGTTTTACGATGTATTGTTATCATTAACCAGTCTTTTTTCCCTAAGTTTCTTTACTTATTTTGAGAGAGAGAGAGAGAGAGAGAGAGAGAGAGAGTCCCAAATAGGCTCTGCACTGCCAGCACAGGGCCTGATTCGGGGCTCGAACTCGGAAACTAAGATCATGACCTGAGCCGAAACCAAGAGTTGGACGCTTACCCACCTGAGCCACCCAGGTGCCCCTCATTAGCCAACGTCTTACTATCAAGCTTAAAAGACCAACTGACACAAACAGTTTTGAGACCATGTTTCCACCACTGATTAAGACTGGGGTGGCAGTTATTGGGGATTCCATTCATTTAGCCTTCTGAGCCTTCTGGCCAGGCTCGGTGACCTTGCCAGCCCCAGCTGCCTTCTTGTCCACTGCTTTGATGACCTCCACAGCAACCATCTGTCTCACGTCACTAACAGCAAAAACCGCCCGCCGGGAGGATAGTCAGAGACGCTCTCAACACACACAGGTTTGCCAGGAGCCGTATCAACGAAGGCAGCATCACCAGATTTCAAGAACTCGGGGCCATCTTCCAACTTTTTTCCAGAATGACGATCAATCTCTTTCAGCTCAGCAAACTTGTGAGCAACGTGGGCCGTGTGACCATTCAGCACAGGTGCATTTCCGGCACTGATGTGGCCCGGATGGTTCAGGATAATCACCTGAGCTGTGAAGCCAGCTGCTGCCGTCGGTGGGTCACTTCTGCTGTCACCAGCCACACTGCCATGACGAACATCTTTAACAGATTTGTTCTTGACCCTGAAGCCCACGCTGTCCTCAGGAAGAGCCTCGCTCAAAGCTTCATGGTGCATTTCAACAGACTTTACTTCAGTTGTAACCTTGACTGGAGCAAAGGTGACCGCCATGCTGGGTTTAAGAGCACCGGTCTCCGCTCGGCCCACAGGGACAGTACCAATACCATCAGTTATGTGGACATCCTGGAGGGGCAGACGCAAGGGCTTGTCAGTTGGACGAGTAGGTGGCAGAATGCAATCCAGAGCCTCAAGCAGTGTGGTTCCCCTGGCATTGCCATCTTTGCGGGTGACTTTCCATCTCGTGAACCAAGGCCTGTGAGCGACTGGGCTCCAGCTCGTTGTCACCATTCCAACCCCAAATTGGCAAACATGCAACTGTGCTGGGGTTGTAGCCAATTTTCTTAATATAGGTGCTGACTTCCTCAACAATTTCCTCGTATCTCTTCTGGCTATAGGCTGGCTCAGTGGAACCCATGTTGTCAACACCAACAATTAGTTGTTTCACGCCCAGTGTGTAAGCCAGAAGAAGGGCATGCTCATGGACGGGTCTGCCCATTCTTGGAGATGCCTGCTTCAAATTCGCCACCAGCAGCAGCAATCGGGACAGCACAGCCAGCCTGTAATTACATTTTTGATAAGGTCTCTGTGTCCTGGGGCATCAGGGATGATCACATGATACTTGCTGGTCTCAAATTTCCACAGGGAACGATCAATGGTGATAACCATGTTCGTGTTCAGCTTTCAGTTTATCCAAGACCCAGGCATACGTCAAGGAACCTTTCCCATCTCAGCAGCCTCCTTCTCAAAATTTTCAATAGTTATTTTGTCAGTCCCATCACATTTGTAGATCAGATGCCCAGTAGTGGTAGGCTTGCCCAAATCTACGTGTCCAATGACATGATATGAGCATTTTCCTTTCCTGTTTCGGTTTAGGTTTAGTGGTGGTTTTCATACCTGGGTTCTGGTGGCAAAACCACTATGGAAAAAGGGGATTAAAAAAAAATGCTCTGCACCTCAGGTGAAAAGCAAATCCTTGTTCAGAAGCACAGGCTATTTTAGATTATATGAGATCAACAATGTCTTTCCATTTTCTTTCTTTTTTTGTGAGTATTTAAAAAATTTTTGTTTTTATTAATTTAGTTTTATTCCTTTTTATTGAGGTGTAATTGACATACATTGTATTAGTTGCAGGTGTAAAACATAATGATTCAATATTTTTATATATTGCAGGGCACCTGGGTGGGTTGTATGGTTAAGCATCTGACTCTTGACTTCGGCTCAGGTCATGATCTCATGGTTCTTGAGTTCAAGTCCCACATCAGGCTCCGCACTGACAACTTGGAGCCTGCTTGGGATTCTCTCTCTCCCTCTTTCTTTGCCCCTCCCCTGCAGTCTCTCTCAAAATAAATAAATAAACTTAAAAAATATTTGTATGTATTGCAAAATGATCACCAGAAATCCAGTTTACATGTGTCACCATACAAGGTCTTTCCTTTTTTTTTTTTTTTCTTTGAGAGAGACAGAGAGAGAGAAGGAATTGGGGAAAGGGGCGGAGAGAGAGGAAGAGAGAATCTTAAGCAGGCTCCATGCCCATTGTGGAGCCTGACACAGGGCTTGATTTCATGACCCTGAGATCATGACCTGAGCCACCCAGGTGCTCCAAGGTCCTTCCATTTTCAAGCTGATTTCTCCTAAGTGGTAGCTACCAACCATGTTGGACCAAGACACTTTGCTGCCATCTGCTGGAGTATGATTGCAATAAATTATAATTTACTTTGCAATCAGCAAAAGAATAACAAAATACACAAATATTTACAAAAAAATGGTTTCAAAATAATTAAGATGTCTGTGATGTGAATGGCACCTCTTGAAGTATAAGGCTCTTTCTTGTACAGTGTCCAACATGAACAGCTGTACATGGTGACTGTGGAAAGCCACACACAAGTGGGACAGGTGTTGGGGGAGAATCGACTGATAACAAAGTGGAAGACAGTCAGAAGGCTTCTAGGAAGAGATCCATAGCCAGGAGTAGCAGGACTTGGAAATTAGATAAGAGTGAATTTTAGGACCATCTAAGGTGTGTTTGGGGTTAGGGGTAGTCAATCAAAGTGGAAGGAATTATTGGAAGGTGATCAGGTGTGTGACAAGAGATGCAGGCTCTACTCTGCATTTACTGTGTCCTTAAGAGAATCCTTCCTCTTCCCAAGTTCTTTATCTCCCTTTGGATGTGGGAGGGGGCAGGAGTTGCTGCATTCTAGGAGCTCTGCCCTCTTTGACCTTCCAGGATCTCCAGGAATGGGTCAGGATGAGGGGTGGAGTCACAGGTTCTCCTTGTAGGAGCAGAGATGGCTGAACTTTAGGGGGGACTTGGCCATGTTCTGGCCACACAAGTGTATACACCCACCCCCAGTCTGCACTGGTGTGTGGAGGGACCAGAGGATCTCAGGTGAATGCTAGGAGGAACCCTCAGAAGAGTCTCCCTTACCCCTGGATTCCTCCGTTTGTATCCACAACCTTTTGGCTATGCCAAGCTCCCTCTATATTCCAAACTTCTCTGCCTTTTCCAAGGATCTCCATTGCTTACCCTTTCTCGGCCCTTCCACGTCTCCCCCATCATAGATTCCCTTACTCCCCTTGTGCCCCTTCCCCCTACCACAGCTTTCTTCCCCCTACCTCTGTCTCAGTTCTAGAACTATTTCCCCAGCCTTGCTTTCACTCCCACCCCTTTTTTTTCCCCACCTCTTTCTTTTTGCTTTTCCCAAGCTTCCCACTCTCTCCAAGCTGACCTTCCAGCCCCCTCTTCCCCTGCCTGTCATTTCCTGGCCCTTCTTTCCTGGGTCCATTCCACTGCCCCCACCTGAGATTGCCAGATGAAATATAGGATGCTAATTTAAATCTGAGTTTCTGGTAAACAGCAGATAATTTATAGTATAAGTATGTCCCAAATATTTTACAGTGCATACTTATACTATTTATCTGAAACTCAAATTTTATTAGGTGTCCTGTATTTTTATTTGCTCTATCTTACAAATCTACTCTTGTCTCTCCCCAACTTCCGTGGCCATGTTCACGCCACTCAGACTGGTCTCCTTGAAGACCCTGCAGCTCTCAGGCAGGCAGTCCAGTGCTCCTCCCCAAACCCTCCAACTCCATCCAGCTTATTAGCTCCTCACCAGCCACTCTGGGCGTCCTCACAACCCAGCAACGAAAGGGTTATCACCAGACAATGCAGGGGACCTGAAGGACATTGCACAGCTCTGTGGCCGGTATTGGTTCTGTTTGGTTGTACTAGGGCATATTCATTGTTGTGTGGTTTATTCCACTGATACATTTGTTTATCGTTAGGTCTTTACCATACTGACTTAATTAGCGTAGCTTTAGAATAAGTCTTGAAATAAAGCGGTATAAGTTCTCCTTTTTCTTCAAGACTGTCAGGGCTGGGGTGCCTCAACAGTTGGTTGAACGTTCCACTTCAGCTCAGGTCACGATCTCACGGTTCATGTGTCCGAGCCCCTCGTCAGTCTCTGTGCTGACAACTCAGAGCCTGGAGCCTGCTTTGGAGTCTGTGTCTCCCTCTCTCTCTCCCCCTCCCCTGCTCACACTCTGTGCCTCTCTCTCTCTCAAAAATAAATAAACACTAAAAAAAAAAAAAAAAAAAAGACTGTCAGAGTTATTCTGAGACTTTCCATATATATTTTAGAATTATCAACTTATATTTTTAAAAGTTAGCTGGGATTTTTATTGGAATTGTGTTGAATCTATAGACTCATTTGGAGAGAGTTGACGGGCTAACAGTGCAGAGTCTCCAGTCCATGAGTATGATATATCTCTCTATTTATTTGTCTTCGATTTTTCCAAGCCAGCATTTTATAGCATTTACTGTAGGCCTTGCCTATCTCCCTTTATATTGATTTCTAGATAATTTAGTTTTAATGTTTTTCAATTGAATTATAATTGACATACAATATTATATTCGTTTCAGGTGTGCAAGACAGCGATTCCATAGTTTTATATATTCTGAAATGATTTACTTACCCTCTGTCACCAAAGTTATTATTATCAACTGTATTTTCTGTGCCATATATTACATTCCCCTCATTTATTTTGTAACTAGAAGTTTAAAAAAATTTTTTTTAATGTTTATTTTTGAGAGAGAGTGAGACAGAGCATGAGCAGGGGTGGGGCAGAGAGAGAGAGAGAGGGAAGGAGACACAAAATCTGCAGCAGGCTCCAGGCTCTGAGCTGCCAGCACAGAGCCCAATACGGGGCTCGAACTCACAGACCTGAGCCAAAGTCAGATGCTCCACTGATGGAGCCACCCAGGTGTCCCTATAACTGGGAGTTTTTACCTCTTCACCTCTTTTATGTATTTCCCTTGTTCCCCCGCCCTCTGGAAACCCCCAGTTTGTTCTCTGTATCTATGAGTCTGTTTCTGTTTTGTTTGTTTTGTTTTTAGATTCCACATGTAAGTGAAATCATATGGTATTTGTCTTTCTCTGTCTTACTTATTTCACTTACCCTACTACCCTTTCGTTCCATCCATGTTGTCGCAAATGGCAAGATTTCATTCATTTTTTTTTTACAGTTGAGTAATATTCTATTGTATATACACACCACATCTTCTTTATCTGTTCATCTATAAATGGCCACTTAAATGCTTCCATATCTTCACTACTGTAAATAGTGCTGCAGTTAACTTAGTGTTGCAATTTAGTGTCTTTGTTTTCTTCAGGTAAATACCCAGAAATGGAATCGCTGGATTATGTGGCAATTCTTTTTTTTTTTTTTTTTGATTGTATGTATGGTAATTCTATTTTTAATTTTTTGAGGAAGCTTCATACTGTTTTCCATAGTGGCTGCACCAACTTACATTAATTTACTATCACTACCAATAGTGCACGAGGGTTCCCTTTTTTCAACATCCTTGCCACCACTTGCTACTTCTTGTAATAGCCATCCTGACAGGGGTGAGGTCGTATCTTATTGTGGTTTTGATTTGCATTTCCCTGATGGTGAGTGATGTTGAGCATCTTTGGATGTATCTGTTGGCCATCTGTATGTCTTCTCTGGAACAATGTCTATTCAGGTCCTTCACCCATTTTTAGCCAGGTTGTTTGGTTTTTGTTATTGAGTTATATAAATTATTTATATGTTTTGAGTATCAGCTCCTTATTGGGTATATCATTTGCCAGTATCTTCTCCCGTTTCGTAGGTTGCTTTTTCATTTTGTCGATGGTTTCCTTCATATGTAAAAGCATTTTAGTTTGATGCAGTCCCATTTGTTTATTTTTGCTTTTGTTGCGCTTCCATGAGGAAACATATCCAAAAAAATATTGCTTAGACTGATGTTAAAGAGCTTACTGTGTATGTTTTCTTCTACGAGTTTTATGGTTTCAGGTCTTAAATTTAAGCGTTTAATCCATTTTCAATTTATTTTGGTATATAGTATTAGACAGCGGTCGGGTTTCATTCTTTTTGGATGTAGTGGTCCAGGTTTCCCCAACACCATTTATTGAAGAGACCATTCCCCTGTACCCCCCACATTGTATGTTCTCGCTCAATTTGTCATAGATTAATTGACCAGATGAGTGTGGATTTATTTCTGAGCTCTCTATTCTGAGCCATTGACCTATGTGTCTGTTTTTGTGCCAGCACCACACTGTTTGAATTACTATAGCTTTGTAGTATAGTTTGAAATCAGGGCATGGGATATCTCCATCTTTGTTCTTTCTCAAGATCGCTTTGGCCGTTCAGGGTCTTTTGTGGTTCCATACAGATTTTAGGATTATTTGTTCTAGTTCTGTGAAAAATGCCATTGGTATTTTGATAGAAATTGCATTGAATCTGTAGGTTGCTTTGAATAGTATGGACATTTTAACAATATCAATTCTTCTCGTCTATGAACATGGTATATCTTCTCATTTATTTGTGTTGTTTTCAATTTCTTTCATCAATGTCTTATATTTTCAAGGTACAGGTCTTCCACCTCCTTGGTTAAATTTATTCCTAGGTATTTTTTGGGGGGGATACAATTGTAAATGGCATTGTATATATGCCATTTTGATAGTTCATTATTAGTATACAGAAATGAAGCATATTTTTTATCCTGCAACTTTACTGAATTCATTTGTGATTTTTCTTTTTTTTAAAGTTTAGTTATTTATTTTGAGAGAGAGAGGGAGAGAGAGCATGAGAGAAGGAGGGGCAGAGAGAGAGACAGAGAATCTCAAACTGATAGTGCAGAGCCTGAAGTGGATTTGATCTCATGAACAATGAGATCACGACCTGAGTTGAAATCAAGAGTTGGATGGTTAAGCCACTCAGACACCCCTTCATTTATTATTTGTAATAGGGTTTTATTTTGTGGAGTCTTTTGGGTTTTCTATACATAGTATCATGTCATCTGCAAATAGTGATAATTTTACTTCTTCCTTTCCAATCCGAATGCCTTTTATGTCTTTTTCTTGCCTAATTGTGGCTAGGACTTCCAATACTGTGTTGAATTAAAGTGGTGAGAGGGTCATCCTTATCTTGTTTTTCTTAGAAAAAAAACTTTCAGCTCTTCACCACTGAGTATAATGTTAGTTGTGGGTTTGTCATCTATGGCCTTTATTATGGTGAGGTATGTTTATTCTAAACCCACTTTTTTTGAGAATTTTTAGTATAAATGGATGTTGAATTTTGTCACATGGTTTTTCTGTACCTATGGAGATGTTCATATGATTTTTTTCTTTCATTTTGCTAACGTGGTGTAGCATATCAATTGATTTGTGGATATTAAACCATTCTTGCATCCCTGGAATAAATCCCACCTGGTCATGGTGTATGATCCTTTTAATGTATTGTTGAATTCAGGTTGCTAATATTTTGCTGAAGATTTTTACATGTTCATCAGGGATACTGGCCTTTAATTTTTTTTTGTATTTTTTTTTGTATTTTTTTGGGGGGGGCTTTGGTATCAAGATAATGCTGGCTTTGTAAAATGAGTTTGGAAGTATTTCATCTTATTCAACTTTTTTGGGAATAATTTGAGAAGAATGGGTATTAATTTTTCTTTCTTTCTTTCTTTCTTTCTTTCTTTCTTTCTTTCTTTCTTTCTCCTTCCTTCCTTCCTTCCTTCCTTCCTTCCTTCCTTCCTTAAATGAAATTTATTGTTAAATTGGTTTCCATACAACACCCAGTGCTCATCCCAACAGGTGCCCTCTTCAGTACCCATCACCCAGCCTCCCCTCCCTCCCACCCCCCATCAACCCTCAGATTGTTCTCAGTTTTTAAGAGTCATTATGGTTTGGCTCCCTCCCTCTCTAACTTTTTTTTTCCTTCCCCTCCTCCATGGTCTTCTGTTAAGTTTCTCAGGATCCACATAAGAGTGAAAACATATTGTACCTGTCTTTCTCTGTATGACTTATTTCACTTAGCATAACACTTTCCAGTTCCATCCACGTTGCTACAAAAGGCCATATTTCATTCTTTCTCATTGCCACGTAGTATTCCATTGTGTATATAAACCACAACTTCTTTATCCATTCATCAGTTGATGGACAACTAAAAGGCAACCAACGGAATGGGAAAAGATATTTGCAAATGACATATTGGACAAAGGGCTAGTATCCAAAATCTATAAAGAACTCACCAAACTCCACACCTGAAAAACAAATAATCCAGTGAAGAAATGGGCAGAAAACATGAATAGACACTTCTCTAAAGAAGACATCCAGATGGCCAACAGGCCCATGAAAAGAGGCTCAACGTCGCTCCTCATCAGGGAAATACAAATCAAAACCACACTCAGATACCACCTCACACCAGTCAGAGTGGCCAAAATGAACAAATCAGGAGACTATAGATGCTGGAGAGGATGTGGAGAAATGGGAACCCTCTTGCACTGTTGGTGGGAATGCAAATTGGTGCAGCCACTCTGGAAAACAGTGTGGAGGCTCTTCAAAAAATTAAAAATAGACCTACCCTATGACCCAGGAATAGCACTTCTAGGAATTTATCCAAGGGATACGGGAGTGCTGATGCATAGGGGCACTTGTACCCCAATGTTTATAGCAGCTCTCTCTCTTTTTTTAATGTTTATTTACTTTTGAGAGACAGAGAGACAGAGGCGTGAGTGGGGGAGGGGCAGAGAGAGGGAGACAGAATCTGAAGCAGGCTTCAGGCTCTGAGCTGACAACACAGAGCCTAACGCGGAGCTTGAACTCACAAACCACAAGATCGTGACCTGAGCTGAAGTCAGATGCTTAACCAACTGAGCCACCCAGGCACCCCAGTATTAACTTTCTTTCAAATGTTTGGTAGAATTCACCTGTGAAGCCATCTGGACCTGGACTTTTGTTTGTTGGTTATTTTCACTACTGGTAATTTGTCTATTCATATTTTCTATTTCTTCATGATTCAGTCTTGGAAGATTGTATGTTACTATGGATTTATCCACTTTTTCTGGGTTGTCTAATTTTTTGGCATATAATTGTTCACAGCATTCTCTTGTGATGCTTTATGTTTCCTTGATATTGGTTGTAATTTCTCCTCTTTCATTTCTGATTTTATTTATTTGGGCCCTCTTTTTTTCTTGATGAATCTGCTAAAGTTTTGTTGATTTTGTTTATCTTTTCAAAGAACTAGCTCTTAGTTTCACTGATCTTTCTTTCTTTCTTTCTTTCTTTCTTTCTTTCTTTCTTTCTTTCTTTGTTCATTCCTATTTCACTTATTTCCACTCTGATCTTTATTATTTTCTTACTCCTACTAACTCTGAGTTTTGTTTTTTCTTCTTTACCTAGTTCCTTTAGGTTATGAACTTCCCTCTAAGAACTGCTTTTGTTGGATCACAAAGATTTTGAAACATTGTTTCCATTTTCATGTGTCACAAACTATTTTTTAATTTCCTCTTTGGTTTCTTGATGCCTTGGTTGTTTAGTCTCCATGTGTTTGCGTTTTTCCCAGTTTTCTTCTTGAAATTGACTTCTAGTTTCATAGCATTGTGGTTAGAAAAGGTGCTTGGTATGATTTCCATCTTCTTAAATTTATTGAGACTTGTTTTGTGGCCTAACATGTGATCTTTCTGGAGAATGTTCCATGTGGACTTGAAAACAATGTGTATTCTTCTGTTTTGGGATGAAATGTCCTGTATATATTTACTAAGTCTCTCTGTTTAATGTATTGTTTAAGGCTAATGTTTCCTTGTTGATTTTTTATCTGGATGATCTATGCATTGATGTAAGTGGGGTTATTAAAATGTCCTACTATTATTGTATTGCTGTCTATTTCTGCATTTATTTCTGTTAACATTTGTTTTATGTATTTAGGTACTTCTGTGTTGGGTGGATAATTGTTACAAATGTTATATCCTTTTGTTGGATTGACCCCTTTATCATTATGTGATGCTCTTCTTTGTCTTTTGTTAGTCTTTGTTGTAGAGTCTGTTTTGTCTGCCACCTGAGCTTTCTTTTCATTTCCATTTTCATTGTATGTTTTTCCCATCCCTTCACTTTCAGTCTGCAGTATCTTTAGGTTTGAAGTGAGTCTCTTGTAGGTAGCATGTAGAAGTGTCTTGGTTTTTTGGTGTGTGTTTTTTTTTAATCCATTCAGCCACCCTGTGTGTTTTGATTGGAGAATTTAATCCATTTACATTTAAAATAATTATTAATAGATATATACTTATTGCCATTTTGTTAATTGTTTTCTGTTTTTGTAGTTTCTCTCTGTTCCTTTCTTCTTTCTCTCTATGTTCTTTTGGTTTGACTGGTTTCATTAGTGTTATATTTAGATTCCTTTCTCTTTTTCTTTTGTGTATTTACTATGTTTTTTCTTTGTGGTTACCATGAGGTCCACATATAATATCTTATGTATGGAGCAGTCTCTTTTAAGTTGATGGTAACATAATTTTGAATACATTTCAAAGCTTTGTATTTTTACTTCACACTCTCAACATTTTATGTTTTTGATGACACATTCTGCATCTTTTTATTTTATGTATCCCTTCACTAATTATTGTACTTTAAATTAATTGTGCCACTTTTGTCTTTCACCTTTCATACTTGCTTTGTAAGTATTTTATGCACTACCTTTATTATTTATTTACCTGTTCCAGTGAGATTTTTACTTTAGTATGTTTTATCATTAATTGTGCCTTTTCTTTTTAGTTTAGGGAAGTCCCTTTAACATTTCTCATAAGGCAAATTTAGTAATAATGAACTGTTTTAGCTTTTGTTTGTCTGGAAGACTTCTAATCTACTCTTCAATGTTATATAGCCTTGCTGAATAAAGAATTCTTAGTTGGCAATTTTTTTCTTTCAACACTTTGAATATGTCATGCCACTCTCTTCTGGCCTACAAAGCATTTGCTGAAAAATCTGCTGATAGCCTTATGGAGTTTATACATGGTATGTTGCTTTTCCTCCTACTGCTTTTAAGATTCATTCTTTATCCTTAACTTTTACCATTGTAACTATAATGTGTCTCAATGTGTTTCTCTTTGGGTTCATCTTTTTCAGAACTCTCTGGGCCTCCTAGATCTGGATGTCTACGTCCTCCCCCTAATTAGGGAAGTTTTCAGCTGTTATTTCTTCAAATACGTTTTCTCGTTCTTTCTTTCTCTCTTCTCCTTCTGCGCTTCTGAGACCCCTATAATGTGAATGTTCGTCTGCTTGATATTATCCCTGAAGTCCTTAAGGTATTCTCACTTCTTTTACTTCTTTTTTTTTACTTTGCCGTTCTGGTTGGGTGTTTTCAATTGCTTTGTCTTCCAGATTGCTGATTTGCACTTCTATTTCATCTGTTCTGCTGTTGAAACCCCCTGTGTATTTTTCAGTTCAGTTATAACGTCTGTTTGGCACTTTCTTATAGTTTTTTTAAATTAAAAAAAAATGTGTTTATTCACTTTTGAGAGAGAGACGGAGACTCTCTTTGCTGAGGTTCTTGCTGTATTCATCCATTCCTTTCCCAAGATAAGTAAGCATATTTATGACCATTACTTTGAACTCTTTATCAGGTAGGTAGGTTATATCCTGTGAGGAAATAGGTTTTATCTACATAAATGGGTTAGAAAAAAGCTTAGGGAGGAAAGCTGCCACCATGGGGCAAAAGCACCCAAGGTTAGCTACCGAGATATTGGAATAGGATCACAAGTAACTTGTTATATCACCTGCCGGAAATTACTCTCCATTTGTTGCCAATGTACCTGATCACAAACACCACTTGCCCCCAGACCCTTTGCTTCTTACTCACGTGAGTTAATGATTACTACCTGATTGTTTTCTTCACATTCACCATATTTGCAAGATCTTGAGAGCTCAATAAATACGGAGACTAAAGCCCTGTTTGGGGCTCTTGTCCTCCCAAACATTAGCCTCTCTCATATTCCGTTCTGTGTTTGCTCTCCTGTTGGACAATACAGAACCTCAGATTCATAGTCTGCGACAATCTCCATTGCATTAAGTTCTTTTTATGGGGATTTCCTTTTTAATTTGGTTTGGGACATATCACTCTGCCTTCTCCTTTTGCCTGTCTCTCTGTGTTTGTCCATATGTATGAGTGAAGGAGTTAACTCCCTTATTCTTAGAGGAATAGTCTTGTGTAGGAGCTGTTTTGTGTGGCCCCAAAGCACAGTCTCCCTTGGTCATTGGAGCCAGGCACTCTAGCCATCTCTCATGTGGGCTGTGTATTTCCTGGCCATGATAGGGTTGCAGCTCCTGCATGGGGAGGGTGGGCCTCGGGGAACTAGTTGGCCTGGTTGCAGCTTGGCTCCTGGGCAGGGAATGTGGGGCTTGAGCCACTTGCCTGTCCTGGTTATGGCTTGGTCTCTGCAAAGGGAGGACAGATGCATGGAACTTGACCCATCTGTGGCTTATATGCTATGTAGGAGGTGTAGACTATGGGGTGCTCATCCAGCCAGGTTACTGTGGGGCGGAAAAAACAAAAATCACAGTTGAGAAAGACAGGAATAAATAAGTTGACAACTAGCTCTTCTTACTGAAGGGAAATCAGTAAAAATGTGCTCCAATTCCTCCTCCAGTGCTAGCTGGCTAGAGGGAGGGCACCAAAAATCTTGCCTGTTGGTTCTGTCACCAGCAAATTAGGATGAGAGTGTAAAAACGGTGTCTTCCAGTGCTTCTGCCCCCAGTAAAGTCCCTGCAGGTTCCTGCCTCTCCAGTCACCACTTGGAAGTTAGTAAATGGGTTTCCCTCATTTATGATCTGGGCACCTTTCAGGTTTTTTAAAATTAAAAAAAAAAATTTTATTATTTGTTCTTCCAAATTTTTATTTAAATTCTAGTTAGTTAACGTACTTAAGAAGTAGTAATAGTGGCTTCAGAAGTAAAATTCAGTGATTCATCAACTACACACAATACCCAGTGCTCATCATAATAAGCGCCCTCCTTAATATCTATCACCCATGTAGCCCACCCCCCACCCAGATCTAGGCACTTTTCAATGTGTTGCTTTTGTGCTGGATCTCATGGCGAGTAGGTTTGCGTGCAAGGCCTTTAAGAGCAAGATCTCTATTCCCTATAGTTCAATGATTCTCTTGGTCTTAATCCCCACTGGTATTCAAAGCCAGATGTTTTGGGGGATTGTTTTTCTGGTACTGGCTCCCAGGGTTAAGGTTCCTGGTGTAGAACATTCCCTCCTTCACTCCTTGAGGGAATGTTCCATATTTTTGGGATCCCTCCTGCTTGTGGGGTCACTGTGTCTTGGGTGGGGAGTCCTGGGTTAGGCTGTGTCTCTGCCTCTCTTACCTTTCTTGAAAGTCTCTTTATCTTTTGTTGTGGAAGCACTATTTACCTATTTCTCAGGTTCTTTTCAGAGGAGAATTATTCCATATGAATCAGTAAATTTGTTGTGTCCAGGAGAGGAGGTGGGTTCAGGTCTTCCTATGCCACCATCTTGAACCTCCCCCCATCGCCCCACCTTTTTGTTAAATTAAAAAAAAATTTTTTTTAAGTAATATCTACATCTAATGGGGGTTTGAACTCACAACCCCTAGATCAAAAGTTGCATGTTCTACTGGCTGAGCCAGCCAGGTGCTCCAAACCCATTCCTTTTTAATACTATTTTAAATGGTATTACTTTAAAATTTCATTTTATAATTGTTTTCTAGTTTATAGAAATGTAATTGATGTGTAAACATTGACCTCATATCTCCCAACATTTCTAAATTTACTTATTAGTTCTAATTGTAGATTCCTTTGGCTTTTCTATGTACAGTTGTGTCATCTGTAAATACAGCTTTACTTCTTTTCCAATCTTTGTGCTTTTTCTTTTTCTTGTACTATTGCACAGTATGAGATTGAATAGAGTATGCATTCTTGTCTGTTCCTGATGTTGCTGTATAGTTTGAATATCACCTCTGTTAACACTTCTCAGAGTCTATATCATCCCCCTAAACCCTTCAATTTATCACCTTCACAACAGCAAAACATCAAGGTCATGGGCAGTGGGCCCTCTGTCCAACCATGTAGCCTCCAGGATTCAAGGCCAGCATCTAGGCAGGGATCTAACTGAATTTCTCAGGGCCTAACTGCTCATCAGGGTTAACTCCACATCCTGGGGGCCTGGGTGTATGGGGGAGAGACAAGGAGGTCAAGAAGCCGTGAGATACCTCTCAAATCCTCTGACCAGAGTCAGTTTCCTTGCACATCTGTCTGGGAGTCTACTCTAGAAATGCTTCATCAGTATCTTGTTCTTGATGATATCTTTTAAATCATTAAGTTTGATATTGGGTAAAGTTGTACATGACTACTTAGAGTTCTCCTGGTTGTGTTAACATGTTAGACAATAGGAGGGAAAAGAACCAATTTGTTGGATAAACACATGAAAAAATAGTGGGATAGCCATGGGGGTAGACTGAGTCTTTTTTATTTTTAAATATTTATTTATTTATTTTGAAAGAGAGAGAGAGAGAGCAGTGGAGAGGCAGAGAGAGGGGGAGAGAGAGAATCCCAAGCAAGCTCCATGCTCAAAATGGAGCCAGACAGGGGGCTTGATCCCACAAACTGAGATCATGACCCGAGCTGACATCAAGAGTCAGATCCTCACCCAATTGAGCCACCCAGGCACCTGAATAGGGAGTCTTATTGAGTTTTAGCACTTTCAAGATAGCTGGTAATTAAAACAAAGTTTGGTGGTTTCTCCTTTTTCCTTTTTGCATTTGATGATCTGAGGAAAAAAATACGAGGGTGCTTTGGAAATTGCAAATAATGGATTTTTCATTAATTAGGAATGATCTTAGTGGCATGGAGGAAATCTTAAATACAATTCCCAGATTCCCAGACCCTTAGTGGACAAATACAAGATAAGATTGTGGACCTAGAAACTGGTCCAAGAAGAAAGATACCAGTATTTTAACAGGAAAAGTCACAACAAACACATAAAAGGCTATTAGACCCGAAGGCATGATCAAATCCCTTTCTTTGGCAGCATTTGTATAGTTCTGACACTGGTCTAAAATATGGTAATAAGATTTATTAAATCTTCTCCTTTTTGCTTAACAAAGCTGTAAATAAAATCAAGAAGTGAATATTTTGAATTAACATAGTACAAGCAATGCTTCATAGATTAGCTTTGAAACGAAGGATAATATGGAATGGTAGAGAATCATGAAAATAAAGGCCATTTTCTTAAATTGTATTGTGGAAAAATTTAAAGGTGCAAAGGTGTTGAAATATTGGTTCGGTGATCATTTAAATTCCTACAACCTAGATCAAAATTATTAACAGCTGTCATACTTGTTTATTCTATCTGTATTTCTGCACGAGTTATCTTCTGATGCATAAGAAATTGCAAAGAAAACCTACTGGCTTAAAACAACAAGCATTTTATCTTCTGGTAAGGATTGACTTGACCCATCACTGTCAAGACCTATCATGTGTCAATGGTCAGCTGGTGGATTGGATGGTGGCTGCATGATCTCAGATGATCCCATTCACAAGACTGATGGTTGGCTGGCTGTCATCCAAGCCTCAGTTCTCCTCCACATGGCCTCTCATCCTCCAACAGGCTAGACTGGACTTTTTTCATATAGGAGTGGCAAGGTTCTAAAGGGCAGCAAGAAAGGGCAATCAACAAGTACTTCCAATCAACAAGTACTTTTTATGCCTCTCCTCAAGTTATGTTTGCTAACTTGTCTCATTGGCCAGAGCAAGTCACAAGGCTAGCAGAGAATCTGTGTGGAAGGGCAGTAAGCAAAGGTATGGATAGATAGAGGCAAATAACTTGTGGTTGTTTTTTCTATCTCTATCTATCTGTCTATCTATCTATTGTTGTCCAACCACTAAAAGCAAATGGAAGATGTCATTTTGCTTCACTGCTAAATAAAAATCCTGGAGTAGGCAAGGGGTTTCCCTTCCCTCTCTGCCAGTTATTTTTATTACTGTTTCCCCCTGCAGGTTATTTTTAACAAGCTAAATGATTTGAACACACACACACACACACACACACACACACACACACACCACATTCCACCTGTCATAGGACATCCCTGCCCTCTCGTGTGCCCAGTCATGCAAATACAACATCACCTTTCCCACAGTGTGACACACTCTTGACTCTATCACGCGCCCAATGTTCACATCCAAACCCTCCATCATGTGTGTGCCTCACCATCATGAAAACACACTCGGGCTCTGTCCCACGCCTGTCCCTACATCACGTGAGCCAGGGAGACACCTGACCCTATTTTGCCCACCTTCTCCCTCAAGTCTGTCACACCATCACCTCCCTCAGCTGCTCACGCCTTCCACCTCCTAACCCCACCGTCGGCTGGGGTCAGAGGGCTTTACGTACTCTGTGTTACGTACTCTCTACCTGTGTTGATTTTTCCTTTTCAAAGACTTGCTCACACGCGGAACCCTAGAGCCCGCGGATGCTCTAGGGGACCTCGGAGACCCTCCATCATTCGGGCCCGGTGGCCTATGGGAAATGTAATCCAGTGCAGGAAAAGCAGGAGACTAGGAAAGCCAAGGGCCATTGGACCGCCCCGCCTCGGGGGTTTCTGGTAGTTGTAGTCAGTCTCTCAGTGCGCAGGTGTAAGCTCGAGCCAGCCTTGCACAGGGAAAACTGTCAGCGTGGGGTAGTTTGGCGCACGTCCAGGGCTAGTGGGCCCCTGAGTTCCGCGGTCGGTAAGGCGGAGTGTTGTGTATGGTGGCCAGTGAAGGGTTCCAGCCCTTGGAGCAGGGCTCGGAACATGTCAGGTGGCGTGTGTGTGTGTGTACACGTATGTGTGCCTGGTGCGTCAGAGGATTGAGTGGCGGTAGACGGATGCAGCGGTGTGTGGGAGCCAGTTCTTACTGGCAGATTCTCAGAACACTTGACACTTGTTTTGAACACAGCCATTATTTTAAAATTATGTAAACGTATAATAAATACACTAGAAACTACGCTAACAAATAGTCAAACGCATCACTTTCTAATTATTTTATTATCTGTGCTCTTGAGATTATGTCTTTAGTGTGTGTATGGTGAAAATACTTTATCACGATGTACTACTGCGTATCCCTTCCCAGCTCCACCTTCGGCGATACCACTTTGGTGGCTAGAAATTGGCCATGATGGGACTGTTTACACTATGGGAATTGACAGTCACTACAAATTAGGCTTGATTCATTGTTTTTGTTGATTGGGGATGGGGGAGCTCTCCAAAGTCTGATCTCTTGCTCCTAAGTGTCCTTCCGGCGCCCTCTTCTGGTAGAGCGTGCTATTGCGCTCACTTTGAAGGAGAAATACTTAGGACAATCCCTTTGTTTATCCCAGAGCGTATATTGAAGCGTGCATTCGGGGCTGAAGCGATAAAATGATAACAGAAACAAATGTCATACCACGTTTTCAATTATCAAATTTCAAAAACAAATGTAGATAGCATACAATATTTTTCAGAATGTGGGGAAATGAGAACTCTTGTAGGTCGCTGTTGGGAATGACTACAGCCTTTCTAAAATTAAATTGAGTAGTAGCTATCCCGATGTCTGAAGGCAACCCCCTAACAGCCAGTGTTTTTATATATAGGAACATACCCCACAAAACTTCTGACTTGAAGGGAAAAGATGTGGCCACAGTAATGCTTACTAAAGCCATGTTTGTAATACTGAAGAGCTCAAATCAATCTCAATGTTCACTTCCTGAGGAACTGTTAATCTATGCTGACCAATATGGTAGCTATTTGTGGCTATTTAAATTTAAAGTTGTTAAAATCAAATGAACTTTAATATTCAGTTCCTTCGTCACGCTAGTTACAGCTGAAAAGCTCCTTAGCGAATGTAACCAGTGGCGACCGCATTGGACAATATAGATGTAAATAAAACATTCCCAAAGTCACAGAGAGCTATGGTGGGCAGAGCTGGCTTAGACAATAATTCAGCAATGAAAAGAATGAGTTAGAGCTCTATAATACTGACCTAAAATAGAGGAGTTGTGTTCAAGCAAAGAGGGCAAAGAGAACAGCATGATCCCATTTCTATATAAAATAGGTGATCTTTATACATATATTCAGTGTACAGAAAAATCTGATAGAAGATCTAAAAATGTTAATTTGGTCAGTTCTGTAGAGAAGGAATGAGTAGAAGAAGATTCCTCTACGTCAGAGTCTTAACTACGGAGTACAAACTTACAAACTGATGGTTGCCAGAGAGGAGGGGTGGAGGGATGGGTTCAATAGGTGATAGGGATTAGGGAGCGCACTTGTGATGGGTACCGAGTGTGGTATGGAAAATTTCGAATGATTATATTGTATACCTGAAACTAATATAACACTGTATGTTAACTGGCTGGAATTAAATAAAAATTAAAAAAAAAAAAAGATACCTGTGATTCTTTCCATCAAAGAAGATGGCTGTTGGGTGGGACACCACCAGTGACAGCCACACTGGGAAAAATCTTCACATCCGAGGAACAGAGAAAGACGTCTCAGACCTGGAGGAACTCAGCAGTTATGCCAACCGTCTAAACTGTCTAAGGGAACTCTAAGGAGAGGGCATTCAGCCAAATAACATTTAAATCAGAACTAAGCTTTCAGTGAAGGGGAGAGGAGGTGAACACCAGGCAGTGATACTCCTGCTCTGAGCTTTCAGTTCCTTTCAAAGCCTCCAAGCGCTTTCCCCTCTTGAGGCTTTTGTAACGGCAGGAATTCTCTTCTCCCTGTCTTTGCCTGCGACACGCATCCTCTTTTGAACTGCAGCTTAATTACTGCAGAAAGAAAGATTTCTCTTACTGGCCTTCTTCTACCCCAAGTCACGTCATGATCACCCACCACTGGTTCTCAAAAAAATCTCCTCTTTTTGTTCTTGTCAGTACTTATTACATGGGTAATTTTATGTTTATGATATTGCAACTATTCTATTTCTCTGCCATCTAGTCAAATAAAATGACCATTAGGGCAAGAATTTTGACTCTTTGATTATTCATCAATAGCGGGCATCAAAAAAACTCTGACCTCAGGCCAAATCTGACCCACCACCTGTTTTGCACGGCTAGTGAGCTAAGAATCATGGTTATTCTATTTTTTTTTTAATTTTTTTTTCAACGTTTTTTATTTATTTTTGGGACAGAGAGAGACAGAGCATGAACGGGGGAGGGGCAGAGAGAGAGGGAGAGGTTATTCCATTTTTAAGCGGTTGGAAAAAGAAAGATGAACAATAGTTATGGACAGTTGAAAGTTATAAGGTTCAGATTTTACCACCCATAAATAAAGTTTTATTGGAACACGGCTACACTGGATTGCTTACATATTGTCCATGGCTGCTGTCCCACTGCTATGGCAGAGTTGAGTAGTTGCAACAGAGACCCCGTCTAAAATTCTTAGCATCTGGCCCTTTCCAGGAGAAGTGTGGCAACGCTGGACTCAGTAGAGAGACAAATGCCTGGCAGATCATGGAATCTATTGGTCCAAATTCAGTGTATCACTTAGACGTCAGGCATTTACCTCAAGAGCTGACTTTTACTTTTTTCAAAGTTTATTAATTTATTTGGGGACACCTGGTTGGCTCAGTCGGTTAAGCCTCTGACTCTTGATTTCAGCTCAGGTCATGAACTCATGGTTTGTGGGATCGAGCCCCGAGTCAGGCTCTGCGCTGACAGTATGGAAACTGCTTGGGTTTCTTCTCCCTCTCTCTCTGCTGCTCCCCTGCTCCCTCTCTCTTTCTCCCCAAATAAATAAACAAGCTTTAAAAAATAAATAAATAAAAGCAATCACTTGTTCAGCAGTGGGATGACAAGAGGCCCCCCTAGAGCTAACAGGCAAAAGGAATCGTTGGCTGCTGAAAGGTCAAGTTTGTGGAGTCAGACAAGGAGACACTGGTAGATGAAAATGTCACCGTGGGGACATGGGAGTTTGCACTCATCCACACAAGGGACCTCTGTACCATTCTCAAGACATGTCTGTTTCCACATATCACAGAAAAGTTTCTCTACAAGTTATGTTGGTCTCTCTGGGTTTTTCTCACTAAGTGTTGCTCATGTTATTTATTTATCTTGGGCCAACAGTTTCTCCGGGATATTATCAATTCCCCTTGTAGACACTGTCATTGCTACTGGTGACATTATAATTGCTGCACTGGTGGGAAATGAGATCATGGTGTCCCTTATCTATAACTTGGAGTCAGGTGCTTTCTCACACTCTCAGGCATAAACCTCGGCAGTGACAGACTCATTATCCAGGTAGCAGAGATCTGCTTGGTGAGTTTTTTTTTTTTCTTTTTCCTCCTTTTAGAAAATATCAGAAAAAGTCACTTTCAGTGTTAGAGCTTTATCTTAGAATCCTAATATGCTTCTTACCTGGGAAGCGATGCGTGCGATATTAAATCTGAGGATTAGAGAGAAATACAGTACCTTCAGGAGGGCACTAATATATCTCGTGTTTATACTTTATTTGGAGTTATCCTCTTTCCCTTGATTTCCTTTTTGTTCTTGGCTTCCCGAAACCTCCTGTCTATCCTGTCTCACTATCAGACTTGCCAGAAATCTCCTCCTTTCTCTTCCAACCTTTTAAACCCTCTCTTTAAAGTTGGGGACCACAGACTCTCCACTGTAGGAATATTATGATGAATAAATAAGATACGTGTCTGGCTTTAAGCATGACATTTTTTTCTTGTTTTCTCAGTGGTCAAAACTGGCTTCAGAAGAAAGCCATCCCTTTGGGCAGTGTGAGGAAAAGGCATAAATCATATTCTTCTCAGGTTCTTCTTAGACCAAAGGAGAGAAGTGTAATTGTTGACTCTAACTCTCTTAAGGAGGGAGATATTCCTGAATTTATTTCCCAGAATCAATAATGGACATAAAGCCACTCATTGACCACATCCCCAGTGCTGAGCCAGTGTCATAAATGGGCCATGGCATTAAGACAGGAAATCCTGAGTTTGGGGCTCTAATTCAGGGAACTATCCCTAGGTCTGACCTTACCCTGCCCTTGGTGTGACATGGGAAAATGAAACATGCCATCAGGAAAATGTGCCATACAAGGGCAGGGCCCAGCAAAGAGCCCATGGAATATAGGGTTATTTTTAACATTAGTTGTTGGTACCTGCAGGAGCCACGTGAAGGCTTCCACCTGGCTTCTCCCCACCCGGCTAGAGGCCACTGCCTAAAGAAGGGCTTTAGGTCTGCCTTTTCTGTCTGCGTATATGACTTCCTGCTATTTTCCCTTTAACGACTGACTCATTAAAGGGAAAATAGCTAGCAGTCCTTTGTTGCCCTTATATATAGTACTCTTTTTTGACAAAGGAAGCCTGGATCCTAAATATTTGGATGTCCGTGTTCTTTTTTCTTTTCTGGGTGTTTTTTTTTTTTAATGTTTATTTGTTATTGAGAGAGAGAGAGAGAGAGAGAGAGAGAGCAGGTGAGGGACAGAGAGAGAGGGAGACACAGAACCTGAAGCAGGCTCCAGGCTCTGAGCTGTCAGCACAGAGCTGGTCGCGGGGCTTGACCTCACGGACTGCGAGATCATGACCTGAGCTGAAGTCGGGCGTTTAACTGACTGAGCCACCCAGGCACCTGTCCTTGGTGGTTTCATATTTTATTTTTGGAAAATGTAGAGCATTAACATGGTCTGAAAACTCAAAAATATATGAAATCTTATTATTAGAGAAATGTCCTTCCCTCTCTTAACTCTCTTTTGAGTCTGGGAGCATGCATTTTCCATCCCTGCCTGGTAATCTCTCTCTTGTGGAAAAGTCACAAGGCTCTTGGTGCCCTTGCTCAGTGTAAGGAGAGGAGAGGGGAAGAGCTGTAGGTCAGAAAGCCCCAGGTTCCACGGAACCACTAATCCTGCACTGAACCCCAGGGGCGCCTGGGTGGCTCAGTCAGTTGAACCTCTAACTTCAGCTCAGGTCACAATCTCGCAGTTCATGGGTTAGAGCCCCGAATCGGGCTCTGTGCTGACAGCTTGGAGCCTGGAGCCTGCTTCCGATTCTGTGTCTTCCTCTCTCGCTCTCTCTCCCCCTCCCCCTGCTCACACTCTGTCTTTCTCTCTCTCTCAAAAATAAATAAACATTAAAAAATTTTTTTTAAAAACCCTGCACTGAACCCCAAGTTCGGTTGCCCAGTTGCTTGAAAGGCCAATACTCAAGAGACAGTTTAGATCAGAAAGGAATCTCAGCTTTATTCAGGAGGCGATACATCTGGGGAGAAGCTGAGCACTTGTCCAAGATTTCTGCTTGGCCCAGGGCTTTGTTTTGTTTTGTTTTTTTAAATTTTTTAAATGTTTATTTTATTTTTGAGACAGAGAGAGACAGAACATGAGTGGGGGAGGGGAAGAGAGAGAGGGAGACACAGAATCCAAAGCAGGCTCCAGGCTCTGAACTGTCAGCACACAGCCCGATGCAGGGCTCGAACTCTTCAAACATGAGATCATGACCTGAGTTGAAGTCAATGCTCAACCAACTGAGCCACCCAGGCGCCCCTGGGCCAGTGTATTTTAAAGAGGTTTAGGGATGAGTAAAGGCAGTGAAATAGTCTGTAACTTTTCTTTCTTTCTTTCTCTTTCTTTCTTTCTTTCTTTCTTTCTTTCTTTCTTTCTTTCTTCTTTCTATTTTATTTTAAAGTAACCTCTACATCCAACATGGGGCTCAAACTCACAACCCTGAGATCAAGAGTCGCATACTCCACTGACTGTGCCAGCCAGGCACCCCTGTAACATTTCTTGATTACATGTGGAGTCATTGGTGCCAGCGACAAATATCACCTCTGTGCTCATGGGTTGTACGAGGGGCTCCAGTTTCTGTTCTGTGATGTGCAGGACTCTGTTCTTTCTGCAAAGGAGGGCAAGATCCACAGCTACACAAAGGGAAGTCAGGAAAATCATTTGTGTGACCTAAAAAAAAGAAGAGCATTTTACTAAAAGAAAAAAAAAATTGCTAGGCTAATTATAAATTGAGGTGGCTTCAAACAGATTTGCTGACCTCTGTAGCACAGGAAAATTCTGGTCCTTCTCTCCTCAAGGCCAGTTATCTGTCTGCTGTGGATCAAAGGACTTAGGTCAGCAAATAAGCTGTGTGTTAACTTGAAGGCAGTTAACCCTTAAGACCAGCTGCAGTGCTGTTTACAACTCCTCTAGAAAACTTCTCTGGCCAGGGACTCCACTTTCAACACTAATAAGGGAGCAGAACTTTATTGGGGAGATTTCTTCCATAATCTGCCTTTCTGGGTTTTGGTGGAGAAAGAAGAGAGCATCTGGGGAGAGCTGATTATCCTACATCTGATGTCATCATTTTCTCAATTCAGCAAGACTTTTAATCTTCCTGGATAACCCCCTCCAATGTCATGCCACCTGAGATATGGCTATCTAGTGCTACGGATAGGGATCAAGAAATATCCTCTATGATATAAGGGAGAAGCAAGTGCAGAATATCAAAGCTCTCCAAAATTATTTCCTTCTTCTGCATCCATCAACAAAAATGTTTCTAAAGCTTGTGCATGTAATATTCTCTTATGATGTTTAAAGCCTATCTATGGGGCGCCTGGGTGGCGCAGTCGGTTGAGCGTCCGACTTCAGCCAGGTCACGATCTCGCGGTCCGTGAGTTCGAGCCCCGCGTCAGGCTCTGGGCTGATGGCTCGGAGCCTGGAGCCTGGAGCCTGTTTCCCATTCTGTGTCTCCCTCTCTCTCTGCCCCTCCCCCGTTCATGCTCTGTCTCTCTCTGTCCCAAAAATAAATTAAAAAAAAAAAAAATAAAATAAAGCCTATCTATATCTACTGTAATATTCTTTTACCATTATAAAGTTGTTAGTTTTTTCCCTTTTGTCTTGACCATATTTACCAATGTTAGACTCATTTATATATCTTTTATATTTTTGTCAATTATAGTTATTTTTATTTCTGTTCATTATATTATCTTTAGTGCTGTCTTCCTTCTACTGTCTTCAGTAAAATTAGGAGAATGCATAGTTTAATTTTAAAATGTTTTTTTTTCAGTTTAAAATTATTCCATAAAATCTGTTAAATCAGGCAGCCTGACGACGTTATTCATATCCTCTATATTTTACCTATTTTTGTGAACTGAGTGGCATTCTCACAGAGAAATCTGTTAAAATCCATCTTGTGTCCTTATATTTCCCAAAGCTTTTTGTGTATAAAGAGACAACTGTCAGTTCAAACCTTACAGGGTTGAGCCATTAACATGAACGGATAAACCTGGTTTCACGAAGGCTGTTATGAATTAGGGGGTGCCTGCCCTAGTCAATGGAGTTGACATTACCTGGCTCCATAAACCATTTATTATGGGAGAACAGTGGTCACACCATAGAATTTTCTAATTAAAAAAAAATTTTTTAATGTTTATTTATTTTTGAGACAGAGAGAGACAGAGCATGAACAGGGGAGGGTCAGAGAGAGGGAGGCACAGAATCTGAAGCAGGCTACAGGCTCTGAGCTGTCAACACAGAGCTGACGCAGGGCTCGAACTCACGGACTGTGAGATCATGACCTGAGCCAAAGTCGGATGCTTCACCGACTGAGCACCCAGGCGCCCCAGCATTTTCTAATTTTTAAAAAGAAACAAAAACTTTCAGATCATGTAAAAGTTGGCAGAGAATCTAAAATATTTAAACTACAGAGTGGGAAAAGGAAGTGAAATATTGGGACCATAAACTTACCATTTCCTACCCTTGGGTAGCCTGTGTTTAGAAAACTGTCATTCATAAATGTGCATCCACATACCCTAAATGAAATGCTAGCAAATCGTATACTCTTGGAAGAGAACTAGATTCCTCTTTCAGAGTAGTTCGACTCAATATTTGTACATCCAATAATATGAAGTAGGATTTTGCAAAGAGGAGTAAAGGTGAAATTTGTTAATAATGAATTTGCCATGCTAAAGAAAATAATGCACATATTATTTCTCTCTAGATCATCTGGCTTTGAATAAAACAAGCTCCTTCTGGGCATTGACATTATGGCTTCTTGTGAGTTTGTAGTGGGGATTCTCTTTCTCTTCCAGACTGGAACTGGGCTCCTAGGGAATTCCTTACTCCTTTATTTCTATGTGTTGACTTTGTTCACTAAACACGCTCAGAGACGTACAGACCTAATTCTCAACCATTTGGCCTTAGCCAACTTTCTGATCCTTTTCTCTAGGGGAATCCCTCAGACCCTGGCTGCTTTTTGTTTGGACAATTTCCTGGGAGAAGCTGTGTGTAAGATTGTCTTTTATACGCACAGGGTGGCCCGAGGGGTTTCTCTCTGCACCACCTGCCTTTTGAGTGGCTTCCAGGCTATTACTATTAGTCTTAACAATCCCAGGTGGGCAGAACTCAAACTGAGAGCTCCTAAGTTTGTTCAACCCTCCTGTTGCCTCTGTTGGATTCTTCATCTCCTGATAAATATTGTCGTGCCAGTGAAAGTGACTCACCCAGGGAGTACTAGAAACATTACAAAAAGGGATTTTGGATTGTGTTCTGTCAAAGGGTCCAATTCATTCGTAAGCTCACTCTGTGCATTCCTGTTTACCTTCCTTGATATTTTGTGTTTGGGACCCATGGGTTGGGCCAGTGTCTCCATAGTGCTCTTCCTGCAAAGACATAAGCAGAGAGTCCAATACCTTCACCACACCAGTCTCTCTCCCAGAGCCTCCCTAGAGACCACTGCCACTTTTACTGTCCTGCTTCTAGTGAGCTTGTTTCTTTCCTTTTACTTTCTGTCCTCCCTCTTATCACTCTATATTACTTGCTTTGTCAACCCAAGCCTGCAGCTGGTGAACATCGGTACATTCCTTTCTGCTTGTTTTCCAGCTTCCAGCCCCTATGTGCTCATCAGCCATGAAATTAAAGGCTTTGTCAGTTGTAAGACAAAAATCTCCAAATAGTCCGTTTACAAACAGCTACCCTTCATTCCACAATTTTTTTGAGTACAAAATATTCGGCAACTGTGAGTCTAACTGTGGCCTCATTTAAAATATATCCTGGTTATGTTTCAATGTGAGATTTGTCTCGTGATTTAATTTTCTAAATGCATTTATTTTCTTGTTGAATATTGCCTTCCAATGTAGCAAAATATGTTCTATTCTCTGCAGAAACTGCATAACCCAAGAAAAATGGGCTCACTTATATTGACACTTGGCTTCACCCTAATGACATGGCAGGACCTATATAATAACCTTAATAGGAGACCCACTGGATACTCTTTGTGCCCTACCACACATGATCTGAATTCGCTTTTAAAGGCCTCATCTTTTAATATGAATCAGCCAAAGGCCAGCAGCCATTTGAAGAAACATTCTACCTTGATAGAAAAACACAGGGATGGGGGCGGGGGGGGGGGGAAGTAACATGGAAAAAACAAAGCTTATTAAGGAAGTAGACTAAAGTCCTGCAATTTGTAAGTAATATCATTGATGAGATATGAAATTCCACTGCATGCATGAAGCAAGGATAGGATGCTATTAAAATGAATGATAGAAGACTAAAATGAGCTTTTGGGAATCAGGACCATGACAGAAGAAAGTACTCAGGCAGAGGGGTTGGAAGGTAATATGAAGCAACCTCTAGGAAATTGGAAGAAGGGGAAAGAACACTGGAAACATTAGAAAAACAGCAAAACTTTACTGGATGAATAATAGCGCTGGGAGAAAGAAATGTAAATGTGGAGAGGAGAATAACATCAAAGAAATTCTACAAGATGGTTTGTCACATCCATTAACAGACTAACGAGGCCTATTTGTTTAATGGGAAAAGGATCAAAATAAGCCCATATCTAAATTTTAAAATATTGGAGAGACTAATATTCTATAGTTCCATCCATGGCATTGCAAGTGGCAAGCTTTCATTCTTTTTTATGGCTGAGTAATACTCCGTTGTATGTATTTCACTTATGTGGAATTTAAGAAACAAATGAATATTGGGGGGAAATAAAGAGAGGCAAAGCAAGAAACAGACTTGTAACTATAGAGAACAAATTGATGGTTTGCTTGGGGGGGCAGTGGACTGGGGATGGGTTAAATGGGGGATGGGTATTAAGGAGGGCACTTGTGATGAACACTGGGTATTATATATGAGTGATGAATCACTAGCTTCTACACCTCAAACTAATCTTGCACTGTATGTGAACTCACTGGAATTTGAATAAAACTTGGATGAGAAAAAAGTATTGGAGAGAAATAGCAACTTCCTAAAGATTCTGGAGAGCAAACAACTGGTCATATCCAAAGGGAGGAAAATCAAAATGGCCTCAGGTTTCTAAAGAGCAACATTGAAAACTGGGATGTGATGGAACAATGCTGTCAAACTTCTGAGATAATGATTTACAAACTCAAATTGGATACCTGTCAAACTAAATTAAAAAAAAAATTTTAACGTTTATTTATTATTGAGAGACAGAGAGAGACAGAGCATGAGCGTGGGAGGGGCAGAAAGAGGGGGAGACACAGAATCCAAAGCAGGCTCCAGGCTCTGAGCTGCCAGCACAGAACCAAATACGGGGCTCGGACTCACAAACCGCCAGATCATGGCCTGAGCTGAAGTAGGACGCTTAACCAACTGAGCCACCCAGGTGCCCCTCAAACTAAATTTTTTTAATGTTTATTTTTTAGAGAGAGAGAGCACAAGCAGGGGAAGGGCAGAGAGAGAGGGAGACAGAATTCGAACCAGGCTCCAGGCTCTGAGCTGTCAGCACAGAGCCTGACATGGGGCTGCAACCCACAAACCGAGGGATTATGATCTGGGTTGAAGTCCTACACTCAGCCGACTGAGCCACCCAAGCGCCCTGGATGCCTGTCAAACTAAACTCAGGGATGATATAAAAAAAAAAAGGTGTTTTCAGGGGCGCCTGGGTGGCTCAGTCGGTTAAGCGTCCGACTTTGGCTTAGGTCATGATCTCACGGTCCGTGAGTTCGAGCCCCATGTCGGGCTCTGTACGGACAGCTCAGAGCCTGGTCAGATTCTGTGTCTCCCTCTCTCTCTCTGACCCTTCCCCGTTCATGCTCTGTCTCTCTTGGTCTCAAAAATAAATAAATGTTAGAATTTTGTTTTAATTTCTAAAAAAAATAAAGGTATTTTCAGGAAGGCAAGGTCTCAAAATACTCTATTAATGCTTTCCCAGGAATTACTGAAGGCCAAACTCTGTAAAGAAAGTAAGTGAAAAAGGGGGCGCCTGGGTGGCTCAGGGGGTTAAGCGTCTGACCTCGGCTCAGGTCATGATCTTGTGGTGTGTGGGTTCAAGCCTCTCATCGGGCTCTGTGCTGACAGCTCAGAGCCTGGAGCCTGCTTCAGATTCTGTGTCTCCCTCTCTCTCTCTGTCCCTCCCCCACTCGTGCTCTGTGTCTCTGTCTCTCAAAAAGAAATAAACATTAAACAATTAAAAAAAAAAAGAAAGTAAGGGAAAAAGAAGAAAATATGGATCCCTAGAAACTGGAGATTCAACGATATGAGATAATGAGATCTGTTCAGTGGTAGAGAAAGGAAAGCCTAGGTTGACAGCTGTATAGCCAGTCTAGAGATTACATAGTCCAGTTGGTGGCAGAGGAATGTACTAAAGAAGAAAATTAAACTGATAGAATTCCTGATGGGTTCCACTGAAAATTTGGGAATGAATAAAGAGTTTGTACACGGAGAAGCCAAGTATATTAAAACACATGAATTCTAATTTGGGGAAGTTAAAATTGGTATGAGAATACAAATTTAACATGAAACCTCACATAGCTCAGCGGTTAATAGTCGTAATGTATAAACACTGATGATTTATTTGATCAAAATAGATGTATTTAAGCTAGTGTGGAGGGTTTGTTTGCTTTTCCGTCAAATGAATCTCTAAATGATACACTGGCAAATATTATGGAAATATATTAGGTACGCCCGACTCCCAGGGGCAGTCCTGTGAGCGGGATCAGGAGTTCCCTGTCTCCCTCTCCACTTCCAGCGGGAAGTCACTAAGGACTAACACCTTTTCATCAGATTTCCTCTGATTTACCCTGAAGTGTATGTGAGAAGGATGTGCATTGCCAAGAGATGTGGAATTAGGTTCCAGACTCCAGCTATTATCTTCCTCTATGAGAATGAGATAAAGGGGGAAAGTTGCCAACGTGTCATGCTAGTCTGAAACTTTTCAAAGTGTTCAGATTGCAACAGAACTGCTGAACAATTACAGAATAATCCATGACACAAGAGTTACCTGGAACAAGTGTCCCTGGGGCAGCTAGAGAAGTTATTCCGTTTTTTCAAGGTCACTTGTGGGGGCAAAGTCTGGCAAAAAAAAAAAAAAAAAAAAAAAAGTGGAACAAATTCAATGGGAAACAACCCTTGATCCTGAGGAAGACTTGAACAAAGTAGATGGCAAGAGACTTGCCAAAGAAAGAGAATCATGGGGCACCTGGGTGGCTCAGTTGGTTAAATATCCGACTTCGGCTCAGGTCATTATCTCGTGGTTCATGAGTTTGAGCCCCACATCTGTGCTGACAGCCCAGAGCCTGGAGCCTGCTTCAGATTCTGTGTCTCCCTCTCTCTCTGCCCCTCCCCTGCTCGTGTTCTGTCTCTCTCTCTCAAAAATAACTAAACATGTGAAAACAAACAAACAAAGAAAGAGCATCATATATGAGCTTTCTGAGAAAAGCTAGAAGAAGGATGATTCAAATTTTGTTTATGACATTGAAGTTGAGTTCCCACAGGATGAACAACTGCAGTCTTGTGGCTGGGACACAGAGTAAGCTGATGAATTCTGCTATATAAAAACCTCAAAAAAATATATTGGGCTGGCAGAAAATCTATGTGTATACAAAAAAGTGTATGAACACGGTTCTAGCAAAATCCATTAAAGAACACTAAATGAACATGTTGGGTCATGTTTGGATTGACCATGTTACTTTTCAAAACTGGGACATGTAGAGTATCTACTATTTAGATGCATGAGGAAAATAAGGAAAACAAAATATAGGAATCTGCATTTAAGGAGCTTACAATCTTGGGATGAGCACTGGGTGTTGTATGGAAACCAATCTGACAATAAATTATATTTAATTAAAAAAAGGAGCTTACAATCTAATTGCAAGATAAGCAAAAAACTTGTGAAAAGCTAATTAACAGTATTAGGCAGAAAAAAATATTACGGCCACATGCTCTTTAAAGATTAAAGAGGGTCACAATATTCAAAGATATAATGTCAGAGAATGACCTAGATTGTAAGGAAGTCATGAAGTAGCAATGGAACGACATTAGCACTTAAATCTAAATCACAATCTTCCTGACTCACCAATCAGATGTGGACTCCAGAGTCCATTCAAAGATTAGCGTTTCCTTACCTGGTTGTAGATAATGTAATTGGGGCATTCTCTGTCTCCTACTTGTGTGTTACCCATAGATACTGCATTTTTCCTCTTATCTCACGTTTGATCTGGGTTTTTTAGTTGTGTTGTTGTTACATTTTGCGTTTGTTTGTTGAGGATGTGTTAAGCAATTCAGAATAAAAGAAACCAGGGGTCCTTAAAAAAAAAAAAAAAAAGATTAAAGAGGGTCAGATTACCATAGGGTAGGACAGTCAGGGAAGACTTTGTCCTTTAGTGGTGAGATCAGACTTTGCCTGGTCCTTGAAATGGTGGTATTTGGATAGAAGTTTATATAGAATTCCAGGTGAAGGAAACTGGGAGGGAAAAAAAAAGGCGGGGGGAGGAAGGTAATGGTAAAGAGATAGGGATTAGGATATTTTATTTGAGGAACAGTAAGCAAATTACGGTTTGATAAGGTTGGAGGGCATATATGGCTACCAGGGGATTATTCTGTATGCATTATGTCTTTATATGTATTTAGCTCTGTTTGTTATGTAGTTTTCTCGTCTATTTGTTATGTATTTAACTCTGGAGTAGAAGAATGCCCTGCAGTTGCAAGTGGGTGCCATTTGATGGACAACAGGGGAAATCTGTGCCCCCGGGATCAGGAAATATATGCTAAAGACTTTCTGAAACCCTGAAGCTCTTCCCATACATAGAGGTTTGCTTGTAAAATGGGAAATCTACCCATAATAAATGAACATAATAAAGGCCAGTTTAGGCCTGTTCTTGAGTTTGGACCTACAAAGAGAACATCTTTGTTGAACAAGGTTTATGTGTACAAATACATTTTTTGTCATATTAGAATACTGTGTAATTGGCAGGAATTCTGTTTTCTGCAAGGAAATTAATACTCCTTAAATAAATGTTTAAACATTTTTTTTTAAAGAAATATACTAGGTAATATGGAGAATGGTAAAAGGTAGGATCAGAAAAGTGACGGGGGCAGATCATGAAGGAGATTATAAGCTATACAGGCCATGCTTAAGAGTTTGTCATTTGGCTTTCATTGTGTGAAAGCCTTTTTTTGAATAGTTACTTCATTCTGTTAACTGTTGCACAGCTGGGCTGTGGGAACTGAGTATTTTGTACTGATAACGTGATCCTGACTGCCGTCAAACTCAGCCATCTCTGATTTCCCATCCTGCGGGCCCATTTTTGTCATCCATTAGCTACAATGCTTTCTGGAAGCTGATGCAAAGTTCAAATACCGGAATCTGCATTTACCCTACCAATTTAAAGTGTAAAGAAATTTAAGAAAATAAACACAGGCTTACAAAATCATCGAATGTGCTAGAGAAAAGAGATCTAGACAGGACTTTCAGGAAGTAAAAGATGGCCAAACTGGAAATTGTATTTCTGCAGTCGATTTCTGTCACAGACAGGAGGGGGGGATGTCATGAGGGTACCACCGGAACCGTCATGTTCAAGACCCAACACCATAGCTAAATCTGGGCATTAGAAGCCTTTGCCACTGACACCTCATCGGACTTTTAACATTTTAGTAGCTAATAATTGGGGATATAACCTTCTGTAAATAAGATCATTATCTCCACAACCTTGCCTGACAGAGCAATCAGCAGGAAAATAGCATCTGTCTCACTTCTATCTTCCAAACATCAGCCAAGTGTTAAGAGAACTTAAATTTTATTTGGATTTAAAGAAAAATTTAAGAGAACTTTTAAAACCTAGTCCACTCCCACTAACCTAGCCAAAAGGAACTGGTGAGTTTATATTTTTTAGCATTACAGCTTCCTCAGTTCAGGAAGGCACACTGAGAACACAGTGGATTGATCCTGAGGGTCAATTTACCACATCCATCAAAATAATTGAGAAAAGATTAATCTAGAAACCAAAGCATGAACATTACAAAGTCTGTTAATATAATTCACCGTATCAATTCTGAAAGTAAAAATTCAGATGTTACTCTCTCTAGAGTCTTTTTTTAAATTCCAGGATAGTTAAATGTACAATGATATATTAGTTTCATGTGTACAATATAGTGATTCAATAAATCCATACAACTCAGTGCTCATTATGGTAAGTGTACTCTTAATCTCTCTCATTTATGTCACCCAGCCCCCCACCCCCCTCCCCTCTGGCAACCATCAGTTTGTTTTCTATAGCTGAGTCTGTTTTTTGGTTTGCTTTTTTTCTTTGTGTTGTTTCTTAAATTTCCCAGGCGAGTGAGATCATATGGTATCCGTCTTTCTCTGACTGACTTATTTCACTTGACATCCATCCACGTCATTGGAAATGGCAAGGTTCCACGGTTTTGATGGCTGAGTAATATTTCAATGTATATAGATACCACCTCTTCTTTATCCATTTATCTATCCATGGAAACTTGGGCTGCTTCTGTAACTTGGCTATTGTAAGTAATTAATAAACATAGTGGTGCATATGTCTTGTTGAAATGGTGTTTTAATATTCCTTTTTAAATGTTTATTCATTTCTGAGAGAGAGAGAGAGAGAGAGAGAGAGAGGGAGAGAGAAAGTGAGCAGGGGAGGCCAGGGAGTGAGGGAGACACAGAACTCAAAGCAGGCTCCAGGCTTTGCGTTGTCAGCACAGAGCCCAACGCGGGGCTCAAACTCACGAACTGAGAGAACATGACCTGAACCGAAGTTGGACGCTTCACCGACTGAGCCACCCAGGTGCCGCAATATCTTTGGATAAATACCCAGTAGTGGAATACTGGATTGTATGACATTTCTATTTTTAATTTTTTGAGGAACCTCCATACTGGTTTCCACAGTGGTTGCACCAGTTTGCATTCCCACCAACATTGCACGAAAGTTCCTTTTTCTCTACATCCTCACCCGCACTTGTTTCTTGTATTTTTTATTTTAGCTATTCTGACAGGTGTGAGGTGATATCTCCTTGTGGTTTTTGATTTGCATTCTCTGATGATTAGTGATGTTGAGCATCTTTTCATGTTTCTTTTGACCATCTGTATGTCTGCTTTGGAGAAATGTCTGTTCATGTCTTCTGCCCACATTTTAATTGGATTATTTGTTCTTTTGGTATTGAGTTGTATAAGTTCTTTTTTTCCTTTCACCGATTTTTAAAAATTTTTAAATTTATTTATTTAAATTCAAGTTAGTTAACATACAGTGTAGTATTTTTTTAATGTTTATTTATTATTGAGAGAGAGCGAGAGAGCACAAACAGGGGAGGGGCAGAGAAGGGGGAGACACAGAATCTGAAGCAGGCTCCAAGCTCTGAGCTGTTAGCACAGAGCCTGATGTGGGGCTCGAACTCACAACCTGTGAGATCATGACCTGAGCCAAAGTTGGACATTAACCGACTGAGCCACCCAGGCACCCCAACATACAGTGTAGTACTGATTTCAGGAGTAGAGCCCAGTGATTCGTCACTTACATATAACACCCAGTGCTCATCCCAACAAGTACCCTCCTTGATGCCCATCACCCATTTAACTCATCCCCCCCCACCTCCCCTCTAGCCACCCTGTTTGTTTTCTGTATTTAAGCATCTCATGGTTTTCCTCCATCTCTGTTTTTATCTTATTTTTCCTTCTCTTCCCCATGTTCATCTGCTGTGTTTTTTAAAATCCATGTGAGTGAAATCATATGATATTTGGCTTTCTCTAACTTATTTCGCTTAGCCTAATACCCTCCAGTTCATCCACATTGTTGCAAATGGCAAGATTTCATTCTTTTTGATCACCAAGTAGTATACCATTGTTATTGTATAATTATATTATATTTATTATATATATATAACATAGATATTATTGTATAACATGTTATTGTATAATTATATATTATATAATTATATACTATATGTGTGTGTGTGTATATATATATATATATATATATATATATGTATGTATATACACAATTTGAGGCCTCTTATTTGGTAGGGAGGCCTACCACTCATGCATCCTGTGTTCTGACTCTTCAGAGGGCTGCCCATTTCTGTCTAGCTTCATCCACAACACTTACAGAACCAGCATAGCTTGAATACCTGAGGGCTGCTGAGAACAAAAAAAAAAAACCAAAACAGGTGGGGAACAGCTTGCTGCAGTCAGTATGCTTTGGTTTGATCAGGAGAAAGAGCATAACCTGAGGCTTCTCCCTTGGAAGGGAGGGAGAAGGGTGGAGCATGCACCCAGCTCCATGCCATCCAGAAGGCTGTCTGAGGGACAGGTATCTGTTTTACCTGACTAGGGCACAGATGGGGAGTCAGCATACTTGGGATGCCTCCTGGCCATTGAGAACAAGGGAGAGAGGAAAGCTTGTTGCTATAGAATGGGACAACTTGCGGTCCCACAAACCTATACCAGAGGTAGTAAGAGATTACATACTTCTATAAAAGAAACCGGCAAACCTAACTGAGAAATTGTACACACAGGCCCAGAGAAGTTGCACCCCTCCTAAAAAAGGTCTCAGAGACTTCCAGAATCTTACCAGGCTTATTGGTAAGGGTCTTCTCCTAAATGAAGCCAGTCCATAAAGACTGGAGAAAGTGGTTGTCTTTTGAAATGCATGGATCTTAACACAAAGTTATGATACATATAAAGAAATAAGCATGGCCTAAACACAGGAGCAAAATAACCCCCCAGAAGTTGGTCCTCAAGAAATGCAGTTATATGACTAACTTAAAAATAATTCAAAATAACCATCATAAAGATGCTTTACATGCTCAAGAAAATGATGCATGAACAAAATAGGAACATCAACAAAGAGACAGAAATTATAAAAAAAAGAATCAAAAAGAAATTTTAGGACAAAAGAATAACTGAGCTGAAAAATTGACTAGAAGGGTTCAACAGCTGACTTGATCAAGCAGAATAATCAATGAATTCAAAGATAGATCAATTAAAATTATACACTCAGAGAAATAAAAAGAAAAATGAAAAAAAAAGTGAAGAAAGCCTAAGGACTTATGGAATGACATAAAGTGGACCAATATATACATTACGGGAGTCCCAGAGAAGAAAGGAAAGAGAAGGGGGCAGAAAGCTTATTTAAAGAAATAATGGCTAAAAACTTCCCAAGTTGGGGAAAAGAAATGGATATTAGAATCAAGAAGCTCTGTAGATTTCAACTAGGATGAATCCAAAGAAATCCACACTGAGACACTTTATAGTTGAGTCTTGAACAATGTGGGAATTGGGGGCACTGACTCCATCTTTTCAACATGGCAGTCAAAAGAAATTCCATGTATAACTTTTGACTTCCTTTAACCTTAATAGCCTACTGTTGACCAGAAGCATTACTGATAACATAAATAGTGACTAACATATATGTTGTATGTTATCTGTATTATATACTGTATTCTTACAATGAAGTAAACTAGAGAAAAGAAAATGTTATTAGGAAAATTATAAGGAAGAGAAAATACATGTACAGTACTGTACTGCATTTGTAAAAAAAATCTGTGTGTAAGTTGACCTGTACAGTTCAAGCCCATGTTGTTCAAGAGTCGACTATATAATCAAATTGTCAAAAGTCAAAGACAAAGAGTATTTTGAAAACAGCAAGAGACAAGCAGCTTGTCATGTATATGGGAAACCCCATAAGGCTCTCAGCAGATGCCTTGCAGGCCAGAAGGGAGTGGGATAATATATTCAACATGCTGAAAGAAAAAAAAATGCCAACCAAGAACTTATATATCTGGCAAAACCATCCTTTACAAATGAAGGAGATGCAGAGACTTTCCCAGAAAAGCAAAAGCTGAGGGAGTTTATCACCACTAGACCTGCCTTACAAGGAATGCTGAAGAGAGTCCTTCAAGTTGAAATGAAAGGATGCTAAATAGTAACATAAAAGCATACGAGGGGTTCCTGGTTTGGCTCAGCTGGTGGAGCATGCAACTCTCGATCTCTACATCATGAGTTCAAGCCCCACGTTGGGCATAGATTACTTAAAAAAAAAAAAAAAAAAAGCATATGAGGGGTGCCTGGCTGGCTCAGTTGGAAGAACTTG
This sequence comes from Panthera onca, assembly GCF_046562875.1. Lineage (NCBI taxonomy): Eukaryota > Metazoa > Chordata > Mammalia > Carnivora > Felidae > Panthera > Panthera onca. The sequence continues at coordinate 12,353,741 of NC_138353.1, read as the reverse complement.
CAACTCTTGATTTCAGGGTCCTGAGTTCGAGCCCCACATTGGGTGTAGAGATTGCTTAATAAATAAAACTTTAAAAAAGCGTATGAAAGTATAAAGCTCACAGGTAAGTTCACAGACAAATACAGCATACTATAAAACTGTGATGGTGGTGCAGAAATCACTGTATGGTTTAGAAGTTAAAAGAAGTATAAAAAAGCTGCAACTATTAAAATATGTTAATGGATGCACAATATAAAAAGACACAATGTATGACATCAATAACAAGGTGAGGGGAGAAAGGTGAAAGTGTTGAGTATTTCTTTGCAAGTGAAATTAGGCAGTTGTTAGTTTAATACAGATAGCTATTTAAAACATTTTTTAAGTGTTTATTTATTTTGGGGAGACAGAGAGAGCACAAGCGGGGGAGAGGCAGAGCGAGAGGGAGACACAGAATCTGAAGCAGGCTCCAGGCTCTGAGCTGTCAGCACAGAGCCCCACGCGGGGCTCAAACTCACAAACCGTGAGATCATGACCTGAGCCAAAGTCAGATGTTCAACCAACTGAGCCACCCAGGTGCCCCAGACAAAATAGATTTTAAGTCAACAAATGAAGGCCATAAAATATAAGGTGAAAAACACCTGAAAGCCTACTACCTTGTGACAATAATTATTATTTTTTAGCTATCTTTTAACACACATATGTAAATAACAGTGGTGTAGGTATGCCTTTTACACTTTTAACTGGAATTTCTTTTTACACCGGTTATCTATTAGTTTCTACTCCGTACATACCTTCACAAGTTCCCACAGTCCCCTTGGGTAGAACATGTTAAAAATTGGGTGTACATATCCCCCTCCCAACACACACAGTTGCATTCAATTCCTATACCAAAAAAGTTTTAAGATTTCATCACGAATAAACAAATATTTATAACTAATGAGGAATACATCAAAATAACAGTATACAATTATGTAATAGAATCCAGTTTAAGAAATACAATACATAAAATAATTGTGCTTTGTTTTCTTGTAAGAACAACTCAGCAAAATAAAATTCCAGTTTATTGTTGGAAAACACTGTTTCACACACACTTCAAACAGGGCAAACAATAAATAAACAGCAACTTCATAGACAAAAAAGGGGGAAAAAGAAATTTTATCTTGGCCCTTTTTCATTAACATTTTTAAAGTTTATTTATTTTGAGAGAGAGAGAGAGAGAGTCTGCATGGGGGAGGGGCAGAGAGAGAGAGAGAGAGAGAGAGAGAGAGACTCCCAAGCAGGCGCAGGGAAGCATCTCACCAACTGTAAGATCATGACCTGAACCCAAATCAAGGGCGGGAGGCTGGACGCACTGAGCCTCTCAGGCGCTGCTAAGTTTTGATTCTTTTCTCCTCCCTTGTTGCAGATTCCCGCTGTGGTTCTGGGGGGCTGGCAGAGCAAGAGGTCATCTGGGGGTGGCGCTCCCCACGATGGGACTCTCCACTCAAAGATGACCCTCTTTACATTTTGAGACTGGACGTGGGGGCTGAAGAGGTCCTGGTGGCATTTTTTGTCGTTGTTTATCAAGTTTAACTTTCCCTTTTTCACTGTCTAGTCATCGTCATCGATCTTCCGCTTCTTGGTGTCGACATCAGCAACCTCACCATCTTCCGCTGCCCGTGTGTCCGTAGCTGCCTCGGCCTCATCATCTTCCTCTCCATCCTCTTTCCTCACCTCGGCCCTCCACCTCCTTTCCCTCCTCCCCTTCTTTGTCTTCCTCATCTACCTCATTGTCGGCCTCCTGCTCCTGATTTTCCTCATTAGTGTTCCCATCAGCAGGTGCAGCTCTTCCCTTCTCCACCTCCTCCACAACTTCCTTCTTCTTCTGTAAGTCCTTGGTGGTGATATCGGAGCTGGGGTCCACGGCCGTGCCTGAAATGATGGGGCATGCCAGTGGCCCCATGCAGCAGATTCAAAAGCAAGCGAGAGTTGGAGGACCATCAGGGAGCAGGCATGCGCCCGAGGTGGGAGAGCGGGTTACCCGAACAATGCAAAGATGGCTTTTCAGAGCAGCCCATGGGGCCATGAAATAGCTTTGAATCCCTTTAAAAACTACCTTTTCATCTTTCCTCCTCTCTGAACTTACCACATTCCTGAATTTTATTCACCATGCCCTTGTTTTCCATTATCTTCCACTTAAGCACAAAATATCATTGTTTTGCTTCCTTTTTAAAATTTTATGAATGAAACATCCTGCAGGTATATTTCTATGGCTCAATGCTCATGTTATGATAGATTCAGTAACTTTCACTGCTATGTACTATTCCGATGTAAAGGTACTCCAGACCTAATTGTTCACCCTACTTTTGATGGGTGTGTTTCATTTCTAGATTTGTTACTTGCAATATTAATGAGAGCAATGCTACTGTGTTTGATGACAGGGAAAGCATTTTAAGAATTTGTGGCTGTGATTAAGGCACTTAGGGGGAAGCAAAAGACAGACTTTTGGAAGAGAAACAACAACAACAAAAAAGGTCAAACAAACAAACATTTTTCTCCCCGGGAACATTGAGGAGTTTCTTCTGAAATTGTGTTAGAAAAGGAATTTTATCTTCTTCCCTAACAGTATAACCATTAGCTCTTTATCTTTGTTTCTATCTACTATTTGATATCTGAAGGAAAAGTGTCAGAAATGTCAAAGAAATACAAATATTTAGGTTCAAAATTGCCAACTGCAACAGAGGAATCAGGCACTGTTTAGGAAGTGGTTTTTGTATACTCAGGATATAACAAAATGTAATTACCACTTTTTGAAATAAGACAAGTAGTGTTCTGATGGACTAATTATGTAGTCTCAAACAGGTTCCTTGCCTTGCATGACCTATAAACTAGTACATCTGATTCCCTAATTCTGGGCTCTGTTCTAATCTACCTGCGTTCACAAGCAGGAAATTATTTCCTTAGTCTAGGGCTTTCAAAGTTATCTGGTTAAGTACCCTTAACATCACAGAAGAATGGAAACCTACAGCAGCCACTCTATGACCGGATATGACTGATTTCTTCTTGCTTTTAAAACATTATGCCAATTCGCATTCTTTCCCATAAAGCATCATTGATTCATTATAAAATATCTAAATTATTTGGCGGATAAATTGTAAATATTTTTCTGCATCTTAAATTTGATGCTCCAAGAAGATGTAATTGTACCACTCTTATAGATAATGAAACTGTGGAAATAATGAAACTCACTATCCTAACAGTTACAATTTTCCAGGTACATATAGTGATTGGCAGTCAGATCATCAAACTAACACATACTAAGCCACACAACACTGCACTGTTTTTCGATCTCAGCTGGACAGTGATCCACTTTCATAATCACCATAGTATGCAAACGAAAAGCCTATTAAAAAAAACCTCACAAATACTAAATTGTCCTCAGTTACTGACATTAACACACAATGTCCCAGATCTCATCTCTCAGTCCTACAGGGACCTTTGCACATGGTCACAGTATCAATTCACGACCACGTATTGTTGCTTTTCTCTTGAAAAAATATATAATCTCTAACAGAAACCACCTTACACGTAAGGAAACAAGGATTCACACCAGCAGAAACTATCCCATGAATATAAACAACTCCACACGAGGTCCTAGTCACCGAATTGGACCCACAAACTCAGAGCCACACGTATCCATCTGTTCAACCCGCCAGACCCTACTCGAGTCCCTCGTAAACCAGGTAAGCCCGTGGCCTCGCTCAGGGTTATTCCCATGGACCTTACTTGCGATGTTGCCGCCCACTGAAGCCTAAGTCCCTGGTCATAGCCCCCCACGCCCCTCTCCGCCGACGCTCCCCTTCCAATCTCTAACACTCTCAGAATGCATTCCTCAGCCTTCCTTGAAAACCATTTAATTCTCCCTCAGTCACATCGAAGATTATTGAGATGTGACGTTCGCCTAGCCGGGACCTACTCGCTGCAGCAAAAACTAGAAGTTCGGGTTGACTTTGGAAAAAGCGCCTTTGCTAGGCGTAGCCGAGTTGCATGCTGGGAGCATTCTAAGGGTCCTGGGTCCCAGCTTCTGAGGATTTGCCCGCCGTGGACTACATTTCCCAAAAGTCTCCGGGCACAGGTCTTCTTCCGGGCGGGGTGAGGCTGCCCGCGGAGAGCTCTTTGGATGGCCCGGTTCTCGCCCTCCGGGGACTTGCCGTCTCTTATTTCCCATAAGCCTGTGGGTCCGTTTCCGGTGTCCTGAAGGTTCTCGGGCTCCGCGCAGTGAGTTGCTCGCGTCGGGGGAAGTAGTCAGCGCCGGGTCAGAAGCCGCAGCCAGTGTGGGGGTGACTTCGGGAAGCGCCCGAGGTGAGGAGGCCCGGTTAGCGGACTGGGTGTGTCGCGTTCGGAGCCTCCAGCCTGTGTGTGCGCTAGCGGCTGAGCAGGATGGTGCGTGGCAGGGCCGGGGTGTGCCTCCGTGATGGTGTATATGCGATTGGGAATGTGTGCCCGGGTGGATGGGGTGCGTGGCCTTGTGGTTTTGCTTTGGCTGTGTGCTCTGGGTTCCCTCTAGACTTTCTTTGGGCCTGCCAGTTAAATGCCCGCAAGAAAAGGGGTCCTACCCTAAGCCCTAGAGGGAACGTTTCACGCCAAGAAGGCATAAGGCTAGTCTTGGGATGGGAATCGTACATCCGGAAGTGTCCTCGTGACATGCTTCTAGGAAGACGTGATGGGGGAGGCCCCAGAGGTAAGGTTCGTAGAAGGGGCGCGCGTCTCGGAGCTCCTTGGGAGCCAGCTACATGTTTCAGAGCAGCCAGACCTTCGTGCCCAGCAGTTGCTGTCAACTCAGGGACAGATTGCAACCTTCCTTCCTTTCAATTCCGTTGGGTTTTGTGTGGCTGAAGGTGAATACGGCTCTAGGCGGTGTTTCGGTTTTCCTTTTTTGTTTTTTTTTTTTTTTTGTTTTAGTTAGGTCTGTGCTCCAAGAAATGCTGATGTCTCATGAGTCTTTCGGTGTCCCCCTCCCGCACCCCCACCCCCACCCCCACTCCCACTGCTGCCGGGTTTCTAAGAAGGATCCTGAGGAGGAGTGAAGAATTGTTGCATATTTTGAAGTCAAGGATCAGGGTGAGTTTGTGTTTCTTTCTTATTCACACAGTTACTTTCGTTTTTAGATCATGAGAATATTTGCTTTCTTGGCCTGAAATATCACTAGTAGTGACTATCCTGGGTTTTCCTCCTGATGAATGACCTACCCTGCTCATGCATCCCTCTTCTTAGTCGCCCCTTATTGACCTTACTCTCAATTAATAGCCAGCTATTCAAGTTTGAAAAAGTGACCAGATGCTCAAATGATCTAGTAGAGGAAATCTTAACCTGAGGTTTTGTCCCATTTATAATTGCCAGATGATCACAAATCTCTTGGATTTGAGACCAAATTTTTATAAATATTTGTAAATTTCTTCTTTTAGTGGGCAAAAATGTCTGTAATTTCATGAGATTGTCGAATGTACGTGACCCAAAAAAGATCCAGCTCCATTGGTCCGGGATTAGGATTTAATAGCTGGGAAGGAGATTTTACAAGATTAGTGTCCAGTGATATGGAAACAGTGCAGTAAATTGCAGTTGTCTCCTGTAATGGAATAATGTGTACTTGATAAAAATTATGTTTATAAAGAATCAGAAGGAAAATGTAAGTAATAAAATATTAAGTAATAGTTATAAACAAAAGTCCACAAGAATATTGTGAGTTCTGTATGAATCCCATTCAGTAGGAGTTATGGGAGACGTTATTCTCAAAAAATGTTTTTAATGTTTATTTTATTTTTGAGACACAGAGCACGAGTGGGGGAGGGGCCGAGAGAGAGGGAGACACTGATTCCACTGCAGGCTCCGAGCTGACAGCACAGAGCCCTACACGGGGCTCGAACCCACAAACTGCGAGATCAGGACCTGAGCCGAAGTCGGACGCTTAACCGACTGAGCCACCCAGGTGCCCCTGAAAGACATTTTTCAAGGATTGTCTCCAAAATGTTTTAATTGACCACAGTGAACAGGTGGAGGGGTGTAGCCACACTTGTTGAGCATCTGTTCTGTACCAAATATTATTCTATTTATGTGCATGTATTTCCTTCCTCAGACTTTGAAGGTGACTTAACGTAACTGGTGTGTTGGTTTCAGGGGAACCTTGATAGTGAAAGTGTCTCAGTGTAGGGGTCAGCTCCAGCTCCAGCACGTTCAACAGCTGGTCAGTGTACTTTGTTTCTGGCCCACTGATCTTCAGGGTTGGCTCTGTTTTTTGCAGTTTTCTTAATGACTGAAATATGCCCCTTCCCTATCATTCAGTTTTTTACATTTGGAAATATCTTTATATTTCTGGTTATGGAATTAATGCAGGTTTATTGCAAAAAAAATTCAACAATCCAGGGAACATAGAGAAGGAGTTAGAATTACATCCTCTAGAGGTAATCATTCTTTAAAAAAATTTTTTTAACGTTTTATTTATTTTTGAGAGAGAGACAGAGTGTAATCAAGGAAAGGACAGAGAGAGAGAGGGAGACACAGAATCCGAAGCAGGCTCCAGGCTCTGAGCTGTCAGCACAGAGCCCGATGCGGGGCTCAAACTCACAAACCGTAAGATCATGCCCTAGCCGATGTCGGACGCTTAACTGACTGAGCCACCCAGGTACCCCTAGAGTTAATCATTCTTAATATTTTGGTGCATTTCTGTTAAAAATTTTTTTTTCCTGTGAGCCTATGTGTCTGGTTTTGTTTCTGCTGAATAAGATAACAGTAATTGGTGATACAACTGAATTGAAGACTCTCTAGCTTTTATTTTGATGGAGAAGTCCAACCCACGTGTGGGTTTTGTTTTACTCTTGAATGTGCAGGAAGAAGAGAGAAGTGTTAGTGATTTCTTCTTTATTTAAAAACCTGAAGTATTCACGGCTTTTAGGAATGTAAACACCATTTAAAAGTTAATTACAAGAGCCTCAAAGACAGACTTTCAGAATTAGATTATTTTAAAGGTTATTTCCACAGAAAATAGTGATAATTTGCAGTGTCTTTGTTCTGTCTTATAAAAACCTATTTTACAAATAATATTTCCAAGGACAGATATTAATAACAGAAGGTAGAATAAGAAGGTTATAGTTATGGACATTTAATAAACCACCAATTTGCACAGAACAAGATCACACCTCTGGTTAATGTTCTCCTCTTGACATCTAATTGGGTTGTATTTTCTGAGCCAGCTTTATGATGTTGAGTCCTGTCTCTATCTGCAGCTTCTGGGAGTGGGGGATATCTCCTCTGTGTCTTTCTGAGAACCTGTTGTGCTTATGTTGTTATTTAGGAAGAATAGTGGGCTTAAGGCTGGACTGTGAAACTTTAGTTTACTTTGTAAGAAAACACACCTGAGAAGCATGGATTTTATTATGAAAATATGGAAAGGGTCATTAACTTTTCTTATTATAACAGAATAAGGGACAGTAATCTCCATTTTCAGTAATAATGGCTAAAACTTAGGTTAAGTAATTACCGTACACTAGGTTTTTTTTTTGTTTGTTTCTTTTTTTAACATTTATTTATTTTTGAGATAGAGAGACAGAGCTCGAGTGGGGGAGGGACAAAGAAAGAAGGAGACACAGAATCCGAAGCAGGCTTCAGGCTCTGAGCTGTCAGCACAGAGCCCGAGGTGGGGCTCAAACTCATGGACTGTGAGATCATGACCTGAGCTGAAGTCGGACGCTGTATTTATTACCTGAGCCACCTAGGCACCCCACTATTTTTTTTTTTTTTTTTTTTTGTAATTTAAGAAATCTCTACACTCCGCATGGGGCTCAGACTCACGGCCCTGAAATCAAGAGCCTTATGCTCCTCCGAACGAGCCAGCCAGATTCCCCTATCGTACACCAGTATTATATGTGGATTTTCTTACTTAATCTTCAGTGCAGCCCTCTGTAGCAGACAGTGTTCCTATCCTTCTCTTATTCTTTTATTGACGAGGAAATAGAAGTGTTGAGAAATTGGTCACTGTCGAGCCCAGATTCACATCCTCAAAGTCGACACCAGAGCCTTTATCTTAATTTCAGATAGACTTCCCACATTGTGTATCCTTTACAAAACTGCCTGTATCACCAAGAAATTGATTATGTGTGTCTTTCTTCAATTAATATGGTCTAATACCACCAAACTAATGAGGGCACAGCAGGCCACAGTTGAGCAAACCTTTTGCTTACTGTTAGGTAGTTTCTAATTCTTGGTTATCTCATAAATGATTTTTGGTTGAATATTCTTGTGTATACATCTGTACTTCTCTAGCTATTTAAGGACACGTTTCCATAAGGGAATTTTGGGTTAAAATTTGTCCCAAATCTAAGACCCTGAGATAGGACTTGGGTAGTGATACAGTAACTGAAAGACATGGTTGTTGCCTTTAAGACAAGGAAGACTAAATTTACATCGGAATGAAGTTAAGGCTGCCAGCAACAAAGGCCAAGAAACAACTCAGGTAACCTGTCTTGGAAACTCATAGGAAGGTAATTACAGGCAATACTGTTGGGTCACGACTGGTTTTGCAGAGGCAAATAGAATTTGTCCTGCGTGTTGGATACCCTGTAGTTTGTATCCTACGAATGTTAGTTGCTAAGTGAGACCAGTAGGATCAGTTCAGCAATTATCAGGAAAGTATCCTGTCTAAAAAGACAAGTTTAGATATAAAATCAACCCATGTGTCAGAAGACATGAAGAGAAGCAGGATTGAGATCTCATCAATATATCCATGACATTTCTTGGGGGAATTTCAGCCACTTTTTTTCTAGGCAAAACGGGAGTGTATGTAGAAATTATATGGTTAGTATAATGCATGGCCATGGCTACAACAGTTATGCAGAATACTTAAACAAAAAGAACATTATGACCACAATAAAAAGAAAACCCTTATTGTATATAGATGTATAACTTTCTTTTTTTTTTTTTTTTTTAAATTTTTTTTTTCAACGTTTTTTATTTATTTTGGGACAGAGAGAGACAGAGCATGAACGGGGAAGGGGCAGAGAGAGAGGGAGACACAGAATCGGAAACAGGCTCCAGGCTCCGAGCCATCAGCCCAGAGCCTGACGCGGGGCTCGAACTCACGGACCGCGAGATCGTGACCTGGCTGAAGTCGGACGCTTAACCGACTGCGCCACCCAGGCGCCCCTAGATGTATAACTTTCTAAACACTTTTTTTTCCTAAACACTTTTTTCATCTGTGGACATGTGATTGTCAGTCTTTTCTATATTGTTATACACATACAATTTATAAATATAATCATACTATACATCCTGCAAGCTGTATTTTCTATTGACAGTATATTTTGATTATTTTCCCCGACTTAGCTTAGTTTCTCGTATTCTGTTGCGTGTATGTTCTGAACGCGTTAAGAGGTCAGCTTTTTGGGCTCAGGCAGTTGTACATCCTGTCCACCCCTGTGTCTTGACCAACCTTCTTGAGCCCCGAGCCCATGAAAGATGTTCTCACTTGGACTGTGGTCCTCTTTCTCAGCTTGGAGAGGCAGAATGGTGGGAGGGAGATCTGGTCTGGGAAGGACCGGTGGTCCAGCCTCAGTCTCATATCAGCATCCCCAGTATCAGGCACTGCCAGAAACCTTCCTACTGAAGGACCTTTGGGTTTGAGGGGAGAGTTTAGATTTCAAAGATGGTGTGGGAGTGTGGGGGGTAGGAGGAGGAATGGCAGAGGTAGAAGTTTATATTAGCTTAAGTTAGGATGGGATCACTTCACATCTGTTCTAAAGCTTTTTTTTCCCCTCCCCAGCTCTGACTTTTCTGGATTCTGTGCTTCACCAATAGAGGAACCCCATGGATTATTAATTAGTTCTTGCAATTCTAGAACTATGACTGATGTAAGTTGGTTATTTCTCTCTCCTTGAAATACTGTGATTTTTAGGTCATATGAATCTTTTCCTTAATTATCCGAATGCTTTCTGCATAACAGAACCCCGCTCCTGAACCTGCCTCTCAGTTCCCCCTATTCCAGTAAAGGATAGGGCCAAGTAGCCCAGTGTCCTTCATATGTGCCTTTCCATTCAGTGTCGTCATGGTCATTGAACACATTCAACATCTGTGTGCTCGGTCTTCTATCAAGAACAGCGAAGGGATGCAGTCTTTTGAGGGAAATACTTAAGCTTCTGTCAAAGAATAACTTGAAGAAATGTAGTTAACAGCACACTTTTACTTATATACAAGGAAAACCAGCAGTAGACTGCTATCATCTATTAAAACACCAACGATTTATTTACAAGGGAAGGAAAAACGGGAGAATGAAGACTGTAGACATTTTGAAAACAACAGTTATTCCTTTTTCAGGTTAAGGTGCTGATTGGCTGGCATCTAGGAAAGAAGCCAGTCAGGATACAATGCCCTTAGACAGCTGGATGGTCACCCAAGAGAACAATTTCAGTTGCTTGGGCCTTCTCTGGAAGAGCTTTGGTGTTTACCTAGGACATATCCATGGTAGGCTGTCTTGGGTGGTGCCCTTCGTTATCACTTCTGTCTTTGGTCCACTAGGGCTGTGCCATTTCCCTTATCAGAATTCCTTATTCCCATCTCAGGTCTGTGGTGTGATGAGTCAGTGATGAGGGTCCCATTTGGTCATACAGGCAAACTTGGAACTTCTTCATGGACCTGAGTCTCCCAGAGAGATAAGATTCTTGGGCTCAGCCTCAGTCTCTGTGAGGCTTTGCAAGGCTTTTTGGATGCAGGGGCTTGTGAGTGGGTCTTTCAGGGAAAGTGTGGTTCCCCAATCAATGAACACCAGTGTCAGAGTCCATTTGGTTATTGACCAGGATGCACAGATCTTGGTGACACCTGTGTCATATATGATGTGCTCTATTGGCAGTCTCCTGCTTGGGAATGAGGAGGGTGTCAGGTGAGGTGTGGTTGATGGTAACAAGGAAGAAGGTGACAGATTTCTAAATACTGGATGATAGTAGATTTCTAGAATTGAGAAAGTCTTTAGAAGTTTTGTTCAACCTAAATGTATAAATATAATGGAGATATTAATTTCATATACCTATATGATGAACTGAATGCAGCTAATAAAAACATGTATTTGTAAGATGTGTAAGAAAAAAATGCTTACGTTGTAATCTAATGGAATGGTTTACTTGAGGCTTAATGATAATCTGTAATTTAATGGAAGTCATTTTTCTGAAATAGAGATTTTATAGTGCATTTGGGAAAAAAATTTTCTTATTTGTGTCTTCTGTTCCTTAAAGCCTGAAAGGGAAAAGATGGTGTAGCAGTTTACGTTTATAAAGAATTTACGAGACAGGCACATAGCAGGTTGTATGTATGTTTACATACTCATAAACAACCTCCCCCCCAACACCACTTTTATTTAATAGAAGAGAAACTGGGATTATTTTATATATTACCAGACAAGTCTAGATAGCTTAGTTACCTATCTCACAATATCCAAGAAATTTTTCCTGCTGTAACAGGATTCTTCTAGAATGTGTAACACTCTGCTTTAGTTGTACTAATTTCTTTACTTTTCTCTACCTATATGTATCACAGGCCTCCAGCCTACTTGATTGTTACATTTTCCTCTTCTTGCGGTTTATCCTTCGTAATCCTTTTTCTTAAGTTCTTAAATTTCTTTAATTCCCCAAGTAATGTATGGGTTTTTGGTTTTAGGGCTTGGTGACTTTCAGGGATGTGGCCATCGACTTCTCTCAGGAGGAGTGGGAGTGCCTGGACCCTGCTCAGAGGGACTTGTACGTGGATGTGATGTTGGAGAACTATAGTAACTTGGTCTCATTGGGTAAGGTCATCTGCCTGAAATACTTGAGAATCTTCTCTGCAGCATTGGCTTTCCCTGTGGGAATTATAGGGCTGTCTTTGAAGAAACCAGGTCAATTTCTTCTCCCTGTTCTCAAAGGGACAACTTAATATTTGTTGGACTAGAAATGGGTTCAGCAAGCTCCTTGATCGTCCCATACCTTCACACCTTCCTCTGGCTTTTCCTGTAGTGGCCTCTCTTCTTTACAAGGAGCGGGATTTGCATTATGGGGCATTCAGTTCGTAACCATTGTTTCATGCTGTGTTTAACTTGAACGTGTCTAACGATTATCTGTGTGCTTGCTCCTCAGAATGTGATTGTTAATGTTTGAGGAACCATAGGAAGACCAGAACAGAGTTAGTGAAGGAGAGGATACCAAGAAGTTAGTGAAGGAGATAGGCAGGGCCCAGACGGTAGGCGGTTTTGTTGGTTTGGGGGAGGAATGTGGATTGTTTTCTGAGTGATTAGAAGCCTTTATTTGGTTTACTGGGGTTTTAGCTTTTTTTTTTTTTTTTTTTTTTTTTTTTTAGGTCATTTATTTATTTTTGAAAGAGAGTATGTGAGCAAGCGGGGGAAGGGCAAAGAGAGGGAGGGGAGAGGGAGAATCTCAAGTAGGGGTTTGAGACGTGGGGCTTGATCTCACTGAATGGAAATCAAGAGTTGGATGCTCAACCAACTGAGCTACCCAGGTGCCCCGGGGTTAGGTTTTTTATTGTTAAATATTACACACATACCTAACATCAGCTGCTTCTACCAGCTTGTCTTTTTTTTTTTTTCCCCCCCAAATTAATATTTAAATTCTAGTTAGTTAACTTATAGTGTCATAGTGGTTTCAGGAATAGAATTTAGTGATTCATCGCTTACATATATAAGTGAATGAATTAATGCATGAAGTATTAAAAAAAGAAATACAGTTGCCAGGTCCTATCCCAGACATGCAGAACAGGGTCTACGTTTACACAAGATCCCTGGGTGATTTTTTTTTTCAACGTTTTTGTTTTTTTTTTTTTTTTTATTTTTGGGACAGAGAGAGACAGAGCATGAACGGGGGAGGGGCAGAGAGAGAGGGAGACACAGAATCGGAAACAGGCTCCAGGCTCCGAGCCATCAGCCCAGAGCCCGACGCGGGGCTCGAACTCACGGACCGCGAGATCGTGACCTGGCTGAAGTCGGATGCTCAACCGACTGCGCCACCCAGGCGCCCCTGGGTGATTTTTATACACATCAAAGAAGCACTGCTCTTTGTTAGTTTTTGACCCACATGCAGAGAGTGCAGCTAGAAACAGGGTCCTGATGTACTCCGACTTTCAAAAGAGCCCCTTCACTTTATGCAGTGGAGGATTGAATAAACAATTCATTTCACACTAAGCGAACACATTCCTTTCAACATGTTGGAAGCTGAAAGTTGCGATCTGTGAACCTTGTATTTTACAAAGTTAAACTCTACACCGAATTCAATCCTAAAAATGTCTCCTGAAACTTCTTTTCCTGTTAGCAAAATAACAATAGTAACTCTGACAATATTAACACTTAACACTGTGCTAACCATACGCCAGGCTGTGTTGTTTTCTCTTTTTTAAGTTTATTTATTTTGAGAGAGAGAGAGCACATGTGCATGTGAGAGCTCGGGAGGGACAGAGAGAGGGACAGAATCCCAAGGAGGCTCCATGCTGTCAGTGCAGAGCCTGACGTGGGGCTCGATCCCCACAAACTGTTGAGATCATGACCTGAGCCAAAATCAAGAGTCAGCTGCTCGACCGACTGAGCCACCCAGGCGCCCCAAACCAGGCTGTGTTCTAAGCAGAGCAAGTACATTAGCTTAATTAACTTTCACAACATCCCCATGAGGCAAGTATTGTTTTTATCCCCTTTTAATGGATGAGAATACAGAGACACATATAGTGTAAGTGACTTCCCGGGGTCACACAGCCGGTGGGAGAAGGTTGCAGCAATTGAGCCTGCAAGGAAGTCTGGCTCATGAGCCTGTATTCTTGACCCTCGAATATGCATTTAAAAAATATCCTTTGTGGTGAAATGGGAAATATTCATTAAACTCTTCTGCTGTATACCCAAGTGTGGTACGCGCCTTGAGGAAAACCAGTTGTGCAGGTGTTTGAATTGTGAGTTAAACTGGCTGTTCTTTTCATGGGACGCCACTTTGTTTTTGAAAGAATGCCTAACAGATGAACTATTATACTATTATTGAGACTTAGGTAGTTAGAAAAATGTTCTCACAAGGGAGCCCGCCACTTCAAAGACAAGTAACAGTATTTTTTGCCAGTGATAGAATTCAGACTTTGAAGTAAAACTTAGAATTGTGTGAAACTTACATCTACCATTTTGAGCTTTTACAACTTCCCAATACATAAACATTTTTCTGATGAGATAGAAGGTAATATTAACACATGATTTTGTAAATATTATGTAATGAGATATGTGAACATTTCGAAGATCTGCATAACTCCACGAGCCACCATTTTTCACATGACCAGTGCACGATATTACAAAATTATGCCCGGATAAAAGATCATTCAAAGTGCAGTGGATTTTAAGGTGACTTAATATGAAAAGTTCATGGGTATATTTGCATATTTCACCTTGCAACTAACCTTTATGAAACTATCCCTTCTCAAGTTTTACTGTAGCATCAAATAGTAACATACCCACAGTATCAAAGAATAACAGTTGCGTATACGTGGGAGGCTCGATTTCCTTCGTATACTTCAGTCACAATAGCATATTGCCATAGAGTGAATGCAGAAGCAGATATGAGAATCCAGTTGACTTCTGTTAAGCCATATATTAAAGAGAGTCACAAAAAATTAAGATAATACTTACTTTTTTGTTTTAGAAAACATAACTTTTATAAATTTATTGTATTGACAGAATGATTCATTATTTTCAAGTGAATTAATAAATATCTTTAATTTTTCCATTTTAATTTCTAATATGGTAAATATTGGAAAATCTAACTTGCACAAACAAAAGCTCTTTTGAGCCCTCAGTGATTTTTTTTTAACATTTATTTATTTTTAAGTGTTTTTATTTTATTTTTTTGAGGTGGGGGGAGCAAATGTGTGAGGCAGAGGGGGAGAGAGAGAGAGAGAGAGGGAGGGAGAAAATCCCATGCAGGCTCTGCACTGTCAGTACGGTGCCAGAAGTGGGGCTCATTCTCACCTGATGCAGAATTCAAACTCACGAACTGTGAGATCATGACCTGAGTGGAAGTCGGATGCTTAGCCGACTGAGGCATTCAGGTGCCCCGGTTTTTTTTTTTAACATTTAAAAAGTAGTTAAATCTCTTTTCATTTACTAATATTGTTAAGCCTTCCTTGCCAAGTAATTGTAATATAAGCTCTTGCATGGCAGTTCAGATTGGTTGAACTAAATTCAAGTTTACTGAACTATCTGTTGATGCTAAGCTATACAAGAGTGCATTGCATTTAGTTTATATTTGGCCATCTCAAGGTAGTTGTAAGATTAGATTGGTCGGTTTAAATTCTGTGACTTCCTTTTGGATGTACACACAGTTCTTATACCCAAATGCTCATGTATACAAAGAAATAAAACATCGTTAAGTAAAGCAGCAATAGTTACTACAGTTTATCTATGACCAGTTAAACATCATTAAAATTACTTCCCACAGACCTATCCCACAGTACTCCTCTACCCTTTAATAAGTCACCTAAGATATCATAAAATCACCATTACACAAAAATACTAACCTTGTATATTTTGTATTGCAAATACACTTATGCATGAGCAAGCAAAGAATTCACCAATAATTAAGAGTATAAGGGGTTCTGAGACCAAGTTTGAGGACTACTGCACCAGATGATGTCTTTCACTATATGGGCTTTGTGAGGCCTCAGATGAATGCCTCTTTCCACTCAGTCTGGGTTGGTACTCCAAGTACCTTGTGGAGAGTCACTGTATGGGTGCACAAATTAATATTTAGTTACAGATTCATGGCTCCTTTACTTGCTAAACCATGAGCTACAAATTCCAGCTGCCTTAGCAGTCCTGAACTCAGACACCAGTATCCTTTGCCCAGTGAAACCACTGCTGTATATTTGGACTTCATTTTCCTGTACCTTATTTTGGAGGACGCAGCCAGGCAGAAAGGGTGAATATAAAGTTCTCCTAAGAATTGTCTCTAAAAGTTTTTCAGCCCTGTGTCTGGTACACGTTTGTTTTTTTAATTTTTTTAAACGTTTATTTATTTTTGAGAGACAGAGCACGAGGAGGGGGAGGGGCAGAGAGAGAGGGAGACCGGGAATCCGAAGCAGGCTCCAGGCCCCGAGCTGTCAGCACAGAGCCCGACGTGGGGCTCGAACCCATGAACCGTGAGATCGTGACCCGAGCCGAAGTCAGTTGCTTAACCGACGGAGCCACCCAGGCGCCCCATCTAGTATACTGCTTTATAGCTTTAGAGCTGTTTATAGTGTGAGAGTAAGTCTAATGCCAGATTTTTCTTCATGGCTGGGGCTGGAAATCTCTCATCTTCATTTTGAAGAATACTTTGTGCTTTATATAGAACTTTAGGTTGAAAGCTTTCTTTCTTTCAGCCATTAAAGATATCATTCCATTGTCTTGTAACTTCCATTGTTACAGATGGGAAGTCAGCCTCAATTCTTATAGTTGTTCTCTAATTTTAATGTCCCCCTTTGCCTCCTTTTATTATTTTTCCTTTATTTTCAGTTTTCAACTATTTGATTATGATGCTCCCAGTTGTTGCTTTTCTTTGTATTTATTCTCCTTGCAGTTTGCTAAAAAGTAGATTGCTTATTTATACATTTCATACATTTTAAGAATATGGCAATAATAATCTTTTCAAGTACTTATTTGGCTCCTTCTGGAACTGCTGTTGTCTGAAGTTGGATTGTTTAATATTGTTGCACAGGTCTGACTCTCTTTTTTTTTCCCCATCCTTTTTCTCTTTGCATTTCAGTTTGGGTTTTTTATTTGTAGAATTTTCCATTTTATAATTTTAGAGTTTGTGTTTCTTTGCTGAAATTTCCCATCTGTTCTCTATCTTTTCTTCCAGAATCTGTAAAATATAATTCAATGGCCTTGCCTGCTGATTCTAATATCTACGTCAGCTGTTCTTTGTCTCTTTTGTGTTTTTTGGGGGGGCTGGGGGTGTGATTTTAGGTCACACTGTCCCTGTTCCTCACCTACCGCATAAATTTTCATTGTGTGCCAGACATTTTGAAGAACAGTAAAGAATAGATCCCTGCCTGTTTCTCAAATCAGCTATTTAGGGGGAGGGGCTGATAACTCAGATCCCCCCAGGCTTAGAGCTGAGCTGGGACTGGGTCATAGCTTTCATTAGTTTCAGTTTATTTCTGGTTTCAAATTAGATTGAAAAATTGTTCTTTGCTCTAAACTTCCTGCATGACCACTGATGTGCTTATCTCTCTAATTGTATCAGAATTTGAGCCAAGTGGAGGTTCTATTACAGTTCTGGTTGGTTTTGTTTCACACGTTTCACCTCCAGTAGAGCCTTGGAACTTAGTAGTTTTGTCTGCTTTTATCCCAACACCAATCCCTCAGAAAAATTCCTGTGGAGTATTATGTAGCTTAGTGTTTTGTTTTTTTAAGTGTAGCTGACATACAATATTAGTTTCAGGTGTGCTTGATTTTCTAGATTCCAGTTGATGATGCCAACCCGCCATAGTTGTGAAAAAGTTCAGCCGAACCACCCCTGTGCACATAAGGGCTTGCTGGATGGAAAGGCATTTTGTGTAAGGGGTCATCCACACAGGAAGATAAGGAACTTGTTAAAATGATCTTTGAGGAATCCTCCAGAAAACTGTCAGATCAGAACATTAAGAACATAAGAGCTGAAAAGTCAAAACTGAGATTGTTGTTCCAACAGGGTAGACACTTGATGCTTAGGAGTGAGCTCAAGAAGTCTTATAATCCAGTTCTTTTATGGGTATTCTTTCTTTCTTTCGTTTTTTTTAATGGGTATTATTTCTAATTTGCCTTGTATTTCTGTTGAGGGTTTTTTAAATTTTTTTCTGGTAAACAAAATAAAATATGTGGTTTTCTTGTTTTCTTTCAGATTTGGAGTCAACATATGCAACCAAAAATAAAATTTCAGAAAAAGACATTTTTGAAATACATTTTTCCCAATGGGAGAGGACGGAAAGAAGTAAAACTCTTGGCCTTGAGGCATTCATTTTCAAAAATAATTCTAAGTGCAAAAGCAAATTGGAGGGGCTACAGGGACATCAAGAGGCATACTTTAGTCAAATGATAATTAGCTATGAAAAAATGCCCACTTACAGAAAAAGCAAATCTTTTAGTGCACATCAAAGAATTCGTAATAGAGAGAAACGCTATATTTGTAAGGAATGTGGGAAGGCTTGTAGTCATGGGTCAAAACTTGTTCAACATGAGAGAACTCATACGACTGAAAAACACTTTGAATGTAGTGAATGTGGGAAGGACTTTTTTAGTGCCTATCAACTTACTGTGCATCAGAGATTTCATACTGGTGAGAAACCCTACGAATGTAAGGAATGTGGGAAGACCTTTAGTTGGGGATCTAGTCTTGTTAAACATGAAAGAATCCATACTGGTGAGAAACCCTATGAATGTAAAGAATGTGGGAAGGCTTTCAGTCGTGGCTACCACCTCACTCAACATCAGAAAATTCATATTGGTGTGAAATCTTACAAATGTAAGGAATGTGGGAAGGCCTTTTTTTGGGGCTCAAGCCTTGCTAAACATGAGATAATTCATACAGGTGAGAAACCTTATAAATGTAAAGAATGTGGGAAGGCCTTCAGTCGTGGTTATCAACTTACTCAGCATCAGAAAATTCATACTGGCAAGAAGCCTTATGAATGTAAAGTATGTGGAAAGGCTTTTTGTTGGGGCTATCAGCTTACTCGACATCAGGTATTTCATACTGGCAAGAAACCCTATGAATGTAAGGAATGTGGGAAGACCTTTAATTGTGGCTCAAGTCTTATTCAACATGAGAGAATCCATACTGGCGAGAAACCTTATGGATGTAAAGAATGTGGGAAGGCCTTCAGTCGTGGCTATCACCTCACTCAACATCAGAAAATCCATACTGGTGAAAAACCTTTTGAATGTAAGGAATGTGGGAAGGCTTTTAGTTGGGGTTCAAGCCTTGTTAAACATGAGAGAATCCATACTGGTGAGAAGTCCTATGAATGTAAAGAATGTGGGAAGGCCTTTGGTAGTAGCTATCAACTTACTCGACATCAGATATTTCATACTGGTGAGAAGCCCTATGAATGTAAGGAATGTGGGAAGACCTTTAATTGCGGCTCAAGTCTTGTTCAACATGAGAGAATCCATACTGGCGAGAAACCTTATGAATGTAAAGAATGTGGGAAGGCTTTCAGTCGTGGCTATCACCTTACGCAACATCAGAAGATCCATACTGGTGAGAAACCTTTTAAGTGTAAGGAATGTGGGAAGGCCTTTAGTTGGGCTTCAAGCCTTGTTAAACATGAGAGAATCCATACTGGTGAGAAGTCCTATGAATGTAAGCAATGTGGGAAGGCCTTTGGTAGTGGCTATCAACTTACTGTTCATCAGAGATTTCATGCTGGTGAGAACCCTTATCAATGTAAGGAATTTGGGAAGACCTTTGTTAATGGCTCAAACCTTGTTCAACATGAGAGAACTCATAGTAATGATAAACCTTATGAATATAAAGAATGTGGGGAAGCCTTTATATGGACAACTTAAATGAGACAATTGATACTGATGAAACTTCATGATTGAAGAGATGTGAACACATTTTTTATGTGTACGAACAATACAAGGAGAATCTTACTCTTGAGAAAACTTATAAATGCAGCGAATGTGTAAAACCTTTACCTGTGTGTGGACAGTTTACTTGATATATCAGAAAATTCATACTAGTGAGAAATGCTTTGAATATAAGGAATATGAAAAGGCCTTTAGGATTTTGTACAATCTTATTGAACATCAATTTATACTGATGTGAAACCATTCAAATGTAAGGAACGTGTGAAGATCTTTATTCTTGGCACAAAGTCTGGTAAACATTGGAGAATTCATACTCGTTAGAAACACTTTAAGGAATGTAGGAAGAACCTAATCGTAATTCAGTTTTTGCTCTGCACATTAGAGAACTCATACTGCTGTGAAATATTATGAATGTAAGGAATGTGGGGAGACTTAGAGATGTGATAAGTATCTCAGGGTACATCATAGACTTCATCCAAGTGAGAAACCCTTTAAATTGGGATGTAGGAAGGCCCTTAGAGAAGTACTACTAAAACTTGTCTAGAGCCTACTGCCAGTCCACAAAATTGTTACCTGTCCATCATGAGATGAATGCAGACAGCGAGAGTAAATGTTTGGAAACTTTTATAGCAATTTGTTACTGCCATAAAATTATATTTTATAAAAGTATCAACCACTTTATGAATGATTAGAAATGAAGAAGTTTGCCCTTTTCCAGAAATGACGTGAGAGACAACATTTACAGTTTCAAGAACATGACACAAGTCACAAGACGATTTAATTAGAATAAGAAACCCCTCACTGTCACCTCTCTGATTAGAATGGCAGAATATTCACACTATAAGGATGATTTGGCTAATGTGAGACACAACTTCCTTATGCTTATAAAAGCATAGAGAATTTACAATAAACACGTTTGTTTAATGAAGGTATAGAAACGTTCTAACACTACCTGATCTTTTTTTTTTTTAAGTTTATTTTATTTTTGAGAGAGAGAGCAGAGCAAAAGTGGGGGAGGGAGAGGGAGGGAGACACAGAATCCGAAGCAGGCTCCAGGCTCTGAGCTGTCAGCACAGAGCCCGATGTGGGTCTTGAACTCAGGAACTACGAGATCATGACCTGAGCCGAAGTCTGCGCTCAAACGACTGAGCCACCCAGGTGCCCCTATCCAATCTTTATAAAACTTAAGTGAATTCCTCCTAGAGAATAACCCTATTAATGTAGCAAATGTAGGAAATCCCTCCCTCATGGCACAAACCATACTCAGTGTCATCACAATTCCACTTCCTTACTACCTTTGGGATGTCAGGCAAAATGCTCCTCCCCTCTGGGCATCATCTTTAAAATGCTAGTGATAGTAACTTTCTGTCCTGTTGCAGAGATTGGGTGGATTTAGTATGCATCTGATCTTTGGAAGAATGTCTGGTATGTAGCGTATGCTCAATACAAACTTGCTATTCTTATTATCCTCATCATTAGTATTACTACAGTGAATTCTTAGGAAGAGAATGCTCATTGGTGTAATAAATTTAGAAAAGCTTTCATAACTACTCATCCATCTAAATTTCAGATAGTCCATTATGGATACAATTTAGAAAAACTCGAAAGGGTTTTTATTCAGTTTATCCCTTAAGCTGCATAAAAAATGAAGGCCGAAAAGAAATGTGGATTTAGAAAGCGTTAAGATGTTGGGAATGTACCTCTTGAAGCGCAGGGGGTGTAAAGCAATTTGCCTGTAATGAATCCCAACAGAGAGGTAGCCAGTAGTTAAAATTCTCTGTTCACGTTGTGTATTTGGGAATTCTTTCCCCAAATACTATTAGGACAAATTTCAGACACTCTGAAAAACTTAAAGAATAGTATAATATCCATATATTCTATTTAGAATCAATAATTGTCAATATTTGGTCATATTTGTTTTCTCTATGAATTTATACGTACATATGTGTATGTATACTCATGTCATTTGACTTACGATGTAGAAATTATGACACTTCCTTCCTGAACATATTAGCGTGCATCTTTTAAGAATAAGAACAGTCTTGGGGTGCCTGGGTGGCTGGTCAGTTAAG
The DNA here is from genome assembly GCF_046562875.1 of Panthera onca. Taxonomy (NCBI): domain Eukaryota; kingdom Metazoa; phylum Chordata; class Mammalia; order Carnivora; family Felidae; genus Panthera; species Panthera onca. The sequence goes on along the minus strand of NC_138353.1, from coordinate 12,332,111 downwards.
TGTCCAACTCTTGATTTTGGCTCAGGTCATGATCTCATGGTTGTGAGATTGAGCCCCGTGTCATGCTCCATGTTGAGTGTGGAGCTTGTTTGAGATTTTCTCCCTCTTCCTCTGCCCTTCCACTGCTTGTGCTTCCTCTCAAAAAAGATTTTTAAAGAATAAGCACAGCCTTTAAGACCATGGTCATACAGGAAAATTATCAATAATTCTGTAATATTCTTTTATATTAACTTTATATGTCCCAGTACTCCCAAGCTACCCTATTGCTTTGTATTTTCTTTTTATTTTATTTTTTATTTTTATTTTTTAACATTTATTCATTTTTGAGAGACAGAGGGAGACAGAGCATGAGTGGGGAAGGGACAGAGAGAGGGAGACAAAGAATCTGAAGCAGGCTCCAGGCCCTGAGCTGTCAGCACAGAGCCTGACACGGGACTCGAACTCATGAACTGTGAGATCATGACCTGAGCCGAAGTCGGACGCTCAACCAACTGAGTCACCCAGGTGCCCCTGCTTTGTATTTTCTAATAAGCATCTCATCTATATTCATGCATTGCATTTGGTTTTCATGTCTCTAGATTTTAATCTTGAACAGACTTAAGAATTTTTTTTTTACATTTATTTTTGAGAGAGAGGGAGACACAGAATCCGAAGCAGGCTCCAGGCTCCACGCTGTCAGCACAGAACCTGACACAGGGCTCAAACTCACAAATCGTGAGATCATGACCTGAGCTGAAGTCGGATGCCTAACCGACTGGACCGTCCAGGCACCCCCTTGAACAGACTTTTTGAAAATTAAGGAAAGCTGGTTTGTAGAATCCCATGCATTCTAGATTTGTTTCTTCCCTCGTGGTGAAATTTAAGTGTGCCTCTGTCCTTTGTATCTCTGATAAAGTCAAGTTAGAGCCAGAAGCTTAAACATTTTTGGCCAAATACATCATAGGTGGTGATAGGTACTTCATATTGCAACACACCAGAGACACTTGCCAAAACTAAGTTTGCTCATTTGATTCCGATGGTGACTGCTAGAGCTCCCCATCATAAAGGTCCATTATACAACTACTTGGCCAACTACTTTTGAAAATGTAGTCCTATCATATGTATATATAAGTTCTGAATTAAAGAGAAAATTGAAACAATTATAGGTTGTTCGAAAAGTGATGATGGAATTGCGTATCAGAACCTGTAGAATGTGCCTGAAGCTCTGTTCCTTGGAAAATGCCTTTTAAAGTGTCTTGGAGAAAACCAAGATGCATCTGGCCAAATGGAGGGCCAGACCTATGCCTCGTTTTCCCCAGTATCTACGTGGTCCCTGTCACACTGAACTAAGAAGCTATCAAAATAACAAACCCTAAGCCAATATACAGAAACCATTTATACCACTAAAATTGTCCCAGAACTTCTGAAGTTATGTGTCAAAAATTACCAGGACTGAATAGTGCTTGAGAAACCGTGGGAATCCCTGGTTAAAGAAGCTGATGAAGTAGCACTTACTAAATCTCTCAAGGAAAAATCAAACGCACCGTATCAATTTATTGGAAAACTAAAGAGTATTCTAGTGAATAAAGTTGTTCAACTTCCTTTAAGTTGGTGTATCTCAAACTTTGCCACGGAAATACAGATTCCCATTATGTATTTCCATCTTAGGGATATGAAACTGTATTGGGAAATGCTGCCATAACTAGAGGCACTAAAGTTGGGCATTTCAGTCACCAAACCTGCCTGGGAGCTATGAGGGAATGGGCAGTCAGCATGATGCTCTCAAACAATTGCCTTCTAATGTTTTCTCTTACTCGTGAGTAAAAATCTTTGTTGTAGCTAAGTCGAAATGGCTCCTGAGTCTTACCAAATGTCATTTCATCATCCCTTCCTGCAACGTATAGTATTTAATTTGTTAACATGATAATTTATATTGACAGATTCTCTTGAATCTTTTTCCCATTCCCAGATAAACCCAGGTTAATTGTGTATATATTTTGATGTATTTTATTTGATATATTTATTTTACTTTGATATATATTTTGTATGTATTTTGATGCACTGCTGGATTTCATTTGCTCCCACTTAGAATATTGAGATTTTATGAGTGAGACTACATAATAGTGTTATTTTTAAGGTATACACACACACACTTGTATTGCAATTACCTGTTCTTTAAAACTGTATTGGGGTGTTTCGAATTGGAGATCTTTAATCACATTTCTAGTTCTATCTGTTGATTTTTCTTGTCTTTGAATTCTGCTTTGGACACAACAAATTCAGAGTGCCCAGCATAGTTCCTTTAAGGAGACTTTTCAGCCATGTAGTACCGGTCACGATCCACATAAACGAGCATTCCAACATGGCCCCTCGTTGAAAACCCTTCATTATGTGTTCTTGGGAATACTATGTTGGGAAGTCAGAGCTCCTCATCAGACTATTATGATCATACTTGTACATGTCTTTCTCCATATACTGGAAGTGGAGTTGTTTGGGTTTGGTCAGGGATATGCTCGTGTTCAACTTTAATTCTTCTAAATACATTCCCAAACAAGTGTACCAACTGGCACTCCCACCAACAGTTGTATGAATGTTCTGCTTTCTCTGTATCCTTGACAACATTTGGCATCAGTTTAAAACAATGTTTGCTACTCTGGTAGGTATCATGGTTTGCATTTCCTTTTTTTTTTTTTTTTTTCTGATTATGTATTAGCTGTTTGGATATTCTTGCAATTTCTCTACTCCTTGCTCCTGACATTGGATGCATTAGGGGTATCTGGTTTCACAAAGCATTTGTAAAACATGCAGGGCAGGATGTAACACCTGGGCAGTGATAGGCAGTGACTGTGTGTGTGTGTGTGTGTGTGTGTGTGTGTTCATCCCCCAGCAGACATGAGCTGGGTGATGGCTGTGGTGGAATCAGTTTTATCTTTGCCTCTCTAGCTCCCAATATGGGCCATGACCCTTAGTTATTTGATGTAGTTAGGATATACTCAGGAAAAATCAGAATACCAAACTAGCTGAAGCAATGAGGAAGTATACTGAGTCAAATAACAGGCTCTTGGGAGGAGAGGAGTTTCCAGAGATTTTTGATTCATCAGCAAAAGGAAATATTCAGAGACGCAGATTCTCTTCTGTTTTTTACTATGCATTCCTCAGTGTTGACTAGGGTACCATGATGGCTGACAGACATTTTAGACATTATATACAGGCATGACAATATTCAGGGCAAAGAGTACGAGAGATCATTTTTTGTGACTTTTAGGAGCAAGGAACATTTCCTATTAGCCAACAGTGTATGTCTGCTTTTATCCTAATTGTTAAATTGGGTCACAGGTAATTTCTGAAATAATCACTGGTATTACTTTAAGTTAATCACAGACTCTTGAAGGTTTTATTTAAATAAACAGATCAGGCTCAAAGATTTCTTTTTTTTTTTCTTTTTCTTTTTTTTTTTTTTTTTTGAGAGTGAGCGAGCGAGCACAAGCAGGGGAGGGGGCAGAGGGAGAGAGAGAATCTTAAGCAGATTCCACGCTAGCCCGACATGGGGCTCAATCCCATGACCCTGTTATGACCTGAGCTGAAATCAAGAGTCAGACACTCAACTCACTGAGCCACTCAGGTGCCCCTTCGTTATCTTTTTATGCATGTATGAAGAAAGAACCAGTGATCCTTTATTTTAACAATAACAAAAAATTTTACATGTACACATGTCACAAAACAGATGACAATTTAAAATTAAATGTATATATTAAGACCACCAAACATAATCACAGACTAATCAGAGGTTTGCGTTTATTTCGCAAAGACAACAAAAATTCTGAAGTAGTCAATATTATTAGAACATTTACTAGTACCTTTTTATCATCTGATTTTTTTGTGTGTGTGCACCTATGAGGGACAGGGGAAATATTAATGGTTTAACCTTGTAAAGTGTTTTTTTTTTTTTTTTTGTTCCCAGAGTCAGAGAAGCCTACTCTTTTAGCTCCTGGAATTCTGTTTCAAGGATGAGAAGGTCAAGGTTGGCAATGTGGAAATGAAGTCAAAGGTGTAAGTAGAATTGGGGGGAATGTATTTGCTAAGTTTATTTTTATAGCACACAAACATAGTGCTAAATACAAAAGAAGTGTTATTCTGTCTCCTTTCCTATACAATGACTCTTCAGAGACAACTACATTTTTCATCTTCTTCTGTATTCGTGGGCAGATATTCTGTATAAAATAGCAGAATATATTGCCTCAGAGTAGACATTCAAGACTGAAAATATTCCATTAATGCCTCATAATTCAGTGTCACCCATATGCCATTATTATGGATTTCACCAATAAAAATTGTCATTCAGTTTACTTTTACTATTCCTGAGTGTTTACTGTGGAGGAAAGGGTCTGCATTATCCTTGGCCACAATTTTTAAATATTATCCATTCTTAATGCTTTTTATGCCTGTTGCTCAAGAGATGTTGTGATTTCTTCTACCACCATCACTATGGTGATTTTCTTTACTTCTCTCCTATGTTGAATTTTTAATTTTCTGTTCATTTATCTGGTGGAAAACCTCTAGTTGCTTTCTTAGAAGAAGTGATTTTGAAATCATGTGGTTAAAAAAATTATTCTACCCTTCTGTTTCTAGTGTCTCCTTATTTGGGTCATATTGTGTTAAATTTATGCCTACATATAAATGATTGCTTTTAAAAGTCTAGCTCTTGAGGTAAATGCCTGATGTCTAAGTGCTACATCGGACTTAGACCAATCCATTCCATGACCTGCCAGGCATTCTTCTCCCTACTGAATATAGTGCAGGAGTTGGCAGATTTTTTTTCTGTAAAGGGCCTGACAGTATTGTAGTTTGTGAGCCACGGGGTCTTTTTTTTTTTTTTTTTTTTTTTTTAATGTTTATTTTTTTCTGAGACAGAGAGAGACACAGCATGAGTGAGGGAGGGGCAGAGAGAGAGGCAGACACGGAATCTGAAGCAGACTCCAGGCTCTGAGCTGTCAGCACAGAGCCCAACGTGGGGCTCGAACTCACGAACTGTGAGATCATGACCTGAGCCGAAGTTGGACGCTTAACTGACTGAGCCACCCAGGCGCCCCTGGATCCCCTTTCTTAAGAGTTCCCTTAGACAGCTTATGTGGGTCACTTACAGTAAATGGCAGAATTGCTGAGCCCTTGTATGCCTGAGATTTCTTTTGCTCTTTTATCAGTCTGGGTTCTCCAGAGAAACAGAACCAATAGGATAGATAGAAAGATAGAAAGAAAGATTAGATAGATGATAGATAGGTAGATAGATAGATAGATAGATAGATAGATAGATAGATAGATGAAATCTGTAGAGTACTATATATGTATGTCAATCCATCTGTCTATCTATCTATCTATCATCTATTGAACCAATAGGATGGAAAGAGAGAGGTAGGCAGTCCAAGAAGTCCCAAGATCTGAACTTGACAAACTGGAGACCCAGGAGAGTCAGTGATACATATATCACCATATATAGTGCCAGTTGGAGTTTGAAGGCTAAAGCTGATGACGGTTTAATTTCCAATTGGAGTCTGAGTCAGAAAGCAGGAGCAGACTGACTGATGTCCCAGCTTCAAAACAAACACAGAATTCTTTCTTATTCAGCTTTTTAATTCTATGCAGGCTTTCCCTGGCTTGGGTGTGGCCTCCTCACACAGGGGAGGGCAATCTGCTTTACTCAGTCCTGATTCAGGTGTTCATCCATACAAGACACCCTCACAGACACACCCAGAAATAGTGTTTAACCAAATACCTGAACACCTATGGCCCAGTCAAACTGGCAGATAAAATTAACCATCACAGCTCTGATATGATAGGGGGATTTTGGCTAAAGCAATAGATGCAATTCGTGTTCACCCTAACGATCATTGTCAGCTTTATTCCAGCGACAACATGCCTACCCCAAGGAGGGGGACTAAGTAAATTATGTTTATGCTTAATGTGTCTGGTGCAGTGCTAAAAGATTCATATAGTTGGGGCGCCTGGGCGGTGCAGTCGGTTAAGCGTCCGACTTCAGCCAGGTCACGATCTCGCGGTCTGTGAGTTCGAGCCCCGCGTCAGGCTCTGGGCTGATGGCTCGGAGCCTGGAGCCTGTTTCCGATTCTGTGTCTCCCTCTCTCTCTGCCCCTCCCCCGTTCATGCTCTGTCTCTCTCTGTCCCAAAAATAATAAAAAACGTCGAAAAAAAAATTAAAAAAAAAAAAAGATTCATATAGTTAACCAATTTAAATCTAGAAACAAAACCCTGCATGTATGGTAATGATATTGCCATTATAACAAGGAGGAAAAATAGAGTTTATGAAAGTTAAAAAACTTGTCCAAGGCCCACCAACTTCCAAGAGGGGGGACATGGATTTGAACTGAAATGGTTGTGGCTTAACCACTCTTTATATATAATCTTTAATTATATAAATATTAAAGGAGGAATTATTATCTTCCTAAGGATGAAGAAACTTGAATTTCAAATTTTTATCAACTAGTTAGAATTAGCCAGTGTCTAGTATCATATATACTCTTAAAAATGCTGTTTATGTTACAGATTTATATTTTAGGGCACATCTACAATTATACAAAATTGGGGAGACCTATTTTTGTATATAACCTGTTTTTTCTTATTTCTTTTTTTTTTTTTTTTTTTTTTTTATTTTTTTTTTTTCAACGTTTTTTTATTTATTTTTGGGACAGAGAGAGACAGAGCATGAACGGGGGAGGGGCAGAGAGAGAGGGAGACACAGAATCGGAAACAGGCTCCAGGCTCCGAGCCATCAGCCCAGAGCCTGACACGGGGCTCGAACTCACAGACCGCGAGATCGTGACCTGGCTGAAGTCGGACGCTTAACCGACTGCGCCACCCAGGCGCCCCTCTTATTTCTTGAAATGTTGTGACTATCAGCCATTATACCTCTACATAATTACTATTATTAACACCTGCCCAGATTCCCATTTTTAGAATACAATACTTTATTTGCCTATTCATAATTATTGTTTGCTAGTATAATTAATCCTATGAAAAATAAATTTTTTTTCACTCTATCCATTACTGCGAAGTATTCTTTTTTCTGTTTATTTTTTGTTTTTGTTTTTAATGTTTATCTATTTTGAGAGAGAGAGTACATGTGCACATTGTATGAGTAGGGGTGGGGCAAAGAGAGAGGGAGAGAGAGAATCTCAGGAAGGTTCTATGCTATCAGCCTGGAGCCCAAAGCTGGGTTTGATATCACAATCTCACAAACTGTGAGATCATGACCTGGGCTGAAATTAAGAGTTGGACGCTTAACTGACTGAACCACTCAGGTGCCCCTGAAGTATATTCTTTTAAATGGTTGCTGGATTAAAGAACATATTTTATTTTATTTTTATTTTCTTAGAACATACTTATTTTTTAAAAACTTTTTTAGAGAGGGTGAGAGAGAGTTCATGATTAGGGGAGAGGGGCAAAGGGAAAGAAAGAATTTTAAGCAGGCTCCATGCTCAGCATGGAGCCCAATGCAGGGCTTGATCCCATGACCTTGGTGTCATGACCTGAGCTGAAATCTAGAGTCAGACTCTTAACCAACTGAGCCACCCAGGTGCCCCTAGGGCATATTTATTTAGGAAAGTTGTATATGGATTATTTTACACCAAATTAACTTGGAATTGATAGCACATAAAAATTATGGTACAATGGATATTATTTTTATAAAAGTTTGCCAGTTTTTAGGCTAATACGTAATATTAGTAACGTTTCTAGTCATGTCATAAATTTAGATATATTTTCATGTACACATTTGTTTTATTAAATCTCCATTTATATCCTTAGCTCATTCTTTTTCATATCAGAGTGTTCATCTCTGTATTGCTGTACATAAGCTGCTTACTGAGGTGCCTGGCTGACTCAGGCATGTGACTCTTAATCTCAGGATTGTGAGTTTGCACCCCACATTGGGTATAGAGATTACTTAAAAATAAAATCTTTAGGGGTGCCTGGGTGACTCAGTTAAGCATCTGACTTTGGCTCAGGTCATGATCTCACAGTGCGTGAGCTCAAGCCCGACGTCGGGCTCTGTGCTGACAGCTCAGAGCCTGGAGCCTGCTTCAGATTCTGTATCTCCCTCTCTCTCTGCCCCTCCCCTGCTCACACTCTCTCTCTCTCTGTTGGATTATATGGTAATTCTATAATCTCTGTTGGATTATATGGTAATTCTATATTTAAAATTTTGAGGAATCATCATAGTTTTCCACAGCAACTGCACCGTTTTACATTCCTGCCAGCAATGCACAAATGTTGCTGTTTTTTAACGTCTTCATCAACCCTTGTTATTTTTTTCTCTTTTTAAAACATTTTTTTAATGTTTGTTTATTTTTGAGAGAGAGAAAGAGACAGAGTGCGAGCGGGGAGGGGCACAGAGAGACAGAATCCAAGGCAGGCTCCAGGCTCTGAGCTCTCAGCACAGAGCCCAATGTGGGGCTGGAACTCACCAATCACAAGATCATGACCCAAGCCGAACTGACTGAGCCACACAGGCACTCCTCTTTTTCTTTTTTTAAATAGTCATCCTGCTCAGTGTGAAGTGGTATCTATTTGTGGTTTCGATTTGCATTTCTTTAATGATTAATAATATTGATCATCTTTTCATGTGCTTTTTGGCCATTTGCATATCTTCTTGGGAGATACATATATTCATTTGCTCTTTTTAAATTGGGTTGTTGTTTTGTTGTAGAGTTGTAGTAATTCTTTATATATCCTGGATATTAATCTGCCAGATAGATAACCTGAAATATTTCCTTTGTTTCTGAGGGCCGCGTTTTCACTATATTTATAGTAACTGTTGATATACAAAGGTTTTTAATCTTGGTGAAGTCCAACACATCTGTTTTTTCTTTCCTGTGCTTTTAGTGTTATATCCAAGAAATCACTGTCAAATCCAATTTCATGAAGATTTCCTCCTATGTTTTCTTCTACGAATTCTACCAGCTCTTAGTTTTGATCCATTTTGGGTTATTTTTTGTATATGGTGTGAGACAAGGGTCCAGCTTTATTCTTCTGCATGAGGGTATGCAGTTTTCCCAGCATCATTTGTTGAAGAGACTGTTCTTTCCCCATCGAATGGTCTTGGCCTCCTTGTCAAAATCAGTTGACAGTATAGTGTATGGGTTTATTTATGGTCTCTCAATTCTATTCTATTCATGTGTATGTCTATCACTTATGTCAGTAACAGTTTTGATGATAGCTTTGTAGTAAGTTTTGAAATCAGGATGTGTGAGTTCTCTAACTTGGCCAATCTTTAAACAACCCATATACATTTTATTCAGTGCTTAAGTACATGGCTTTTATAATATGCTCATAAGATCAACATATTGATCATGCAATTTCTATCTGTTTGAACGTTTTACTGAGAGATGTGTTAAAATCTCCCACTATGTGTATGGATATGTCTGTTACTCCTTGTAGCTTCTAGCATTGTTTTTGTCTCCAGGTCCATTCATTTTGTAACATCCCAAGTAGCCCCAGCATTATTGCCTTTTCAGTTAACTTTTTCATTTTTGCCCCAATGCAGATTTAATATTCTCAGATACTCAGCTCTATAACATTTATAGAATATCTATCAGCATTTGAGATAATTTTTCTATTTTACTGAGCATTTCCTGATATTTTGTAGGATTTTTCAAGTTATCTAGTCTGCTCCAAATAGAAGTCTTCATATTATTTCATGAAGTCCTGCCAGATTCTGTTTGTTTTCAGTGCCTACCTACCTCTGCCCCCTTTACTCTTATTTCATAGCTCTTAGTTGTATGGCATTATAAGTGTCATTTTATTGGTCTTCCTTTCTAACTCAACAGGCAGATCTTTGAAGGGACATACATTTCAGATTCATCTCCGTGTCCTCAGTAGAAGAGCTATCTCTAGGTTAAAAGAAGGTTCTTGGTCCCAAAATCCTGACAGGAAATGAAATCACAAAGTGTCAGAGGTCATGATTGGAACTAATGCAAATTTAGTAAATAGTAGGCTCATGGAAGAAGTACTTAAAATATTTGTTTCTGGGCTAGGTGAGAGAAGGGCCAATCACATGTCTGAAGGGGATAATTTGGGTCTAAGAGTTCACAGGAGTATTTACTTATCCCAAGCTTTAGGGCAAAAACCCTCATCCTTACAGTGCCAAGGACTTAAGTCATGTATCTGGTTCTGTCAGGAAATAAGGTCAGGAAAGGTTAAGGACAAACATCCTAGCCTAGACCTCAATCCTCAGACTCTTCTTTGGGTCCAGTTTCAATTCTACCCTTTGTAAGGAAAATTGTAACCCCTTTCTGCAAATTTTGAATGAATCAGGATATGGCATCTAATAGGCTAGAGTTCTGTCTCCACTCTTGAAAGAACCTAGGGTTCCCGAGGTTGGAGGTAGCAGTCCGGATTTGTGAAGTGCGAGTTGCAGAATGGAATTACTGCAAGTTGCCTAATTAGGCGTGATAAGTCAGCACTGTTCATTCATGGATTGTAGCTCCTCTTTCTCCACCTGCTTCAAAGCAGTTTTCTGTTTCAACTTCCCAAAGATAGACATGGGGGACTAATCAGTTTAAAAGCCAAGGATAGCAGGCTTTGATAATTCCACTATCTTCTGCTAATGCTCACTGCTTATGTTTCCCAAGCTTAGAAGCATTTATTTTACTTAAGTTCCTATTTTACAGTGTTCTATAAATTATCTTAGCTCCTCTTCCCCAAGGAAGGTCTCAAATAACAGCCACTAATGCCTTTTCCTCCAAAGTTCATGTAGTCTTCCAAAATGTCATTTAGCACTATTTGAATTGTTAAAAAAGCAGAAAAGCATGTCCCTAAGGAGGGAAATATCAGTGTCTAGATATCAGCCAGATTTCCCCAAACTGCCACACAATCTCAATGGTCTCCAGTTGGCCATAACAGAAGATCCATAATAAGGCGGGGGAATCATCATTCTGAGTTATAAACATAAGCAAATAAAGAAGTGGTCATTCTTTTATTACGGAAGAAAGTGGATGAATATAGGAGATAATTAGCACACTTGGCCCTAATTCAAATACGAACCATGGAAACCATCTTCTTGGATACCAGTATTGAACAAAAACGCTAAGGAGTAAATAATTGAGGGGTGCCTGAGTGACTCAATCGGTTAAATGTCCGACTTCGGCTAAGGCCATGATCTCATGGTTTGTGGGTTTGAGCCCCGCATTGGGCTCTGTGCTGACAGCTCAGAGCCTGGAATCTGCTTTGGATTCTGTGTCTCCCTCTCTCTGCCCCTCTCCCACTTGTCCTCTGTGTGTCTCCCTCTCTCAAAAATAAACATTAAAAAAAATTTTTTTTAAATAATTGAAATGGGAGTTTACAGGTACACTTACAGTGTTTAAGTTTTTCTGGGGGCGCCTGGGTGGCTCAGTTGGTTGAGCATCCAACTTCGGCTCAGGTCACGATCTCACGGTTTGTGAATTCGAGCCCCGCACCGGGCTCTGTGCTGACAGCTCAGAGCCTGGAGCCTGCTTCGGATTCTGTCTCCTTCTCTCTATGCCCCTCCCCACTTGTGCTCTGTCTCTCTGTCTCTCAAAAATAAACAAATGTAAAAAAAAATTTTTTTTAAAAGTCTTTCTGGAATTTTTGGTCTCTTACATCCCATTACGTCCTGCTAATTCTACTTAATATATGAAAAATTTTTGACTTTTTTTCCTACCATCACAGCTGTAGTGAATCTTCCTTATATGCAGCCTGGATTATTGCAGCCCCTAATAATATTGGACAGATACTTTGTATTCAGTTTTTCCCGATGCTCCTCTCATTCCTGTCCTATATCCAATACATACTATATGGCCACCCAATTGAACTTTCTAAGACACAAGGCTAGTGTAACTGAGAAATTGATTTAAACTTTATCTAATTGTAGTTAATTTAAATATACAAACAAAAGCAGTGTAGGGGCAACTGGCTGGCTCAAAGAGTGTGCAACTCTTGATCTCTGGGTCATAAGGTCAAGCCCCACGTTGGGTGTAGAGATTACTTAAATGAATGAATAAATAAAACTTTTTTAAAAAGCAGTGTTGACATATTTTGCCATTACTGACAACTTTATTGTTTTGGAAGGACTACATTTCACTTCAACCACTGCATAGATCTTATTTTTGTATTATAATGTACATGTCCTGTGTAGATGTTGTTTCTAGTGTTACACGTAATCACATCACTGATGTAGCTGATGTCAAGCCATCGATGGGTTTATTTGGGTATCTTATGAAGACAACGTGAGTTGCAGTGATATGAAGGAAATAATAATTGGCAATTAAATATAAATACTTATTACTTTAATCATAATTAAATTATTCTAGGTTAAATAAATATGTACGAATTTTAAATTTTTTTTTTTTCAACTTTTTTTTATTTATTTTTGGGACAGAGAGAGACAGAGCATGAACCGGGGAGGGGCAGAGAGAGAGGGAGACACAGAATCGGAAACAGGCTCCAGGCTCCGAGCCATCAGCCCAGAGCCTGACGCGGGGCTCGAACTCACGGACCGCGAGATCGTGACCTGGCTGAAGTCGGACGCTTAACCGACTGCGCCACCCAGGCGCCCCACGAATTTTAAAAGTTAAAATGAAAGCATACTAACGGCCTGTAGTCAAGAGGAAGCCAGTACTCTGGCCAGAGTAGTAAAAAATAAGAGGCTGGAAGAAGTGCTATGAATTTCACCATAAATGCCAATTGCAATTTGCTGTGAACAGAGCAAACAAACAAAAAATTTTTGAAAATTTTTTGGAAAAAGAATTGATGAAAATTTTCCTTTCAATAACCAAAAAGGAATAGATAAAATCACTTACCTGAAAGCAGCATTAAATGGGCAACCGAAATATTTACATAACTTTGAAACATAATCTGAGCTTATAACTGTGTGTAGCTATAAAATGGCTTTGTGTCTTACACACAAAATATCAATTTTCAGATGGAAATATAGAAAGATAAATTATTTTAGTTATGGAGTTTTGTTAGGATATGAAGACTAAACATTGTATTTTATAAAAAAAGGGGCACCTGAGTGGCTCAGTTGGTTAAGCATCAACTTCTGCTTAGGTCATGATCTCACAGTTCGTAGGTTTGAGCCCCATGTTGGGCTCTGTGCTGACAGCTCAGAGCCTGGAGCCTGCTTCGGATTCTGTGTGTCCCCCTCTTTGCCCCTCCCTGGCTCACACTCTGTCTCTCTCTCAATAATAAATAAAAACATTTAAAAAAATTTTAAGTAAAAAAAAATTTTTTTAATTAAGCCACCAGTCAACTGCTCATAAAAGATCTTTCTAACAATATTAAAGATTAATTCAAAATTAGTAAAGCTACATATATTCTTCGTTAGTATTTAGGTGAGTTGTACAATATGAAATATTGCCAAATTAACACTCTGGGTACATTTTGTTTCAAAGACTTCCAAATCAAATAGAAATGTTGTCAATTTTCAGCCTACAAAATTAGATTCATACCATAGATAATTAAAAATCTTCTATATATGTCAAAAAAAGAATTTCCTCTAGACATGAAAAAAAAAATTTTCTATTACAATAGGTGGTGCTCCAGCCATGCTGTTAAAATGTGGATTCCTTGGAATTTTAAGGTAAGAGCCTAATGTCTCCCTAATTGACTTGCTTTCCAGTATGGAAAGTATGATGGCTTGGTATATACATGTAAATGTTATGAATCATTGTCATTTATGGAGCTGTTGAAAGAAACAGAAAACAATGAATTTATTTATGTTTTTTGCCAGTGCTCATTGGTTGAATGGTGGAAGAGTTATACAAAGATTTACGGTACTTTCAACTCTGAGGCTTTCTTAAAAACAAAAACAAAAACAAAAACCTTGGGGCGCCTGGGTGGCTCAGTCGGTTAAGCATCCGACTTCAGCTCAGGTCAGGATCTCGCGGTCCGCGAGTTCGAGCCCCGCGTCGGGCTCTGGGCTGATGGCTCAGAGCCTGGAGCCTGCTTCCGATTCTGTGTCTCCCTCTCTCTCTCTGCCCCTCCCCCGTTCATGCTCTGTCTCTTTCTGTCTCAAAAATAAATAAAAACGTTAAAAAAAAAAAAAACTTGGTGGGGTGCCTGGGTGGCTTAGTCGGTTAAGTGTCTGACTTTGGCTCAGGTCATGATCTTGTGGTTTGTGACTTTGAGCCCCTCGTCGGGCTCTGTGCTCTCTCGGTCTCTCTCTCTCTCTCTGCCCCTTCCCCACTTGTGCTCTTTCTCTCTCTCAAAAATAAATATTTAAAAAAATTTAAAAATACTTGGCAAATATTTCATAATCAAGACCCCCAAAATGACAGTGTGATTTGCTTTCTCACAAGTATCACACTGCATTTGAACAAACAAAATCTGAAATTCCAAGGAAAGGAAAAACTGTTTTTATGACTTAGCTAAAAGGGTAGGAATATTTCCTGAAAGTGACACTTTTCATAAGTTAATACTAATTTTACTAATTTTCCTATCATGAATCGATATATGAAAGATTTTCTTCAGAATCAAAAGCATTGTCAAAATATGCAATTAAGAAACAGGAAATCTTAGTAAGGAAATAGAAGCTATAAAAAAAGCACTAAATGAGGACTATAGGACTAAAAAGTGCAACATCTCAAATTTAAGACTTGATAGATAAGCTTAACAGCATAATTGAAATGACGGGAAAAAGAATCAGTGAATTTGAAGATAGAGTAATAGAAATTATCCAATCTGAAAAACAGAAAAACAGTTGAAGAAAACAGAACAAGTGACCTGTGGAATAATATCAAAAGATTTAACATGAGTACTTGGAATCCCAGAAGGAGAGGCCAGGGCAGAAAAAAAAATCTGAATATGGATAAAAGTTTCTGGAATTTGGGGAAAGGCATACAGATTTCAGAGGCTCAGAGAACTCCAAACAGGATTAACATAAAACCACACCTAGACCAGCAGAGTCAAACAGATGAAAAACAGAGATAATGACAAAATCTTGAAAACATGCAAAGAGAAATGACACAGAAGGAAAATAATTCAAATGACTTCTCATCATAATCTATGGAGGCCAGAAGTCAGCGTTACAATATCTTTTTCAAAATACACAATAAAACCCATAAGTCTATTTTAAGAAAAATACTCCCTTCAAGAACAAAGGCATTCAGTAAAAGAAACTGAAAATTCATCACCGGCAGATGTGCACTCCAAGAAATGCTAAAGTTCTTTAAGGTGAAGGAAAATGATACCACATGGAAATTCAGACCATTGGGAATTGGTAACTGGGAATAATGAAGAGCATGGGGAAAAGTAAATATATGGATAAATATAAAATATGAGGAGTTTTGGGGGGGGTCTTAATTTCTTTAAAATAATAACCAATTTAAATTTCAAGTGGAATGCCAATGTGACTTTCCGTGGATTACTAATTGCAAAGAAAAAATGTACCAGTACAACGGAGAGAAATGGTGATCAATACATGAACCAAGAGACCAAACATAGTTTCACTGGTATGCCAACTGATATTGTATAATATTAAGTACACTATTACCTATGAAGTTGTCTTGTAAAAAATATGTAATCTGAAACCTAATCAAGCCTCTAGACATAACCTTCAGTTCAAAATAAATACAAAGGAAAGAGGAAAAGTTAAGCCCACCTTGAGAAAAAGGACAAATATGGAATTAACAATATTATGTAGGTTACTTCTTCTGAGTCTTCAAAAAAGGTAAGGAGGTGGAGAGTAAATTCTTGACCAATTCTTATCAGACTCAATAAGCCAGTCATATAACATATATGAGCTTAGTTTGGTTTTTGACTTTTTAAAAATCCAGCACTTTTAGAAGATGTTCATTAAACAATCAGAGAAATTTGTAAATGGGCTGAATACTGTAAAACAATATAGGGTTATTGTTAATGTCTTTTTAGGTAACAGTGGGTTAATGGTCATCTAGAAGATTATCCTTAATTCTAAGAATTGTATGTTGACTTTTTAGAGGTGAAGTGATATCTAAAACATTCACTGAAAAACACAGCAAAATGATATATGTAAAATACATTCAATATGCAATAAGAATGATATATGGTATTTGTGCATCTGTATATATACATGTTCATACATAGAGAGAGAAATATTAGATATTGAATTTAGGTGGAGGGCAAAAAAACATCATTGTAACACTGCTGTACCTTTTACGTAAGTTTGGAAACTTTCAAAAACTTGAGGAAAACTTTTCCAAGTCAACGTATGTCTTTGGCTACCAAATTATTAGTTTTTAATTTATTTCAATTGTAGGGAATGTGGATTGTATGTTATCTGTATTACAGAATTTATTGTAAGAAAAGTTTCTGCAAACTACTTTTTAATTTTTCAACAGCTAAATTCTCAATATTCAATAAAGGCACAGGGTTTCTTCTTATTAACCTTCAAGGGTTGAGCTTTGAATAAAAAAGGGACTTGTTTAATATAGTCTATGGGATTTTGTCCAGAATGAATTATCTGAAAAAAATATGCTTATAGAGTCCTCCTTCCACATGAATTTATATACAGTAATACTAGTGATTATCATTTAAAAACCACAATACTTAGTAAACAAACACTATGTGCCAAATGCCTTTCTAAGCATTTATATTTTTATGTTAAATAACTTAATCTTTACCATAACATCATTAGGTGGTGGAATAGTGATAATGGTAAAGGATGTGCCATGGCTAAAAGGCTTTCTGACTCTCACTACATCAAGAGTTTCTCACCACTATGAAATCTTTGATGTTGGGTAAGTTGATAGCAATGAGTAAAGGCCTTTCCACAGTCCTTACATTTGTGTGGTTTCACACCAGTATGAATTCTCTGATGCTGAGTCAGACGATCACTACGATTAAAGGCCTTACCACATTCTTTACACTCATAGGGTTTTTCACCAGTATGAATTCTCTTATGTTGAGAAAGACCTGAGATAGAACGAAAGGCCTTTTTACATTCTTTACATACATATGGTTTCAAACCAGTATGAACTGTCTGATGATAAATCAGTTGAGAATTAAGTCTAAAGGTTTTTCCACATTCCTTACATTCGTATGGTTTCTCCCCTGCATGAATTGACTGATGTGTTTTAAGGTCTCCAACACGACTGAAGGCTTTCCCACATTGTTTACATTCATGTGGTTTCAAATTAGTATGAATTATCTGATGTTGAATAAGGTATGAATGAAGCTTAAATGTCTTCCCACATTCTTTGCATTCATGTGGCTTCTCACCAGTATGAATTCTTTGATGTTGTGTAAGTTGAGAGCCTCTACAGAAGGCCTTCCCGCATTCCTTACAATCATAGAGCTTCTCACTACTATGAATTCTCTTATGTTTAAGAAGGCTTGAGCCCCTACTAAAGGCCTTTCCACAGTCCTTACATTCATGAGGCTTCTCGCCAGTATGACTTCTCTGATGTTCAATAAGTAGATAGCTGCGAACAAAGGCCTTTCCGCATTGTTTACATTTATATGGTTTCTCACCAGAATGAATTTTCTTATGTTGATAAAGACTTGAGCGATGACCAAAAGCCTTCCCACATTCCTTGCATATATAGGGTTTCACACCATGATGCATTTTCTGATGTAGGCACATATGTCGGTACAATCTAAAAGTTTCCCCACATTCATTACATTCATAGGGTTTCAAACCAATATGAATTTTCTGATGTTCAGTAACGTGAGAATAACGTCTAAAAGACTTCCCACATTGCTTACATTCATAAGGTTTTACACCAGTATGAATTATCTGATGTTGAATAAGCTGTGAATAAAACCTAAAGGCCTTCTCACATCCATTACATCCATAGGGTTTCAAATCAGTGTGCATTTTTTTATGTCTAATAAAATGCTGGAGAACTATAAAGGCCTTTCCACATTCTTTACATTCATATGGTCTCACACCCTTATGGTCTCTCAAATGTTCAGTAAAGTGTGATTTTTTTCTAAAGCCCCTCCTACATTCCTTACATTCATAGGATTTCTCTCTAGAGTGAATTCTCTGATGTAGAGGAAGAGATATATGTTTTATAAATGTCATTTGACTAAAACATCCCATGTTGGGTCCCTGTTCTCTCCCAAATTCAATTCTGCACTGTGGGTCATTTCTGAAAATAAACCTCATTAGGTTGAAGGTTTTACTTCTTTTCATTGTCTCCCGATGGTATGAATTTACTTCATAACTGCTTTTTTCTGAAGATAACTTGTTGGTCTCAGTTGTAAAATCAAAGTCTGAAAGAAAATGAGAAAATAAATGCTATTTTCCTGTACTGGGGGTGAGGAGGGGCCTTCTAGAGTAAAAATAGGGATAAATTGAGAAGTATACTCACTGGAAGTAAAAGGGTTATAAAATCCTAAAATCGTGTCATTAAATTTTTAAGAGGCAAGAAGGCCTCAGGAAATTGTAAAAGTTCATACGAGAATTTTAAGGTTTGTGAGAAGACAAAGAGAAAAAGTCAGTAGTTCTCACATTTAGTGTGGGTCAAAATTACAGAGAGAGCTTTTTATATATAGTGCCTTTTAGAGATCCACTGAGACTGAATCAGATTCTGTAGGAGTAGGTTCTGGTTATCTACACTTCTAACATTATCTATCAGAGGCTCTATGTAATTTTTTCGGTGGGTTGTCTTTATCTTAGCATGAAACCTAAATACACAATCATGAATAAGAGGGATGTCTTATTTACACAAATTCATTTCAAGCCCTTGGCATCTTCGTTCCCCATATACTATCCCAACGCATCTCTTCAGCTACTAAGATGTCCCATGACCTTTCCCATTCCCTGGGGCTCCACCTTTCAGAAATCCTCTCACCTCACCCCTTTAAATTACTATCTTCAGGTGTTGCAGGTTAGAAATCACTTCTTCAGAAAGGCTGCCTCCGCTAACTCTAAGTAAATTCATATCCTTTATCCTGTACTCCAACACCTAACTTTTTGTCTTCAAAATACTTTTCTCTATTACATACTTATTTTCTCATTTGTTTTACTACTTAGTTTCTTACTGTAAAACTCAAAAATTCTTGCAACTATTACTGCAAAACAAGTCCTTACTTGTAGAATAAAGTACTGAATTTTAAAAAATAACTTGGATGAAAATAAAGGTAAATAAGGATGAAAATCAAGGTCACTGGGGAAGACAGCCAAGCAAAATAACCATTTAGTTTCTGAAAATGATGCAACAGTTATCAACTATCTCTCGCTGATCCTAATCTCTCATGCCTTATTATAGTAAAGCATGCTTTCCTCTATCATTTACCTTACAGGTGAGAAAAATGTACATCCAAACTAGCTTAGTCAAAAATATAAATGGAAAGAGGTGATACCTGATCGTTCTCCACCTGCTTATCCCCTTAAATTGACGTACATTGTTCCATCCTTCCTGTGCCGAGTCATGATTGTTTTTCTGCTTTATCTCAATCAAGATAATCAGATGGTGTATTAGCTTCGTCAGTAGAACTTTAACATTGTTTATCCATCCTACTGATGCTAACTGTGTTTTGTTTCTCTAATGACTTTCCCAAATCCTCCCTTCCATTCCTTTATAGGCAAGGCAAATTGTCCTTGAATTTCACAGAAATGCATTTCAGGAATTGCAACAGTTAATATTATTTTTAAATGCTTATGAACATCTGAGAAATTAAACTTGAGGATGTCGGGGAAAAATAAAGTAACTAAATACCATGGGAACAGACCCTGGGAAACCAAATGCCTGGGACTCTGCAACAAAGACTACGTTGAATGTAGGCTAAAAATGGGCTGTCTGGATGGTGGAGCAGCCTGAAAGACTCTCATGTGCTAAATGGGTCGAGTATGAGGTGAAGACAAGTGGGATTCTTCTATGAATGAAGTACGATATGTTCACAAAGTTGAAGTAAAGCAAACAATATTCTCTGAATCAATGAAAAATGAGTAGCAATCTCAAAAAGCCAAAGCCCTTTCTCTGGATAAATAAAAACCAACAACTACTGTTAGAGAATGATAACATACAAACTGAAACCACAGAACATCTTGAAAAGAATGATAGTAAAGATACAACACATCAGAATCTATGGCCTTCAACTGTATTGCTGCAAACACATGGACCAAAAGGCGTACATCTAATGAAAAATTAAAGAATTAAAATGAATAAATTAAATATGAAATCCAAAATTAGGAAAAGACAAAAATTAGAAAAAGAATGATAAAATATATTGAAGGAAAGCAGAAAAGGAAAATCAACAAAAACAAATTTTAAATAAAAGTGTACAATTAACACATACGAACAAACCACTAGCCTACCTATTCAAGGAACAAAAGATAGGAGGACAATCCAAACGCAATGACAACGGGCAGTCAGTCATCAATAAAGAAATAGAGAATGTTTAAGAAATCCTTAAAGACAACTATGCAAATACATTTGAGATGTACATGATGACGTTTTTTTCTGAAAATATTATTTATAAAAACTGACCCCAGTGAGATTTACTGACTTGGTCCTAACAAATAGAATATGAAAAGGAAACAAAAATAATAACTTTTCAGTGAAGAAAACTGACAGACACCACTTTATACAAGTTTTTAAGGTTAACAGCACACTGATAAATCATATCGATATCATGTACTCCCGTTATACAATGAGAAGGGTACTTCTCTGGTATTCTTCCCCCAAATCCATAATCTCAGTTTGATCATAAGAAAACAAACAGCCCAAAATGTGGAGGCACTCTACTAAATACCTGACCAAACTGTATCTTCAAAAGTATCAAGGTCAAGAAAGAGAAGGAAAAACTGAGAAACTGTCACATTTGGAGGAAACTAAGGACACGTGATGACTAAAAGTAATGTGGTATCCTGGATTGGATCCTGAAACAGAAAAAAAGACATTAGTGCAAAAACTGGTGAAATCTACATAAAATATTTAGTTTATAGTAATTGTAAAATGTTAATTTGGTAGTTTTCACAAATGTACCATGGTTATGTAAGATGTTCTCATCATTATGGGAATGGTATACTAGAACTCTTTGTACCACATTTATAACTCTTCTGTGAATCTAAAATTATTTCAAAATAAAACGTAAGACAATAACAGAAATAGACCCCAGAAGAGATGGAAAATCTAAACAAACCAATTTCCATAGAAGAAATAATTTTAAAAATGTGTATTTATGCCCACAAAAAGGTGATTACAATTAGCTTCCCTGTTGGCCAGGTTTCAGTCTCTGTAAACTATTTCCCACTAATGTGAACTAGGGTGCCTTGGAGAAATAGCTAATTCCTGGTCCAGGGCAGGGAAGATATAAGGTGAGTCTAAAACCTCTTGTATTAAAGTGCAAAGAAGCTCTCAAAGACAGAGTGAATAATTTGTGATTTTGGTCATGTAACATTAAGAGGGATCAAATTTACCCTCCTACCTTAAATAACTAGAAAACCCACCAAAACAGATGAAACAATATCTTTCAAATATTGGAAAACAGCACCAGACAGAAATCTCCTGAGAGAAGGGAAACAAATGAAGTGTGCCCCACAAGTACCACATCTGACTGCCTAAAGAGAATTTCCAGAACAAAGCACAAGGAGGGGAAACTAAAACAGTGCAGCTATATCCCTGAGTTGAGAAGACAGAGTAGAGAATGAAGGGAAAGAAAGAGATGCAGAATTTGCAAGCTGGAGTACTAGAAAGGAGGAAGAGAGATCTCTAGAGATCTGCAGAGGAATCTCCTTGAAGCTGGATGAGTATGAATCTGGACATCTGTGAGGAAACAAATAACAAAGAATGTACTACCAGATAGAAGTAGGCAGAACATCCCCTGGAAGTCAGAAAGGGCCTGGGAAGTTCCTGTTTCCACCAACCAGAATGGAAAGACCCCATAACACATGAGGCCTCAAACAGAGTCCACAGAAGGATATGGCCTCAGTGGGGTGGGGGTGAGGGTGGGGCAAGTTATCCCTAGACTGAAAGCTGTTCTGGACCCACCCTAACAAAACTTAAAAGCAAACCACAAAAGGATCAACAGATTCCAAATTACATAACTGTGTCCCAGACCAAAGCCCAAAAATGTGTAAAAGAATATTAGAAATCCAGCATCCCAACACAGTCAACTTCACAATGTCTGGCATCTAATAAAAAATGATCAGGCATGCAAATAGCAGGAAAATGTGACCCTTACTAGGAGAAAAATGAATCAAAAGAAACAGACCAAGGAATGATGCAGATAATATAATTAGTAGGCAAGGATACTGGAAAAAGCTATTGTAAGTATATCCCATGTTTTAAAAAGATGGCTACTCTTCTCATCTTTTAATGTTCTTTTTTTTTTTTGTTTCAAGTTTTTATTTAAATGCTAGCTAGTCAACATACAGTGAAATATTACAGGAACAGAAAGTGATGCATCAGTTACCTACAACACCCAGTGCTTATCACAGCCAGTGCCCTCCTTAATACCCATCACCCATTGAGCCCATCCCCCACCTCCCTCCTCCCCTCAACCCTGTTTGTTCTCTGTCGTTAAGAGTCTATTTTATGGTTTGTCCCTCTCTCCATAGTTTATTCTTTGTTAGACTCAACATGCAAAAGCATTTATGGGGAATATTTTCCCAAAATTCTTACATGTTCAAACTGTTGCACCTATACTTTAATGACAGATGATTTAGGCCTGAATCTTCTAATTTTGGGGGAGACTCTTGATGACTGATTCAGTTCCTTTAGTGCTTATGAGACTTTTCAGGTTTTTTTCTTGAGTGGAAATTTTTGTAGATTAAATTTTTGTAATCATTTATTTCATTTGATTTTTCGTTTCTTTTTGGCAGGATGATTTTCAAAATACTGTATTTCACGGCTTCAAGGTTTGTAATGAGGTGGCTTTTTTCCTTACACAGATTTTTTTTTCTGGATTCATGTTGAGAGAGAAGCAAATTGATTTGACTTGCTCTTTTGTGTTTGGCTTTCATTTCATTACTTTCTACTTTCTTTTACTATTTCCTTTCTTCTACTTTCTTTAAGTCTGTCATGCTCTTCTTTTCCTGGCATGCCAAGCGGATGATTCACTTATTAATTCTCAACAATTCTTCTGGAATCAAAAAAATCCATTCAGAGGGGCACTTGGGTGACTCAGTCGGTTGAACGTCTGACTCTCGATTTTGGTTCAGGTCATGATCTCACAGCCGTGAGATTGAACCCTGCATCAGGCTCTATGATTGGGATTCTCTCTCTCTGCTCCTCCCCTGCTCCCTCTCTCTCTCATATAAATAAACATTAAAAAGAATTTTTTTTTTTAAAGATCGTTTGGGAGAAGCAGCTTAAAATCGAAACAGATAAGCAATAAGAGCCATGAAGAAGTGATGATTTGGTCCTGAGGATCCACTACTCTTCCCCTGTAGAAACTCATTGATTCCGAGTGCAGCTAGCAGTAAAGTGATAAAAAAGAGGTAGCTGACCATTACCCAAACTGAAAACTAGCACTGACCCAGCTCATTCCCTGATTGTATTATAGTGATCAGCCTGCCATCCTATCAATTAATAGAGGAAAATGTAAATACTCTGGTGGAAGATCCCATCATATGGAAACTGTTCAGTTCTTGTGAACACGATGTCCAGCATACAATCACAATTCCAGGTGACTTAAAGAGGAATTACCAGATGACGAATAATGAGAGAAAAAAAGAAAGAGAATCATACCCAAGGATAGTACAAAAAATGAAGGCCTTCAAGAATTCCATAATAACTTTGATTAAAATGTTTAAGAAAACAGATGAGAAAACAGTAATGAAAAGAAAGTAAATAAAAGGATGAAGAATTTCAACAGATAATTAGATGCCATAAAAGACCACCAAATTGAATTTCTAGAACTGAAAAAGACCACATCTGATATGAAAAATCCATCTTTAAGAGCAGACTCATCATAGCAGAATATGGGATAAATGAGCTGAAATACACGTCAACAGAAAATAATAGAAAGGGAAATGAATACATGATACAACTGTGCGATACACTCAAAATATCTAACATCACCATAACTGGCATCCCAGGAGAAATAACGGTCAAGCATTTTCCAAAAACTGAACAAAGCCTTTCACTTCTCAGTAGAATCTATAAAAGCACTGCAAACCAACTTTTCTCCTGCTGTAAATGCAAAAATAATACGAAGCAGATAATACTCTTGATTCATTCTACACTGTAGAAATTACCATGGTTCTTTTGTAGCAAAGAGAAAACCAGGACCCTATGTTATCTGTTCTCCATGTAGGTGGACCAGCAACTAAAGTGGAATATTTGTAGATATTCTGGACATACACCTAATATGAAATTTGTTTCCTTTGCATTGGTTATGCAGGAAAAAGTCCAATAATTCAAACCTTTATTGATTTAGAAAAAGAAGGAATTGTAGGATGGGGCGGAGGGAGGTAAATGAAAGACAGAAAAGATTCAGCTGCTGAAGAGAGATGCCCATTTCCACCTAATAAAGGTCAAACTAGGCCTTGGAGAATATGAATATGGAGACATTTATCTGGTTTCTCGCTATAGAACATAAAATACACAGTGGAGAAAGCAGCTATTTCAGACAGCAGATTCTACATCACTTCAGGCAGATGTCCTTACCCAGTGAGACCAAGTTAGTATAATTCTCCAACATCACATCTCTGTACAAATCCCTCTGATCAGAATTTAGGCATTCCCACTCCTCCTGAGAAAAGTCTATGGCAACATCACTGAATGTCAATGGCACCTGAAATGACAAACCCACGTATTATTTGTAACAGTAAAGAAAAATGTTCAAGATGGAATGACTGAATTGCAGTAAGGGGGCAATACAGAAAAACAAGTAAGCTGAGTTACAAGGTCATGACACGATCAGACGAAGATAAATAAATTAGCTTCTGAAGTAGAGTGCCAACACAGTCTTGAAGAATCCTGTTGGAGTGCAACAAATTTCTTTAAAAATAGAGGAAAACTTTAAATGTACAAAAATGAATTAAGTAACCAAGACTTTCCCAATTAAACGAAACAGTATATATAAGCACATTACCTACTATGTACCTAAATCAGACACTATTAGTAAATGCACGTTCTGACATTTTTTCTCCTCGGTGTATATGTAAGGAGCATTGTTCACTTTCTTCCCCAAAATGAATTAAAAAATCTATCCCAGCAAAAATGGAGTAACAGGGATTGGATTTACCTTCCCATGTGAAATAACCAAAAACATGGACAAAATGTATGAGACAATAGTTTTCAAAACAGAAAATATTAGGTAGTGATCCTTGAGAGATAAGTAACAAATGAAGTGAACTCTATGATTGCCCTAGCTTACTGCTAGGAGACAGTATTCTACATAATTATTAGAATGGCTAAAATTTAATAGACTGTGGTAGGTGTTGCCAGGGATGTGGAAAGAAATGGAACTCTCAAATACTGATGGTGGGAATGTAAAATGGTACAATCACTTTGAAAAACGGCTTACTTCTTTTAAAAAAATTGTTTTAATGTTTACTTATTTTTGAGAGAGAGACAGCGCAAGTGGGGGAGGGACATAGAGAGAGGGAGACACAGAATCTGAAGCAGTCAGCACAGAGCCTGATGCGGGGCTCGAACTCATGGACTGCGAGATCATGACCTGAGTCGAAGTCAGACACTTAACTGACTGAGCCACCCAGGTGTCCCAGTTTATTTCTTAAAAAGTTAAACATCCACGTTACCCAGTCATTCCACTCCTGGTGTTCACCCAAGATAAATGAAAGCATATGTCCACACAAAGATTTTGGCATGAAGCATTTTGGCATAGCAGCTTTACTTGTAGTAGTCAAAAAGTGGAAAGAACTTAGGGGCACCTGTGTGGCTCAGTCGGTTAAGCCTCCGACTTCAGCTCAGGTCACGATCTCACGGTTTGTGGGTTCAGGCCCCGCATCGGGCTCTGGGCTGACAGCTCAGAGCCTGGAGACTGCTTTGGATTCTGTGTCTCCCACTCTCTCTGCTCCTCCCCTGCTCACGCTCTGTCTCTCTCTCTCAAAAGTAAAATAAAATAAAATAAAAATTTGTTTTTAAGTGGAAAGAACTCAAATATCCATCAACAGAAGAATGGATGGAAAATTTTGGTATATCCTGAGACGAGAATACTAATCAGTAATTAAATGGAATATACTACTGGAATGGAATATATACTGGAATAAGATATGCAACAATATGGATGAATCTCAACATAAATATGCTGAATGAAATAAGCTAATGAAAGAGCACATGATGTAGGATTACATTTATACAAAATTCTAGAAAAATGCAAACTAACCTATAGTGACAGAAAGGAAGACAGCAGTTGCCTGGACACAAAGCGCAAGGTTGGGAGCAGGTAAGGAGGGGGCGATTATAAAGGGACATGAGAAAAATTTTTATTATCTTGATAATGGTAAGAGTTTCACAGGTATATACATAGGTCAAAACTCATTAAATTCCACACTTTAGATATGAGCAATTTATTGTAAATCAAATTTCAATAAAGCTACTCTAAAGAGACAAAATACACTCAATTATATGTCAGTTATACTTCAAAAAGCT
Organism: Panthera onca; assembly: GCF_046562875.1. Lineage (NCBI taxonomy): Eukaryota > Metazoa > Chordata > Mammalia > Carnivora > Felidae > Panthera > Panthera onca. The sequence goes on along the minus strand of NC_138353.1, from coordinate 12,305,613 downwards.
GATAAAGTTTCTATCTTCGGAAATAGTTTCTATAAAATTAAGTAATTTTATCAAGATGTAATATATGTCAGGTTGTGTATCATAAGCATCTCCTTTATTTTCACAAGTTAAAGTTTTCATTTAGTCCCTCTTAAAGACATCAGATACAATTTTTCTTAAAGTCTTAAGGTGTTATTAATGTTATTAAAATAATATTAAATGTAAAGTATTATGCTATTATGATATTTAGAGTGGACCCAAATCCTAAGCTCTTCCCCACTGTTCAGTATCATCTAGGACATGTAGTTCTAGATGATCTTCCTTTCTACAATCCCTTACTGAATTCCTGTTCCTGAGTTAGAACACACTAATATAGGATGATCAGACCAACACTGATTGACTCAAGACCAGCTATTTATCTTCCAATACAAAATGGACCTTACTACCTTATTCAGTTCTCAGTGATTCCTTAGCCAGGGCCCTGATGTCTGTCTGTCTGTCTGTCTGTCTGTCTGTCTCTCGGCACCAATACCATTTCTACCCAAACTGAAAAGCTTTTCAAAGCTGAGGTTTCATCTCACACCTGACCCTGAGAACATTCATCACCCAATTCTCCCTTACCTCCCTGGAAAACTATGGAGAAAGTGTACCCTCCTGTGATCAAATAGGACCATCACTTCTATCTCATGAAACCACAAACCTGATAAGGGAAGCTCAAATACTTCCTTCCAGGTACTTTACTCTTTCACTCCTTTAACAATGCTCTCGAGAGAAGACTGAACGCATAGAAGATAAATGAATTATTTGATGAATAACTGAAAATCAGTTCTAAAAAAACAAGGAGCAAATGAGGAGGAACATCATCCTTCTCTGTAAGGGGAGAAACCATGAAATAGGGTCAGAGATACAACCTTCCTAGATAGGGGGCTTGGGGATAAAGAATGAAAGTTTTATATGAGCTAAAAATCACAGTATTTCGGGATAGAGACACCTACCTGGGCCATGGTTTTCAAACCACCTGTCTTCCTCAGGTTTCCTCTATTAGGGAAGCTGAGTTCAGAGAAGCCAGAGCTGAGAGAGGAAAAAGAGGCCTTGAGACCTTGTGTATCTCGGAACTCCAAAAATTATTTAAGGTAGGAGAAACCTTTCTTTTTTCTTCTTTATTTCTGCTTCCCACTGTTCTCTCCCACTCTCCACCCTCCCAAACACATTAACGCACATCAGGGGATATGAGAAGTCCAGAGAAACCCAAGCCCTTCCCCATACCTACAGATACAAGCCACACAAGAGTGGATACAGAACAGGGGCACTCTTGCACCAAAGCTCGATCCAGGCACCCACGGTGCCTTATTTTTCATTCTTACCAAGCCAACTGAACCCTGCCTGGGTTGTTCAGTGATACCGAATAGATCCTCCCCCATCCAGGCCTATGTTCCAGGGTAAAGACCAAGTCATACAACACAAACTGCAACAACCTTTATCCTTCATGGACCTGGACATAAAATCTTTTGCACCAAAGACAGAAAACAGTAGAGACAAACCTGGAAACCTTGACCACCGTAAAACTGCCTGCCCATGTGAAGTCTTTCCCCTAAGCCAAAACTTTGACTTCTAAGATCCTCTGGGTTAACCAACCTGGATTTCCCTATCAGGATCTACTTTGCTGGCACGAGTCCTTGCCTGTGCCCGCAGCTCCCAACCCACCCAGTACCCACAAGAGAGGAGTGAATTCCTGCTTACTGAAACCACACAGCAACATACAGATGTTTGCAACCTTACGTGATAGGTAGTGTATACACATTAACATTTAATTAAAGACTTTTCCCTATATCACGAACAATAAGTAGAAGTGATATGTTTTGAATTTAATTTCTATAATTATAGGGCCAACTTTTTCCCCCAACTATTGCCTTTGAGACCCAGATTTTTTGTTCCCTTGTGTGAAACCTAAGAATAGGTAATTAAAACTTCACCTATCAAAAGACTTACTAAAGAGATGTTTTTTAAGCAATAAGGTACTAACATTTACAGGTATTCAATTGTTGGATTTCAAAGGTTGATGATGTACCACATACAGTAAGGTTGTGGGGAAAAGAACATTTTTTTTTTTAATTAGAGAGAGAGAGAGCGAGAGAGAGAGAGAGAACGTGCAAGCACAGGAGAGGAGCAGAGGAAGAGAGAGAGAATCCCAAGCAGGGATTCTCTGTTCAGTGAGGAGCCTGATATAGCACTCAATCCCATGACAGTGGGATCATAACCTGAGCCGAAATCAAGAGTCAGATGCTCAATAGCCACCCAGGTGCCCCAAGAACATTCTTATGGTGTCCTGTGGACTTCTGAAAACATAGTGCAGTTGAGACATGTAAGTAGAATTTTCCATAAGAATTTAGCCATGAAAGACCATTTCTGAGTTTCCATCCAAAGGAAATAACTGTAAAATTTGCCTAGAGATGTATAAAGGAATATTATAGATACTAGTTAAAATTAAAAGAAAAAACTGGAGAGAAATCTAAAAGTACTAAATCTAAAGGTACTTAGATAGATGGTCAATTAAATAAATTATAGTGCGTTCATGCAATGGAAAGTGAAGCAGACTTTGAAAATGACTGTACAGACCATTGGTTCTCAACAGGGGAACATTTAGCAATGTCTGAAGACATATTTGGTTGTCAAAATATGGAAAGGGCTGCTATTGTTTCTAGTGAGTAGAGAACCAGAGGTGCTGTGAAACATCCTGTAATGTACAGGAAAGCCCCCTCCTCCCCACAACAAAGAATTATCTAGCTGAAAATATCAACAGCATTAAGACTGAGAAACCCTTGGGGCACCTGGATGGCTTAGTCGGTTAAGTGTCTGACTTAGGCTCAGGTCATGATCTTGTGGTCCGTGAGTTCAAGCCCTGCATCGGGCTCTGTGCTGACAGCTCAGAGCCTGGAGCCTGTTTTAGATTCTGTGTCTCCCTCTCTCTCTGCCCCTCCCCTGCTCATGCTCTGTCCCCCTCTGTCTCAAAAATAAATAAACAGTAAAAAAAAAATTTTTAATGAGAAACCCTTAAGTAAACTCATTAAAGGAAGATAACCTAATCCAGAATCTGTATATTATCCACAATGCCAGCATACAATAAAAATTATTAAACATGCAAAGAAACAGGAGAAGGCTACTGATAATCAACAGAAAAAAATCTCAGTATAAACAGATCCAGAGATTATCTACATAGTGAAGCTAATAGACAAGGACTTAAAAACATATTAAGATGCTCAAAAAAATAAAGAAAAATATGGGCAAAATGGGATGCAAAATGGGTTCAACTGGTAGATCACATGACTACTGATATCAGGGTTGTGAATTCAAGCTCCATGTTGAGTGTAGAGCTTACTTAAAAAAAGTGGGGGAGGGGGGTTCACCTGGCTGGCTCAGTCAGACTGCAAAATGAAGCATATCAATAGAGATTTAGAATCTTAAGAGATTCACACGAACATTTTATAAGAATAGAATACTGAAAATTAAGAATGTATTGAATTGTCAATGTAAAGTCAAATTAACAATAATCTTACGCAGAGAGAAAAAAGGAAAGAACAGAGCAGAACGTAAGAGAAATACAAGAGATAGTCAAGACATGAGATTGAACACCTAAAAAACTAAGACAGGAAATTTACTTGAAGAAGCAATGGACAAAAACATCACAAATCTCGTGAAATGCTTTGATGTATGAATCAAAAAACTCATCAAACCTAACCAGATAAAATGCGCAAATCCATACCTAGGCACAGCATGGCCAAACAACTGAAAAACAAAGTTTAAAAACATATCTTAATAGTATGTTGTTACAGGATATCAGTTATAAGAACACAACAAGAGAAAGAGTTCATTTCTCAACAGAAATTATACTAGCCTAAGAATGGAATCAGATCTTTAAAGTGTTGAAAGAAAAATATGACAACTGTGAATTTTATACCCGAAGAAAATACTGTTCAGAAATGAAAGTGAGGGGCGCCTAGGTGGATCAGTCAATTAAGCATCTAACTCTTGATTCTGGCTCAGATCATGATCTCATGGTTCGTGGGATGGAGCCCTGCATGGGGCTCTGCGCTCACAGCGTGGAGCCTGCTTGGGATTTTTCTCTCTCCCTCTCTTCTGCCCCTTCCCCCTTGCTTGTTCTCTCTCTCTCAAAATAAATAGATAAACAGTTAAAAAAGAAATGAAAGTGAAAGAAAGAACTTTTCTAACAAAAGCTTGCAGAATTTCTTATTAACAGACCCACAATACAAGAAATACTAAAGGACAGCAATCGGGCTAAAGGCAAGTAATCCCGGATGGAAGTGGGGATGTACAAAAAGTTAGGACAGTATATATATGAATAATATGACTAAACAGATGGACCGTTTTAAAGCAACAAAAATAATAACACTTGTGGGGCTTGTGATGAAGAAGAAATGACAGTAACACCATAAATGGAGTTAAACTTAAAATGGTCTCACATTATTTGGTATGTAGTAAAAGCCCTAATCTAAAGGAGACTATGTTAAAGATGCAGTCAAAAATAGCTCAGTTAAAGAATTATAGAATTATACAAAGAATTAAAGAATTATACAAAGATGTACAACCAGAAAAACCTAACAGAGAGATAAAATGAAATAATAAAAAATACTTGATTAATTGAAAATAAGACAGGAAATGAGAATGAATAGGACAAACAAAATATATCCCAAGATTACAGACTTAAATCAAACTCTGTCAGTAATTACAGTGAAATATAAATGTACTAAACATTGCATTTAAAAGCTAAGATTGTCAGATTAGATTGAAAAGAACAACAGGATCAATTATGCTGCTTATAAGAGATACATTTGAAACATAAAGACACAGACATATTAAAGATAAAAGAGTGGAAAAATGTATTAGACATTAATTAGAAGAATGCTGATGTTAGTATATTAATAACAGATACAATGGGCTTCAATGCAAGCAGCATTATAAGTGACATGTTGTACAATTCAACAAGAACAAAATGGGAGTCTTACATTTCTTATGTACCTAATAACACAGCTTTAAAATATATAAAGCGAGGGGCGCCTGGGTGGCTCAGTCGGTAAGTGTTCAACTCTTCGTTTCAGCTCAGGTCATGATCTCACGGTTTGTGAGTTCGAGCCCCACATTGGGCTCTGTGCTGACAGTGCAGAGCCTGCCTGTGGTTCTCTCTCTCCCTCTCTCTCTGCCCCTCCCTTGCTCGCTCACTCTCTCAAAATAAATAAATAAACTTAAAAGATTAAAATAAATAAAATATGTATAGGAAAGCCAACAGAATTAAAGGATAGTTTAAGATTTTAATACCCTTTCAAAAGTTTGAGATTTTAATACCCTCCATTGGTAACCAATGACAGGAAGAGAAAAAAAATAAACAAGGCCGTAAAACTTTGAACAGGAGTAATCAAATTGACCTAATTGAACATTGTACTCCCAAACTATAGACTATATACACATTCTTTTCAAATGCTCACAGTGTATTTATCAGAATATTCTGGGCCATAAAACAAGCATCTATAAATTTCAAATGATTAATATCAAAAAAGAATGCATATATTCTGAAGCCTCTGGAATTAACTTAGAACTTAAAAACAGGTATTTCTCAAATGTTTCCAAATATAAAAAGTTCACTTCTAAATAAATACAGGTCAAAAAACAAATCATAATGGAAACCAGACCTGAATGACCCTGAGAGTATGATATAACACAACTTGTCAGATGCAACCAAACCAATACTTACAAAGATATTTTTTACCTTAAAAATATTTTTTTAATGTTTATTTATTTTTTTTTTTTTAAATTTTTTTTTCAACGTTTTTTATTTATTTTTGGGACAGAGAGAGACAGAGCATGAATGGGGGAGGGGCAGAGAGAGAGGGAGACACAGAATCGGAAACAGGCTCCAGGCTCCGAGCCATCAGCCCAGAGCCTGACGCGGGGCTCGAACTCACGGACCGTGAGATCGTGACCTGGCTGAAGTCGGACGCTTAACCGACTGCGCCACCCAGGCGCCCCAATGTTTATTTATTTTTAAGAGAGAGAGAGAGAGAGAGAGAGAGAGACAGAGCGTGAATGGGGGAGGGGCAGGGAGAGGGAGACACAGAATCCAAAGCAGGCTCCAGGCTCTGGGTTGTCAGCATAGAGCCTGATGCGAGGTTTCGAACCCACGAACCATGAGATCGTGACCTAAGTGAGCTGAGGTCAGACATTTAACTGACTGAGCCACCCAGACGCCCAACATTTTTTACCTATAGTTTTTTTTTTTAATAAATGCTGCAGATAAATGCCACTCATTGTTTAATCTCCATCATAGTTGTTAGATGTACTACAGATATGTTGACAAAGCAAGTAAATTAGTAGTGAAATTACGATGGAAACCCTGTGTCAAATTATGTCAATGCTAATAAATCTGGAATTTATTTTCTCCCAGTGGACAGAGTGAGCATTTGTAATAATTGTCCACTTAGCTTATTCCTTCTTTACACTCTTTGACCCCCTTCAGCTAAACATAAATGTATGTATTATCAAAGTATAAAGGTTAAAAATCAATGATCTACCTTTGGAAGCTAGAAAAAGAAAAGCAAATTTAGAAACCAGTGACATAAAAAACCCACATATACAATAGAGAAAAATGAATAAAGCCAAAAACTATTTCATTGAAGAGATAATATTGATAAGCCTCTAGCTATACTGGTCTAGAATATAAATGCCAATATCAGGAATATGAAAGGAGGTATCACTACATATATTATAGACATTAAATTGATGACAGAATTTCATGAACAACTTTATGCCAATAAACTTGAAAATGTAGATGACATTTTAAAATTCCTTGAAATAAATTTAACTGAACTGATATAGGAAATGGAAATTCTGAATATTGTTGTATTTACTAAAGAAAGAAAATCTTTGGGGCACCTGGCTGGCTCAGTCAGTCAAGCGTCCGACTTTGGCTCAGGTCATGATCTCACTGGGTTCATGAGTTTGAGCCCCGTGTTGGGCTCTGTACTGACAGCTCAGACCCTGGAGCCTGCTTCGGATTCTGTGTCTCCCTCTCTCTCTGTCCCTCCCCAGAGAGAGTATCTCTCTCTCTCTCTCTCTCTCTCAGAAATAAACAAACATTAAAAAAAAAAAAGAAATAAAACCTTTATTAAGGAACTTCCCATAAAATGTCAGGCCCAGAGGCTTCAGTGGCAAATTCTCCCAAACACTGAAGGAATTAAAAATACTAGTAAAACTCAGTATCTTCTAGAAAACAGAAAAAAAATGGACCATATCATGAGGCATAACTGTAGTATCAAAACCTGACAGGGATATTAATCACAAGAAATGAAAATTACAGCATATCTCTCTCATGAACATAGATGGAAGCATATTAAACCAAATATTAGGAAGCATAGTAAACCAAATAGTACCAGTGATAATAGATGATGATAAGGATTTAATGTAGAAATACAAAGGTCACTTAATTTTCAAAAAATCAATGCAACCTTCCAAACTTAAAAAATAAAGGAGGAAGCCATTCATACATTTTGTCAGATGGAGAATCTTTGATAATATTCAACCACAGTTCACGATAAAAAGTCTCGGCAAACTAGAAAAAGAAGGGAACTTCTTTAATTTGATAAAGGGAATCTACAGAATAAAACTACAGCTACCATTACAGGAGAGGTGAAATATGGGTCGCTGGCCTTCTGAGTTCAGAAACAAGGTAAGGTTGTCCATTCTTACCAGTTCCATTAAATTTTATACTATAAGACCTATCCAGTACCGTAAAGAAAAAAAAAAGTGAAATGAAAGGTAAGATTGGGAAAAAAAAGTAAAGCCATCTTTATTTGCAGATAACATGATTTTGAACACTGAAAAAAAAATTCAGTTCTACAAACTGTTAGGATAAATGAATTCATTAGCAAGATCGTTGAATAAAAGGTCAAAGTATAAAACAATTAATTGTATTAAAGCAAAGTTACTGGAAAATGAAATTTCAAAATCCCAACAGTTTATGAAAAACACTAAAAAATACAACACTTTGGAAAAACCTAACAAAAGAGGTACAAGACTTTTAGACTGAAAACAACAAAACATTGAGACATTAACAATTAAACAAATGGACACATATTCTATGTTCAAGAATTGCAAGACTCAATTTTAACTTTTAATTCTCTCTAAATTGATCTAATGATTCAATGCAACTCCAACAATATCAGCAGGATATTTTTTTAAAGAAAATTAACAGCCAATTTGACAAGTTATATTAAAAAAAAAAAAGACAGAAAATGAACAAACTTGTTCTACATTTATATGGAAATGCAAAGAACCCAGAATAGTCCAGGCAATTCTGAAGAACAAAGTTGTCAAAACCACATTACTAGATATCAAGACATGACAGAAAGCTACTGTAATTAAAACAGTGATAGTGACACAGGATTGACAAACAGACCAATAGAACAGATTCCAGACAGAGACTTGCACATATATAGTCACATTTTTCAAAAAAGTCTGATTGCAATATAAGTCAGAAAGGATAGTCTTTTTCAACAAATGGTGCCTGAGCAATTGAGTGTCTGTGTGCAAAAAAATGATTTTGACCCTGATTCTACTACATAGAGATATAAATTCAAGATGGATCATACGCCTAAGTTTGAAAACTGAAACAATAGCCCTTCTGGAAGAATAGGAAAATATCTTCAAGATTATGGATGTGCAAAATTTCCCCCGTTTTTAGTTTAATTTCTATTTTTACTTATTTTAGACTTAGCGAAAAGTTCCAATAGTACAGAGTGTTCTTTTTACCCCTCACCCCAATGTTAACGTCTTACATAGGACAGTAATCAAAACCGGGAGACTAACAGTGGGACAATACTAGAAATGGCACATCTTATTCAAATATCACCAGTTTTTCACACTATTGTCCTTTTCTTTTCCAGGATCCTATACGTGATCCCACATTGCATTTAGCTACTATTTGTCCTTAGTCTCTTCAAATCTCCATGGTCTCCTCACGGTAATAGTTTTCAACTGCTGCCATAACAAACCACCACAAGTTTAGCTTACAACAACACATATTTGTCATCTCACAATTTCTGTGGACCCAGAGTTTGCACACAGTTTAGCAGGATGCTCTCCTTAGGCTGATCTCATAAATTGCAAACAAGGTGTTGGCTGGGCTGTGTTCTCATTCAGAGGTTCACCTGGGGAAGAACCCACTTCAGAGTTCATTCGGATTGTTGGCCGAATTCATTTCTTTGCAGCTATACGACTGAGGGCCCCAGCTTTTTGCTGGCTGTCACCTGGTGGACACCCTCAGGTCCTAGAGGCCACCTGCAGTTTCTGGCAATATGGGCTTCTCCCGCATGGCCGCTTACTACATCAAGCCCTCAAGGAGAGTCTAGCTCTAGTCTGCTATAACGGAGTCTTCCACGACACAATATAACCACAACAGTGACATACCATGACTTTGACCATAATGTAACTTTATCACAGGAGTGACATCCCCTCACATTTGCCATTTTCTCTTGGTTGAAAGCAAGTCAGACGCTCAGCTTGTACTCCCGGGGTGGGGATTATGCAATGGCACAGACACCAGCAGGCAGGAATCGAGCGGTCACCATGGAGTCTGTCTACCGCACTTATCTTCATGACCTTGCCATCTTGGGGGGGATACCAGTCATTTTGTCAAATGTCCCCCCACTTGGTTTTTCTAATATTTTCATGATTGGAGTGAGGTCACGTATTTTTGGCAGTACCACAATGATGTTGTGTCCTTCTCTTCGCACCATGAGAAAGGGCCCATGATGCCAATGCCTTATTACTGGTGAGGTTAACCTTGAACACTTGATTAGACTGCTTTCTGCTGGGCTTCCCCACTGTAAAGTTACTATCTTTCCCTTTGTAGTCAATAGGCAGCGTGGGGAATATTTTGACACTACAAATCCTTTCTCTCCTCAAATTTTCACCCACTAGTTTCAGCATCTATCAGTTGATTGTGTCTGAAACAACTATTTCTCTGGTGTTTGCCTAATTGCCATTTTCTATCTCCCTCTTCCCTTCTACACTCAACACCTGGAATTCTACCATAAGGAAGAGCTGTCCCTTCTTTCCCAGGAAAAGATGTTTTAAACAGAACAAAGATGTTGGGGCGCCTGGGTGGCTCAGTCGGTTAAGCGTCCGACTTCGGCTCAGGTCACGATCTCGCGGTCCGTGAGTTCCAGCCCCGCGTCGGGCTCTGTGCTGACTGCTCAGAGCCTGGAGCCTGTTTCAGATTCTGTGTCTCCCTCTCTCTCTCTGACCCTCCCCCGTTCATGCTCTGGCTCTGTCTCAAAAATAAGTAAATGTTAAAAAAAAAAAAAATTAAAAAAAAAAAAAAAAAACAGAACAAAGATGCAATAACCGTAAAGAAAAAGACTGGTTAAAATTAAGAACTTCTCTTCGTTATAAGATATCATTAATAAAGTGAGTAAGAAGCTCTAGGCTAATGAAAGATATTCTTTCTTTTTCTGTCTCTGTACACACACACACACACACACAGGCATGCATATGCTTACATACACACACAAAGGACTTGTATTCAATATGTATATAATTCCTACAAATCAACAGGAAAATGGCAAAAAAACAGACCAAAAAATGGACAAAAGATTTGAATACTTAATAAGAGTATATCAAAATGGACAGTATCATATGAAAAGATATTACATAACCACTTATCAGAAAATGCTAATTAAAATCACAATGAGATACTACTGTGCATCTATCAGAATGGACTAAAATGAAAACGATTAACAATATCAAGTGATGGCCAGTTTGAAAAGTAACTATACTTTGCAGTGGAGAGTAAATGAAGTCAATCACTTCCGCCCATAAGCACATACCCAGGAAAACCAAGAACAGATGTCCACGTGAAGCCTTGTACAAGAGTGTTCATAGAAGGTTTACTCCTAACAGTCAAATGCGGAGAACGACCCATTGTCACAAGAAAGAATAAACAAAGTGTGGTATGGTGACACAAGGGAGTTGGCATAATGTGATCATATTGTGACAGGGCTGCTAGAGACAGAATGGTGTCTCTTCCTGTGAACTCCTAAAGCAGATCACCTGAATTTCTCCTAGTGGCCTCTCACATAGTCTATCTTATTCCTACTTTGATTTCATTTCCTTACTGGATGACAAGTAATTTGAGGATAGCAACTATATCTTTTTGTCATTGTATTCCAACGAGTACAAGCATATGGATATATTGCAAATATCTGGTATCTGACTCAAATTTCAAAACTAGAAATTTATCCTTAGGGAATGACTGTAAAAGGACATAAAGATCTATGCATAATGATGTTCACTATAGACTAATCTAGTTGGTGATCAAAAATTAGAAACATAATAGCTAACGGTAGGCAACAGATTAAATTATGGGAGAAGGGCTGGGGGGTCCCGAGAAGGATGATTCACCTGCATGACCTCACACACAATTCACAGATAATGTCACTGGTAGGCAGGACATTTCAGAAGAAGGAAAAGAAAGGGTCTCATAACTTTACAATTAAAGTGCATTTTATGAATAATGAGGCTATACAAACTCACCTGAACTTTAACTTTTACATGTGTAACAAAAATTCTTTTTGTTCTCAGTATCTTTTTTTTTTTTTTTTTAAGAGACTGGCAGCCCTGGGAAAAGAGAAAGCAATCATGAGACATCAGGATTTTCTTGGATAGCACAGTAACTTCTAACACCAGTCCCCCCCACACAACCAGACTGGGAGTAGAAAGGCCACTAGAGCAGTGTTGACCTTCCCGGTATGAGAGAGGCCAGGATCACTGACGTCTCGGGTGGAATCTATCTCCAATTCACAGCATGTTCCTGGGGCCGGAGTTCTGGAAACGCTGTGGTTAGGAAACATGTAGGTGACCTCTAGGAGCTTCCAGGGGGGGATCCTACTCCTACTCCTGGGGCCTCATCAGGTCTTCCCAAAAGCCTGCCTTGGGGCCACATCGAGCTTCCAAAAAAAAAAAAAAAAAAAAAAATCTCATCTCAAGATCAAGTCTGTGTGATCTTGCTATAATTCTCCATTCTTCCATTCTAAGGCCCCGAATCTGGCTTCCCTCTTTTATCTGCGGCCGTCCCCAAGTGGCTGTGAGGACACAGGGCGGAGGATCCGCGGAGCCTAGAGCCGCGCGTTCCAATGACAACCCACACGGCCACACAACCGTCGGTCACCCATAAGCCATGAAGTTAAATAGGCACAAATCAAGTATCTGTCACTGGCATACAAACGCAGACGACGTCACGGAGACACGCTGTCACAACACACACACACACGCACGCACGCATGCATCTCGGGGGCACACAAATCTCTGCTGCTCGCGCAGACACAGGCCTGAGACTCCTGGCTCTACACGCCCTGTCATCTCCCGGATTGTTCTCTTCCAGAGTGCCTCTCATCCCCTCCGCGGGTTGCGTCCCGCTCTGGTCAGACTGCGGAAGCCTCCGCTGATTTTTATCTTTGGATAGGTCTTACTCACCACGTAGGGACCACAGCTGCTTGGACACCGGAAAAGGACTCAGGGGTCGAGGGGGAATGCGAGCCCGGTGGCTTCTGGGAAATGCAGTCCAGCGGGAGCAGCCCAGGCAGCAGGGAGCGGGCGGTGCCGGCGCCTGTGCTCAGAGTGCGCAGGCGCAGGCGTGCGCCTGCGCGCGGCGGAAGAGAAGGGGACCCGTGGAGGGCGGTGATCTCAGGTGGTCCCGCGTGGGTGGAGAAGGCGAGTGGGATGCAAGTCCAGGCTGTAGGACGCGGAGCAAGGGCATGCGGACTCCGGGGCCTCGACCCTGCAGGCGGGAAGTGGAGGTAGCAGGCTCCTGGGTACCGTAGTTCCCTAGGTGCGAGCTCTGTGAGGGGGCCTGGACTTTCGTCCTTCGCGCCCCAAGGGTGGCACCTGCGCCTGCAGTAGAGCCAGGACCACCGCGGGTGTTAAGTATGCGTTTGTTTTAAAGAAACGATGCCTCGGTGTATGTAGGTGTGTTTGGGTTTTCATTCTCCGTGACACTGGGGAACCCACTGTGCGTCTGTACCGTGTGTGTGTGTGTGTGTGTGTGTGTGTGCGCGCGCGCGCGCGCGCGGTGCTTGTGTTTCTGTGTGTGTTTCAGACCTTGTTACTTTGGATGCGAAAGTGGTTTGTTTTTCAGATTTTAAGGCTGTATAAAATTTATTAAGCCCTGTTCTTCCTTACGCCTACATCTCCGTCCCAAAATTCCTCGTGCCCAGTAAGTTGTCTTTCTATTAACGTCGACTCTGACTGACTTCTGTCCAAGAAGTGTCCTAGCAGGGCCAACTCATCCATGAGGCAAGGTGGCAAAATGCCTAGGGCCCACAATACTTTTGGAGGCCCACAAAAAAAAAAAAAAATTCTTTTAAAATCAGAATTAAAAATGAACGTTTAGGTCAAAGCGGCCCTATTTCTTTCCATTTTTAAATACAATACTAAATACTTAAGTATGCATCTCCTATAGGGTATAGCTCCTATAGTGGCTGTACCTGTCCGTTGTGAGTTGGGTTCTCTCAGACTCACTAAGTCCTAACATTGTAGATGAAAATGGTACATCTGGAATCAAGTATGATCAGGACCAGAGTGCACAAGCAAGCTACCTCAGTATGTAACCCTCTCCCTCAGCTCATGTGTGTACATGGCTTCCTGGGGGATCATTTATGACCAGCAGACAGAGGAGGAGAAATCCTGAGTTTGATTTCATGTATGTGTTCATTCAATATGCAAGCCAGGAATAGATGGGCAGGATACCATCACCCCATTCAGGAGTGGCCCTGAAGAACAGTGACAAATGAAAATTCCCCCTGTGGAGTAAGAAATGTATCGGTCTGTCTGGTGACCCACGTCGTGTGAAAGGATAAGTGACCTAAAGTTAGAACGTATATAAACTCATGTGCATTGGTACATGGATTGTCAATTGGTAAGATATTTGAGAAGAAAGTATTAGAAGACCAAGGAAAAGGAGGTCTGAGGAAGAGGGATGTGGAGAGACATGGTAGTAGGCATGAAGTGTATGTAAACAACCTTGTATTTCATGTTAGTACCCACCAGAGAGCATGTGTGAGCGACACCAGATCAGGTAGACAAAATGTTGCGGTCAGTTAATACCATTTAGTCTTGTCATGTTTTACTAATTGTGGCACTATGGTGGCAGGGATAGAAGCTACCTCTGGGCCAAACAACATGGGCTTTCATTTACCAAAAATGATGTGACTATTAATACCACCAAATATTCAACTTGCTAGCAACAGAGACAAATTCGGAATCCCAGATATGACACAGTCCCTCAGGGAGACCAATCAACCATTTGGTGGCAAAGCAGAACTGCTTCCACACTGGACAGGAATTAACACATATTCTGATTATGGGTTTACCTTTCCTGTCCACAAAGTCTTCAGCTAGCCCTAGCATATGAAGGCTTACAGAGCTTTTGACCGTTGTCATGGATCCCAATAACATTCCATCCAACCAGGAACCTGCTTTTCTCTAAAGGAGATGCAGGAGTGGGCTCATGACCGTATGTTCCATGGTATTATATATTATACCAACCAAAAACTGCCAACCGGATAAAGCATCAAAAGGCCCTTTGAAGACACAGCTAACATGCCAGGTTGGAGGCCATACTTTGCAAGGCTGGAATGCCATCCTCTAGGATACAGTAATCCTTTGAATAAAAATTAAGTGAAAAATATAAATTTATAAATCCCAGAAGTTCAGTGAACTCTAAGAAGGATGAATAACAAAGAAAACTACAGGGAGGCACAACATAATAAAACTGTCTTAAAGCAAGTATAAAGAGAGATTTGTGAAAGAAGATGTATAAATGACAAAAACGATTGCCGACTTGTCATTAAAAAATTGAAAGACTGAAGACAATTGAACAACATACTTACAGGCCTGAAAGAAAAGAAATAAGAAAGAGTAACCCCAAATTATTCATCCAGTAAAAAATCCTTCAATAACGAGAGCCAAATGAAGATATTTTTAGATTAAAAAGAGAGTTTATCATCAGAAGACCTTAACTACAAAGAATGCCAAAGGAATTTCTGCAGGCCGAAGGGAAAGATATCAAATGAAAACATTTTTAGGAAGAAAAGAAGTATGCACAAAACAGTAACTGTGTGGGTTATCTTTTTTTTCCCCAGTGCCTTTAAAACACATGACTGTTTAAACAAAACTATAACTTTTTGTTGTGTAATTTAAAACATATGTAAATGTAACATATTTAATAAGTTCAATATAAAGTATAAAAATAAATGGAACATTACAGGTGCAGCTAAGATAGATTAAGTCCACTACAGCCTATATTCCCCATGGATTACAATCAAACTCTGAGAAAAATACACAGAGCAACTACCTGAGGGCTTTGAAAAGCAAATAATAGCAGGAAGATTAAGGAGGGAAGTCAAAACTTCAAGATCGATTAGTGTGGCATGGTGAATCCATTTATTATTATTATTATTATTATTATTATTATTATTATTATCATTATTACTATTCCCCCCTTTTATCTCCTGGCTTTAAACTAATGGTTGGCCAAACTGGGAAACACCTGAGAACAGAGAGGTAAAAATTCTGAGAGAAGCTTATCTTCTGACCCAAGCACTAGAAAAGAGGGCCCCTGTGATTCTTGAGAGTATGGGCGGGGGGGGGTGGTGTAATCCCCTTTTTTTCTTTTTTTCCGCCCCTTTCATGGTGCCTGCCCAAGGCCAACACCATTGGTGGAACTGCACTAACGTGAGTGCATATGAAGTCCTGAGTTAAAACCCATTTCTCTAGATACAGGAACTGAGAAAAGAGCTTTTCTTATGTAGAGTGTGGGAGTAATGGCCAATGTATGTTTCACTTTCACCACTGTAACCCCACCATTGTCATCTGGTAGTGTAGAAATATGTGATAGGGTATGAGGCTAAAACTCTGATAGAATCTAATCTTTTGGTTCAAATAAACTTGAAAGAGGGCCTTTAGGATCCAAAGTTCAAGAGGAAATTGAGAAGAGGACATTGCTGAAGGAGACACTTTAGTTCTGTGGATGAACTGATAAAATTTGAGGGTCACCCATAAGCTGCACATTCACAGAATATACCCAAAAAAGTGCAGAAAAGACATTGCTCAGAACTCAACTAATTTCTAAGTGGCTTAGTGAATGACCGACCCAAACAGTATATTCAATGTTTTGGAACCAACACATACAGAAAGTGAGGCAGACTTTGTGATTTGAACCTAATCCAGTTGATTGCCTGCTAAAACAAACAAAACAAAAAAAAAAAAAAAAAAAAAACAAAAAAAAAATCAATATACTCCAGAGATTTTAATAGGAACCACAGTCTCTTAATGTTTCATTAAAAATGTCTGGGAGGGCACCTGGGTGACTCAGTCGGTTGGGCGTCCAACTTTGGCTCAGGTCATGATCTTGTGGTTTGTGGGTTCGAGCCCTGCGTCGGGCTCTGTGCTGACTGCTCAGAGCCTGGAGCCTGTTTCGGATTCTGTGTCTCCCTCTCTCTCTGCCCCTCCCCTGTTCACGCTCTGTCTCTGTCTCAAGAAAAAAAAAATTTTTTTTAATGTCTGGGATACAATCCAAAATTACCTGATACACAAGACCCAGGAATATCTGACCAACTTCAAGGGAAAAGACAATTAAGAGATGCCAACCCCTAAATGTTCCAGATGTTTGAATTACCAAAGATTATTTTGTTACAATAATAAATATTATAACCATTTTCCATGAAGCAGAAGTAAACACTCTTGAAATGAATGGAAATATAAAAGTTCTCAGGAGAGAAATAACAACCATATTGAAATTTTAGAACTTTAAAATACAATGACAAACTTAAAAATTCAACCAAAGAGCATCATGGCAGATAGAGATGACGAAGGCAGCTCAGTAAACTTTAAAAGTGATCAGTAGAAAGTATCCAATTTGAAGTAGGAAAAGAAAAATTAGAAAAATCTCAACTGAGCCATAGTGACCTTTGGACCCGTATAAAAAAGCCTAATATACGTGTTGTTGGAATTGCAGGAGAGAAGAAAGAGGTATAAGATAAATTTTGGAGGAATCATAGTTGAAAACTTACCCAGTTTTTCAGATTCAAAAGGACATTTTTCATATTCAAACAGCTCAATAAAACCCAAACATGTTATAATAAAAGAAAGTCACTGGACTTATAATAGTTAAACTATAAGAGAAGAGACCAAAGATAGATTTTGAAATTCGTAAAAGCTAGTAGAAAAAAATTTCACATTATAAATAAGAGAACAATGTTTCACATCACTGCATATTTCTGATTAAAAACTATGTATGTGAGAAGACAGTAGAACAACATTTTAAATATGCTGGAAGTAATGAATTGTCAATCCAAAATTCTATATCTGGGAAAAAAATTCAAATGTGAAGACAAAATGATGAAGGAAAACTAAGAATTAATCACCAGCAGACCTACTGTAAAAGAAATGCAGATGAGAAATGATACTAGATGAAAAATCTCAGGAAGGAAAGCAAAGCAACAGAAATGGTAAATATTTAAGTAAATATAATATGGTATTTCTCCATTTAAGTTCTTTAAAATATGCATGATGATTGAATAAGAAAATCATAATGTCTGGTACGATTTTTTTAAATAATAAGTTTTTTTTCATTGAATTTTAGAGAGCATGAGTGGGGGAGAGGGACAGAGGCAGAGAGAGAGAGAGAGAGAGAGAGAGAGAATCTCAAGCAGGCTCCATGCTCAGTGTGGAGCCCAAGGTGGGGGTCAATCCCATGACCCTGGGATCACAACACAAGCTGAAATCAAGAATTGGATGCTCAACTGACTGAGCCACCCAGATGCCCCCTGGTATGATTTTTCAATGTAGATACATATAATACATATGGCTGCTATAACATAAAGAGAGATGACAGAAGGACCTGAAGGAAAGTTGTAAAGTTTCCATGTTTTATGTCAAGTCGTCAAATATTTACTCAAAGTAGTATGCAAAAGTTTATACACACACACATGAGTTTGTGATTATATATATATATATATATATTTTTTTTTTCCCAGACCAACACTGAAACAAGTGAACAAAACAATAAAACACCAAACCAAAGTAATAGACTAAAAAGACAATATATAAATAAAAATGGAATACCCAAAAATACGCAAACAATGCAGAAGAAGATAGAAAACGTGGAGCATAGAAACAGAAAAGGACAGAGAATAATAAAATGGTAACCCAAATCAAACCATATCAATAATTAAAGTCTAAATATACTGAGTAAAAGGAATGTTTGTCATATGGTACATAAAACCATGACTCAACTGTGCTGTCTTCAGAAAAATCACTTTAAGGGGAGCTAAGATGGCAGCATAGTAGGAGGAACCTAGGCTTGCTTCTTCCCTCGAACATAGCTAGATAACTACAAATCATTCTGAAAACCCGGAGTGCCTGCGTGGCTCAGTCAGTTTAGTGTTAGGCTCAGGTCATGATCTCATGGTTTGTGAGATCAAGCCACACATGTCGGGATTCTTTTGGGATTCTCTCTCTCCCTCTCTGCCCCTCTCCTGCGTTCTCTCTCTCTCTCTCTCTCTCTCTCTCTCAAAATAAATAAATAAACTTTTAAAAAATCATTCTGAATACCCAAGAGATCAACCCGAGGACTGATAGAACAAACTGCACAACTAGAGGGAGAGAAGAGACCACATCAAGGAAGATAGGAAGTGTGGAGACATAGTTTGAGGTGGGGGGAATTGGATCATGGGTGCTGCGGAGGGGAAGGAACCCTGGCTGCAGAGGAAGGTGAGAGAAAGTGGAGTGCACAGAGGTAGGCACAAAGAGAACACTTCCCCAAAGCCATTGGCTAGGAAAATTAGAAGGGCTGATTTTCCTGAGTTTTTGCAATAAGCAGAGCTCAAATACTGGAATTTTAGAGGTCTGTGGCTAGAATTCTAGGCTGGGATGGAGGCCTGAGGCCACTGCCCTACTCCGGAAGAAAAGGCAGACAAGCAACCCCAGGGCAGATGGTGCTATCTGAGGATCACCTAAGGCGCATGGGAGAGACTGTTCCCTCTCCTTGGAGTGCATCTGTGAGAAGTCGCATTGCCTCTCCAGGGACAAAAGAGCCGGTGGGTGGCATTTCCCTCCTCCACCCCTCAGCATAGGTGCAAAGACACCTACTTAGGATGGCTAACCTGGACACTGGCTGTTTAGCCTGCTTTGCTCCAAATCTCATAGCCCTGCACTCTGGCATGACTGCCCTTCTGAGTCAAACCTCCATCAGTCCCAGCCTGGTGAGAACCTCTCCTGGAAGACCAGTGCAAGTCCCTGCCACACCAGGTCCCTAAAGTTTGGAGTTATAAAAGTCAGCAGGCTTGGGGCACCTAGGTGGCTCAGTTGGTTAAGCATCCAACTCTTGATTTTGGCTCAGGTCATGATCTCACAGTTCATGGGTTCCAGCCCTGAGCTGGGCTCTGTGATACTGCATGGAGCCTGCTTGGGATTCTCTCTCTCTCTCTCTCTCTCTCTCTCTCTCTCTCTCTCTCTCTCTGCCTCCCCCGAGCTTTTGCTCTCTCTCAGTATAAATAAATAAACTTAAAACAAAAACAAAAACAAAGCAGGCTTGGCTGGGAGAGAGCCCAAAGTGTATTGACCTGCCTCAGGCAAGGCAAGCAACCCAGAGACAGTGTGAAAACGGCGATCTGAAAAATGCCTAGGATGCACAAGGGGAAATCATTTGCTCTTCTGGGAGGGCTTTCTTGAGAGCAGCAAGCACAGTCATCCATCTCCAGACACAAAGGAGCTGGCTGGTGCCATTTCCCTCCACTGCATAAACAAACCAGTAAACAGCACAGCACCAACACTGGCTGCCTAATCTGCTTACCCCAAGTCCTTCCCCTCTGTGTTCTGCTGGCACTGCTTTTCTACAGCAAGTGTGACTTAGGACAAGCACAGTGGGTCCCTTCCCAAGAAGACCAGCACAAACCCCTGCACACACCATGTCTGCTGACCACAGGGTTTTGTAAAGTTTCAGTTCTAGTGGAAATAACATCAGGTATCATTTAACAAGCAGATGAGAGCACACCTAGTTAAAAGTCACCACATTCTGGCCAAGGTCCAAACACTCCCCACTGTAGGCAAGCAGACCTGAGGGAGTGGCCAAAACACAGCAGCAGAGTGCATGCGGTATATACACCAGAGACACTTCCTGAAGTGCCAGGACCTAGAAATTATATGACCTCTTCTTCATAAAGCCATTACTCTCAGGAGCAGGAGGCATAACAGAATTTTCTAACACAGGGAAGAAGACAGAGACCTAGACAAAATGCCAAGATGGAGGAATTCATCCCAAAAGAAAGAATAAGGAAAGGTCATAGCCAGAGACGTACCAAACAGATACAAGTAATATGCCTGACACAGATTTTAAAACAACAATCATAAGGATACTTGCTGGTTTTGAGAAGATCATGGAAGACATCGGGGACAGTCTTACTGCAGAGATAAAAGAGCTAAAAACCAATGAGGCATAGGGGTGCCTGGGTGGCTCAATTGGTTAAGCATCTGACTCTTGGTTTCAGCTCAGGTTATGATCTCATGGCTCGTGAGTTCAAGGCCTGCATCGAGCTCCGCATTGACAGCGCAGAGCCTGCTAGGGATTCTCTCTTTCCCTCTCTCTCTGCCCCTCCCCCACTCGTGCTGTCCCTCTCCCTCTCTCAAAATAAATAGCCATTAAGAAAAACCAATCAGGCAGAAATGAAAAATGCAATAACTGATATTTGAAACCAGCTGGATGTAATGACCACTAGGATGGAAGAAGCTGAAGAACAAATAAATGATATAGAAGATAGAATTATGGAAAATAATAAAGCTGAACCGAAGAGAGAAAGAATGATGGATCATGAGAGTAGACATAGAACTCCATGACTCCATCAAACATAACAGCATTCAGATCATAGGAGTCCCAGAAGAAGAAGAAAAGAGAAAGGGGACAGAAGGTTTTCTTTGAAGAGATTATAGCTGAAAAATCCCCTAATCTCAGGAAAGAAACAGACATACAAATCCAGGAGGCACAGAGAACTCCCATCAAAATAAACAAAAATAGGCCAAGACATACTGTAGTTAAATTTGCAAAATATAGTGATAAATAAAAATTCCTAAGAGCAACAAGACAAAAGAAGTCCCCAACTTATAAGCAAAGACCCAGAAGGCTTTGCCAAATCTCTCTACAGAAACTTGGCAAGCCAGAAGGAAGTGGCATGATATATTCAGCATGCTGAATGGGAAAAATCTACTGCCAAGAGTACTCTAGCCATCAAGGCTATCATTCAGAATAGAAAGAGAGATAAAGAATTTCCCAAAGAAAAACTGAAGGAGTTCCTGACCACTAAGCCAGCCCTGCAAGAAATACTAAAGGGGACTCTTTGAGTGGGAAGGAAAGACCCAAAGTGACAAAGACTGGAAAGGAATAGAGAAAATCTCCAGAAACAATGACAAAATAAGAAATAAAATGGCACTAAATACGTATCTATCAATAATTACTCTGAATGTAAATTGACTGAATGCTCCAATTAAAAGACATAGGGTATCAGAATAGGTAAAAAACAAAAAGCAAAAACAAGACCCATCTATATGTTCCCACAGGAGACTCATTTTAGACCTAAAAACACCTGCAAATTGAAAGTGAGAGGATAGAGAAATATTTATCATGAAAATGGTTGTCAATAGAAAGCCAGAGTACCAATACTTCTATCAAACAAACTAGATTTTATTTTAAAAAAATTTTAATGTTTATTTATTTTTGAGAGCAAGACAGAGCATGAGAGCAATACCCCAGATATATAAAGAACTCATACAACACAACAACCACAACAACAATAACTAATATGATTTATAAAAATGGACAGAGGAACTAAACAGACGTTTTTCCAAAGAAGACATCCAAATGGCCAACATGTACATGAAAAGATGCTCAACATTGCTAATCATCTGGAAAGTGCAGATCAAAACCACAGAGATATCATCTCACACATGTTAGAAGGGCTATCACAAAGAAGACAAGAGATAACAGGTGTTGGTAAAGATGTGGAGGTAAGGGAACCCTTGTACACTGTTGGTGAGAATATAAATTGGTTCAGCCACTATGGAAAACAATATGAGGTTCCTAAAAAATTATAAATAGAAGTACCATATGATACAGCAATTTTACTTCTGGAGATTTAACCAAAGGAAATGAAAAAAGGAGTTTTAAGAGATACATGCACTCCCATGTTTCTTGCAGCCAAAGTATGGAAACAATCCAAGTGTCTGTCAACAAATAATTTGTGGTATATATACAGTGGAATATTATTCAGCCATGAGAAAGAAGGAAACGCTGCTGTTTGGGACAACATGGATGGACCTTTAGGGCATTATGCTGAGTGAGATATGTCAGAGAAAGACAAATACTGTATGATATATGTGGAATCTAAAAAGGGCAAATTCATAAAAGCAGCGAATTTGATGGTTACCTCTGATGGTTACCAGAGGCTGGGGGGGTGGGTGGGGTGGGAGAACTGGGGATATGCTGTTTGGAATATACAAACTTGGAAATAGTAGGTGAAGAAATCCTATAGAGCGAATGCACAGCATAGTGATTATAGTTAACAATAACTGTATTATAAACTTCAAAGTTGCTAAAAGATTAGATATTAATTGTTTTCATCACAAAAAAGAAATGACTAAGGGAGGTAACAAGTGTTAGCTAAGGCTAAGGTGGTAATCACATTACAATAGGTAAATGTATCAAATCAACATGTTTTACACCTTAAACTTATACAATATATATGTCAGTTACATTTCAATTAAATAGAGCAAAAATTATATATGATTCCTTAATTTGAATTCAAAGAGTTTTTAAAAAGACATTGTATAGGGTGGACCCTATTCTATATTTCCTCCAATTCCCTGCCAATGCAAGAAAAAATTCCTAACGTCTTTCCTAAAGCGAAGGTAAAGTGGAAAAGTTTGCTGCTTCTGTTTTATATCCTGTTGGATGGTTGCATCCCCTTTTTAATGGTTTCTTGGTCACAGGTGAATCCAGGCCCATGTAATAACGACTTGTTGAGTGCAGCTCAGGCGTCACTTTTCTGATCTGTTTTTACCTAACCCATAGCACGCCTTTGCAATTATTTTTTTGTTTCTCATATTTCCAACTATGTCACGTATGATAGGGAGGAGTGAGGGAAAAAATAGGCCAACAAAGTTCCACAAACACCGAAGGGCTTATTTAGACTTCACCTGCTAATTCAAAAGGAAATTGCAGGCAGGCGGGAAGCCCAGCCCTTCAGAGGATTCTGGGATGTGTAGTCCACACGCTTTCTGGGATTGGGACACTTCCGCTCCGGGAAAGCGCGGATGTCTTTGCTCCGCTCGAGAAATAAGAGCGTATAAAACAGTGCTCCGCATTTTCGGAGGCATTTCTGCGACCGGGGGTTAAGAATGAGAAGCCCTTTCCTTTCGTGGACTCTGGGAATTGGATTCAGGCTGTGGGTCTCGGAGCCGGCTTCTCAGTCTCACACGGAGGCGGGACAGGGCCTCCGGTTGCTCTCGGGGATGCTGGGAAATGTAGTCCAGGAGCTCCGCGTTGTTGGAGGTATTTCCGCTGCGGGAGGTTAAGATCGCGGCCTTCATTTCTCTCGGGGAGGTGAGTGATACCCGCGACCCCGCGACTTCTTTTAACTTTTGATCTGGTAGTGGAGTCAGCCGCGCCACGCCCTCGGGCCCGGGGGAGGAAAAGCCTCGGCCAACGGCAGAGAGCAAGGTTAAGGGACGGGGGCGGCCGCTTGCCTTCCCCTCCCCTCGCCCTAGCCTGTGCGTTTGGGGCGGTTCGCGAGTCCCCCCCCCGGTCTGGAGGCGGACCTAGATCCGCAGGGTTTGAGGGTCTTCCAGCTCTCCGCTGCCCTGCCTGGCTCACCTTCCGCACGCTGTGTCACTTCCTAGAACTTAATCTTTCTGTGCCTCAGTTTGCTTTTTTTTTTTTTTAAGAAAAAAAAATTTTTAATGTTTATTTTTGAGACAGAGACAGAGCATGAACGGGGGAGGGGCAGAGAGAGAGGGAGACACAGAATCGGAAGCAGGCTCCAGGCTCTGAGCCATCAGCCCAGAGCCGGATGCGGGGCTCGAACTCACGGACCGTGAGATCATGACCTGAGTTGAAGTCGGAGGCTCAACTGACTGAGCCACCCAGGCGCCCCTCAGTTTGCTTTTTTTGCAAACGGTGATATTACCAGCACCTACTTTACACATTTGTTTTGAGAATTAATGGTATAATACAAGTAACAGGTTTAGAGCTATTCAGCCGTGTGGCAAGGTGTTAGCTGTCAATATACACTCTGTGATAGTGATCAGGAAGGTATGTCTCTGGAAGCTTTTCGAAGTGGCCCTGGCCCTTCCTTCTGATCCGTATGGGAAAGGAGGCTGAGCCTGGACTACTTCTGACTCGTTTAATAAGAAAGTGCGTCACCCCCGGATTATCTTCTGCGGTTTTAACAGGGCCACAGACAACATCATAGTATCTCGGCCTCCTTTCTTTCCGCTTTCTTGACTTCTAAAAGAGGGCTCCTGGCAGCAAAGTCCCACGGAGACGGAACTTAACATTCCTCTTCCTTTTCTGCGGTGGGAGAAGATACTTCATTCATTAACAAAATGTTTCCGTTACAAGGGTGCTCAGTTAAACAGTTGGGAAAATCTATAGAATACGTACAGGGCACGAATAATGGTCATAATGATTAAACGTTGAGCGCTAAGTGTCATCCTAAGGGCTTTATAAAAATTAACACATACAGTTTCCACAAAGCCGTTATGAAGTGAATACTGTTATAACCTGTATTTTACAGCTGAGGAGATGGAGGCAGAGGAGCATAAGTTACTTATCATATGTCACACTGCTAGTAGGAACAGTGGGATTTGAGCGCAAGGTGTGTGTTCCTTATGTCTGCGGATAGATATCCTTGGTCCCAAAGTGTAAAGTCCCCAAGTTGGAATTAGGACACAAAATAGAAATATATGCTACGTAAGTATTTAACTATAGGAAACTGCCTGCAGAAGAGTCATTCGGGATCAAGTTGTGGAGTTTCGTTGGACTTTTATTGCAGTGGAATTTGAAATCAGCATTTGTGAGTTTGGACTTCTTTATAAAATTTTGGAAGCATTCTCATTTAGTTTTATTTCAGAGAGTATTTCTAATTCATGTTCTCATTATGGGAGATATGCACACTCAAGGGCGCCTGGGTGGCTCAGCGTGTTAAGCTTCTGACTTTGGCTCTGGTCATGATCTCACAGTTGGTGAGTTCGAGCCCCACCTCAGGCTCTCTGCTGTCAGCACCCAGCCTGCTTTGGATCCTCTGTCTCCCTCTCTCTCTGCCCCTCCTCTGCTCATTCTCTGTCTCAAAATGAATAAATAAATACATAAAGAAGATAGGCACACTTACTGTAGGGAATTCAGAAATTATAGAATATATAAAGCATTAAGAAGAACTCAAAAAAAACACCTCATAGTACTACAAAATAGACAGTGTTTAACATTTTAATGCACTTCTGTTTAGTAGTTTTTAATTGTGTATTTTATGAAATTGTTATCGCACTATTCATAGTTACTACCTTAAGTCTTTACTATGAAAATTTCCAAACATACCCAAAGTGTAATGTAATGAACTCCTGTGTAACCATCCCCCTGATTCAGTCCTTGCTAATTTTGTTGCTTCTCTGTTTCCCATGTACACATTTTGTTCTTCGTGAGTATTTAAAAAAAATTTTTTTAATGTTTATTTTTGAGAGACAGAGCAGGAGCAGGGGAGGGGCAGAGAGGGAGGGGGAGACAGAGTCAGAAGCAGGCTCCAGGCTCTGAGCTGTCAGCACAGAGCCTGATGTGGGGCCCAAACTCACAAACCACGAGAGATCATGAGCTGAGCCACCCAGGCGCCCCTCTCCTTGAGTATTTTATTTTATTTATTTATTTTAAAATATATAACTCTTGATTTATTTTCTGTCTCCTGTTGGCTGTAGGGACCACTGTTTCCTGGACCTCATCATACTTTATTCAGAGTGCCTAGCATGAGGTGATCAGAGAAGAGTTATTCAGTGAGTGTGATTCACATAGCATTCCAAAAGCGAGCCGCAGCCTGGGATTAGAGGACAAAATAGATAATCTGGGCAGTTGGGTGACTCAGTCAGTTAAGCGTCCGACTTTGGCTCAGGTCATGATCTCACAGGTCATGAGTTCAAGCCCTGCATGGGGCTCCACGCTGTCAGCTTCGGATTCTGCCTCCCTCTCTCTCTGTGCCCCTCCCCCACTCATGCTCTCTAATGTTCTCAAAAATAAACGTTAAAAAAAAAAAAGAAAGATAATCTCTATCCACATTCATTGTCTTTTATCTCACTTGGGGTGGGCTATAGAAATCATCAGTGCAGAAGTTGATGTACAATTATGCATAATATGTCATGATCTAAAACAGATGTCCTTAGAAACAAATCGGTGTTGATGTTTCGGTTTTTGTTTGTTGCGTGGAGATCATTAGGGGGACGATTAGAATAGCTAACATTTGTTGGGCAGTTCTCATGACTTGGAGAATTTCTAACGCTTTACACGTGTTAAGTCACTTATTTTTCACTACAATGCCATCATTATTATTCGCATTTTAATGGTGAATAGACAGGCAGAGACAATTGAATAAATGACCTGGTGGCACAGTTGGCGGGAAGCAGAACCAGGGTCAAACTTCAGCAGCTAGGTTTGAAACCCAGCTCAAGCACTCCGTGACTGGATAACCTTGGGCACATTATTTAACTTCTGCGTGCCTCACTTTTCTAACCGGTCCAGTAGGGATAGCAGTACCTCCCTCCTAAGGCTTTTGTGAAAATTAAAAGAGCCATCTATGTGGGGTCCCTGGGTGGCTCAGTTGGTTGGGTGTCAGACTCTCGATTTCAGCTCAGATCATGATTCCAGGGTTGTGGGATCGAGCCCCGTGTTGGGGTCCATGCGGAGTATGAAGCCTGCTTGAGATTCTCTTTCTCTCTCCCTCTGTCCCCCTTTCCCCTGCTTGTTCTCTCTCATGCTCTTTCTCTCTAAAATTAAAAAAAAAAAGGGGGGGCGCCTGGGTGGTTCAGTCAGTTGAGCATCTGACTTCGGCTCAGGTGATGATCTCACGGTT
This sequence comes from Panthera onca, assembly GCF_046562875.1. Taxonomy (NCBI): domain Eukaryota; kingdom Metazoa; phylum Chordata; class Mammalia; order Carnivora; family Felidae; genus Panthera; species Panthera onca. Next base: position 12,278,413 of record NC_138353.1, on the reverse strand, counting down.
GAAGAGTTTGAGCCCCGCATCAGGCTTTGCGCTGCCAGCGCGGAACCTGCTTCAGATTCTCTGTCTCCCGCTCTCCGTGCCCCTCCCCTGCTAATGCTTTCTCTCTCTCTCTAAATAAACATTAAAAAATTATTTTAGGGGCGCCTGGGTGGCTCCGTTGGTTGAGCGCCGCACTTCGGCTCAGGTCATGATCTCATGGTTCGTGGGTTCGAGCCCCGTGTGGGGCTCTGTGCTGACAGCTCGGAGCCTGGGGCCAGCTTCAGATTCTGTGTCTCCCTCTCTCTCTGCCCCTTCTAGGCTCGCACTCTGTCTCTCTCTCTCAAAAATAAACAGACATTAAAAAATTTTTTTTTAATTATTTTAATTAAAGATTTAAAAGAGCTATGCTACGTAAAGTGCTTGAAATAGTGCTTGGCATGTTGTAAATCCTCCATGTGTTACAGACTGAAGTTATCTTACCATTATAGATGACTTTACAACATGGAGAATGCAGCCAGTTATTGAAAGGGCAAAAGGAGATTTTAAGGTATTCGTTTTTTTCATGCACCTTCTGCTTTCACTACTTCGGTTCTATCATTCAGCTGAACAGAAATGGTTAGTTTCTGTAATAACCACTGGTTAAACTTGCAACTGACATGAATCTGCTGTCTTTTGAACCCAGAGAGTCCCTGGGAGATGGTTATATGGGCTCTGTTGCTTTAAAAAGGTTCAAGTCTGCACTATCCAATATGGCAGCCGTCAGGCACATGTGACAGTTGAGCACTAGAAATATGTCTGGTGCTGAGATGTGCTGTAACCATAAATGTAACTATAAAATGGCTCAGGAATTTTTATAGCAATTGCAGATTCAAGTGGTAATATTTTGGGTATATTGGGTTAAATAAAACATATTGTTTAAATTGAGCCCATTTGGGGGCACCTGGGTGGCTCAGTCAATTGAGTGTCCGACTTCGGCTCAGGTCATGATCTCGCGGTCTGTGAGTTTGAGCCCCGTGTCGGGCTCTGTGCTGAAGGCTTGGAGCCTGGAGCCTGCTTCGGATTCTGGGTCTCCTTCTCTCTCTGCCCCTCCCCCACTCGCGCTCTGTCTCTGTCTCAGAAATCAATAAACATTAAAAAAAAATTAAATAAATAAATTAAGCCCATTTGCTTCTTACATTTTTTTAACATGGCTACTAGAAACATTTAAATTACACGTGGGGGCACCCGGGTGGCTCAGTCGGTTAAGCTTCTGACTCTTGATTTGAAGAGTCATGATCCCACAGTTTGTGAGTTCAGGCCCGCATCGGGCTCTGCGCTGACAGTGTGCAGCATGCTTGGGATTCTGCCTCCCTCTCTCTCTGCCTCTCCCCTGTTCTCTCTCTCTCTTCTCTCTCTCTCTCTCTCTCTCTCTGTCTCTCTCTCAAAAATAAATAAATAAATATTTTAAAAATAAAAAAATAAATTACACGTGGAGCTTGGATTACGTTTCTATTGGGCGGCGCTGATTTCAATAGAACCTCCATTTTCACTCTGGGGATCTGCCTGCAGGGGCATCTTACAACGGAGAGAAGCAGGGATTTGGGAAAGCAGGAGGCCTGGGTGCCAGGTCTCACCCTGCCCTTGACTTTCTGGGTGCCCTTGGGCAGTACAGAGAACTCCATGAGAGGCAGAATAGAATAACACAGTGGTTCTCAAACTTTGGTCATAGCAAAATCACGTTAGGGAACTCGATGCTGTTCTGCTCACTCCCTGTTTACGCTGTGTAGGAAGGAGAGTCCTTGTCCTATGTAGGGTGAGATGCTGAATGGGTGACACGTGACAGCAGGGAGGCGAGATGGGCAGCAGCTTACCCGCAGCCTTGTGGGGAGCACACTGCGTGTCCTACAGGGCCATCCAGGGGCCGGCACTCAGGAACAGAGCGAACCAGCAGGGGCCAGGGAGGTGGGTTTTGTAGTGACGAGGTACGGTGACCCTGGGCTCCTGCAGGAAGGTGTGGCCAGCCTGTCTGGCAGGGAGGTGAGACCTGTTAGGTTGATGACTGAGTAGTGTGCAGCTGGTCCGGTTAGTAGGGGGAATTGTGTCAGGTCTTAAGTTATAAAGGTGATTGAGTGACAACATGGAGAGGTCGATGCCATTGAGAAAGAAGGTTTTTAATTCAGTTCCGCCAGAAACGAGAGAGACAGCCTGCCACACAGGACCACATGAAGCCTGTCACACGCAGGGTCGGGAAGCAGAGAGGGCCTGGGCTCTGCCTTTATGACGATCGTGACAGGAAGTAACTCGGTGGAGACACCCACCTGGGGTACTAGTGAAAATAGGCTGGGCTCAGTGGTTGGGGGAATTCTATGACTCCTGCGTGCCCTCAGGAAGCTGGCTTTGGTTGACAGGCTGGCCTTGCGATTCAGCAGACTTATGCAGAGGTTAGGAATACCAGATGTCAAATAGCCAGTATAGAACCTAAAACCCTGGCTGATACATAGGGGGAGTAGCTGGGGTGGGAGCCTTTCCTCCCAGGGTCAGGGCCGTATCTGGAGACAGCAGAGGAACTCCTGGCTAGGCCTTTGGGCCCCAGGAAGCTCAAAGATGTCCAGGCAGCACCTGGAATTTCAGGCCCTACAATTCAGTTGCACACTGGAGTTTGAGAACCACTACACAAATAGGACAAGGGCCTGGGCCTAGGCGACCTGCTGCCTGGGTTCTTTAGTGCCTGGTTCAGTGTCCTGACTGGCCAATGAAACTGTGGCCTGGGACAATGGGAGGGGTGTAGAAATGCACTTGTCAGCCGCCCATGCCAGACCCGAGTTGATTAGTTGTGGCTGAGGCCTGAACCTTTTTGTTTGTTTCTTTTAAAGTTCCTTCTGAGTCTACTATGCTGCCTGAGTTGAGAACCAAGGTCTTAGTAGTAGATGAGGCTCTGGGTGAAAATCTTGACCCTTCCGTAGGGCACTGGTTAATCATGAGCCAAGCTACTTCTCTGTGCTCCATGTTCTTTATCTGTGAAATGGGGATCATCATTGTCTCAATTTCTAGATTTGTGAAGATCAAATGACGTAGTGCATGTAAAGCATTCATGTAAGTAGCGCCTTGGTAGGTAGTAGGTCAGTTGCTGTGTCAGTTGCTGGAACTATTACTGGGAGTATTTTTATGAATGGTGTGGGGTTTCCTTGTGGGTAAAATTAGGTGCTTAGAGTTGCTCTTGGAGTGCTTTCTGATCTTAACAAATTCTAATCTTGTTGTTAGAACCCTAGAGAAAGAGAAGTTTGCAATTTGTGTTTACTTCCTTTAACTTTTTTGCTCTTAGGCAACAGGGCAGTCTGTTGTAGTTAGTAGAAAAGGTGGAGGTGAAAACCTCGAGTCCTGAATCTGATGGAAAATATCTGGAGGGCTGGGTTTGTTTGTTTTGTTTGTTTTTTGTTTTTTTAAATGTTTTATTTATTTTTGAGAGAGAGACACAGAGTGCAAGGTCGGGGGGATGCAGAGAGAGAGGGACACACAGAATCCAAAGCAGGCTCCAGGCTCTGAGCTGTCAGCCCAGAGCTCCACGCGGGGTCAAATTCACGAACGGAACCGTGAGATCATGACCTGAGCCAAAGCCGGACGCTTAACTGACTGAGTCACCCAGGCACCCCTGGAAGGCGGTTTTTGACTGCTACTACTCAAATAGTGACCCAGAAACCAACGGCATCAGCATCACCTGGGATATTGCTAAAAATGTAGATTCTCAGTCCAAATCCGTGATCTCCTGATTTAGAATTTCTGGGGTGAGACACAAGTACCTGTGCCTTCCCAGAGTCCCCCAGGTGATTCATGGGACATTAAAATCTGAGAGGCACTGGTAGAGAGAACAGACTTGTGGCTTTTTAATGAAAACAATTTTGTTTCTCTCTGGCTGAATTCCGCATCCTTCAGATACCAGATAGCCACATGGCTCTCTCTCTCTCTCATGATTCAAGTCTCTGCTCAAATGTGGGAGAAGCCTCCATGACAGAAACTTATTCTGTAACGGCCCCTCCTTTCATCTCTTCTTCTCTCTCTTTAAAAATGATCATATGGTTTTTATTGATTGATTTTCAAATATCAAACCACCTGTGTAACAGGAATAAATGCCACTTGATCGTGGTGAATGACTTTTTAAATGTATTGTTGGATTTGGTTTGCTGATATATGCTGAGGATTTTTTGCATCTGTGTTCATCAGAGAGATTGGCCTGTAGTTCTCTCTTTTTTTGTGATGTCTTTGTCTGGTTTTGGTATTGGGGTAATGCTGTCCTAATAGAATAAATTTGGAAGTTTTCCTTCCTTTTCTGTTTTTTTTTTTGTTTGTTTTTTGTTTTTGGAGTAGTTTGAGAAGAAGAAGTATTAACTCTTCTTTAGATGTTTAGTAGAATTCAGGGTGCCTGAGTGGCTCAGTTGGTTAGGCATTTGACTCTCGGTTTCAGCTCAGGTCTTGACCTCACGGTTTGTGGGTTCAAGCCCTGTGTCAGGCTCTGCCGACGGCATGGAGCCTGCATAAGATTATTTCTTTCCTTCTCTCTCTGCCCCTCCCACACTCTCTCCCAAAAATAAACATTAAAAAAAAAAAAATGTTTAGTAGAATTCACCTGTGAAGCCCTCTAGTCCTGAACTTTTGTTTTTTGAGAGTTGGTTACTGATTCAATTTCTTTGCTGGTGATAGGTTTGTTCAAATGTTCTGTTTCTTCCTGTTTCAGTTTTGGTAGGTGATATGTTTCTAGGGGTTTGTCTATTTCTTCTGGGTTGTTCAATTTGTTGGCATATAGTTTTTCATAATATTCTCATATAATTGTTCATATTTCTGTGGTTTTGGCCATTTCTCCTATGTCATTTGTGATTTTATTTGAGTCCTTTCCCCCACTTTTTTCTTTATAAGTCTGCTAGACATTTATCAATTTTATTGATTTTTTTCCAAAGAACCAGCTACTGGTTTTATTGATCAGTTGTTTTCTTTTTCTATCATTTAGTTCTACTCTGATCTTTAATATTTCCTTTCTTCTGCTGGTTTTAGGTTTTATTTGTTGTTCTGTTTCTAGCTCCATTAGATGTAGATCTAAGTTGTTTGAGATTTTTCTTGCTTCTTTTTTAAAAAAATTATATATATTTTTTTACCATTTATTAATTTTTTGATAGAGACAGAGAGTGAGTGGGGGAGGGGTAGAGAGAGAGGGAGACAGAATCTGAAGCAAGCTCCAGGCTCTGAACTGAGAGCACAAAGCCCGATTCGGGGCTCGAACTCACGGACCGTGACATCATGCATGACCTGAGCTGAAGTCGGAAGCTTAACCGACTGAGCCACCCAGGTGCCCCAGAGATTTTTCTTGCCTCTTGAGGTAGGCCTGTATTTCTTTAAGCTTCCCTCTTGGGGGCGCCTGAGTGGCTCAGTCGGTTTAGTGTCCGACTTCGGCTTACGTCATGATCTCAGGGTTCATGGGTGCAAGCCCAATGTCGGGCTCTGTGCTGAAAGCTCAGCCTGGAGCCTGGTTGGGATTCTATGTCTCCCTCTCTCTCTGCCCCTCCCCTGCTCACGCTCTGTCTCTCTCTCTCTCAGAAATAAATAAACATTAAAAAAAAATTAAAAAAAAAAGACTTTTAAACTTCCTCTTGAACTGCTTTTGCTGCATCCCAAAGGTTCTGAACAGTCGTGTTTCCATTTTCATTTGTTTCCATGTACTTTTGGATTTCTTCTTTTATTTCCTGTTTGACCCGTTCATTGTTCAGTAGCATGTTATTTAACCTCCCATGTATTTGTGGTCTTTCCAGGTTTTTCCTTGTGGTTGACTTCTGGTTTCATAGAGTTGTGGTCAGAAAGATGCATGGTATGACTTACTGAATTTATTAAGGTTTGTTTTGTGGCCTTAAATCTGATCTCTTCTGGAGAATGTCCCACGTGCACTTGAAAAGAATGTGTATTCTGCTGTTTTAGGATAGAATGTTTTGAATATATCTGTTAAATCCATCTGTTCCAGTGTGTCATTCAATGCTATTGTATCCTTGTTGATTTTCTGTTGGGATGATCTATTCATTGATGTAAGTAGGGTGTTCAAGTCCCCTAGTATTATTGTATTATTACGGATTAGTGCCTTTATGTTTGCTAACATAAAGTTTTAGGTATTTAGGTATTTAGGTATTTAGGTACTTTCATATTGGGTGCATAAATATTTACAATTGTTATATTTTCTTGTTGGATTATCCCCTTTATTATTATATAGTATCCTCCTTTGTCCCTTGTTACAGTCTTTGTTTTAAAAGCCATTTTGTATTTAGGGTATTGCAATTCCAGTTTTCTTTTGACATCCATTTGCATGATAAAGGTTTCTCCATCCCCTCACTTTTTAAAACATTAATTAATTAATTATTTTTATTTTTTAAGTAAGCTTCATGCCCAGCATGGAGTCCAACACAGGACTTGAACTCATGACCCTGAGATCAAGACCTGAGCTGAGATAGTCAGACATTTAACCAACTGAGCCACCCAGGGGCTCCACCATCCCCTCACTTTCAGTCTGCAGGTGTCCCCTCACTTTCAGTGTTTAGGTGTCGGTCCCTGTAAGCAGCATATAAATGGGTCTTATTTTTTTTTTTTTTTTTTTTTAAATTTTTTTTTTTTTTTCAACGTTTTTTATTCATTTTTGGGACAGAGAGAGACAGAGCATGAACAGGGGAGGGGCAGAGAGAGAGGGAGACACAGAATCGGAAACAGGCTCCAGGCTCCGAGCCATCAGCCCAGAGCCTGACGCGGGGCTCGAACTCACGGACCGCGAGATCGTGACCTGGCTGAAGTCGGACGCTTAACCGACTGCGCCACCCAGGCGCCCCGGGTCTTATTTTTTTTAACTTTTCTGTCACCCTGTGTCTTTTGATTGGAGCATTGAGTCCATTTACATTCAGAGTAAATATATATTTATTGCCATTTTATTACCTGTTTTGTTATTGTTTCTTAAGGTTTTCTCTGATCCTTTCTTGTCTTTCTCCCTTTTGTGGTTTGGTCATTTTCTTTAGTGCTATATTTGGATTGCTCTGTCTTTATTCTTTGCATATTTATTAGTGGTTTTTCATTTGTGGTTACCATTAGGTTTGTATATGATCTCTTTTGCATATAGCAGTCTGTATTAAGTCGATGGCCTTTTATGTTTGAACCCATTCTTTTCTCTCCTCCCCACATTTTAGGTCTATGGTGTCATGTTTTACATCCTTTTCTTTTGTGAGCTCCTTTTTTTACCTTTATTTTACAGAAGTAGTCAATTTTTACTGCTTTTGTGTTCCTACCTTCTTACTGTCACTTTTGGTACTTCCTTTCCACTCAGAGAGTCCCCTTTAATGTTTCTTGCAGGGCTGGTTTAGTGCTCATGAACTTCTTTAGTGTTTGTCTGGAAACCTCCTTATCTCTCCTCCTGTCCTTTTTTTTTTTTTTCTTTTTAAAGAGCGAGAGAGAGTATGTGGATGGGGGAGGGACAGAAAGAGAGGGAGAGAGAGAATCTTAAGCAGGTTCAGTCCCCTGCGGTGGGCTCCACGACCCTGAGATCATGACCTGAACCAAAATCCAGAGTTGGACGCTCCACCGACTGAGCCACCTAGGTGTCCCTCTCCTTCTATTCTGAATGACAACCTTGCTAGATAGAATATTCTTGGCTGTAGGTTTTCTCCAGTCAGCATGTTGAATATAGAACGTCACTCCCTTCTGGCTTGGAAAGTTTTGTTTTGTTTTGTTTTCTTTTCTTTTCTTTTCTTTTTTCTTTTCTTTTCTCGTCTTTCTTTTCTTTTTTAAACTTTTAACATTTATTTATTTTTGAGACAGAGAGAGACAGAGCATGAACGAGGGAGGGGCAGAGAGAGAGGGAGACACAGAATCCGAAGTAGGCTCCAGGCTCCGAGCCGCCAGCACAGAGCCCGACGCGGGGCTCGAACTCACGGACCGTGAGATCATGACCTGAGCCGAAGTCAGACGCTCAACCGGCTGAGCCACCCAGGTGCCCCTCTTTTCTTTTTTTAAAGTTTATTTTGAGAGAGAGAAAGAGAGAGACAGAATCCGAAGCAGAGTCCACGAGGTCAGTGCAGAGCCCGACACGGGGCTTTGACCCACAAACTGTGAGATCATGACCTGAGCTGAGATCGAGAGTCAGATGCTTAACCAACTGAGCCACTCAGGTGCCCCGGGCTTGGAAAATTTCTGCTGAAAATCCCTTGATAGCCTTATGGGGTTTCCCTTGTTCATAACGGTCTTCTTTTGTCCTGCTGCTTAAAATTTTTTTTTTTAATTTTGTATGTTTTGCCATTTTAGTTACAACATGTCTTGGTATGGATCTGCTCTTGTTGATTTTGTTGGGCATTCTCTGTGCCTCCTGGTTCTGGATATCTGTTTCCTTCCCCAGATGAGGGAAGTTTTCAGCTATTATCTCTTCAAATAAATTTTCGGCCCCCTTTTCTCTTCTTCTGGAACGCCTATAATGCAAATGTTGCTAATGTGTGACGGAGTCGTAGAGTTCCCTAAGTGTATTCTTGTTTTGCATGATTCTTTTTTCTCTCTTTTGTTCAGCTTGATTGCTTTCCATTACTCTTTTAGGTCATTAATTCGTTGCTCTGCTTCTTCCAGCCTGCTCTTCCTTCCATTAAGCGTGTTTCTCATTTCATTCATTGAGCCCTTAATCTCCATGTTATTCTTTATCTCTGTGATAATGGTCTTACTGAAGTCTTTCACTCTTTTCTCAAGTCCAGTGAGTATCTATATGATCATTACTGTAAATTCTCTATTAGGCATGTTACTTGAATCTGTGTCACTTCTATTGCTGGCCATGGGCTTGTTCTGGTCTTTCGTTTGGAACAGATTCCTCCGTGTTCTCATTTTGTCTGAGTCTCTGCGCCTGTTTCTCGGTGTTAGGAAAGTCAGCTACGTCTCCTGTAGTTGATGGTTATGGGCTCACGAAGAAGAGGTCCTCCAGTTCCTGCAACGTAGTGTCCTCTGTTTTCCCAGGGCCTGGTGCTTCCGGAGTGTCTCCAGTGTGTGCTGTGTGCACTCTGCTTGGTTTAAGCAAGAGCTTAAATTTAAAGAGTGTCAGTGCTGCTCTGGTTCCTGCAGGTGGCTCTGTGTTTATGCTAAGGGGCGGGGGATGAAAATGGCACCTGCCAGCTTCTTTGTTCCGGGAGGGCCTCTCCGTGAATGCTGCCTCTCTGGAACACACTCCGAGATGAGCTAATAACCTCCCCACTGTGTGTGCCCCAGGCGCGCTTCAGATCGCTGTTGCCACGTTGTGTGTCTGTGGTCTGGTTCTGTGCTGCCTTCTCTCCGAGAGCAGTCCCGGTGTCTCCCGGCTGTCCCGAAGCCAAGCCTGCTGACCTTTAATACTCCAGGCTTTCAGGGCGCCTGGGTGGCTCAGTCAGTTAGGCGTCCGACTTTGGCTCAGGTCGTGATCTTGTGGTTCATGGGTCCGGGCCCCCGTGGGGCTCTGTGCTGACAGCTCAGAGCCTGCAGCCTGCTTCGGGTTCTGTGTCTCCCTCTGTCTGCCCCTCCCATGCTTACTCACCATCTCTGTGTGTGTGTTTCTCTGTATCAAAAGCAAATAAACACTGAAACGAAACAAAACAAAAAAAAACCCCACCAGGCTTTCAGCCTCGCTGGTTGCAAGAACTCACGAAATTCAGCTTCTCTTTCTTTCCAAGCCCACGGCTCTGGGGATTCATTGTCCCTGTGCGCTCCCCTGCGTGCCAGTCTGTCCCTCGCCTTCTGTGCAACTGTGGCTCCCCCTTCACCGCTGAGGCCATCATCTGTTTCTCTCCAAAACTGCATCTCCACACTTCCTAACGTCTTCAGCCGGGCTTCTCCTCCACCCTTAGTGGAGTTTGTGCTACCATTGTTCAGGTTGATTTCTGGGGTATTTACGATGGTTTCGTAGTTACCTAGTTGTGTTCGTGGGAGGAGGCGAGCTTAGGGTCCTCCTACTCCGCCCCCATCTCCCCCTCTCCAAGAAGGAGGTGATTCTTGACGTGGCTCTCCTAACAGTGCTCTCTGGCCCCAGCCACTTCCCCCTCGAGTCTCTCTGCTGAAAGAGTAATCTGTTTCCAACACAGAAGCAATCTTTTTACCCTCCCTTCCTCAAGGCCTTTGCTGCTTTCCTGCTGAAATGCAGATAAAACTGGGACGCACCTCACCAGAGTTTGTTTTTTTATGTTTACTTTTGAGAGACAGAGGCAGAGTGTGAGCAGGGGAGGGGCAGTGAGCGAGGGAGACCCAGAATCCGAAGCAGGCTCCAGGCTCTGAGCTGTCAGCACGGGGCTTGAACCCACAAACCGTGAGATCATGACCTGAGCCGAAGACAGACGTCTAACTGAGCCACCGAGGCGCCCCACATCACCATAATTTGAATCCTGCTTACCTGCTTATCTGTTGCTGCCTCTTGTTTGTATTCACTCCCATCATAACATATGTTCTCATGAGGTTTTCTAGCGATTCTGCTTCTTTTGGGCTAACAGAACTCCATCGTCCCCCACAGCTCAGCTAAAGCCATGTTTATGTAGGACCTGCTGTGTGGGCCGTGGGGCACCAGACCCTGTGCCCTACTCTGCCCTGTGGCAGTGTGTGATCACCAGACCGTGAGCCAGTTGGCACTGGGTAATTGTCTTCCTTTCAGGGAGGTTTCCCTGAGTGTTCAGTGAATTAATAAACTCAGTTCTTTAATGAAGAGTTTATAAATTAGCCTGTCTAATGCTTAACTATGTAGGCAGTGGGTTGGTGGTTCTGAATATTTTGATGGACACATTCTGTGGATTTTGTATCAGAAGTTCATGTAGGCACTGACTGTGAAGAGCAGACGTCACCTTCTAAGATGGCATTTAAGAAAATTCAGAGGCTCTTTTCCTTCCACAGATGACCTTGGTCTTGCAAATATCGTGAAAGAGCCGGAGGAAAGAGTTAGAAATAAAACCCCCACTCTCCAAATCCTCCCAACTGGGATCAGCCTCAAAATTTTACAACTCAAAAAAAAAAAAAAAAAAAAAAATCTTAGACCAATGAGTCTTGTCTTCCGTGTGCCTCCGCCTGTCTGCCTGGTGGCAGGTTCATTCGTCAAGACACTGACGCTGACTGCTGAGTGACTCCTGAGCAGTTTCTGTTACAAGCGCTGTTTCAGGTGCTTGAGCTGTAAAGCTGGGTAGGTGTTAATGACGAGGTTGATTTACCCATTATGTTCCTCTCCCCAATAGGTGATGGAAAGATCTCCCCACGGAGCCCTCTTAATGAACAGAAGTTGTTGGGCAAGCAGTCAGAACCAAGTGAATCACAAATCCCGAAAGGGTATTTCTTCCAAGATTAGGAAGTTTTCCACTGCCCTTTTCCATACTAGCGTTCTTGTATCTAAAGATGGAGCAGTCACTAATAGTAATTAATAAATTGTCCAGCAGTGAACCAGTAATAATCCTTTAACCTGAGTACTTTCAGCTTCCACCCTCCCCAGAATCAGAATCCTACCCTGAGAGCTACAAGGAGAACTTGAATTCAGGCCACCAGTGTGGTTGGGTGGGTCGTTCACTGCCGGGGGGGCTCTCGCCTGGAAGGGGAGTGGTCTCTGGAATCTAGCCCACACACTGCTCAGCAAACAGTGCTCAGCTGCATCCACCCTGAGGAAAGGGATGGGGGGGGAGGGGTCCTTGACGGTTCCATGTAAAGCGGCTATATGGGTAACCCGTATTGAATGTTTTAGCTGCAGACTCTGTTTCAAATTTTTTTTTTTTTTTTTAATTTTTTTTTTTTTAACATTTATTTATTTATTTATTTTTTTTTTTTTTAAATTTTTTTTTTCAACGTTTTTTATTTATTTTTGGGACAGAGAGAGACAGAGCATGAACGGGGGAGGGGCAGAGAGAGAGAGGGAGACACAGAATCGGAAACAGGCTCCAGGCTCCGAGCCATCAGCCCAGAGCCTGACGCGGGGCTCGAACTCACGGACCGCGAGATCGTGACCTGGCTGAAGTCGGACGCTTAACCGACTGCGCCACCCAGGCGCCCCAACATTTATTTATTTTTGAGACAGAGAGAGACAGAGCATGAACGGGGGAGGGTCAGAGAGAGAGGGAGACACAGAATCGGAAGCAGGCTCCAGGCTCTGAGCCATCAGCCCAGAGCCTGATGCGGGGCTTGAACTCACGGACCGCGAGATCGTGACCTGAGCCGAAGTCAGCCGCTCAACCGACTGAGCCACCCAGGCACCCCTCTGTTTCAAATGTTTGATGGATAGTCACGTAGGCTGAGTACCCTTCCCCTGAGGTTGGTAGTATTATTGTTGTCATTATCATTATTGTTTCCAATTTATAGATTGGAATTTGAGGCACAAAGTAGTAGCAAGTTGGGGATGCCACTGTTCCCGTCCTGGTCGTCTGATTCCAGAGCCTACGCCCTTCACGACTCTGTTCTCTTCTCCCTCAACTAGATCCTGTGGCTTCAGAGTCCTCCCCCTGTTTCTGTGTCTATCATCCCCAGCTCTCAGGCTCTCGTGTCCCTTTCTGTGAGACCTTAGAGTCCCGTCTGCTTGTTTTTGTCTTTACAAACCACAGAGGGACAAGACCTAGAATGCTGGTTCTGCGGTGAGAGCTGGATTCCGATTCCGCCCCTGCATCTTGACCTTACCAAGCCTCAGCTTCCTCGTCTGTTAAATAGGAGCGACTGTCCTCATCATCAGCGTTGATTGAGAACTTCCTAAAATGCCAGGTACAAAGCCAAGGGCATTGCGTGGATCTGCTTATTTATTCTCCCACAATACTCCTATGACTGAAATTCTGTTTTTATCTCCTTGTTAATAGCTGAGGATGGGCTCAGACGTGTAGGTGATTGGACCACAGTCACACGACTTGTACAAGAGTAGCTTCCTCACAGGTACGTGGGTGGCACCTCGGTGAAACTGCGCATACCAAGCACTCTGCCAGGTCCCTGACGTGTACTCGGCGCCTATGTAATGTCACACATTGCCATTTTTGTTGTTTCTAACCATTTTCTACGATTACTGTAGCTTGTGAGTTCGAATGACCTATTGATTGCCTAACTTACAGTTAAACGAATCTTGCAGGGTCATAGGCTTTTATTAATTTGTCTTCCATCTTCGTGATAGTTTATACATATATATGTGTGTGTGTATATATTTTAATTAATTTATTTATTTTAAGAGAGGGAGAACGTGAGCAGGGGAGGGGCAGAGAGAGAAGGAGAGAGAGAGAACCCCAAGCAGGCTCCAAGCGGTCAGCACAGAGCTCGACACGGGGCTCGAACCCGCGAACGTGAGCTCACAACCTGAGTCGAAACCAAGAATGGGACGCTTAACTGACTGAGCTGCACAGACGCCCCTTGATATGGAGTCCTTTTTAAGGCCCTACTGTGAAACAGAGTCAACTTTACAAGATCTCATATCTTTCAAAAAACAGTCGTCCATAAAAACAAAACAAAACAGTTGTCTGCATAGTCAAATTCACAGAGAGAAAGTAGAATAGTGGTGACCAAGGGTAGAGGGGAGGGGTGATGGGGAGCTGCTGTTTAATGGATACAGAGGTTTAGTGGAGGATGGTGAAAAAATTCTTGAGTTGGATGGTGGTGCTGGTTCACAACAAGAGGAATGCATGTAATGAACTGTACAGTACTTTAAAATGGTTGAAAATGGTAAATTTGGTGTTATGTATATTTTACACATGGAAAAAAGTCATCCACGTAGTCTTAAATATTATTGCAAAGACATCGTGTTAAGAATGACCGACCAAGACGGGCGCCTGGGTGGCTCAGTCAGTTGAGCATCCGACTTCGGCTCAGGTCATGATCTCGTGGTTTGTGGGTTCGAGCCCCACGTCGGGCTCTGTGCTGACAGTTCAGAGCCTGGAGCCTGCTTCGGAGTCTGTGTCTCTCTCTCTCTCTTTCTGCCCCTCCCCCACTCATGCTCTGTATCTCTGTCTCAGAAATAAATAAACATTAAACAAAAATTAAATCAATAAAAAAAGAATGACCGACCAAGAGAGAATACCATATTTCAGAGGTTACAGCTGGTTTTCATAGGACAGAACAACAGCCTCTAAAGACACCATTGATAGAAGCCATTTATGAGGACAGGTGTTTTTGTTTTGTTTTGTTTTTTTAAGTTTTTTTTTTTTTTTTTTAACGTTTATTTATTTTTGAGACAGAGAGAGACAAAACATGAACGGGGGAGGGTCAGAGAGAGGGAGACACAGAATCTGAAACAGGCTCCAGGCTCTGAGCTGTCAGCACAGAGCCCGACGCGGGGCTTGAACTCACGGACCGCAAGATCATGACCCGAGCCGAAGTCGGCCGCTTAACCGACTGAGCCACCCAGGCGCCCCGGTGTTTTTTTTTTTTTAATGTTTTTATTTATTTTTGAGAGAGATAGTGTGCGAGTGGGGGAGGGGCAGAGAGAGAGGGAGACACAGAATCTGAAGCACGCTCCAGGCTCTGAGCTGTCAGCACAGAGCCCAGTGCTGGGCTCGATCCCACAAACTGCAAGATCATGACCTGAGCCACAGTCAGACGCTTAACCGACTGACCCACCCAGGCGCTTTGGAGACAGGTTTTACGTTAGCGAATATTACCTGCTTTTCTGCAGCTACTAAGAAATAAGGTACTCTGAAAGGGTTCTGTGTGCTTTGTGCCTGCTGGTTTAATTCTTAAAACAGTCCTATGAGGTAGGCATTGTTAATCCCTCCATTTTTGCAGGTGAAGGAATTCAGGCACGGAGATATTAATAATTTGTCCAAGATTTCACAACTAATAAGTAGCAGTACCATGAGCCTAAAACATTTGGCCCCAGAGACTGCTCTCTTAACTTGACTGTCAATTTCCACCTTCCCTAGAATCAGATTCATACCCTGAGAGTGACAAGGAGAACTTACATTAGGACCACCGTGTGTGCTTAGGTGGTTGTCCATTGTGCAGGGGCTCTCGGCTGAGGGGGTGGGTGAGTGGTCTCTGGAACCCAACCCACGCTCTGCTCATCGAGCCCCCTGAGGAAACGGCGCTTTTGCAAGTTCATATAAAGCATGAAACCTAGGTAGTGATGTATGTTAGCCATATGGGTTAGCGACAGTCTTGGCCAGACTCTGATGGTTTTGTTTTCTCCTTCCTCTTCCCTTTTTTTGCCTTCTCAGGACTCAGCCCTTCCCTAGAAGTAGAAGGAGGACAAAATGACCAAGTTCAAGGTGAGTTGGGCTTCCTTTCTAGATTTGAAATTACTGTCTCATTTCTCAATGAATAGTTGCATCCTTGAAAACAATAGATTAATAGGCATTTCAAAACCTCTTCTGTGCCAGAGGATCACTACTTCTTACTTTAGTGTGGTTTAATTTTTTTTTTAATGTTATTTATTCTTGAGAGACAGCAAGCCAGGGAGGGGCAGAGAGAGAGAGAGAGACAGGATGCGAAGCAGGCTCCACGTTGTCAGTGCAGAGCCCAGCGTGGGACTCAAACTCACGAACTGCCAGATCATGATCTGAGCTCAAGTTGGATGTTTAACTGACTGAGCCACCCAAGAGCCGCTAATACAGTTTAATTTTTGTTACTTTATTTTATCTTTCATAATTTCACGAATAAAATAGAGGAGAAAAGTGAATAGCAGTGAAAAAAGCCTCCCTAATTTACTACTATTTTCCTTATAAAAACTGTTTCCATTTTCCCATGTCCTTTCCCTCATAGGCATCGGTAACTGTATATATATTTTTTTAATTATTATTTTTTTAACAATTATTTATTTATTTCTGAGACAGAGAGAGACAGAGCATGAACGGGGGAGGGTCAGAGAGAGAGGGAGACACAGAATCTGAAACAGGCTCCAGGCTCTGAGCTGTCAGCACAGAGCCTGACGCAGGGCTTGAACTCATGGACCGCGAGATCATGACCTGAGCCGAAGTTGGATGCTTAACCGACTGAGCCACCCAGGTGCCCTGGTAACTGTATATTTTTAATAGTTACATAAAAATTCTCAGATTATGCCTTTTCTAATTAATACAAATATATTTTCTACATTTTTTTAATTTTATTTTTTTTTTACATTTAGTTATTTTTGAGAGACAGAGAGAGACAGAGCACGAGTAGGGGAGGGGCAGACAAAGAGGGAGACACAGAATCCAAAGCAGTCTCCAGGCTCTGAGCTGTCAGCACAGAGCCTGATGTGGGACTCGAACCCACGAACTGCGAGATCATGACCTGAGCCAAAGTCTGATGCTTAACCGACTGAGCCACCCAGGTGCCCCTATTTCCTACATTTTTAATGGCTACATTATATTCCCTTATATTGATGTAGTCTGTGTGTATGTCTCATAACTTTTACCCCATTCACGGACATTCAGGTAGTTAAGAATTTTTACTATTTTATTTATTTTAATGTTTTATTTATTTTTGAGAGAGAGTGCAAGTCGGGGAGGGGCAGAGAGAGAGGGAGACAGGATCCCAAGCAGTGAGCAGTGACAGCAGTCAGCCTGATGTGGGGCTTGAACTCACGAACCGTCAGATCATGGCCTCAGCCAAAGTTGGATGCTCAACCGACTGAGCCACCCAGGCGCCCCCAGAATTTTTACTATTTCAAAGGACATTGTTATGATGAGCACCAGCTATTGTACAGAAGTGCCGAATCACTGTATCATACACCTGAGACTGATATTACACTGTATGTTAACTAACTGGGATTTAACAAAAATTTAAAAAAATGAAAACTAGGAAAGTAAAATTATAATAAATTCTGATTTTTGACATACTTAAAAAAGAACATTGTAGTAACAGTTGGCCTAACGTAAACCATTTTCCTCAAAAAGGAATTTTGAGGGGTTTGCCATTTTTTGTTCTTAATGTTTTTAGGAATGTAAATTGAAAAAGTACCTTTGATAGGCAAAATCCTCAGGGATATTGTATGTAGAATACTCAGATATGACAGTGCAACCAGGTATAACTGATGCTTTGCACAGAGAGAACATTCTTCCATATTTTCCCATAAGAAAGCTAGATACTTGGGGCGTCTGGGTAGCTCAGTCAGTTAAGCATCCAGCTTCAGCTCAGGTCATGATATTGCGGTTCACGAGTTCAAGCCCCACATCGGGCTCTGTGCTGACAGCTCAGAGCCTGGAGCCTGCTTCGGATTCTATGTCTCCCTCTCTTTCTACCACAACCCTGCTCACGCTCTGTCTCTCTGTTTCTCAAAAATAAATAAACATTAAAAAAAAATTTAAAAAAAAAGAAAGCTAGGTTCTTTCTCATCCATGTCTGAATCCTATCATGTACATGTTTTATTTACTGATTTATATTTTTTTATGTGGGTATTGATTGATTTTTATCAAAGTAATAATGTGCTTTTTTTTCCCCTCCCTCTTTTTTATTCTTTTCAGTTTTTTATTTAAATTTTAGTTAGAATAGTGTTGGTTTCAGAAGTAGAATTCAGTGATTCATCACTTACATACCACACCCAGTGCCTTTCCCAACAAGTGTCCTCCTGTACCCGTCACCCATCCAGCCCATCCCCCTCCCACCTCCCTCCATCAACTGTCAGTGTGTTCTCTATCATGAAGAGTCTTTTATGGTTTGTTTCTTCCTCTTTTTCCTTTTTTTCCCCCTCCCATATGTTCATCTGTTTTGTTTCTTAAATTCCACATATGAGTGAAATCATATGGTATTTGTCTTTCTGCTACTTACTTACTAGCATAACACCCTCTGGCTCCATCTGCGTCGTGGCAGATGGCAAGATGTCATTCTTTTTGATGGCTCAGTAGTATTCCATTAGAAGGTACTTAATTTTATAAAGTCCAATAGCACAGGGAGACATTCCAGATGCTTTTCTTACTGCGTTTAGCTTCCGACTGACCTTAAGAGGCAGTACTTTGTCTCCTCTGCATTTTACTTACAGAGACACAGGATTGTAGAATTTCAGAAAACTGTTTAAGTTCACACAGGAAAGCAAAGGTCTAACTGATCCAAAAAGACTCCGTGGATTTTTATTTGGTAAAGAGGGAGGCAGGGGCAAATAATTCTCCAGTCAGGGTCTTGGCCCTTCTACATGCACTTGGTTGCCCTATGCATGGAAGACAGCACAGATAATACTGCCTCTGCATGGTCACTCTTCAGAGGCTCCTTCTTTAGGATCTCTGATGCTCATTCAGGACGCTTGGATGTGCAGGGCTCCGGCGATGAACACACAATTCTCATATGAAAAGTTAAGACAGGGGGCGCCTGGGTGGCTCAGTCGGTTAATCGTCCAACTTTGGCTCAGGTCATGATCCCAAGACTTGTAACTTCAAACCCCGAGTCAGACTCTGTGCTGACAGCTCACAGCCCGGAGCCTGCTTCGGATTCTGTGTCTCCCTCTCTCTCTGCCCCTCCCCTGCTCTCATGCTGTCTTGCTGTCTCTCAAAAATAAATAGACATTAAAAATTAAAAAAAAAGAAAAGTTAAGACAGTACCGTACATCAGCAATTCTTGACCGTGGGTGATCTTTGCCCCCAGGCAGTGTCTGGAAACATTTCTGGTGTCACCACTTGAGGGAGGCTTCTGGCTCCCAGTGCGTAGAAGCCCGGGATGCTGGTAAACATCCTGCGGTGCGTGAGACAGGCCCCCGCCCCAACAACAAACATTATCTGGCCCAAAATGTGTGTCGTGTCAAGGTCGAGAAACCATGCAGTGCACGAAGCTATACAAGAACAATAGCAAAACGTGGGTGACAGTATTTAAATATGTTTAAAAAAAAAAAAAAGCTTCAAATCTCTAATAGAAATTTTGCAGTCATAAAGTAAAACTCTGGTTGGACTATGAGCAAAGAACATTAACTGGCAATGTACTGAAGCAAAAAATAAAAGATGGCCAGTAAATATATGAAAATACGATAGCTCGTTAATTACCGAATTAGTACCAAAAGAACAAGTTGCTTTTTACTGATCAAATTTCTTAGGACTCAGAAACACTGGTTATATTCAGTGTTGCGTATGATGTGGAGAATCAGGGATATTTATATTCTCTTGGGGGAAGCGTAAAATACAGAGAAAGTTGAAAAGAAAACCTGGCGTTGTACATAGTAGTTTTGAAGTGGCGTATTCTTCGGCACTGCAATTTTTACTCCTTGGAACTTATCCTAGGAAAAGAATTAGACGGGAGGCTAGTATTTATGGAGAAGGTTGTTCTTTTCAGTATTTATTTTGAAAAGAAAAGAATGCCAGGTAAGACAGTATGTATTATTTGAAATGTTTAATCAGATAGTAGTGAAAATCTGTGGTCTCTGAAAATTTGGAACCACTCTGTACCCACCCTTTCCAGTTTTCTCAGTGCTCTTCCTCTGAGTGGCCATCGGGCGCAAGATTGAGCTTATGTGTGCTTGATGTCGTAGGAGGCAGTGACGTTCAAGGACGTGGCTGTGGTCTTCACCGAGGAGGAGCTGGGGCTGCTTGACCCCGCCCAGAAGAAGCTGTATGGAGACGTGATGCTGGAGAACTTCCGGAACCTGCTCTCTCTGGGTGAGGACAGGTGCTCTGTGACTGAATGTCACCCCCTCTGTGTGGTTTATTTACCCTCCGATGTGTGGGGATTTGGAGCTCTTGACCTAGTTTCCAGTGTTCTAATCAGCATAAGACGGAGAGATGGCATTTTTCTGGTCATCCCCCCCCCCCGCCCCCAACAAAGTTTGTGTTTTGTACATGAGCCGTAAATTGACACCATGACTGCTGTATCCACATTTTTGACCTTTCTCCAATTGTGGTCATTTCCAATTAGTGGGTCATAACACACATTTAGGGTATTGTACCAGCATTTTTAAAGTTTATTTATTTATTTTGAGTGACAGAGCATGAGTGGGGGAGGGGCCAAGAGAGAGGGAGACAGAGAATCCCAAGCAGGCTTTGGGCTGTCACACAGAGCCTGATGCGGGGCTTGAACTCACGAACCATGAGATCATGACCTGAGCCAAAAACCAAGAGTCAGGCGCTTAATTGACTGAGCCACCCAGGCTCCCCTATACCAGGATTTTTAATGAAATACAATAGGGTAGGGCACCTGGGTGGCTCAGTCAGTTAAGCATCAGACTTTGGCTCAGGTCACGATCTCACAGTCTGTGGGTTCGAGCCCTGCGTCGGGCTCTGTGCTGACAGCTCGGGGCCTGGAGCCTGTTTCAGATTCTGTGTCTCCCTCTCTTTCTGCCCCTCCCCTGCTCGCACTCTGTCTCTTTCTCTCTCTCTCTCTCTCTCCAAAATAAGTAAACATTAAAAAAATTAAAAAGAAAAAAGAGCTACAATAGGGTAGAAAATGTCAGAGCCCTTGGCAATAACCACACATTGCAGCAGCAAAAACTACAGCCAGTTGCTGAAAATTGTGTGAGCAGTGGCGGAAAAAATCTGAAGCAAACAGACATTTTTTTACCCCAGTAGTTCACGCCTAGATCTACATACCCTGGATTTTTGCAATAAAATGTCCTCCTCTGATGCATCATAATTAACAGTTTGGAAAACACTAATTTTGGTGTCCTAAACATGGTGTGGTGAAAACGCCTGTGTTGTGATTTTGGCCTCTGCTGTATTAATTTAAAATGTTTGTCCTTGCCTTTCCACAGGGCACCAACCCTTCACACCAGATGCAGTACCCCAGTTCAAGAGGGGAGGAAGGCTTTGGATGATAAAGGCAGCAACCCAGAGCCACGGCTCCTCAGGTGAGAGCCATGCGGCTCGGTCTGTCACGTCTCTTGTCACCTCCCCAGCTCTGGAGCAGGTCGCGGTCGGTGCCTTGTCTCTGAATTTCTGCAGCAGTTTTTAGCACTCTCCCTCTCTCCTTTGCTCATTTACAGTTGTTCTCCACTGGAAGTGACTCTTTTTTATTTTTTATTGTAGAGAGAGCGAGAGCAGGGGAGAGGGGCAGACAGACAAGGAACCTTAAGCAGGCTCCACGCTCCACACACAGCCCGACACGGGGCTCCACCCCACGACCCTGGGATCATGACCTGAGCTGAAATCAAGAGTCAGGTGCTCAAGCGGACGGAGCCCCCCAGGAGCCCCTCGAAGTGATTCTTCTGCATGTTTGTCAGGTCTTGTCAGGCCTCTGCTTGAACCTCTGGTAGCTTCTTACCTGATTCAGAGCAGAATCTAAGTACTTACAGTGACTTCTGATGGCCCACCTGTCTGCTCCTTGCTCATCCTCCATCCCTCTGCAGACGTGACCTGTCGCTTTCCCCCATGCCTGTCTGTTCTGTCCAGTTTTGTCGCTCTGCTATGCTACCCGTGGCCCGGCCTTGTCACCCTCTACCTGTTCTTCCTTCTGTCATCCTCTACCTGTTCTTCCTTCTGTCATCCTCTTGGCCCCTCCCTTACCTCGCGTAAGTCCTTCTCAAATCCTAACTAACATCATAAGAAAGACGTTCCGTGAGCACTGTGTTCCTGACCCCTTCTTCTTCCCCCGTTCTCCTTTCCCTTACCCCGACTGATTTGGTGTCTAGGCATTGATCACCGCTTACCATATTAACATATATTTTTGCTTCGCTCACTCTGTTCTCACTAGAATGTAATTATCAGGAGAGAAGAAATTCTGTTGCCTTTATTGCTATATCCTCAGTGTGTAGGTCAGACTTGGCAGAGGACAGGTGTGCTATAAATATTTGTTGTGTGAATGAATGAGCTGATAATGGTTACATGGACTTTTCCCCATTAGTCGTGGACGTCCTTAAAGGGTGTTAAACAGAAATGTGTGGTGAAGGCATCGTCTAGAACAGCCCGTGATTATCGTGATTATCTAATCGAATGTAATTGATTAGGTCCTTTTAGATATGTGTAGATTTGTATCCATTAAACCATATCCGATGACAGCTTAACTTTGCACTTGTAACCACAGTGAATATCATTTCAGCTCTGTGGCTTTCCTGCAGGTTTTAGTAGTTAATCCTACTGTCTGAGTGAAGAACCACTTTTTAGAATGAAGAATCTGATAGCCAATTTGAGGCAGGTCTCCTATTAAGGAAAGTATCAGATATTAACTAGCTTTCACGTTAGTCTTTCCCTTCGTCGGTTTTCCTCATGGCAACCACCAACCTCATCCAAACAGTTAAAGAAAACAATGTCACCCACCACTATCCGTGTGTGTGTGTGTGTGTGTGTGTGTGTAGTTCTAACATGCATTTTATCCAGAGAAACCTTTACTTACAAAGCACTTTTAATATTTTACCATTCTGCTAATGCTTGTCATAAGCCACTAAATTAATTTCAGACTCACTGAGTCCAACCTGTAGCTTGTAAAACAGTGGTGTTGTCCATACAGGAACATGTTTCTGTATCCATCAGAGTGACAGCCTGCTTTCGGAGTCATTATTCCTGAGGCTCTAAATATTGACTCCTATATGAAGAAGGAAAAGTTTTACACACATAGGAAGAGATTACAAAAATTCAGAAGGGGGTGCCTCGGTGGCTCAGTCGGTTAAGCATCTGACTCCTGATGTTGGCTCAGGTCATGATCTCACCGTTTGTGAGTTCAAACCCCATGTCGGGTTCTGCACTGACAGTGTGGAGCCTGCTTGGGATTCTCTCTCCCTCTCTCTCTGCCCCTCCCCCTCGTGTGTGTGTGCTTGTGCCTTCTCTCTCTCAAAAATAGATAAGTAAACATTGAAAAAAATTTTTTCACAAGCAATCGATCCATAGGCCCCACAGCCAATTGTATGCCTTATGCTTTTTTTTTTTTTTCCTTCTTTCCTCTCAAGCGATTCTTGCCATGATTTTATGATCAATGTGATTTTATCATCAGCAACATTCACTTAGGTTAGCCCTGCCTCTGGTGAAGCCTTTCAGCTTCCCAGCAAAGTTGCTGCTTCCATTCCTGTTATGGGTAACTTCCTTGAAAAAGCTCTTTTACTTTTGTAACAGAGCTCAGACTCTCGCAAAGAAGTCAAACTGGGGCTTATTTGTGTGTTCAACATGTACTTACGGAACGCTGCCATCTGGGAGTGCTGATAAAGCAATGAATGATCTAAGTGCTCGTCCTGGTGGATATTGCATTCAGGTGGGAGAAGACATAAAACGATAAAGGGCATAGATAGTGCATCTGATGTAATACGTGCCACATAAAAACAACACAGGGTAAGGTGAATGCCGAGAAGATTGCTGGGGGTGTCAAGGGATAGGGAGAATTTCCTGCTGGATGCTGGATGGTGAAAGAGGCCTCACTGATGAGGTGTTATTTGAAGAGAGAGCTGAAAAGAAGTAGGTAGCAAGCTCTATAGTTTATTGACGGAACAGAGTCCCAAGGAGAACGTAGCTCTTCCTGACTGATCCTGACTTGGAGAATCCACGCCATGCCCTGCTCCTTCTCACAGGTTCTTGGTCTGTTCTAAAAGATGAGCATCTCAGGGGGACCTGGTGGCTCAGTCAGTTAAGTGTCCTACTTCAGCTCACGTCATGGTCTTATGGCTTGTGGGTTCGAGCCCCGCATCGGGCTGTGTGTTGACAGCCCAGAGCCTGGAGCCTGCTCGGATTCTGTGTGTGTGTCTCTCTCTCTCTCTGCCCCTCCTCTGCTCACGCTCTGTCTCTCTCTCTCTCTCAAAAAAATAAATAAACATTAAAAAAATTTTTTTAAATGAATAAAAATAAAAGATGAGCTTCTGATTTTCCACTCTTTTTTCCCCCCCGAGGTGATAGGAACTTTATTGCTATGAGGTTTTAGAATAATGTATGTTAGTACCGTAAACCTCTTCCCCAATTGCCGTCCTGAAGGACATTTTCCTGCTTATACTCTGAATTTCAGGCACTTGGGTGATAAGATCTGTTCTCCCAAACACCTGTCTTTCCAACCAACCCAGCACATCAAGGCTTCTAACATGGAATAAAGTCCAATGAAATAATTTGAAGCAAAGGTTTTCAGATGTGTTTTCAGCACATCTTCTGATCGTCTGTCTGTAAGGGTCCTGCTGGACATTTTGAGCATTTGGTCAGATGTGCATGCAGTAGGCAGAATTATGTGGAGACTATTTATTGGACACCTGGTTTAGCAAAAAAGAGAAAGCTTTTAGGTGGGTGCAGCTTCGTCTTTGGAAAGATTCCCTAGGAAGTGTTTTTCTTGATCTGCAATCACCAAATTTCTAACCTGTTTCTCACATATAAAACTTAGTATGATTCTAACTGGAATCATACTACATACTACATATCTCATTAACGTGTAGTGAATAGGAGCCTGGTGGACCACCTCTAGGTTTTCGATGATAAAAATGGCAGGGTGTCACAGACTTTGAATCTGGGGTTCTCTCTTGTCCAGCAAGAGAGCGGACGCAGACTTGAATATGAGAGAGGCTAATGTCCGGGAGGAGACAAGCGTCCCGAGTAAGGGTCCTTGTTTTGTATCTATTAGGATCGGAAGGCTTACAAGTGTGATGGACATGCAGAAAGCGACAGTGAAACAGTGAACATTAACTCGTGTGTGAGAGAAAGGGAGTTTCAAAGGTATGAAGTGTTAGGGGTTGGGGTTAAGACAAATCAGAGTCCTGGTGCCGAGCAGACAGCCATTTACTGCAGGCACCAGGCACCGTGTCTGTTTATCTTAAATTTCTAGGGGCCAAGATAAATAGAGCATGCTACCTCAGGGCTAACAAGGCATTTTTCTCACCAGTTAGCTCTGGGCACTTCCACCTGGTGGCGGCTTTCCACTCTATGCTTTGTTTTACTTCATGATAAATCCTGGGCACTTTTGCCCTGCTGTGGCGGCTTTCTGCCTCTAACTGTTCCTCTACCTGTTTGTAGACGTTTGCATCCTTTGGAAGCGGCTTTCCGCTCTACGCTTTGTTCTGTGCTTGGCTTTTTCACCCTGTGGCAGCTTTCCACCTCAACCTTGTTAACCCATTGATGCAAGCTCCGGGAATTCTTAAACTTATTCCCTACAGTGTGGCGCCTGGGTGGCTCAGTCAGTTAAGTGTCCCACTTTGGCTCAGGTCATGATCTCATGGTTCATGAGTTTGAGCCCCGCATGGGGCTCACTGCTCTCAGCACAGAGACTGCTTGGGATCCTCTGTCCTCCTCCCACCCCTTCTCTGCTCCCGCTCTCTCTCAAAAATGAATAAACATTTTTTAAAAACGGTACCTTCTCCTGGTTCATGTTAAGCCTTCAGGTGTGGGCCTTAAGTTTATAACCTTGGTACCTCTGACCAAAGCATTTAATGTGCCCCATCTCTAAATTCTCTTTATCCTTTTAGGAGACAGGAATCTAAATGATGCGGAGACTCTTCAGGAAATTGGATTAAAGTACCTGCCACATGAAGAGCTTTTCTGCTCGCAGATCTGGCAACAGGTTACAAAGGAGTTAATCCAGAGCCAAGACGCCATGGTAAATATTCAAGGAACTGGCTCTCAGCTGGAAAAACAGGGTGATGCACTCTATAAAGATGGGGAGTTTGGTAAAGGCTTTAATCAGACTTCGTGTCTTCAAATTCACCACAGAGACCACACAGGAGGAAACCCCTATAAGGAGGGAGAGTGTGAGAATGGTTTCATTGAGCACTCTCATCCTCAGACTCACCAGACAGCCCATGTGGGAGAGAAGCCCTATAAATGTGAAAAATGTGGAAACACCTTCCGCCGACTTTCAAGCCTTGAAGCCCATCAGAGAGTCCACAGCGGGGAGAAATCGTACAAACACGATACGTCGTGTAAGGGTCTCAGACGGAGGTCACGTCTTCGCCATCCGCAGAGAGCCCCCCCTGGAGAGAATCCACACAAGTACGAGGAGTGTGGGAGGAGCGTCCGGAGAAGCTCCCAGTGTCAAGCTCCTCTGGTAGTCCGCACGTTGGAGAAACCTTATAAATGTGAGGAGTGCGGGCAGAGCTTCAGCCAGGGCTCGTATCTTCGAGCCCACCAGAGAGTCCACGTGGGAAAGAAACCCTATAGATGTGAAGAGTGCGGGAAGGGCTTCAGTTGGCGTTCGCGACTGCAGGCTCACCAGCGAATCCACACAGGAGAGAAACCATACAAATGCGAGGCCTGTGGCAAGGGCTTTAGTTACAGCTCACACCTTAACATCCATTGTCGAATCCACACGGGAGAGAAACCCTATAAATGTGAAGAGTGTGGGAAAGGCTTCAGTGTGGGCTCACACCTTCAGGCCCATCAGGTCAGCCACACTGGAGAGAAACCTTACAAATGCGAGGAGTGTGGGAAGGGCTTCTGTCGGGCCTCAAATCTTCTGGACCATCAGAGAGGCCACACTGGTGAGAAACCGTATCAGTGTGATGCCTGTGGAAAGGGCTTCAGTCGTAGCTCGGATTTTAACATTCACTTTAGAGTCCATACGGGAGAGAAACCCTATAAGTGTGAGGAGTGTGGGAAAGGCTTCAGTCAGGCCTCAAATCTTCTGGCCCATCAAAGAGGCCACACTGGAGAGAAACCATACAAGTGTGGTACATGTGGGAAGGGCTTCAGCCGGAGTTCAGATCTTAACGTTCATTGTAGAATCCACACGGGAGAGAAACCCTATAAATGTGAGAAGTGTGGTAAGGCCTTCAGTCAGTTCTCGAGTCTCCAGGTGCACCAGAGAGTCCACACTGGAGAGAAACCGTATCAGTGTGCGGAGTGTGGGAAGGGCTTCAGCGTGGGTTCGCAGCTCCAAGCCCATCAGAGGTGCCACACTGGAGAGAAGCCGTACCAATGTGAGGAGTGCGGGAAAGGATTCTGTCGGGCCTCGAATTTTCTGGCTCATCGTGGCGTCCACACGGGAGAGAAACCGTACCGGTGTGACGTGTGCGGTAAGCGCTTCAGACAGAGATCCTATCTTCAAGCCCACCAGAGGGTCCACACCGGGGAGAAACCATACAAGTGCGAGGAGTGCGGGAAGGTCTTCAGTTGGAGCTCATACCTTCAAGCCCATCAGAGAGTCCACACTGGGGAGAAACCATACAAGTGTGAGGAGTGCGGGAAGGGGTTCAGTTGGAGCTCAAGCCTTATAATTCATCAGCGAGTGCATGCTGACGATGAGGGTGATAAAGACTTTCCCACCTCGGAGGATTCACGCAGGAAGGAAGCTCCAGAAAAGCGATAATGTTCTAATACCTCCAATGGGTGCTGAAACAATCCCGTTACCAGACCTGTCATAGGAGACAAAACATTTGTTGAAAGAGAGTCAGTATTTCAGCCGGAGCTCCACGTGTCCCAGTGGTTGGGCGACCACATAGCAGAGAAGCCTCATGAGAGCGGAGACTTACGTAAGGGCTTCATTTAGAACGTTGACACGTCGCAGATGTGCCACAGAAGAGAGGCTTAGGAGGGATGAGTCCGTCTTCCGCTAGAATATAAGCTCCAGGAGAGTAGAGCTGCGTCGGCTGCCAAATCTATTCAGCCTTTCAGTGCCTCACACGTTGTAGGTGTTCGGTAACGTTCAATCAGTGTAGGGAGAAGAGTCATCGTTGAGATTTTTTTCTTCGGTTCGTCTCGCAAAATGTCTATGAGATGTACTTAGAAGAGGAAATCTGCAAGGCTTAGAGGACGTGTAAATTAGGCATGTGGGCTCATTTCCCCAACCCCACAGGTCCTGTGAACTGGTGTTTCTCAGCCTGTCGGGGGGTCCAAAAATCAATTCAGTGGGTTGTAACCAGCACTTACACGTGTGCGGATTCTTTATTGAGGTATAATTTGCATGCAGTAACATGCATAAATCTCAAGTTTACAGCTTCCTGAAGTTTTGCAAATGTATAACACTTGTGTAATCCTCACCCAAATTGATGTGTGCAGTATTTCTATTAAACCAGACTGTTTCCTTGTGTGCATTTCTAGTCATTCCCACCTCCGGTGGCGACAAGGATGATTTTTATACCTCACGTTGGTTGAGGCTGTTCTTGGACTTCCTGTGGCTTCAGTATGTACTCTTTTATGTCCGGATTCTTTGGATCAAACATGACCATCAAACATGAAAGCAAAGTTGAAAAAATTCAGTATCTATTCATGAGAAAAGTTCCTCAGGGAGATAAGAGCCATCTATGAAAATTCTACAAGTTAGCATTCTTTAAATTTTTTTTTTTTAATGTTTATTTATTTCTGAGACAGAGACAGAGCATGAGCAGGGGAGGGACAGAGAGAGAGGGAGACACAGACTCTGAAGCAGGATCCAGGCTCAGAGCTGTCGCACAGAGCCCAACGCGGGGTTCGAACCCACGAACCCTGAGATCACGACCTGAGCCGAAGTCAGACACTTCACCGACTGAGCCCCCCAGATGCCCCTACAAGTTAGCGTTCTTTTTAAAATTATTATTAAGGATTAATTTATAGGCAGTAAATTGGCTCTTTGGTGTAGGGTTCTTTGTTTTGGCAAATGATTACTATTGTATCACCGCCCCCACAGTCAAGACATTTAACAGTTCCGTGACCCCCTTGCCCTGAAATTCCTTTGTACTCTCGTGGTCAGCCCCTTCCCTATCACCCCTCCCTACCTTTGGCAACCCTCTACCTGCTCTCTGTATGCATAGTTTACTTTTTCTGGAATGTCCTAAAATGGAATCATTCAGACCGTAGTCTTTGGAGTCTGGCTTCTCCCACTTAATGCTTCCGAGATTCATCGATCTTGATGTGCGGATTGCTAGTCATTCCCCTTGTCGCTGAGTCGTGTTCTGTTACAGGGATGTACCACGTTTGGTTTATCCATTTATCACTTCAAGGATATTTGAGTTTCCAGTTGTTAGTGGTGATAAAGAAAACGGTGACTAGTGTTTGCATACAGGGCCGTGTATCAACACAAGTTTTCTTTGTCTTCGTAAATAACTTAAGAGGGGGGTTGTATGCATGTTCAACTGTATGGAAAAGCTCACGGCTCTAAAATGGATGTACCATTTTGTCTTCCCACCATCAGTGCGTATCAAAGTTTTGTTTTGTTTTCAGCATTTTGCTAGGTTCATAGTGGCATCTTTCTTTGGTTTTAATTTACATTTCCCGGGGCACCTGGGTGTCTTAGTCGGTTGGGCATCTGACTTCGGCTCGGGTCATGATCTCATGGTTTGTGGGTTCGAGCCTTGCGTTGGGCTCTGTGCTGACAGCTCAGAGCCTGGACCCTGTTTCCAATTCTGTGTCTCCCTCTCTCTGACCCTCCCCCGCTCACACTCACTCTCTCTCTCAAAAATAAATAAACAATAAAAAAATTTTTTTAATTTACATTTCCCTGATGACTATGTTAGGCATCTTTCATATCTGAATGTTTGCTATACATGTATCTTTTCTTTGGGGGACTGTTCTCGAATTTTGAAAGTTTGTATGTTCTGGATGTATGTCCTTCTGTGTTTTGCAAATGTTTTATCTCTGCGTGTGGTTTATGTTTTTATTCCATTATCAGTATTTTTTAAATTATTTTTTTAATGTTTATTTATTTTTGAGAGAGAGGAAGACAGTAAGTGACAGGGGAAGGGGCAGAGAGAGAGGGAGACACAGAATCCGAAGCAGGCTCCAGGCTCTGAGCTGTCAGCACAGAGCCTGATGTGGGGTTTAAACCCATGAACAGTGAGATCATGACCTGAGCCAAAAGTTGGACGCTTAACTGACTTAGCCACCCAGGCGCCCCCATTATCAGTATTTTTCACGAAGCAGGTGTTTTGTTTTTGATGAAGTTCAGTTTTCATCTTCCGTGGATTCTGCTTTTGGATTCAGATCTGAGAACTCTGCCTAATCCAAGGTCACAAAGATTTTTCTCCTTTTTTTTTCTTAAGTTTATTTATTTTGAGAGAGTGAGACACGTGTGTGCACGTGGGTGGGGGAGGGGCAGAGAGAGGGGAAGAGAGAATCCCACGCAGGCTCCATCTCATGAACCATGAGATCGTGACCTGAGCTGAGATCAAGAGTCTGGTATTTAACCAACTGAGCCACCCAGGTGCCCCTCTCCTCTTTTTTATCTAAAAGTTTGTTTCAGGTTTAACATTTAGGTCTATGATCCATGTGAGTTAGTCTGTATAAAATGTGGGGTCAAGGGCCAATTTTTTGGCATGGAAACATCCAGTTAACTATCCTTTTAACATCAAATTGCTGTTGTACCTTTGTGGAAAATCTGTAGATCATACATGTGTGGGTCTTTTTCTGGCCTCTCTTTGGTTCCATCAATCTATATGTCTGTCATTTTGCCAATATGTAGCTTTATACACTAAGTCTTGAGATGAGATAGTATGAGTCTTCAACTCTATTCTTTTTCAGAATATTTTGGCTATTTTTTTTTAAGTTTAAATTGCCTTTTTTTTTTTTTTTTTTTTTTTTTTAGTTTATTTAATTTTGAGACAGAGAGAGAGAGAGTGTGTGTAAGCAGAGGAGAGAGGCAGAGAGAGAAGGAAAGAGAATCCCAAGTGGGCTCTGCATTGTCCGTACAGGCTTAAACTCACGAACCATGAGATCATGACCTGAGCTGAAATTAAGAGTTGGAATCTTAACCAACCGAGCCACCCTGGCACCCCCTATTTTGGCTATTTTGTCTGCTTTTCCATAATTTTTAGAATAAGCTTTGTGACTAAGCTTTGTGAAATTAAGCTCATTACGGGGCATTTCAATTTTATTGAAATTGCATTGAATATATATAGGTGAGTTTAGGGAGACTTAGCATCTTATCAATATTGGATATTCTCTCTCTTTTTTTTTTTTAGCAATATTTAATATTCTAAACCACAGGCACCACATATCTGCCTATTTGTTTAGGACTCCTTTAATTTCTTTTATCAGTAATTTGTAGTTTTCAGTACATAGATCCTGCACATATTTTATTAGATTTATACTTAAGTACTCTGGTTTTTGGTATTAAACTAAATGGTACTATTTTTCAAATTTCACCTTCCAGCTGTTCATTGCTAGTATATAGAAATGCAATTGTTCTATGTTAACCTTGTAGCCTACAATCTTGTCAAACTTGTATATTAAAGTAGCTCTTCTATATAGATTTCCTGGGATTTTCTGTAATCAGATAATGTCATCCACAAAAAGATTAATCTTTCCATGCCAGTTGATGTGCATGTTACAGCAACTTCACTGCGACGTAAGGAAGCTTCCCCACCAACATTAGGTTTGGGTCACAAAACTCATGACAGACACCCTTTGGGATGATCAAAGAGAACACTTGTCCAGGAGAAGGTCCAGAGCAGAAAGAATAGTCAATGTTCAGGTATTTTATCGAGTAGAAGTCCTCTCAAAGTTAAGTTTAAAAAATGAGTGGTGCCTGGGTGGCTCAGTTGCTTAAGTGTCCGACTTCGGCTCAGGTCATGATCTCGCGGTTCGTGAGTTTGAGCCCCGCGTCGGGCTCTGTGCTGACGGCTCGGAGCCTGGAGCCTGCTTCAGATTCTATGTCTCCCTCTCTCTCTGCCCCTCCCCCATTCATGCTCTGTCTCTCTCACTCTCAAAAATAAATAAATGTTAAAAAAATTTTTTTTTTTAATGGTTGGAGGTTGCTTGTACTATGTGAGTGAACCTTACCCCAGAACCTTACCAGAGTTGTGAAGGAGGCAGAGGACATGGGCAGGAGATGAAGCTTATAAGTTGCTGACACAAAATCAGATGTCTGTGTTTCTTTCCGATGGCCTTCACAATTGACTCCTTTTTTTGTTTGTTTGTTTGTTTATTTATTTTGAGAGAGAGAGAGAGAGAGCATGTTCGTGCACATGCGCGTGGGTAGGGGAGGGGGCAGAGAGGGGAAGAGACAGAATCCCAAGCAGGCTCCACACTGTCAGCAGGCAGCCTGGTATGGGGCTCGATTTAGTGAACCATGAGATATTTGATATGACTTCAGTATTAAAATGTTTAGACTTCTTTTGTGATATAACATATGATCTTTCTTGGAGAATGTTCTCTGTGAGCTTCAGAAGAATATTCTGGTGCTGTTGGATGGAATGTTCTATGTTGGGTCCCTTTGGTCTAATGTAGTTCATGTTCAATCTTTCCTTATTGATTTTCTTAAGTTTTTTAAATGTTTATTTATTTTTGAGAGAGAGAGACACACACACACACACACACACACACACACACACACACACAGAGTGCAAGTGGGGGAGGGTAGGGAGAGGGAGACACAGAATTCGGAAGCAGGCTCCAGGCTCCGAGCCGTCAGCACAGAATCCGCAGCAGGGCTCAAACTCATGAACTGTGAGATTGTGACCTGAGCCAAAGTCAGACAGTTAACCGACTGAGCCACCCAGATGCCCCTCCTTATTATTGATTTTCTATCTGGATGATCTATCCATTGTTAAAAGTAGGGTACTGAGGTCCCCTTCTAGTATTGCATTTTTGTTTCTCTCTTCAGATCTGTTAATATTTGCTTAATATATTTAGTTTCAATGTTGGGCACACATTTACACTCATTTTATCTCAATAAATTTACCCCTTTAACACTGTATGATTACTTTCTCTGTCTCTTGTTACGGTTTTTGACTTAAAGTCTGTTTTGTCTGATATAAGTATAGCTGCTTGTGCTTTCGTCAGTTCCCATTTGCGTGAATTATTTTGTATTCGTTTCTTCATTTTCAACCTATGTGGGTCCTTAAAGCTGAAGTGAGTCTCTTGTACGCAGCATGTAATTGGTTCTTCTTTTTTGGTCCATTCAGCCAAGACTCTGTGTCTTTTGGCTGGAGAATTCAATCCATTTGCATTTAAAGTAATACTGATAGCTAAGGACTTAATAATGCCACCTTGTTAATTATTTTCTGACTGTTCTGTAGTTCCTTTGTTCCTCTCTCCCTCTCTTGCTGTGTACTTAGGTTATCTGAGGATTTTCCATAGTGCCGTATTTTGATTCCTTTCCCTTTCTCTTTTGTGTATCTACTACAGGTTTTGTTTCGTGGTTTCCATGAGCTTGCATAAAACATAACCATTATACCTTTGATCACATATAAAACTTTGTGCTTTTCTCCTTAGACTTTATGTTTTTGATGTCACAATTTATATATTTTTATATTATGGATCCACTAATAAATTTTTGTTACTACGTATTTTTTCAAGTTTTTATTTAAATTCCAGTTAACATACCTTGTAATATTAGTTTCAGTTGTAGAATTTAGGGATTCATCACTTACTTACGACCCCTGGTGCTTTTCCCACGTACCCGCCTTAATCTCCATCACCTATTTAACCATCCCTCCCTCAACCTCCACTCTGGTGACCATCAGTTTGTTCTCTAAAGTTGAGAGTCTATTTTTTGGTTTTCCTCTCCCCATCCCTCCTCCCCACGTTCATTTGTTTTGTTTCTTGAAGCCCACATATGAGTGAAATCATTTGTCTTTGTCTGAGCGACTTATTTCACGTAATACTTGCTAGCTCTATCCATGTCATTGCAAATGACAAGACTTCATTCTTTTTATGGCTGATTTGTATTCCATGGTGTGTATATACTACATCTTCTTTATCTGTTCATCACTTGATGGACACTTGGGCTCTTTCCATAATTTGCCTATTGTTGAATCAAATGCTGCTATAAACATCTGGGTGCATATATCCCTTCCAATCTGTATTTTTGTATCCTTTGAGTAAATACCTTGTGGTGCATTTGTTGGATCGTAGCGTAGTTCTATTTTTGACTTTTTGAGGAACCTATAGTTGTTTTAAATGCTTTTCTTTTTTAACCCTAGAATTAAGGAATTGATCACAACTAGGAGAATTTGACAATATACTTCCCTTTCTTTACCAGTGAGGTTTATACTTACATGTTCATTTTACTAATTCGTATCCTTTCATTTCAGCTTGAAGAACTCCCTTTAGCAGTTTCTGTAGAGCAGGTCTAGGGATGATCAACTCCTTCGACTTTTGTTTGTCCGGAAAAGTCTTTATTTCTGCGGCACAGCTTTGCTGAGTAGCATTGGTTGCCATTTTTTTTGTTTTTTGTTTTTTTCCCTTTCGGCACTTGGAATACATCATCTCTCTCCTAGCCTACGAGGTCTTTGATGGCATATCCTGTGGTGATGAGTTTCTTTTCCTGTGCTGCTTTCAAAAGTCTCTCTTTAATTTTTTAATAGGTGTATTATAATGTGTGTCAGTGAAGTCCTCTTTCAATGGAAAATGTTCCAGGACCTATGAAGTTCATGTACCTGGGTGTGCATATCACTCCCCAGATTTGGGGATTTTTCAGCCATTAGGTAATTTTTTAAACATTTTTATTTATTTTTGAGAGACAGAGCGTGAGTGGGGGAGGGACAGAGAGAGAGGGAGACACAGAATCCAAAGCAGGCTCCAGGCTTTGAGCTGTTAGCACAGAGCCCTACAAGAGGCTTGAACCCATGAACCATGAGATCGTGACCTGAGCTGAAGTCAGACACTTTACTGACTGAGCCACCCAGGCACCCCGTCAGCCATTATATAATTTTTTTAAATAAGCTTTCTTTCCCTTTCTTCTTCTGGGACTCCCATGATGTGTATATTGTTTATCTGTATTCGATCCCATAATTCAATAGGCTTTCTTCACTCTTTTTCATTTTCTTTTCTTTTCTTTTTTTTTTTTTTTAATGTTTGTTTATTTTTGAGAGAGAGAGGGAGACACAGAATCCAAAGCAGGCTCCAGGCTCCAAGCTGTCAGCACAGAGCCCAACAGGGCGTGAACCCACGAACCGTGAGATCATGACCTGAGCCAAAGGCAGATACTTAACCGGCTGAGCCAACCAGGCACCCCTCACTCTTTTTCATTTTCTTCTCCTCTGACTGAAAATTTCTAATGACCCCTCTTTGAATTAACAGATTTTTTTATTCTGCTTGATCAACCCTTAGGTTCGTGCTCTCTGTCGTACTTTTCATTTCATTTATTGTATTTTGGGGCTCCAGACTTTAACTTTGCTTCTTTTTTTCCAACTTGTATCTCTCCATTGAACCTGCTGTTTTGTTCATGTATTCTTTTCCTAATTTTGTTGGGTTGTCTATCAGTGTTCTGTAGCTCACTGAGCTTCCTTAAAAGTTATCTTGAATTCTTTGTCAGGCAATGCGTCTCTCTCCATTTCTTTGAAGGTACTTCCTGGAAAAGGATCGTGTTCCTTTGGTAATGCCAGTTTCCTTGATTTCTTATATCCCTTGAACTGTGTTGCTGTCTTCTCGTTTGAAGAAGCAGTTACCTCCTCCAGGCTCTACCGACTGGCTTCAGGGGAGAAATGCTATCATTATCAGCTGGCTGGGGATTCTGAGTCTTTCTCAGAACTTTTCTATCGGTGTATCCACTCCACACTCGTGTTCCCTCTTGGTGGGAGAACTTATAAGATTGTATGCTTTTTCCCAGCAAAGCCAGGCTTGGTGTTGAGAGCGTCCCTTTTTCTCCCCCTTCGAGTGTTGTCCTGAAGTGCTTACATTTGTGTCCCTTTTCCCAATCCTGCAGAATTGGGATGACCGTCTGTGTGTGCCAGAGGTGTGCAAAGGCTCATGCTTATCATCTTCTGGGGTGGGTGCAGGCAGCTAGCCACAAAGTAGAGGAAATGAGGCATGTGGCGTGTTGGGGTGCTAATGGGCAGTTTGGGGAGCCTGCAGGAGAGGTATCCCCAGCACTTGTGGGCAGGCTTCCTGGCAGTCTGTGATGCACTTAGTAGAATCTGTGTACCTGTGATGAGTTCCAAGCCCTGGTTGCTGTGCTCCCAGCCTCTCCCAACCCTTCGGCCATACAGATCACCTCGGTATTGTGGGTAGAGCAGGAAAGAAGTGGGCCTTTTGAGTAGCAGCTCACACAGCTGGGGAAGCCTAGCACTTGACTCACATGATCTTACTTCCCCACCCACATGGGAGAAATTGCAGGCCAATGGGATCTGCCTTCACGGTGAGCTCTGCTGTCGTGGAGGAGAGGTGACACAGGGAAAGAGAAACTCTTCTCCCCCTTCACGGCATCTGTTCTCAGATTTGTTGCTGCTCCACCAGTGCTGGAACTTTTCTGTTGGAATATGGAATGCCTACAAATGTCCTCGTATCCAGGAGTGATTGCCCTCAACCCCCTGAATTTTGCAAAGTCGTCCTTGCTGCTAGAAGCAGCCATTCCGCTACTGCCTGAGGAAAATGACCCCTTTTGTCCCCGAAGAGCATGTAATGGCTTCCTCTGAGATAGAGACCTTGAAAGACAGGGGTGCCTGGGTGGCTCAGTCGGTTAAGCATCCGACTTCGGCTCAGGTCATGATCTCAGAGCCCGTGAGTTCAATTCCCACGTCGGGCTTTGTGCCGACAGCTCAGAGCCTGGAGCCTGCTTCAGATTCTGTGTCTCCCTCTCTCTCTCTCTGCCCCTCCCTCTGCTCGTGCTCTGTCTTTCTCTCTGTCTCTCAAGAGTAAATAAACATTAAAAAATTTAAAAAAAGAAAGACATTGCTGATTCTCCTCAGGACTGAATCCTGCCACACCTCTTTGCTTCCACAACTACACGTAGATTCAAGTCACACCTGATACCAAAGCCTTAGGTACAAATGACACTGAAGTGGTACTCTGCACATTGAAAGAATTTCATGATTTTTCAGCTTAGGTAGATAAATCTGGGAACATGTCTGGGGGTGGATCTTTGGGATATGGGGTTGTGACACAAGGAGTATAAAATTGGATGAGATGAATATATTGAAATAGGCTCATTAAACAGATTCTGAATTCAATATTTCAGCTCCATTGGTTAGAAAGGTGTGAGTTTTTTGTTTCTGTTTTTTGCTTTGTTGTTGGTGGTTGGTTGGTAGGTTGAAAAATGGATGGAAATGTAGCTTCACTAAATTGAGTTGAAATTCCAGAATTTCGGGACACCTGGGTGGCTCAGTCGGTTGAGCGTCCGACTTCGGCTCAAGTCATGATCTCGCCGTTTGTGAGCTCGAGCCCCGCGTGGGGCTCTGTGTTGACAGCTCAGAGCCTGGAGCCTGTTTCAGATTCTGTGTCTCCCTCTCTCTCTGACCCTCCCTAGTTCATGCTCTGTCTCTCTCTGTCTCAAAAATAAGTAAACATTAAGAGAAAAAAAAATTAAAAAAAAAAAAGAAATTCCAGAATTTCTTTGGTACGATGTAGAGGGAAATGTTCAGAGTCTTGCGGAGATTTGAATGTTAGAGCAGATTTATCATGTAGACATGTCACCCGCCCCTGGAGGAATAGAGAAATCATAATTCATCATGACCTTGAGAAATAATTTGAGAGGAACTTCAGCATCTTTGAAGAGCTGAAGGTTTTTTGTGCTCTGTAGAGGAGGATCTCGAAATGAAATGATGAGATCCTAGTGTGGTATTGGTCAAGTGGTGGCATTTAATCCCAAAGGCAAGTTGGATAGGGATACCATAATGGACAGCAGAGCCAACATCATACTCAGAATAGTCTGATATGTGACATTGGCTATTGACTTTGATGTCCCTGAAACATAAATAGACGTGAAGTATACGTGATACGTACAAGTGGAATTGTTCTAGGTCATGTGAACAGAAGTCTACCTTCATCCTAAAAACAGAGATTGACTACCTCTTAAACAGTATCCAGACATGAGCCAGTTTTCACACCCAGAATTTAGTGGATTAAGAAAAGGCTGGGGGCGCCTGGGTGGCTCAGTCGGTTAAGCGTCCAACTTGGGCTCAGGTCATGATCTCGCGGTTTGTGGGTTCGAGCCCTGCGTCGGGCTCTGTGCTGACAGTTCGGAGCCTGGAGCCTGCTTCCGATTCTGTGTCTCCTGTCTCTGCCCCTCTCCCACTTGTGCTCTCTCTCTATCAAAAATAAATAAACATTAAAAAAGAAAGAAAGAAAGAAAAGGCTTCATCTTCCTAAGTACCCTGCTACCCTGCCAAACATTGCAATGTTAATCTTTCTCCTGGGCTTCCCTCAAGGGGACCATTTGGCTGGGATTACTGGATCATGGCTCTGAACTGGCCCATTGATTGATGCTGATTGGCCCTGGCGAGTGGGAAGTCAAAGTTCTCCTAGGCATATTGATAAGACTATGCCAGCGGATGGGAAATAAATTCCCTAAAAATCTAGGTGCCTTCTACTTAAGTTTCTAAGGGGTCATTGGTGTTGGCATGTTGAAATGCCACTTCTTTTTTTAAAAAAAAATTTTTTTTAACATTTATTTATTTTTGAGACAGAGACAGAGCATGAACGGGGGAGGGGCAGAGAGAGAGGGAGACACAGAATTGGAAGCAGGCTCCAGGCTCTGGGCCATCAGCCCAGAGCCTGACCCGGGGCTCGAACTCACGGACCGCAAGATCGTGACCTGAGCTGAAGTCGGACGCCCAACCGACTGAGCCACCCAGGCGCCCCTAGAAATGCCACTTCTAAAGTAAAGGACGTGTTGCATCCTTCCTACAACCAAAAGAGAGTCACCATGCCTAGTGTGCTCCTTCAGATTTTTGAACACGCATATTTCTCATTGGGGTGTTCTACTATGCCCTTTTATGTGTGACCTGAAAACCTTCTGCCTGGAGCCCAGAGGAGAATAAGGCTCTCAGGTCCAGGCTTCCATGGAAGCTCTCTACCACTTGGGCCATATGACCCAGCAGATTAAAAGGTTCTTGAAATGTCAGTGGCAGACAGAAATGGTGTTTGGAATGTCTGGCTAGCTCCTAAAGATAATTCACAGCACAGACCCTTAGAATTTTGGCATCAAGCCCTGAATCCTCTATAGACACCCACCTCTCTTTAAGGAATAATTTTGGGGGGCACCTGGGTGGCTCAATCAGTGAAGCGTCCCAATTCTTGATTTCAGCTCAGTCATGATCTCAGGTTCGTGAGTTCAAGCCCTTCATCAGGCTCTGCGCTGCTAGCGTGGAGCCTGCTTGGGATTCTCTCCCTCTTTCTCTCCCCCTCCCCCACTCATGCTCTCACTCTCTCTCAAATAAATAAACTTTAAAAAAGTTATATTTATATTTATTATATTATATTATACATAAAGAAACCACTTTGGTTTTGTCATTGCACTTTACTAGACTGAAGAGTTAACCATGGGCTCCCAAATTACCACACACTCTGACTCTCCTTCATGGACTAGGTGTCAGCTCACCAATGTAGGCTTGGATTTGACAACAGAAGCACTCTGTTGTCAAATGGAAGAGATTTACATGAGGAGTAAATGGAAGTATATTTATATGAAGCATTGGAAGCATCAGTAAATGGCCCAAATGCCCACGGTCCATACTTGTATTATGTTACTTTCTCCCAGTGTGCCCCTATAGCTTCGTGGAAAGTTCCTTATGACCAGTTGGGCGAGGAAGGGAAAGTTCACTCCTGGCCAATTTGCAGATGGTTCTGCGTGGTAGGTAGACAGGCACCGACCTGAAATTGTTCAACTAAAATATAACAGCTTCTTTCTGGGATGTCCGTAAAGGGCAATTGTGAGAGGAAAACCTCTTAACGGGCAGAACTTTGACCGGTGTGCCTTCGTTGCTCATTTGGCCTAAAAGAACAAATGGCTAGAATTAAGAGTCTGTATAGTTTTTTTTTTTTATTTTTTTTATTTTTTTTTAAATTTTTTTTTTTTTAACATTTATTTATTTTTGAGACAGAGAGAGACAGAGCATGAACAGGGGAGGGGCAGAGAGAGGGAGACACAGAATCTGAAACAGGCTCCAGGCTCTGAGCTGTCAGCACAGAGCCTGATGCGGGGCTCGAACTCACAGACCGTGAGATCATGACCTGAGCCGAAGTCGGGCGCTTAACCGACCAAGCCACCCAGGCGCCCCAAGAGTCTGTATAGTTTTACAGGCTGTGGTCAAAGGTTTGGCTGGATTTTCAGGTTCTTCAAAGATACGTGATTGGAAAATTAATTGCAAGGTATCCTAAGGGAGAGGAATTTTGGATAGACCACTCTGAGTGGGGAAAGAATGTGAAGATAAGTGTGCTCCACGTAAACAACCACCGTATGGTACTTTCAGTAGAGGAGGGTTTCAATAAACAAGTAGTTTGATCCAATGTGTCTCTCTTTTAGCTTCTGTCAACAGCCACTTCTGTCATTGCCCAGTGAACTCATGAGCCAAGTGGCCATAATGGCAGGAATGGAGGTCATCCATGGTTTTAGCAATGTAAACTCCATGTACCAAGGCCATCCTCGCTATAGCTATTGCTGAGTGCCATGTGCCAGCATCAGAGACCAACATTGGTTCCTTGATATAGTCCCTTTCCCCAGGATGATTGGTTCCGTTAGACCATTTCCATCATGGAAGGGGCAGTACCTTGTTTTTAATTGAATAGGCAACTCTGGATATGGATTCACCTTCCATACCTGCAGTGCTTTTGCCAAAACTACCCACTAGGTACTCTAACAGTCCTTTTCCACTATTTTTGTGGTATTCCACGCAGCATTCGTTCTCTTTTTTTTTTAAACTTATTTTCATTTCAATTCCAGTGTAGTTAACATACGGTGTTATATTTATTCAGATGTACAATATGGTGATTCAGCAATCCCGTATATTACTCAATGCTCATCAAGATAAGAGATAAGTGTACTAGGGGCACCTGGGTGGCTCAGTGGGATGAGCATTTGACTCTTGATTTCAGCTTAGGTCGTGATCCCAGGGTTCTGGGATTGAGTCCCATGTTGGACTCTGCGCTGAGTCTGGAGCCTGCTTAAACTTTCTCTCTTTCTCTCTCTCCCTCCCTCCCTGCCCCTGTGCCCCTCTCCCCCACTTGTGCCCCCTTGCTCTCTAAAGTTAAAAAAGGGAAGAAAAAAAAAAAGACAAGTGTACTCTTAATCTCCTTTACCTATTTCAACCACCCCCCCCACCCCACCCTCCAATGGTAACCATCAGTTTGTTCTCTGTAGTTAAGAGTGTTTTTTTGCTTGTCTCCTTTTTCCCCTTTGTTCATTTGTTTCTTAACTTCCACATGTGAGTAAAATCATATGGTATTTGACTTCCTCTGAGTGGCTTATTTCATTTCGTATTGTACTCTCTAGATCCAGCCCTGTTGTTGCAAATAGCAAGATTTAACTTTTTTTAAATGGCTGAATTTAAAAAAAAAATCACATCTCCTTTATCTCTTCATCTATCAATGGACACTTGGGCTATTTCCATAATTTGGCTATTGTAAATAATGCTGCAGTATATATAGGAGTGCATATATCCCCTCGAATTAGTGTTTTCATGTTCTTAGTATAAGTACGCAGTACTGCAATTACTGGATCATATGATGGTTATATTTTTAATTTTTCGAGGAACCTGCACAAAGCATTGCTTCTGATAAGGAATTCACTTCATAGCAAATGAAGTGTGGCAGTGAGCCCATCCTTGCGGAGTGCATTGTTTCGATCCTGTTCCCCATTACCTTGAAATATTTGGATTGATAGAAAGTGGACTAGCCCTTTGAAAATTCAGTTACATTACCTGGCAGGTGGCAGTATCTTGTTGAGCTGTGGCATTGTTCTCATAGGTACTGTATATGATTTAGATCCGTGCTCAGAATATGGTGTCCATAACCAAGCTTCCCAAGATCAGGAATCCAGGGGTAGAAATTTGAGTGGCTCCACTTACTACTACTTCTAGTGTTCCAGTAGCAAATATTTTGCTTCCTGTCTCCATGAGCAGGCTCTAAAGAGATCTTAATTCCAAGGGGATGAATGATTTCATCAGAAAACACAACAATGATTCCATTGTTCATTGTTCATTCCGTTGAACTTGATATTTCAGACTGGGCACTTGATGTCTCCTACTTCTGAATGAATAGTCAAAGAAGGGGGTTATTTTACTGGTTGGGGTAATTGATTCCAATAACAAACAATTGACAGCACAGTGGAGGTAAGCAAGAGTACGTCTGGAATGCAAGAGATCACTTAGGGGTCTCTTAAAAGCACCGTGTCTAATGATCAAAAACCAGTGGAAAAATACAACACAGTTCAGGGAGGACTGTTAATGTCTCAACCTTGAAGAATGAAAATTTGGTTCATCCTGCTAGGAAAAGAACCACAGTGAACTGAGGTGTTTGCTGAGGGCAAGGGGAATATGGAATGGGTAGTGAATGATGATAGCTGTAGATCATTACATCAGTTCCAGAAATGATGACTGTAATACTTATAAATATTCATTGTTTTGTTATATTTTCACATACTCACAAAATATTTATTTTCTTTTTATCCCCATTTTTACTGAGAAATGATTGACATACATCACTGTGTAAGGTTAAGTCATACAATATGATGGTATGATTTACATATATTGTGAAATGATTACCACGGTAGGTTTGGCTAACGTCCATATTCTCATGTAAATAAAAAAGAAGGGGAGCCTGGGTGGCTCAGTTGGTTAAGCATCCGACTTTGGCTCAGGTCATGATCTCATAGCTCGTGAGTTCGAGCCCCACGTCGGGCTCTGTGCTGACAGTTCAGAGTCGAGCCTGCTTCAGATTCTGTGTCTCATCTGCCCCTCCCCCGCTTGCACTCTGTGTGTGTCTCTCTCTCTCACTCAAAAATAAACAACAGGGGCGCCTGGGTGGCGCAGTCGGTTAAGC
The DNA here is from genome assembly GCF_046562875.1 of Panthera onca. NCBI lineage: Eukaryota > Metazoa > Chordata > Mammalia > Carnivora > Felidae > Panthera > Panthera onca. Next base: position 12,236,126 of record NC_138353.1, on the reverse strand, counting down.
GTCCGACTTCAGCCAGGTCACGATCTCGCGGTCCGTGAGTTCGAGCCCCGCGTCAGGCTCTGGGCTGATGGCTCGGAGCCTGGAGCCTGTTTCCGATTCTGTGTCTCCCTCTCTCTCTGCCCCTCCCCCGTTCATGCTCTGTCTCTCTCTGTCCCAAAAATAAATAAAAAAAACGTTGAAAAAAAAATTTAAAAATAAACAACAAAAAAAAGAAAACATTTTCATCTTGTGATGAGAACTCTTAGGATTTACTCTCACGAAGTTTCCTATATATTATATGACAGTGTTCGCTGTAGTCATCACGTTGTACATTACATCCCTAGTATTTACTTATCTTATAGCTGGAAGTTTGTACCTTTTGACCACTTTCCCCCAATTCCCCTTCCCCCCCCCCCTGCCTTTGGTAACCACAGTCTATGAGTTTGTTTCTTCTGTGAGTTTGTTTTTTTGTTTGTGTTTTAGATTCCACATATAAGTGAACTTATGCAGTATTTGTCTTTCTCTGACTTTTCATTTAGCATAATGTCTTCAAGTTCTATCCATATTGTTGCAAATGGCAGGATTTCATCATTTCTTTTTATGGCTGAATAATATTCCATCGTAAATATATACAAAAGCTTCTTTATCCATTCACTCATTGATGCAAACTGAGGTTGTTTCCGTGTGTTGGCTATTGTGAATGCTGCTGCTGCTGCTGCTACAAACATGGGGGTGCCCATATCTTTTCAAATCAGTGTTTTCATTCCTTTAGATATATTCCCAGAAGTGGAATTGCTGAATCCTACAATAGTTCTATTTTTAGTTTTCTGAGGATCCTCTATACTGTTTCCCACAGTAGCTGTATCAATTTACAGTCGAACCAGCAGTGCACAAGTGTTCTCTTTTCTCCACATCCATAACATCATTTGTTATCCCTTGTCTTTTTGATGATGGCTGTTCTAACAGGGATGAAATGATACCTCCGTTGTGGTTTTAAGTTGCATTTCACTAATGACTAGTGAAGTGGAGCATTTTTTCATGTACCTGTTGGTCTTTTGCATATCTTCTTTGGAGAAGTGTCTACTTAGGTCCTCTGCCCATTTTAACTAGATTATTTGTGAGAGGGGTTGTTTTGCTGTTGAGTTGTGAGTTCTTATATATTTTGGATATTAGCCTCTTATCAGATACATGGTTTGCAAATATTTTTCCTCATCCCATAGGTTGTAATTTCCCTTTGTGGATGATTTCTTTTGCTCTGCAGAAGCTTCTAAGTTTGATGTAGTCTCACTTGTTTACTTTTTATTTTGTTTCTTGTGCTTTAGGTGTCATATCCAATAAATCATTACTAAGGGCCATGTTGAGATTTATTCCTGTTTTCTTTTAGGAATTTCTTACATTTAAGTCTTTCAATTCATTTTTAGTTAATCTTTGTGAATGGTATAAGATTTGGGTCCAGTTTCATTCTTTTGAATGTAAATATCGAATTATCCCAGCACCATTTATTGAAAAGAGAGTCTTCTCCATTGAGTGTTCTTGACTCCCTTTTCAAATATTCGTTGACTGTATATGCTTGGATTTATTTCTGGGCTATCAATTCTGTCTTATTGGTATTAGTTTTTGTGCCAGTACCATACTGTTTTGATGACTATAACTTTATAGTATAGTTTGAAATCAGGATGTGTGATGCCTCCTGCTTTGTTCTTTCTCAGGATTTATTTGGCTATTGGGGGTCTTTTGTGGTGCTATGTAAATTTTTGGACTGTTTTTCCTACTTCTGTAAAAAAAAAAAAAAAGCTGCCATTGGAATCTTGATGGGGATCTCATTGAATCTATAGATGCTTTTGGTAGTCTTGATATTTTAACAGTATCAATTCTTCTAGTCTATGAACATGGATACTTTTCCATTTATTTGTAACCTATCAGAATAGGGCCCCACTCTAATGACCTATTTAATTGCCTTCTTAAAGAGCCTATCTCCAAATACAGTCATATTGGGGTTTAAGCCATCAGTATGCATGGGCAGGGGGCACAAACCAGTCCATAGTATCTTGAGAGTGGGAAATAGTTTCAAACAGACCAACCTCTCTTTTTGATTGAGATATAATTCACATACCTGAATATTCACACTTGTAACATGTATAATTGCATGATTTTTGGTATATTCACAAAGATATAAACTATCTCCACTGTCTCATTCCAGAGCTTTTTCATCAGCCCACCAACCCCTCCACCACCCCCCCATCCATTAGCATTCATTCTCCACTCCCAATGAACACGTCCCTGGTAATAACTAATCAAATTTCTTCCTCTATGGATTGATGTATTATGCACATTTCATATAAATGGGATCATAAAACACATTGTTTATTGTGTCTAGCTTCTTCCACTAAGCATGTTTTCAAGGTCAATCCTTGACTGAATCAGTATTTCATTTTTTAATTGCAGAGTAAGATCCCATTGTATAAATATATCACATTTTATTTACCTAGTCATCAGTTGCTGGATATTTGGATTGTTTCTACAATTTGGCTATTATCAATAATGCTGCTATAAACATTTTTGTACAACTGTGAGCATATGATTCATTTCTCTTGGGTATATACCTGGGAGCGGAATTTCTGTGTCATAGACCCAATCTTTTTGAAGGTCAGTTTTGCTGATATCCGGCTAGGGCTGACATCATAGATAAATAAAGATACTCATGGCTGTTCAGCTTATAAGACTATGTGTGCTTAAAGAGGTGAGAACATCAGTTAGAATAAAGGAGACTGTATCACTCTTAGGTCCAAGTAGGTGGGGTCAGGCCCTGTGCCTCAGGAGGGCCTACAGTATGCAGTGCCCAAATTTTTCATGTTGCCCTCTGCTGCCTGAGTCTGGTTATGAGTGGTAGTGTTATCCAGTTAGGGTGTCTAGAGCCTGGATCTGAACCTGTGTGTGTCCAATCTGGTTTCTCCTTCTGGGGTTGTCTCTGGTCTTTATCCCATTTGAGTGGTCTATCAGATACCCCAGGAAACTTCCAAGACTGGTGCCCATGCGGTTGTGTGGAGGTGCCTTGGTGCTTGCTTCCCTGTGGCACAATATTTTAAGCCATCACACGATTAGTGTACTGCCAGAATGGAGGTGACTCATGGATTCTGGCACTCATGATTCAGACTCATCTGGAAGAGTAATAAAGAATCAGTCAAATTACCATAACTGTCTTGGGCCCATGAATTTTGCAGTACAGTTTTAAAGTATTTTTATCAACAGTTCTGCTGTGTAGATTTCCAAACGCTCAGCTTCTTAAGCCTTCACCTTGTGCATTCTTCAGAGTATCTGAAGTTCACCACTGCAACTGAACTGAACTTTCCAATGATATATTAGGGATATATATCATTTATATATTCCTATATCATATATATATATACATATATATATGTATATATGTGTGTGTGTATATATATATATATATATATATATATATATATATATATATATATGATATGTTTGGATAACAGCTAGGTTTAGTGTTATAGTAGAGACAAAACTAACAGCAGCTTAAATAACCTAGAATATTTTCTGCTGCCGGATTTCGGAGAGGTTAATTCTTGCCCCCACTGTGGGAACCCACGTTACTACTGCCCTCGAAGTCGACAGTATGAACTCCGCCCCCATGACCACTGTGGGAACTATGCTACCGAATCTCTCAGGAGGCGCAAGCACTTCCGGCCAAAGAGGGTGGGAATGGCTTTCTGGGAAGTGTAGTCCGGAAGTCCCGTAGACAGTCGTACGCTTCCCCAAGGCCGTCTGGAAACGTGAATTCTGGGTAGTTGATCCTCCCGCAGCCTGGGGCGGGGCGGTCTCAGGCACTTCCGCTCGGGTGGCCAGGTTGCTACAGGCTGTTCCGTCGCTGTGGTGAGTGGTTTCTGGTTTCGAGACCCTTCTGAACTTCCCTGGGTGCCAGTACCACCGGCCATTGATTTGGGGAAAAGAGCTGCGTCAGACAGCGGTGGTTTGAGGACTGGAGTGGTGTTTCCCTCCCCAGGGACCCTCTTGGCGTTTGGGGATCTTGTGCTGTGCATGGCCCGGTGGGGGGGGGGGGGGTCTCCCGAGCTCTCTTCCTACGGTCCTGCCCCCCACCCCAGGGCAGCCCACCTTTCCCTCGCTCCGCCTTTTCACTCGGTTGAACATTGAGGGACTTAACATCTGTGTCCAATTTTTTTTTTTTTTTTTTTTTGGTAACATTGGGATGACTTTTCTACCTTGCTTATAATACAGCGGTTTGAGAATTAAACAAGATGGGTTAGGTAAAGCCTTAAAGACAGTTCCTGCCACGTGGTGAATGGTGATCTCTTGGTATTAGACTTTAATTTTTTTAAGTGCTCAGTATCCTGAAAGCCATGAATATCGGATGGAGTGAGAGCTTCAGCTGCAGTGACTCCTGTCATTTCTCTTTGATCCCAATCGGAAGCTTCATAGTCCCCAACCGCTTCTGAAGAGTTACTCCTGTGAAAATTAGTGAGAAAACCTCCTTTAGGATGGCGTCCGAGGCTGGCAGGGAGAGCCCTCACACCCTGTCGCTCTTGTCAATTGTAAGAGACCCAGTTGGGAGGCCCAATTGGAAGAGACCACCTTGCAGGCTGATAACTACCGTAGCTCTTCGTTGCTATCCTAGAGGGAACCAGAATGGCTTTCCTCCCCCAGCGCCGCATCAGCCCAACCAATGAAAGATTGTCAAAACTCAGCCAATGAAAAGCCACCATATTTCCAAGTCCCGGTTAATCCAATGGGCTTTTTGTTTATGACAGCTTGCCCAGTTTCTCCCTTTCCTCGGTGAAAGAGTGGGTTTCCCCTTTGTTCTGCGGACTTGCCTGTGGTTTTGCCATATCCTGCTCGTCCTGGATTGCAGTTCTCTACTATTCCAGTAAAATAACTGGCAGTTTTATTTTTAAGGTTAACATTCCCAAACCGTTTCTGGCTGAAAGTAGGGGGTCTGGAGGAGGGCAGAATATCTCATGATTTCTCAGGGACAGAGACATAATTGTGGCATTTCAGAGCCTCCTCTCTTTCCTTGGTTTTTGTCGAAAAAAAAAAATTGTGTTTCTCGCTGCACCATTGTGGTTATGTCTAAAAATTGCTGATACTTTTGGAGTTACTTATGATGAGTTGAAGACACCAAGACCTAGCTGCTGCCAGCTGTCAACTGTCCTTGCCCTTTTTTTTTTTTTTTTTTTATTTCACGCATCTCTTTTTTTCAAGAATTTGGGATTATGCTGTAGAAAATACTTCTTCGTCCCTAAATATTTGTATTGTTAGCAAAAATTCAACTGAGTAAACGTGAAGACTTCATTGGCTTTATTAAGCGGTTCATAAATTGGGTGGCATCCCATAAAACAAGTAGGAGGGATCTCCCAGGAGTTGTACAGAATGGAAGGTTTTTACGGAAGGAGGGTGGGGCAAGGAAGTTATTAGCAAGTGGAAAGAAAGGATTGTTCTGGGCACGGTCACTTTCCCTTAGAGAGAAGAGCAGGGGATCTTAGGCATCTTGTGGGGATGGAGAGGGTCTGTGTGACAGATTACTGTAGCTGGTGCTTATCGGAGAATTTCTCAGTTTCTGGGGGAGTCTGAAACTGCAGTTAGGTTAGGCATTAAGCCCCAGTTTGGTCACTTGGCCTAAGTGACCGCGTTATAGGGCTGTGTTTTTCTTTTAAACAGTGTCTATTTTCTACGAACAAGGATATTCTCTTCTATACTCACAGGGTCAAAATCAGAAAATGACATTGTTAATATGCTGTTATCTAACCCACAGTCCATATTTAAATTTGTGCTGTTGTTTTTTTTTTTAATTTTTAAAATATTTTTTGAGAGCAAGAGTGCAGGCTGGGGAGGGGCAGAGAGAGAGAGAGAGAGGGAAACACTCTTTAATTGACTCCTTTAATCTGGAATGATTCCTTCATTTTGATCATGATGTTTTTGTTCACGACGTGGAAGCACACTGTATTGGAGAAAGTCCATCTTGTGAAGTTTGTGTGATAGATTTCATGGTTTGATTCAAGTTTTTATTTCAATTACAGCTACTTAACATACAGTATAATATTAGTTTCAGGAATAGAATTCAGTGATTCATCACTTACATACGGCACCCAATGCTCATCGCAAAAAGTGCCCTCCCTGGGGCGCCTGCGTGGCTCCGTCGGTTAAGCATCCGACTTCGGCTCAGGTCATGATCTCGCAGTTTGTGGGTTCGAGCCCCTTGTCAGGCTCTGTGCTGACAGCTCGGAGCCTGGAGCCTGCTTCGGATTCTGTGTCTCTCCATCTCCCGGCCCCTCCCCTGCTCATGCTCTGTGTCTCTGTCTCTCAATAATAAGTAAATGTTAAAAAAAATTTTTTTAAAGAAAAGTGCCCTCCCTAATACTCATCACCCACTTAACACATCCTGCCATTCACCTCCCCTCCAGCAACCCTCAGTTTGTTTTCCAGTTAAGAGTCTCTTTTATAATTTGCCTCTCTCTCTTTTTCCCCCCTACATTCATCTGTTTTGTTTCTTAAATTCCACACTGAGTGAAATCATATGGTATTTGTCTTGCCCTGAGTGGCTTAATTCACTTGGCGTAATACACTCTAGCTCTACCCATGTCATTGCAAATGGCAAGATTTCATTCTTTTTGATGGCTGATTGTACATTTGGGCTCTTTCTATACTTCGGCTATTGTTGATAATGCTGCTATAAACATCGGGGTGGAGTAAATACCTAGTAGTGCAATTGCTGGGTCATAGGGTAATTCTTTTTTTTCTTTAATTTTTTTAATGTTTATTTATTTTTGAGAGAGAGACAGAGACCGAGCATGAGCAGGGGAGGGGCAGAGGGAGATGGAGACACAGAATCTGAAACAGGCTCCAGGCTCTGAGCTGTTATCACAGAGCCTGACATGGGGCTCAAATTCACAAGCTGTGAGATCGTGACTTGAGCTGAAGTCGGACGCTTAACTGACTGAGCCATCTAGTCACCCCAGTTCTATTTTTTCATGTTTATTTATTTTTGAGAAAGTGAGAGAGAGCGAGAAAGCACAAGCGGGGGAAGTGCAGAGAGAGAGGGAGTCAGAGGATCTGAAGCAGGCTCTTTGCTGGCAACAGAGGGCCGAATGTGGGGCTCAAACTCAAGAACCATGAGATCACAGCCTGAGCCGAAGTCAGACGCTTGAACAACTGAGCCACCTGGGCACCCCAATAGTTCTATTTTTAACTTTTGAGGAATCTTTATACTGTTTTCCAGAGTGGCTGCACCAGTTTGCAGTCCCACCGACCATGTAAGAGGGTTCCCCTTTCTCCGCATCCTCTCCAACACCCGTTATTTCCTGTGTTGTTCATTTTAGCCATCGGACAGATGTTAGGTGGTATCTCATTGTAGTTTTGACTTGTATTTTTCCTAATGATGAGTGACATTGAGAATCTTTTCATGTGTCTGTTAGCCATCTATAGGTCTTTTTTTGAAAAATGTCTGTTCATGTCTTTTGACCATTTTTTAACTGGATTATCTGTTAAGTCCATCTGGTCAGTGTTTCATTCAAAACCATTGCTTCCTTGTTGATTTTCTGCCTAAATGATTTGTCCATTGATGGAAGGGGAGTATTCAAGTCCCCCACCATTATTGTATTATTATCAATGAATTCCTTTATGTTTGTTATTAATTGGTTTATATATTTGGGTGCTTCCATGTTGCGGGGGAAAACAGTTGTCCGCAACAATTTAAAAATTATTGTTCAGCTAACACAATATTAGGGAAGACAATGAAGCAGAGTTAACCGATTTTTCAAAGGTTATGAGTGACCTCAGAATAGTCAATGTCAGATTCGGATATCATACAGTGTCTTTTGGTAGAAAATCACATTTATAAGAGAAATTTCACATTACAGAATGTCATCTTTTTTAATATTGGCTACAAAAATAAGAAACTCTGAGTGTATTCAAAGTGTTCTCCAGCTCTCAACAGCTCTAGGATTTGGAAATATTATTCTCCCATTTGTACAGATGACAAAATTGAGGGAAAGAGATGTTATTAAATTACCCAAGATGATACAACTAGTGAGAAGCTGAGGTAGAATTTGAACCCAGATACGATTGCCCCAGAGATGATTCTTAAGTGTTTTTTTTTTTAACATTTATTTATTTTTGAGCAATAGGGATAGAGCATGAGCAGGAGAGAGGCAGAGAGAGAGGGAGACACAGAATCCAAAGCAGACTCTAGACTCTGAGCTGTCAGCACAGAGCCCAGCACAGGGCTCGAACCCATGAACCGCGAGATCATGACCTGAGCCAAAGTCAGACGCTTAACCCACTGAGCCACCCAGGTGTTCTGCCCCAGAGTTGATTCTTGTTGGGTGCATTATGTTGTCTCAATTTCCATCATATCAGAATCTCAGCTGCCACCTTGGAAGCCACAAGACGGCACAAGTCAACACACCAAGTCAACACACAACAGTGAATGTGCGTGAGGGGCAGGAATGGAGTATCCGTGCCCTGATCTGCTCTTCAAGTTGTGTATGGCAGGAGCCACCCCAAGGAAGGGGCTCCTGGGTAATTCACAATAAGCATTCATGTGGGTGAGCATCGTCCCTGGTCACCCATTCATGTCCTTTTCTGCCTTTTCCAGACACTACCAGGCACAGATCTGCCTCAGCAGGACTCTATTCCCAGAATCTGTACATCTCCAGAAGTAGCAAGAGAAAATGACCACATTCAAGGTGCATATGGCTTCCCTTTCTTGCTGGTAAAATTCCATTTCACTCCTCAAAGTGTTACACATTTGTGTCTTTTCCTCGGTGACTCAAGGAGAGCACCAGGCTAAATGACCTGTTTGGTTTTTGGTTTTTGGTTTTTGGTTTTTTGGGGTTTTTTTTAGCATTTGTTTTATTTTGCCATTATTCATTTTTTTTGAAAACAAGTGTGGACAAATTAGTAGGAATGCTTGCTTCACTGCTGACACATTAACTATTTTTATTTCCCCCTACTCTTTCTTGTGCACATTCATAGATTTATTCGCATTCATGATATACACCTAATGTTGACTTGTGTCTTTTTCATTTAGCATTATATAACAGCCCTTATTTATAGTTGCTCCTAGACATTAAGGTGGCTTAGGAGTTTGTTGTAAGGCACACCGCATTGATCATTTTCCTGCCTGTAGCTTTTTCTCCAAAAAATCAATTCTCCGAACACGCTGCCTATTTTTTATCCTCAGCGTACTAAGAACTCAGTAACGAAAGAGTACACATGGTACGTGCCGTGTTAGGATTTTGTAGACAGATATTCAAATACAGCAGAGTGCAACAGGCTCTAACCACTGCTTTATGCAAATATTGTTGGAGATTTTCACACAGGAGGAGCTAGATTCTGTCTTTCCTGTGTCTGAGTCATACCCTGCATGTCTCTTATTACTTACTGGTGTACTTAAAAAAATTTTTTTGGGTGGGGGGCACCTGTGTGGCTCTGTCGGTTAAGCATCCGACTTCAGCTCGGGTCATGATCTCATGGTTTGTGAGTTCAAGCCCCGCCTTGGGCTCTGTGCTGACAGCTCAGAGCCTGGAGCCTGCTTCAGAGTCTGTGTCTCCCTCTCTCTCTGCCCCTCCCCTGTTCATGCTGTCTCTCTCTCAAAAAAAAAATAAACATTAAAAAAAAAAGAAACTTAAAAAAAATTTTTTGTTTTATTATTTTTATTTATTGTTATTATTTAATTATTTTGAGAGAAGGAGAGGGAGGGGCAGAGAAAGGGGGAGAGAGAGAGAATCCCAAGCAAGTTCTGCACTGTCAGCGCAGAGCCCGATGTAGGGCTTGAACTCATGAATGGTTAAGATCATGACCTGAGCCGAAACCAAGAGTCAGGCACTTAACCAACTGAGCCCTCCAGGCACCCCTGGTCTACTTTTATTCCTTCACGTATTGATGAGTTTTTTCAAAATAACATATAACCTTAGGTTTGTATGTGTGTTTTTCAATAATAGATTTTATTTTTTTAGGGCAGTTGAGCATTGACAGTAAAATCCAGCAGAAAGTACAGAGATTGCCCGTGTACCCCCTGCCTCCACACACCCACAGTCCCTCCCATTGTCAACATCCCCCACCAGAGTGGTGCACTGTTACAGTCGATGAACCTGTATTGGGACATCATTATCACCCAGAGTCCCTAGATTACATTAAGATTCACTCTTGATGTTGTTCTTTCTGTCGGTTTGGACTTTATAATGATATGGCCCCACCATTATAGTATCATACAGAGTAGTTTCACTGCTCTAAAAAATCCTGTGTTGCACCTATTTACCCCTCCCTTTCCCTAACCCCTGGCAACCACTGATCTCTTTACAGTCTCCACAGTTGTACCTTTTCCAGAATGTTATATGATTGGAATTGTACAGTATATAACCTTTAAGATTGGCTGCTTATAAATTTAAGGTAAAAACATATCTTTTTTTTGTGGCTTGATAGTTGTTTTTTTCCCCCTTAAATTATATTCTGGTGTTGGGCACCTGGGTGGCTCAGTCAGTTGGTTGAGCATCTGACTTTGGCTCAGGTCACGATCTCACGGTTCATGGGTTCAGGCCCTGCATCGGGCTCTGTGCTGACAGCTTGGAGCCTGGAGCCCTTTTTGGATTCTGTGTCTCCCTCTCTCTCTGCCTCTATCTCTCAAAAATGAATAAATATTAAAAAAAATTTTTTTAATTATATTCTGGTATGGATGTGCATAGTTTATCCATTCACCACCTAAGGGACATCTTGCTTGCTTCCAGCTATAAACTAAGGTATAACTTTAGTTTAAAATATCCAGTCTTGCTGGATTTGCCAGGCACTTAGTTCTGTCTCTGCATTTACTCCTCAGAGCTGTTGTATAAGGAGGTTCTTGATTGCATCTTCCACTTACATATGTAAAATATAGGAAACCTGCTCAGGTTCACACAGGAAACCAACGGTCAAGAACATTAGCCATTCCGTTGAGTAAAAGTGACAGATAAGAAGATAGTATCTCGGCGCTGTCCCTCACAGTGAAGGTTGGTTGTAAGATTGAGGTTATATGTGCTTGGTGTTGTAGGAGGCAGTGACGTTCAAGGACGTGGCTGTGGTCTTCACGGAGGAGGAGCTGGGGCTGCTGGACCCCACCCAGAGGAAGCTGTACCGAGAAGTGATGCTGGAGAACTTCGGGAACCTGGTCTCTGTGGGTGAGGACATGAGCTCTCTGTAACTGAATGTTAGTCTCCAGGAGTAGCTTTGTATCCGTGGGTTTTTGAGGCTTTGGGGCCCTTGAAATGGTTCTCTGAGTTTGGGGATATGACTTTCCTAATATATTTGGGACACACAGCATTGTTTTGTTTTGTTTTGTTTTGATCAATGGGCAAGTTTTTGTTTTGTTGAAGAACTAAATGAACGGTATACAGCTCTACTTTTTGTATTTCTGACCCTATCATGAGTTATAAAACCAGTACAGGGAGCCCTATTATCAACTTTTAATGAAATAAACAAATGAGATACTAGCAAGCTTTTCCCACTCTTCCAAAACATTGAAGAAGAGTAAGTATTTCCTAACATATGTGTAGGAGACTTGGCAAATGATATTTCTTCAAATGGGTCATGAAAAAAGAAAGTTTGAAAAACACTGCTTCTGAATGCTTGAAGAATATGTAGTGGGAACCTAATTCTCCAGTGAATTTTACCTACAACACGTATGACTTTGTGTGCTCGCAGGGCATCAACCATTCGAACGAGATATGGTCCACTTGGTAAGGGAAGGAAAGTTTTGGATGATGAAGTTAGCAACCCAAGGAAAAGGCAATTCGGGTAAGATCCAAGTAACTGTGAGTCGTGGAGGCAACTCACCCGTCTCTTTCACATTTTTCCATGCTCATTTCCATCGCCTTGTTCTAAACTGCCAAACCTCTTTCCTGGATTATTACAACAGCCTTTTTATGGGTTGTCCTGCTTCCACACTTCCCATCCTACATGTGTTATCCACGGGAGCAGCCAAAGTGATCCTTAGGAAGTGTACACGAGATTGCCATTCCTCTGTTCAAAATCCATTATGGCTTCTTTTTTCCCCCTTAAAGTTAAAACCACTTAAAGTGGCTCTTTTTTTTTTTTTTTTTAATTAAAAAAAAATTTTTTTAATGTTTATTTTTTTTTTGAGAGAGAGAGAAAGACAGAGCTTGAGGTGGGGAGGGGCAGAGAGAGAGGGAGACACAGAATCCGAAGCAGGCTCCAGGCTCCGAGCTGTCCGCACAGAGCCCGATGCGGGGCACGAACCCACAAACCGTGAGATCATGACCTGAAGTGACATCAGGTGCTCAACCGACTAATCCACCCACGTGCCCCTAAAGTGGCTCTTAGAGTCCTCCCTGGCCTGTTCTGCATCCCCACTCCCTCTCCTTTGAATACATCTCCTGTTCTCTCTCCATTTTTCTTTCTTTCTCAAGATTTTAAAAAATTTTTTAGATTTTTAAATTTTTTTAACGTTTATTTACTTTTGAGAGAGAGAGGGACAGAGCACGAGCAGGGGAGGGGCAGACAGAAAGGAAGACACAGAATCTAAAACAGGCTCCAGGCTGTGAGCTGTCAGCACAGAGCCCAATGCGGGGCATGAACCCACGAACCGTGAGATCATGACCTGAAGTGACATCAGATGCTCAACCGACTAATCCACCCACGTGCCCCTAAAGTGGCTCTTAGAGTCCTCCCTGGCCTGTTCTGCATCCCCACTCCCTCTCCTTTGAATACATCTCCTGTTCTCTTTCCGTTTTTCTTTCTTTCTCAAGATTTAAAAAAATTTTTTAAATTTGTTTTTTAATTTTTTTAATGTTTATTTTTGAGAGAGAGAGAGAGAGAGAGAGAGAGAGAGAGAGAGGGACAGAGCACGAGCAGGGGAGGGGCAGAGAGAAAGGGAGACACAGAATCTGAAACAGGCTCCAGGCTGTGAGCTGTCAGCACAGAGCCCGACGTAGGGCTCAAACCCACAAGCTGTGAGATCATGACCTGAGCTAAAGTCAGACGCTTAACCGACTGAGCCACCCAGGCACCTCAAGTTTTTTTTTATTTTTAAGTTGTCTCTACACCCAACATGGGGCTTAAACTCACAACCGAGATCAAGAGTCACATGCTCTTATCGATGGAGCCGACCAGGTGCTCCTCTCGCTCCATTTCTCCACCCACATCGCCCTCCCTGCTGTTACGCGGACCTGCCAAGCATACTGTACTCGGCTTATTGCTGACTTTCCAAATTACTAGGAGTGTAGTAGACTAAACGACAACATTTTAAGGTGTGTTTGTCTTGAGGTGTGAACTTTGACACATCTCACTGGGATAATAGCAAGGTGCCTACGGAGCCGTGTTCCTCTTTGGATGCTCGAGGGGAGAGATTTTTCCCTCGGGCTACCAGCATGTGCGGCCTGCCCAGTTCTCGACTCTCATTCTCCCCGCTCCGTCTTCGAAACCAGCGACACTGCATCTCCCTGACCGTTCTTGGGTACTCTCCCTCTGCCCCTCTTCTGCCTCTTGTGTCTGCTGCCTTTCAGGACCCTTCTGATTACATTCCTCCCGGATAATCCAGGACGATCTTCCTCTTTTTCTGATCAGCTGATCAGCAGCCTGCATCGCATCTGCAACCCAGTTAACACAACATAACAAAAGTTCACGGGTTCTGGGGATGGGACACGGACATCTTTCAGGAACCATTATTAAGTCTGTTACAGAAGCTTCTCCCTCAGGGTCCTTTACTTCTTTGCTCTGCCTGGAACAGTCTTTCCCCAAAACTTCCTGCCGGCTCTTCCCTTCTTCCTTCTGGTCTCTGCAGAGTTTTACTACCATGACACAGGCCTTCTGACCATTCTGTTGAAAATACAATGCTGTCTTTACTCTTCCTGCCTTATATTGTGTCTCATATGTCTTTGCCTCTTACCCCTCTCTCTCCAGTGGATATAATCTTCAGGAGGAGAATTTTGATTGATTTGATTATTGATGTGTCCTCAGTGCCTAGACTAGTCCTGGGATATGGCAGATACCTGTAAATGTTTATTGACTTAGTGAATGACTTAATGGATACGAGAAATGGACTGTATTTCTTGCTTGTGGTGATGCAGGATAGTTTATTTTTCTGAACGCTTATTACAGGCTTTTAAATTTATTTTACAGTGCACTAAAAGGTCTTTCATTTGCAATTTGGAAAAAACTGCTGAAGACCAATTTATCTATGTCCAAAGTTTTTCCACCCCATTTTCAACGAAACAGCCCAAAGAAACATCCAGACCTTCTCTAAGAAACCAGTGCATAGGCTTCCTTTTCACCCAGTCACTCATGGAAACCGCTAATAAGTGATCCATAAAGCAGAGTGAATTGAAGATACTGCAGAACATGTCTTGTCCTCAAATGGCCGGCTATCCAGTTTCTACTTATTTAGATGTAATCACACTTAAGTTTGATTCTTTATGTACCCTTGACTTGTATCACAAGGAAATTTCTTTTTTGATGTTAAAATATTTATTTATTTACTTTTTATGTATTTTTAATTTATATCCAAGTTAGTTAACATACAGTGTAATAATGATTTCAGGAATAGAATTTAGTGATTCATCACTTACTTTGAACAGTCAGTGCTCATCCCAACAAATGTCCTCCTTAATGCCCCTCACCCATTTAGCCCATCCCCACCACCCAACACCCCGCCAGCAACCCTCAGTTTGTTCTCTGTATGTAAGAGTCTCTGATGGTTTGTCCCCCTCCCTGTTTTTATATTATTGTTGCTTCCCTTCCCTTATGTTCATCTGTTTTCACAAGGAAACTTCTAAGCACTGTGCTTGTGACCATATAGGCAGGCAAACATGCTTTCCCTATGGCTTTCCTTTTATAGGGGGCATAGTCATTTCTGGAAAGAAATACTTCTTTTTTTAAAGGTTTTTATTGTAATTCCAGTTAATGTGCCATGTTACATCAGTTTCAGGTGTACAATATAGTGATTCAGCAATTGCATACATCACCTCATGCTCATCACAACAGATGCACTCCTTGATCGCCATCAGCCATTTCACCCCCCCCCCCCCCCCCCCCCCCACATCTCCCTTCTGGTAACTACCGGTTTTTTCTCTGTAGTTTCTTGGTTGGTCTCTGGTTTCTTTCCCCCCTTTGTTCATTTGTCTTCTTTCTTAAATTCCACGGATGAGTGAAATCACATGGTATTTGTCTTTCTTTGACTTATTTTACTTAGTATTGTACCCTCTAGATCCATCCATGTCATTGCCCATAGCAAGATTTCGTTCTTTCTTCTAGCCAGATAATGTTCCATTGTGTGTATATACCACATCTTTATCCATTTATCGGTTGATGGACACTTGGGCTGCTTCCGTAATTTGGCTATTGTTAATAACACTGCTATAAACATAGGGATGCATGCACGTATCCCTTTGAATTAGTTTTTTAATATTCTTTGGGTGAATAGCTGGTAGTGCAGTTGCTGGATGGTAGGTTAGCTCTGTTTTTAACTTTCTGAGGAGCCCCCATACTGTTTCCACAGTGGCTGAACCAGTTTGCATTCCCACCAACAGTACACAACTCCTCACCAACACTTGCTGTCTTCTGTGTTTTTGATTTTAGCCATTCTGACAGGTCTTTTGATAGGGATTGTGTCAAGTATGTAGATTGCTTTGGGTAGTACAGACATTTTAACAGTTACTTGCTCTTTCAGTCTCAGAGCATGGGATGTCTTTCCATTTCTTTGTGTCATCTTCAGTTTCTTTCATCAGTGTTTTATAGTTTTCAGAGTATAGGTCTTTCACTTCTTTGGTTAGCATAATTCCTACGTATCTCATTATTTTTAGTGCATGTGTAAATGGGATTGATTCCTTAGTTTCTCTTTCTGCTGCTTCATTACTGGTGTGTAGAAACGCAACAGATTTCTGTACATTGAATTTGTATCCTGTGACTCCACTGAATTCATTTATCAGTTCTGGCAGTTTTTTGGTGGAATCTTTCAGGTTTCCTATATAGGGTATTATGGCTTCTGCAAATAGTGAAAGTTTGACTTCTCCTTTACTGATGTGTATGCTTTTTATTTCTTTCATTTATTTATTTATTTTTAATGTTTATTCATTTTTGAGAGAGAGAGAGACAGAGACAGACAGACAGAGCACGAGCAGGGGAGGGGCAAAGAGAGGGAGACACAGAATCCGAAGCAGGCTCCAACCTCTGAGCTGTCAGCACAGAGCCCGACGTGGGGCTCGAACCCGCAAACCATGAGATCATGACCTGAACTGAAGTCGGACACTTAACCGACTAAGCCACTCAGGTGCCCCCCAGGTGCTCTTCAGATCTCCCGTTTCCATGCTCTATGTCCGTGGGCTGTTTGTCCTGCTTTCCTTCCTTTTAATTTATATCCAGGTTAGTTAACATACAGTGTAATAATGATTTCAGGAATAGAATTTAGTGATTCATCACTTACAGAGCAGCCCCAAAGACTTCAGGCTGTCCCCGAGCCAAGCCTGCTGACTTACAGCTCCAGGCTTTAAGCACCGCTGGTTGCAAGAACTCATGAAATTTGGCCCCTCTTGCTTTCCAAGCCAATTGCCGTGGGGATTCATTTTCCCCGTGCGCTCCCGTGTGCTCGTCTGTCTCACCCCCTCTCCACAACTACAGCTCCCTCTTCACCACAGCAGCCATGATCCGTTTCTCTCCCAAACTGTGGCCCCACACTTCCTGACTCCTCTGCGGCTTCTTCTCTACCTTTAGTTACAGAGTTTGTGCTGCCATTGTTCAGGTTGATTTCTGGGGTATTTAGGATGTCTCATAGTTATCTACTTGTATTCATGGGACAGTTCATGGGTACTCTTATTCCATTGCCATCTTCCTTCTTCCCCCCAAATACTTCTCTTTTAAAAAAATATTTTTTTAAGTAATTTCTACACCCGACATGGGGCTTGAACTTACAACACCAAGATCCAGAGTCATGTGCTTTACTGACTGACCCAACCAAGCACCCCTAGAACATCTTTTTTTTTTTTTTAATATTTTAAAAGTTTATTTATTTTTAAAGAGACAGAGGCAGCATGAGCAGGGGAGGGGCAGAGACAGAGAGAGAGAGAGAGAATCCCAAATAGGCTCTGCACTGTCAGCACAGAGCCCAACACGGGGCTCAAACTCCCGAACTGTGAGATCATGACCTGAGCCAAAACCAAGAATCGTATGCTTAACCGACTGAGCCACCCAGGCGCCCCAAGAAAATCTTTTTTAAAAATGAGGATTCTGATGTCTTTTCCTAGATAGCTGCCCAACAAGTGGAGAAGAAAAAAAAAATCTCAACTTCCTGATCTCTCAAGATAGTAATCAGCTTGAAAGGTTTTGTTTTGCACAGTTTGCCCATCTACAGCGCATTGGCATCTTCCAAAGCCTACATCCACCCCACTGTTGCCAAGTTTCCTCTCCATTTGCCAGAAGGGGAGGAGATGAAAGTAACCCCAGTCACACAGCTGAATGTTGTCTATACCTGATCGTTTTGGTCAAAAATTAAGGTATCTATTTCTGCACCTTTATTTTCTACAAATTTAGCCATTAAAGAATAATCATTTCACATGATTTCCATGCATTTATCATGAAGCCTATTGTTTCATCTGCAGTTGATGAACATTATAACCTGGAAAGTATCAGGAAACAGCCCACTCAAAATTGTCACCTCCTTGGAGAGACTTCTTATATCCCCCGCCCAAAGAAAACTATTTTAATGTTTATTTATTTTTGAGAGAGAGACACACACACACACACACACACACACACACACACAAAGTGTGAGCAGGGGAGGGGCAGAGAGAGAGGGAGACACAAAAGCTGAAGCAGGCTCTAGGCTCTGAGCTGAGGGCACAGATCCTGATGCAGGGCTTGAACCCACGAACCATGAGATCATGACCTGAGCTGAAGTCGGATGCTTAACCGACTGAGTCGCCCTGATGCCCCAAAGAAAACTATTTTAAAGGGACAGTTTATTAAATATAACCATAAACTAGCATGTACCAAGAGGTGCATACACACCTATTAATATTTTTCCAAGTTTTTGCCCTTAGGACTTTCCATTTGAACGCTTTGTTTAATTATAGACTTGCTGAGTTCCTGAACTAAGTTTTCAAACTTTTTAGAGCACAAGCCCTACTAGGAAATGCATCTTTCAGTGTATCCAAAAGAAACATTTCATTTGTGTGTAGATTTATGTGTACGACTTTATAAGAATTCTTGCAATCACCCCATTCCTATGAATAATGATACTCTGATGATTTCTGTCCCTTTTTTTCTAAATGCTTATTGAATGATTTTAAATTTATTTTACAGCCAACTAAAAGGCTATAGTTTTCAGTCAGAAAAACTCATGTGAAAGCCCAATATTCTACATCCAAAGATTTTCCACACTCTGTTTAGTATGAGACAGTCCAGAAGCCTCAGAAGAAACCGGTGCATAAGCCTTTATGTATCCTTTCCACCCCTCGCGGTTCTTGCCATCTTCCAGTTCTTTCGTTAGGAACACCACCCTCCTTGTGGATATTCCTGTGGGGTACAAATTTCTGACCTCACAGTAAAACTGCAGTTTCCTGTCCCTTTTTAATTTCAGGTATCTTAATTAAGTTACTACATATATTAGCACAAAAATAAGATGAGCTACACATATTGTGTAGAATTTGCGGGAATACTTAGAACATATAGATATAATCAGTTTCGGGTGCTTGATATATAGGATTGCAAAGAGTCTAAGCAACTGTAAGGTTTCGAGGGACAGTTCACACAGACCTCCTGTACTTGACACCGACTAAAAGTTTGAGGGGTTCCCAAAATTGCCTTCAGATTGAATAATTTTCTAAAAGGGCTGGTAGAATTCACTGAAAGCTGTTATGCTTAGTTTATTGCAGGAAAGGCATGAGAAAAAGCATAGGAGAGAGAGTTTAGAGAAGTATCATACGCAGTTTCCATTGTCTTGTCTCCATAGAATCAGGGACGTGTTATTGTGTTACTTTCCAAAATGAAAGTGTACGGTTATACACAGGATATTGGCAATTAGGGAAACTCATGTGATGCTCAGTGTCCAGAGTAATTATTGGAGCTCTGTCACATGACCATTCAGTGTAGACTGAATGGTTTCATATGGTTATTCTCAGTCTCTTGGTCCATGCCACCAGGTGATTGAAAGCCCCACCCAACATCATGTTCTTAGTTTTTCTGCTGTGGTCAGTGTCATCCCTAAATCATACTGTTAAAGTAATCTAATGTGACCGAAGTCCCTATTGCGCTCATTTCAGGCATGACATTCCAGGGGCATAGAACTGTCTCTTTGATGTTGAGGACAGGCCTCGTTGTTTATATAACTTATTTGCTGCATATTTTACTATTTAAGAATTGACACCGATTTATGAAATTGAGTGGAAATCACAAAATTAATATGTATCATTATCATTTTTGTTAATTCTTTGATTTCTAACTTGTCCATTACATATGAGGCTTAGCATGATTCTAAATTTGTTTCATTGGTGCTTAGTGGATAGGACCCTACTGGATTACCTCTTGGTTTCTGTAGGCATTTAAACCAGAGACCATGGTACACACTAGAAGGATGTAGGGAATAGTCCCTGGGTTCATTAAACTCTCATGCTCTTTCCTAACTGTTAAATCTTGAGGACACCGAACAAAGCCTTCATTTGCCCACATCTCTGCATTCTTTGTCTTTTAGGAGACAAAATCCAACACAAGATGGAGACTATTCCTAAAGTGGAACCACATGAAGAACTTTCCTGCTGGCAAATCTGGCAGCATATTGCAGATGACTTAACCTGGTGTCACGACTCCATGATAAAGAGTTCTCAATTCCACAGACAATGGGATTCACTCAGCCACGTTGAGGCAGCACGGTCTATAACCCACACAGGCCAGAAGACTTCCCTGGGAAATGAGTGCAAAAAGATCTTTAGTGAGACCTCCCACTGTGATCTTCAACACATAAACTCAGGGGAGAAGTCTCACACATGTCGCGAGTGTGGGAAATGCTTCTTTTATAGCTCAGCGCTTCGTATTCATCAGAGAGTTCACCTGGGAGAGAAACGGTATAGGTGTGATGAGTGTGGGAAGGAATTCAGTCAGAGCTCATGCCTGCAAACTCATCAGAAAATCCACACCATAGGGAAGCCATTCAAATGTGGGGAATGTGGGAAAGGCTTCAGTCGTAGATCAGAACTTAGTAATCATTGCAGGTTACACTCGGGAGAGAAACTTTATAAGTGTGAGGGATGTGGAAAGGCCTTCATTAATGCTTGCCATCTTCAGGACCATCAGAGAGTCCATACCGGGGAGAAGCCATTCAAGTGTGATATCTGTGGTAAGAACTTCCGTCGTAGATCAGCACTTAATAGTCATTGTGTGGTCCACACGGGAGAAAAACCATACAAGTGTGAGGAGTGTGGGAAGTCCTACACTTGGCGTTCACGTCTTCGTATCCATAAGAAGGTCCACATGGGACAGAAACCATACAAATGTGAAGAATGTGGAAAGAGCTTCTTTTCTAGGACACATCTTTATTATCATCGGAGGTTCCACACAGAGGAGAAACCTTATAATTGTAAGGAATGTGGGAAGAGCTTCAGGTGGGTCTCACCTCTTTTGACACATCAGCGAGTCCACAGTGGAGAAAAACCATTCAAATGTGAAGAATGTGGGAAGGGATTTGGTCAGAAATCGTGCCTGCAAGCTCATCAGAAAGTCCACACCAGAGAAAAGCCATACAAATGTGAGGAATGTGGGAAGGGCTACAAGACGAGCTTGGATCTTGATGTGCACCAGAGTGTCCATTTGGGAGAGAACCCATACACCTGTAGGACATGTGGTAAGCACTTCACTAGGACCTCAAATCTTAAAGTTCATCAGAGAGTCCACACTGGAGAGAAACCGTACAAATGTAATGCGTGTGGTAAGGTCTTCAGTCAATCTGGACATCTAAAATCTCATCAGAGAGTTCACACAGGGGAGAAACCTTACAAGTGTGAGATATGCAGTAAGCAGTTCAGTTCCAGTTCGTATGTTAAAATTCATCACAGAATCCACGTTGAGGATAAATCTCATTCTGTCTCATAGGAGAGAAAACATTTGTTTCATTAAAGTGAATGTTTCAGCCGTAGCTGAATGCATCCTGGTGATCCCAAGGTCACATAAGTGGTGCAGTGTACAAGGTACAAGAACCTTGGCAGTTGTAGCTATCACTCAAGACAAAGGCCTAAATATAATAATTTCTTTAGGCCTTTATCAGATTCTAATGGTGGACGTTAAAATCGATGTCCCCTGAAATAGAAGCTTCATGAGGGCAGGGAGTTTGTTTGCTGCTGAGTCTATACAATCAGCATTGAATAGCACTCTGTGTATGCACTTAGTACACATTTGTTAAATGAATCAAAAGGAAGAGAGAATTAGGGAAGATTGTGGAGTAGGAGGACGCTAAGCTCCTCTCCTCTCATCGATGCAACTAGACAACACTCACATCAGCGTAAATAACCCAGAAATTGACCCCGACACTGGCAGAACAAAGTCAACATCTAAAGGTAGAGAAGAGGCCATATCAGAGAAGGTAGGAAGGGCAAAGATGCAGTTCGGGAGGGAGCCAGACTGGCCGTCTGTGGAGGGGAAGGAACCAGTGGTGTAGAGAAGACAAAAAACAGACTGTCACACTGGGGAGCCCACATGGGGAAGATGAATCCCTGTAACACTTGGCTTTGAAAGCGAGAGGGGCCAAATGGCATGAGTTCTTAGCAGCCAGCTGGACTTAAAGCCTGGATTTCCAGTGTCTGTGGGCTGGGCTCTGGGAGAGCACGATGAACAGCTGGTGGAGACACAAACAGGAATCAACAGTTTGGCAAATGCCAGGGGCAGACAGGAGGGAGAGCAATTTACTGAGTGTGGCCTGGAGAGGCAGGGATCATGGGGACACTCCTTTGGGAACAAAGGAGGGAACCATTTCCCTCCCTGCCCCCCCCCCCCCAGCATAAGCACATGGGTACCTGCTGGAGCCAGCACGGCGCCCACACTCCTTACCTAACTTGGTTACACCAGCCCCTGCCCCCCTGTGCTCTGGTGGGTCTGCCTTTCTCAATCACACCTGCTTCAGTCCCGGCACTGTGAAGACCAGAGCAAACCTACCTTGTCTCCTGACCTGTGTGTTTTGCAGAATATCAGTTCCAGAGGTGGCAGCTTCAACAGGTCTCATTTCACAAGCAGACCAGCACATACCATTAAAATGGGCTCTACCCAGCTGGGACCAAACACTGCCCACAATAGGCAAAGAGAGTCTCTGCAGGTGACCAGACTGAATAAAAAGAGCCCAGGACACAGCACTGGGGCACAGGCAACACACATAGGAGACCCTGCCCCTGAAGCGACAGGTCCCAGGAAACAGGAGACCATGCACTGCGGGGCACTACAGGACTTGTTCTTCATAAGGGCATTACCTTCGAGAGCAAGAGACACAGCTGACTTTCCTAATATGCAGAAATAGACATGGAGACAAAATGAGATGGGAATATCTCCCAAATGAAAGTACAGGACCACACCACAGCAAGAGACCTAAGCGAAATGAATATAAGTAATATTCCAGACAGAGAATTTAAAGTAATGATCACAGATACTCACTGGGTTTGAGAAGAGTGGAGGACATCACTGAGACCCTTAATAGATTAAAAAGAACCAAGCAGAGATGAACACAATAAATTAAAAATGCACTTGATGGGATAAGAAGAAGGTGAGATGAAACAGGAATGAATGAATGTCCTGGAAGACAGAGTAATGGAAAGTAAGCCACACAAATGAGAGGAAGAAAATCATGGAGATTGAGGATAGGGAACTCAATGACTCCATCAAGCATAATAGCATAATAACATTTGCATTAAAGGGACCCCAAAAGAAGAGAAAAGGGGGCAGAAATGTTACCTGAAGAAATAATAGCTGAAAACTCACCTAATGTGAGGAAGGAAACAGATAACCAGATCCAGGAGGCACAGAGATCCACCCAAAAAGTCAGCCCAAGGATGTCCACACCAAGATACGTGTTTGTTAAAATGGCAAAAAGTGATAAAATATTTTAAATGAACCAAAGAGGCAAAAAATGTGCAATGTTTACAAATTGTATCTGGAAAAGGAAACCAGCAAAAAACTAATAAATAATTCTGAGGAACAAATAGTTGAAATGCAGAAATACACTGAGTACTGTGTTCCACATCACTATTTTGGTAGTTTCCTATTATGGTTGGCTCTGGCTATCAGCCTGTGTTCTGAGGTTGAATTCTTATTTTTCATGTCTTGATCTCATAGCCCATGGTTTACACAGTAGCAGTTGAACTCTTGTGATTTTTCTCACATTGCAGACTGAAACAATTTAACTTCACAATAATTGGCCACTGCACATATCTTAATTGAATTTTCTCAACAAAGTTAAGGCAAGGGCTCAAAGAAACACTAAAAACATCAGATTTATATAGTAGTGATAAAAAATTTTTCTTAATTTTGAATTTATCATTGAGTTTTAAATTTCTGCATTTCCATGTAGTCTTTGATATGATTGCCTTCTAATTGTTGTAGGATTTTTTTTAAATCAAACTTCTGTGGTAGAAATTTATGCCAATTTGAAGGACATTTAATTTGTCAGCTTCCCATATTTTCCCCTCATCCCCATGAAAATAAATACTAGAAAAATTGGGGATTTGGTGATTGCATCAAATACATTAATTACAGGGTGCAGAAATGACAGTTATATGTTTTTCTTGGTGACAATAAACATTTTTTTGAAAAGCAGTATATTTCAGAATGTGTAACATGCAACTTCGATCTGGAAATCATACTATAGGAACATACTATGAGATTCAAACAATGAAAAAATGAATACCACATCAATAACGTCACAGAGTTTTAACAATGGAAATAACAAGTGTTCAATAAGAATTTGTTTAAATTTCATATATTCCCGTAATAACATGGGGCCATTAAATTAATGTCAAGGACATGTAATAGCAGGAGAAGAACATAATAAAAGCTTTGTGAAATCAGACCATAGCCTTCCTAGTGTAATAAATTCATAATTCTGTGTATTATGTGTTTATATACATACATAACACAGAAATGGATACTCTAAATGATATTCTTTGGCAAGGAGTATTTGGTGGTGTTTTCCATTCTGTAATTCTGTTGTGTTTTTATTTCTCAGTGAACATCGATTTGATCAAACTGGCAAATTCCAATAGAATTTGAAAGATGATTAGGAGTCCCTTATAGTTGGGTCACCTACTAAGATTGTTCTGCATTATCATATGGCGGATAAGATGAAAACTAAGGAATAAGACATAATTTGTATTCACAGATAAACTAATGAGTATGGTCAACCATGTTTGTTTTTGACGCACAAGATTCATCTTGAGGCATAAGCCAGGGAGCAGGCAAATACTGGAGATAGTAAAGTGGTTATGTTGTGGAGGTTAAGAAAAATGCTTTGAAGAAAAAATGTGCCTGGGTAGGGATCTTACAGAGCATTATAGCGTTGGAGCCTCTAAGGAGAAAGAAGCTTTGGATGCCATTCCACACTCCGTGGATGCCATGGTGATATTTTAAGTGTATTGACTGAGGGGTTTACTTACAAAGTGTATCTAATAGATTCATTTTCATAATCAATTTTCTGGGCTCTATCTCCACAGAATACTAGATCCTGCGATCCATGCTATCTCAATTTGCATAGTGGCTTGAGGGTCCCTTCTACCACCTTCAGGTTCTGTGACTTGCTGAGAGGACACAGAATATAGTTGGATTTAGGACTATATTTCAGTGAAAGAATACATGTGTGAAATGTCTACAACAGGACTACAAAAGAAAGGGGTTTTGAAAGGGGTTCTTTAAAAAAAATATTCATTTTTGATAGCACGAGTGGGGGAGGCACAGGGACAGAGGGGGACAGAGGATCCGAAGTGGACTCTGCACTGACAGGAGCAAGCCCAATGTGGGGTTTGAACTCACAAACTGAGCTCATGACCTGAGCCAAAGTCAGATGCTCAACCCACTGAGCTACCCAGGCACCCCTGAGAACCTAGGGTTCTTGTTTTTTTTTTTTTTTTCTTTTTTTAATGTTTATTCATTTTTGAGAGACACAGACCGTGTGAGTGAGTGGAGGAGGGGCAGAGAGAGAGGGAGTCACAGAAGCTGACGCAGGCTCCCGGCTCTGAGCTGTCCTCACAGAGCCCAACGCGGGGCTTGATCCCACGAGCCGTGAAATCATGACCTGAGCCGAAGTCGGACGCCTAACCGACTGAGCCACCCAGGCGCCCCTGAGAACCTAGGGTTCTTAATGAGGGCTGGTCATGTAGGCCCTCTACTTAGCATGCCATCTACTTAGCATGTGACAAAACTCAAACCTTCAACAGAGAAAGCAGATGTTCAAAAGAAACCTTGTGCAGTTGAGACACAGTGAACAGCTCTGACCAGTGATGGACGGAGTAAGTCTTCCCAAATTCATGTTCCCCCGACACCAGCCAAAATCCAGCGTTGCAAGCAAGCCTAAGGACCATATATAATAGCAAACCTGCTACTCCTCAGGGGATGTGCCAAAACGCTTAATTCATCCAGAAACACACCAGTAGTTGGACACGTTGGGCTTATTATTTGTTGCAGTGGAGTACACCCACCAGGGAAAACCATGAAGCGTCCCGAGAGAAAGAGGGTGTCAGAAAGAATCTACTCTAGGATTTGAGCTTTGTTCGGGTGGTTTAGGGAAGGCCTAAAGAAGCAGGGTTCCTGGAGATGAACTACTGTCGGAAAGCAGGAGGGATTCTAAGAGTGAGTATTTCAATAAGTGTTACCTTTTGGGAAGGCAGCCTGGAACAAGAATAAAGGTCCAAGTGACAAAGAAGTAGCAGTCACTCATCTAGCAAAAAAGGGATGCTTGGCATCGTGTGATGGCACAGCGACCTCGTTTTTGTGTGCACCTCGACAAAATTAAGAAGGGGACTTGTTTCGTCTCACTTTACCATGGTCTCAGAGAACGCTCATTTGAGGATGGTGTTCTGTGATTCATTTATGTCCCAAAGGAGACTAACATGGCCTAGCTTCGAGGGCTACACCAGCTTCCAGATGTCGGGCCGTTTCGTTTTTAGTTCTCAATCCATCCAGTGTAACGTTCTACAGCCATCATTTGGAAGGAGTTAGACTTTTTGCAAAATTTTTTTTAAATGTTTCTATTTATTTTTGAGACAGAGAGAGAGACAGAGCATGAGCAGGGGAGGGGCAGAGAGAGAGGGAGACACAGAATCCGAAGCAGGTTCCAGGCTCCGAGCTGTCGGCACAGAGCCGGACGCGGGGCTCAAACTCACAGACGGCGAGATCATGACCTGAGCTGAAGTCGGATGCTTAACCGACTGAGCCACCCAAGCGCCCCTAGACTTTCAAAACTGGTATTACAAAATGATCAGCTTATATGGATATAGAACGTGAGACTTCATTTTATTTTTCAATTACTTTTTTTTTTAGAGAGAGAGAGAGATTGTGTGTTTGTGGGGGGTGGTCAGAGGGGCAAAAGGAGAAAGAGAATCTTAAGTAGGCTCCACACCCAGCACAGACCCTGACAAAGGGCTTGATCTCACCACGGTGAGATCATGCCCTGAGCCAAAATCAAGAGTGAGACACTCAACCAACTGAACCACCCATGCACCCTGAGACTTCATTTTATTTTATTTTTTTTTAACTTTTTTTTATTTTTGAGACAGAGAGAGACAGAGCATGAACGGGGGAGGGGCAGAGAGAGAGGGAGACACAGAATCCAAAACAGGCTCCAGGCTCTGAGCCATCAGCCCAGAGCCTGACGCGGGGCTCGAACTCACAGACCGCGAGATCGTGACCTGGGCCGAAGTCGGCCGCTTAACCAACTGAGCCACCCAGGCGCCCCGAGACTTCATTTTAAAAATTAAATATATATGTTGATAGCTAGCTAGCTAGATATGGATAGATATAGATATATATTGATATATGTTTATGGGGAGACAATTTTTATCTTCAGGAGGAAGGATTCTAGGTGCATTTTTCTTATTTTGCTTCATACTATTTTTAGTTTTTAGTAACATACATCTCTTAAAATTAACTATATGCAATAAAATAACTATAAAATATATTTTTATCAGAAAGTATAAAGGAAAAAACTCTTAATACTAAAATATGCTCTCCCACCTACAGAATCCTCCTCCGTGATTTGCCTTTAAATCATGGGCTTTGGGTGTCAGAATAAGTCCAATATCAAGTTCTGCAGCTATTACCCTTGCTTTGAGATACTGGACAATTTTGTAACTTCACAGAAGCTTGACATGTTCACCTCCAAAGTAGGGATAATAATTTTTTAAAAAAATTTATTTTAGAGAGAGAGTGAGCGAGAGCGCGCGCGCGCGCGCACACACACACACACACACACACACACACACACACACGGGAGGGGCAAAAGGAGAGAATCCCAAGCAGGCTCCCTGATCAGCGCAGAGGCCAATGTGGGGCCGGATCCCACCACCCTGAGATCATGACCCGAGCCAAAATCAAGAACCACATGCTCAACCTGCTGAGCCCCCCAGGCACCCCGGGATAATAATTTTAATATACAGTTTAAATAAGGGAAGCGTGCTTTTCCATGAGGACAAGCTTCCACTTGGGCCCTAAATTCCTCCCAAGTCTGTGGTGTGGAGTAGAAGCGGGTAACTTCCTCGCTTCTCGCCGCCCCTCCCGCATAATTCTCCCTCACCCATTCTTTGAACTCTGTTTTGGCCTCATATCGTCAGATTACATTAAACATCCTCCCCCTCTCAGTCATCTAGTGTCCCTTAAGCAATCATTCCCCGTTAATTTCTTGAAGATTGTACCTCCTCACCTAATCCCTTTCCAACAACACTCCTGTCACAACTGGAGGCATTTCGAATTCGGAAGTCGTGTCCATGGAATAATTTCGCTGAGGACTCAGGCAGAGGTAACGCAGACTCTTAACAAGGAAACCCGTATTACCACCTAGGAAGTCGGGACTGCGTGACCCCTTCCATTCTGGCATTTGGGGAAGCGTAGACAAGGAGCTTCCAGCAGCCGCAACTTGCTTAGGAGCGCGAGCCTAAGAGCGTTTTGCCTTTAGCATTCTGGGAGATGTAGTCCCCGCGCTCCGTGTAGTCGCGTTCACTTCCGCTCAGGAAGGCGGGTCTGGTGCATCCTGGGAGATGTAGTCCAGAAGCTCCAGGTTCTCGCGGGCACTTCCGCTGGGGGAGTGGGAGGTTGCTCCTGAATTTTCTATGGAAGCGGTGCGTCAGTTCCGTCTCTCCCAGCGCTTCCAAACTTCCTGAATCTGTGCTTGGAACCTGCAGCGACAGGGCGACTTAGGGGGGAAAAAAGCCTGAGCGGAGCACGCAGGTATTAGCCGGGGGGAAGGCAGTGGTGTGCGTCTCTGGGGGAGTCTCTGCGTTCGTGGTGGGTCCCGAGGCCCGGGGTGGGGCGTGGGGTGGGGTCACCTATCGCCTGGCTTGAGTTTCTGCTTGTCTCAGCTCGCCCCGTCCGCCTCCCTACACCCACGCGTGCCTGTGCTTCCTGGTGTTCCAGGATTGTAAGAGGTGGTGAAAGAGGACTTCAGCTGCCTCCATTTTGACCTCAAACTTTCTGGCTGGCTTCTTTCCAGCTTGTCTCTTGGCGCAGGTGGCACAGCCTTGGGGGCAAAGCAGCCCCTGGTGCGAACCTAAACTAACCCCTCAAGCCGTAAGGGCTGCCCTGCGCCAGCAAGACCCCGTTTGTGATTGACCCCAAGATAGTAATCCATTTGACCTTCGCTGCCCACCTGCAGAACCCGCCCGCCTTCACCCCACCTTTTGCTTACATAAACTTGGACGTATGTTCAGGCACTTTGAAGACAGTCTTGGAGCCGTTAGTCTGCAGTCTTTTGGCGTTCGCCTTACTGAGATAAATTCTTTTCTTATTCCCCTGGACTAGATTCTCTGCCTTCGGATTTTGTCAGCAGCGAGGGACCAAGTGGGGTCTGTTTGGGACCTCCCCAAAGCCAGATGCTCTTGCCCCCTCCTCCCCACCCCGCCCCCGCTCGCCAGCTAGGGTTAGGGTCCCCCAGGTTAGGGTCACATATCCAACTGCGGTGATCTTTGCTCTTCTCTGATTCCTGCTGGATCAGGTTGCTGGATCATCCTGGGCCCCTTCTTTTAAAAAAAATTTTTTTTTAATGTTTTTATTTATTTTTGGGAGAGAGACAGAGCATGAGTGGGGGAGGGGCAGAGAGAGGGAGACACAGAATTCGAAGCAGGCTCCAGGCTCTAAGCCATCAGGACAGAGCCTAATGTGGGGCTCAAACCTACAAACTGTGAGATCATGACCTGAGCCGAAGCTAGACGCTCAACTGACTGAGCCACTCGGGCGCCCCATCCTGGGCCCCTTCTAATCTCTCTTTTCAGAAGGTGCCGGTAGTAATGGAACTAAGGTTGAGTTCCCACCTTGGTGACTCAGAAACCTTACCAGATTGAGTTGTTGCATAAAACTTTGATTTGCAAGCAAAGAAGGAAATCACAGGGGAATAGCTTCCGCAGCCGGGAATCCCCAAAAGAGGGTGGATGGGTTCCTTTTGTTTAGGGTTAGGATGGATATTTAGATAGGGAAGGCTTGTCATGGTAGGTAGAGGCAGGCATAGGGATGAGCATGCGCCCTAAGGAAACATGCCTATATGTTGTGTGTTATGTACATGAGGCTGAGGCTCCTCCTTGGGCAGAAATTTTAGGATTATAATGAGGTAAAGGTAATTGTAGGTCAGTCCAGAAGCCACTCTGTGCAGGCACGAGTTGGGGGTCTAGCTCAGAAGTTCTGGGTGGTCTGGGTCTGCGGCAGGTCTTGTCAGGGCAGTTGTCATCACCTGAGGTGGTTTCCGGTTTCATTCGCCTGAGTTAAGAGGTAAGGTAGAAAAGAGAGTTTAAGGGGAAATGTAAGACATAGGTGGGTGAGTACAAGCAGGTGGGCGTTAGATGTCAGGTCTTGGGGTCTAGTTGGTGATGAGGGTTGCTTCCAGATTGCATTTTTATTATTATAATTATTATTTTAGAGAGAGAGCATGCATGCATGAGTTGGGGAGAGGGGTACAGGGAGAGAGAGAATCTTAACAGGCTCCACAACCCTGGGATCACGACCGGAGGCGAAATCAAGAGTCTCTTGCACAACCAACCAGCTGAGTCACCCCAGGCGGGGCGCCTAGATTGCACTGTTATTGAGGACAGTGACATGGTCATGGCATTTCATGACATTATTTTTTTTCTTCCCCAGCCTGATTTCTCAGAAAGGGCTGCACAGAGGTGGAAAGAGTGACTCCCCTGGCTACTGACAGCAAAGTTCCACGTGAGTGGGATTTGGCTTCTTTCTTTCTTTCTTTCTTTCTTTCTTTCTTTCTTTCTTTCTCTCTTTCTCTCTTTCTCTCTTTCTCTCTCTTTCTTTCTTTCTCTCTTTCTCTCTTTTTCTTTCTTTCTTTCTTTCTCTCTCTCTTTCTCTCTTTCTCTCTCTTTCTTTCTTTCTCTCTTTTTCTTTCTTTCTTTCTTTCTTTCTTTCTTTCTTTCTTTCTTTCTTTCTTTCTTATGTTTATTTATTTTGAGAGAAAGCGTGTGTGGGTGAGTTGGGGAGGGGGAGAGAGAGAGAGAATCCCAAGCAGGCCCTCTGCTGTCAGCACAGAGCCTGTCCTGGCCTGGGAAAAGGAAGGGGGTTGCTCATTCTCCCTACCTGAGATCATGACCTGAGCAGAAATCAGGAGACAGACGCTTAATGGACTGAGCCACCCAGGGGCCCCTGGGCATTTTTCTTTTACAACGATAGTCACGTCAATTAGATAATGTATAGGTTGTGTAATTGGGCATGGGTATTAGTAATAATCCTTAATTGCCAACCTCAACCATGACGGTTTTATACAAATAAATATATTGGGCCACACCACAGCTATGCGAAGAAATTCTGCCTTTTTTTTTTTTCCTAGTCAATAATATGAGATTGAGACCCAGGGAGCATAAGTGATTTGCCCACAGTCCCCACCTAGTAAGAGGCTGAACTGGGGTTGGAATGAAGGCAGCCTGAGTCCAGAGCTCAGGTTGCTAATCTCTTGAGCATGTTCTGCAGCTGTAGGAACCAGCAGGCACCAGACCCTGGGGTAGTTAGTACTTGGGTCTGGAGGACCTTAAAAGCAAGGCTAACGGGCTTTGACTTTTCTGAGTTTTTAAAAACATTGTCAACTATTTTATTCTTACTAGTAATATGCTTTATTCTTTTTTTTGAAGTTTATGTATTTTGAGAGAGACAGAGGCATTGTGAGTG
This sequence comes from Panthera onca, assembly GCF_046562875.1. NCBI lineage: Eukaryota > Metazoa > Chordata > Mammalia > Carnivora > Felidae > Panthera > Panthera onca. The sequence goes on along the minus strand of NC_138353.1, from coordinate 12,204,800 downwards.
GGGGAGGGGCAGAAAGAGAGAATCCCAAGTAGGCTGAGCAGTGCCAGCACATAGCCCAATATAGGGGCCCGGACCCATGAAACCATGAGACATGACCTGAGCTGAAACTAAGAGTCGGACACCTAACCGACTGAGCCACCCAGGTGCCTCCTTAAAGAACTGTATCATTATGGAACAATCAAAAAATACAGAAATATGAGGGAAAAATTATTTTATTTTTTAAGAAATTTTTTAAATGTTTACTTTTTGAGAGAGACAGAGTGTGAGTGCGGGAGAGACAGAGAGGGAGACACAATCCTAAGCAGGCTCCAGGCTCCAAGCTGTCAGCACAGAGCCCTACGCGGGGTTTGAACTCGGGAACCACGAGATCATGACCTGGGCCGAAGTTGGACACTTAACCGACTGAGCCACCCAGGCACGCTGGAAAAAATTTTTTTAATTACCCGGTAATCGAGGATGTAAAGATAATAACTGTGAAACTTTTAATGCATTTCTGTTTGGTGGTTGTTTGTGTATATTTGTATGTTTGTTTATGAACATTTTGCACATTGATCATATTTTTCGGTGTTTAGCCTCTGATGTATTTTAACTATGGAAATTTTGTTTACGATTTAAAAAAAATTTTTTTTAATGTTTATTTATTTTTGAGAGAGAGAGAGAGAGAGAGAGACAGAGCACAAGCAGGGGTGGGGCAGAGAGGGAGAGAGAATCCAAAGCAAGCTTCAGGCTCTGAACTGACAGCACAGAGCCTGACGCGGGGCTCGAGTTCATGAACTGTGACTTCCTGACCTGAGCTGAAGTCAGAGGCTTAACCGACTGAGCCACCCTTTTTTTTTTTTTTTACGATTTTTAAGTAACCTCTACACCCGTTGTGGGGCTCATATGATCAAGAGTTGAGCCAGGCAGGTGCCACAGAGCTATGGCCAATTTTTAAACATTGCCAAGAAAAGTGAATTTCCATTTAATTTCACGATTGTCTTTATTATCCCCGTTATTATTGTTGTTCCTGTGAGTGTTTCCTGACAGTATAAGACTTTATTTTTGCATAATTTAAAATTAAAAATTTTTCCATTGAAAAGTTGCAAAAATAGTGTAAGGAGTTCTCATATACTTTTTTTTTAAGTTGTTTTCTTTTTTCTAATTTATGTGTTTTGAGAGAGAGCGAGTTGAAGAGGGGCAGAGAGAGAGGGAGAGAGAAAATCCCAAGCAGGCTCCTTGCTATCTTGTGCAGAGCCTGATGCAGGGCTCAATCCCACGAACCTTGAAGTCACTACCTGAGCTGAGACCAAGAGCCAGATGCTTACCTGATTGAGCCATCTAGGTGCCCCCTCAAATACTCTTTACACAAATTCCCCAGTTGTTTACATTTTGTCTGTCTTGTGGCTCCGTCAGCCACGAAACACCAGGAATATACCTGCAATTCAATGACAGCTTCTTTTAGCTTTCTGAAGGAAGGAAGCCCCACATATGGGTAATCAGGTATCTTGGTAAAAAGGATTCAGGGGAGGCTGATTATAGAATTTTAACATCCCGTGCTTGGTAATATTGGATGTTATACTATATGATAGAGTTATCTATCAGATGTTAGATGTTTAGTAAGTAATTACAAATAGTAGTTAATGGTGTTGTTACTTATTAAATAATGCTAGATAACATATAACATCCTGGTTTGTAATCTGCAGTCTTCTATTTAATTTTGTTCTGTGTTTCATGTAAACGCCTTATAACCAGTCTCCCCTCCCCCATCTCATTTCAAAGTCCAATTTTATGTACTGCCTTAAACTGTATATTTGTTGATAGACATTGTACAAAACTTTTATCATAAACTTGATGTTCTTTAATGTGGAATGCATTCCATAATCTTTGTCTTTTTTGTTGATGGTGCTTCTTTTTTTTTTTTTTTTTTTTTTTTACTTTTTGTTTTTCACGTAAGCTCTACACCCAACGTGGGGCCCGAACTCACAACCCGGAGAGCAAGAGTCACACGTGCCATCGACTGAGCCAGGTGCCCCTGTTCTTGATGCTTTTGAAGAGTGTAGAGGCAAGTTAGTTTGGAGAAGTTCTTCATTTGGGGTTTATCATATGTACTTACTACGTGTTTAGGTTCAGTAATGCGTCATTAGCAGGGATCCCATAGAACATTGAGGCGTCCTTGACATTGCAGCATAACAGGAGCCAAAGGACGTCGGTCTGTCCGTATATCGGTGAACTCAACGTTCTTACCTAAGCTAAGGTGATTTCTATTAGGTTTCTCCACTGCGAAGTCACTAATTTTTATTTATTATATTTTTTTAAAGATTGTATTTTTTAAGTAATCTCTATACCCAGCGTGGGGCTGGAACTCACAACCCCCAGATCTAGAGTCCCACGCTTTACCGACTGAACCAGCCAGACTTCCCTAAAGTTACTATTTTTTAAATCAAAATGAGTAAAGTTTATGGGGAGATACACTTACTGGTTGGCATTCTGCTGTGAGGCCAGGCTTCCCCATGTTCCCTGCTTATTCACTCAAATATAAATATCTTTATCAAGATGCACTCAGAATCTGTCAGTTAGTTTTGTGATTTAAATGACACGTAGATGAACAAACATTTATTAATATCAACTTGATGTGTATTGTACATATCATAGAATCTGCCCATTTTAGTTGCACAAATCAGTGATTTTTAGTAACTTCGTTGAGTGGTGCAGCCATTGCTGTAATTCAGTTTAGAACATGTTCATTCCCCCAGTTGGATTCCTCAGGCCCATTTTCAGTTCACCTCCATTTTCTCCCCTAATACCCAGGTGACCACCAACCTGCTTTCTTTCTCCTTAGATTTGCCTCTTCTGGACATTTTCTAGAAATGGAATCATAAAATATCTGGCCTTTTGTGACTGGCTTCTTTGACTTTCAGCAGCGTTTACCAGGTTCATCCATGTTGCGGCGTGATCCTTACTTCATTCCTTTTAATTACAGTAAAAGCATCTGAAAAACATTCCACTGTACAGATTTGTCACAATTTGTTTATTTGTGCATAAGTCATAGGTCAACATTTCGGTGGTTTCCGGTTGGAGGGTTATCAGGAATAATGGTGCTGTGAACACTCATGTTCGGATTTCCAGTAATCATCCCGGGACGGGAGGGGAGTGACATCCCGGGCTACCTTTAATGTCTTTTTTCCGCCTCCCTAGGCCCCCCACCAGGTGCGGTTCTGCCTTCCTGGGATCTGTGCAACTCTGTGCTCTGCACACTGCCAGAAGTAGGAGGACCCGTGACCATGTTCAAGGTGAGTAGGGCTTGCCTTTCTCACTTTCCAAATTCCATCTCATTATTCAGTTGGTCACACCTTTTTCTGGGGATGACTCGAGCAGAGCTCCAGGCGTTGGAGGACCTGTTTTGTGCCAGGGTCTTCCCTTGTCCCTTTTGAATTTACTTTGCATGTATTTTTAGTTTTTGTTTTATTATTATTTTTCTTACGGAGTAGAAAAATTACTAGAAATGAGCAATTCTTCCAATTCATTACTTCCTTTCTGACAAGTGAGCTATTTTTATTTTCTCCCTCTCTTATCCTTGTCAATATCCATAACTGAATTTGTATTCGTGATATACATCTAATTTTAATTCTGATGTTTTTCCTTTAATGTTTTGTAATGTTCGTTTTTCACAGTTGCATCCTGTCCCCATTGAATCGATGTACTTTTTATCTTTACTTCCTGTTCAAAGACATGTATGTGGTTTAGGGATTTTACTGTTTTTTATTTTTTTATTTTTGAGAGAGAGCGTGAGCAGGGGTGGAGAGGAGAGAGAGAGAGAGAGAGAGAGAGAGAGAGAGAGAGAATAAAAGCAGGCTCCATGCTGTCAACACAGAGTCCAGTGCAGGGCTTGAACCCACAAACCATGAGATCGTGACCTGAGCTGAAACCAAGAATCAGACGTTTAACCAACCGAGCCACCCAGGCACCCCTCGAGAGATGATTTCCACAGCTGGCCTGCTCCCTGACCCCCTTCTCAGAGTCACCCCGCCACACTGACCTGCTCAGCACTGCAGGCATGTTGATAGCAGTTAGCACAGTCATTTATAAAATTTAAATTTTAAATGTAAAATCTTTAAATTTCTCTGTGGCCAGAGATACCTGATACGGAATTACCAGGAGCAACAACCTGAGGCAAAAATACTTGCGGGATGCCAAAATAAAAAGGCAGAGCCCATAAGAGGAATCTTATGCATATGGTAAAGGGCAAAAATCCAGTGAAATACAAACAAGGATGAGAGTAAGCATGTGAAAAATGAGAAACACAAATAAACATCTCAAAGGGAGTTATGTTAATTTACAGTCAAATAAGTGGCAATAATAATACAAGTTGTTCTTGTAAACCAGATTAGCAAAACCATGGAAAAATGTATAGCCTGCTCTTGGCTGTCATTTGGAGACCCAGGACTGTTGTATTCTTCTTTTTTTTTTTTTTAATTTTTTTTTTAACGTTTATTTATTTTTGAGACAGAGAGAGACAGAGCATGAACGGGAGAGGGTCAAAGAGAGAGGGAGACACAGAATCTGAAGCAGGCTCCAGGCTCTGAGCTGTCAGCACAGAGCCCGATGCAGGGCTCGAACTCACGGACCGCGAGATCGTGACCTGAGCCAAAGTCGGACGCTTAACCGACTGAGCCACCCAGGCACCCCAGGGCTGTTGTATTCTTTTGAAAGATTAGCGGTGTAGGAAAAAGAGGGGGAAGAAAATCTGCCATCATATGATCACAATTTTAAACGTGCTCATTTTTGACGTTTTAATTTTCCTTTGCGATCATTTTCAAGTGGTCAGGGAAACAAGGTCTATGTAAAATGATGTTCTTTGCAGGATACGTTGTAATGAGAAAAATACGTAAAATTAAATACTGTTTAATCGGTATCGTTAAGTATATAGTTTTCTGTTCTCTGGGATAACAGCCACAAAATGAGATGAAATATTTTTTTAATTTATTTATTTTAGAGAGCCAGAGCAAGTGGGGGAGGGGCAGAGAGAGAAGAGAGAGAATCCCAAGTGGGTTCTGCACTGCCAGCACAGAGCCTGATGTGGGGCTTGAACTCTCTAACCATGAGATCATGACCTGAGCTGAAATGAAGAGTTGGACACTTAACCAATGAGCCACCCAGTCACCCTGAGAGGAAATATTTTTATTTTTTATTTTTTTAGAGAGCTTGGGAGCAAGTGTATGCAGGTGGGGGAAGGGCAGAGGGAGAGAGAGAATCCCAAGCAGGCTCCACGCCTGGTGCGGACCCCACCCTGGGGCTCGAGTTCACAACCGTGAGATCTGAGATCATGACCTGAGCCAAAATCAAGATTGGACGCTAACCAGCTGAACCACCCGGGTGCCCTGATGAGATAGTTGTTGATAATGGCAACGTGAAGAAATGATATGAATAATAACAAAGGTCTGTTAGGCACTTATTCTGTGCCATGCACTGTTCCAAGTGCTAGGGATATTCCCTGGTTTAATCCTTGAAGGAACTCTGTCACAGAAGGACCACATACGGAGAAGAAACTCAGGCACATGGACAGACTTGTCCAAAGTCACACAGCTAGTAAGGCACAGGCCCTTGGGAATCGCACAGAGGCCTGCTGGTTCCGGAACATGATGCCGAACATTACATGGGAGAACCACGGAGCTGTCCCACAAGGTTAGCAAAAGCTCGTTAGTGGCACATGTGAAAGCAAAGTGATAGGGTTCGTGCGTGTGTGAGAGGAGGAAGGTGGGTGTTGTCAAACGTTTGAACTAAATTGCTGAATGCTTCTGGGGCAGTCAGCACCACGCGTCGCGAAGTAAAACGTGTGTTGTCCAGGATGCGTGTTTAGAGTTTTTGGCGGTTACTTGTAAGTAGACTCCACGAGGACACAAAAACACAAGGACGTTGTCATTGCCACACATTTTGGTGAGGCTGACGAAACTCACCGTGGCATTGGCAGGGTAGAAGGAGAAGCGCCTGGAAGCCTACAGATGGACTTGAGCCCCTCACACTCTGGAACTACGTCCCACCATCCTCTCCAGCTTTTCCGTGCTGCCCCGCTCCCAGTGGCCATTGGGTGCGAGATTGAGGTTATGTGTGCTTGGTGTTGTAGGAGGCAGTGACGTTCAAGGACGTGGCTGTGGTCTTCACGGAGGAGGAGCTGGGGCTGCTTGACCCCGCCCAGAAGAAGCTGTATGGAGACGTGATGCTGGAGAACTTCCGGAACCTGCTCTCTCTGGGTGAGGACAGGTGCTCTGTGACTCAGTGTCAGCTTCCTGGATTGGCTTTGTGTGTTTGTGTGTTCAAAGCTTTGGGGGTCTTGAAATGGTCCCTTGTATTTATGGTGTACTAACAATTTTTAATAACATAAAGTGGGAAATCTCAGTTCATTAGAACAGAATATATTGCAGCAAGATCTCCCGCCAATTTTGTCAGTGGTGTAGGAGCCTGGTGGGAGATTTAGTGAAAATAGACATTGGTTAGAAATAGGTGTTTGTAATGCACGTTTCTGCATGTATGTCTGGGTCTTGAAATACGGGCCATGTTTGTTTGTTTTTTTTAATTTTTTTTAGTGTTTATTTATTTTTGAGAGAGAGACACAGAGTGTGAGCAGGGGAGGTGCAGAGAAAGAGGGAGACACAGAATCCAAAGCAGGCTCCAGGCTCTGAGCGGTCGGCACAGAGCCCGACGCGGGGCTCAAACCCACAAACCGCGAGATCATGGGCTGAGCCGAAGTCGGAGGCTTAACCGACTGAGCCACCCAGGTGCCCCAATATGGGCCACGTTTTTAAAAATGTTTGAAAAATGCTGGTTTTGATTAATTGATCAGTATGTGCGGGAATCCAAATGTTCAGTCGATTGTACCTTTAGTGTGTGCGTTCTATTTATTTCTAAATGTCTTTCTAGTTTGGAGAGAGGGAGCATGTGTGCTCAAGCACGTGAGTGGGCGAGGGGCGGAGAGAAGGAGAGAGGGGATCTGAAGTGGGTTCGAGCTCACAAACCATGACATCATGCGCTGAGCCAAAGTTAGATCCTTAACCACCTGAGCCACCCAAGCGCCCGTAATGTGTTCGTTATAAATACGGACTTTGCATGTTCACAAAGCACCGCCTCTTCAAACATGATACATTCCGCTTAGAGAAGGTAAAAACGCTTTGGATGATGCTAGCAAGCCACAGACGAGAGAAATCAGGTAAGAGCCAAGCAGGTGGGAGTCCTCGTAGGTGTTCTCCTGTGTGTCTTCGCTTCTTTCCGCCCCCTTTGCTGTCACCTGGTCCAAACTGCTAAACTGTTTCTTGAATCCTTTCAGCCGCTTGCCTGTTTCCACGCTTCCTCTTGTTTGTCTGTTCTCCGCGTGGCAGCCCGTGTGATCCGTAGGAACTGGAAGTCAGAGCCCCGTTCCTCTGCTCAAGACCCTTTGGGGCTTATTTTTCCCGGAGTTGAAACCTCTCGAAGTGGCTTCTTGAGTCCCCCACTTCCTCTCTGAATACCTCGCCCGTCCCCTTCCTCTCGCTCCGCCTCGCCCACCCACACCATGCCCCTCGGGGCTCCCAGACCTGCCAGGGACGCTCTAGCGCCTGCTGCCGGAACAAACTGCCACGCACTTCATGGCCTAGAGCAACACGGTTGATTACGCTTCTCTGGGTCAGAAGTGTGGCATGGTTCTTAACCAGGCCACAGTCGAGGTGTCTGCACGGTTGCATTTCTTTCTGGAGGCTCTAGGGGAGGATCTGTGTCGTGGCTTTTTCAGCTTCTAGAGGTTGCCCCCCGTTTTTGAACTTACGGCCCCTTTCTTTCGTCTTCACCGCCACACCCTGCTTCTCCCTGCCCGTTCTCTTGTGGTCACATTGCCTTCCTCCGCCCTTCTTCCGTAGCTGTCTTGCACTGTGAAAGGATCCTCTTGATTGCCTTGAGTCCAGCTGGGCAATAGAAGATAGTCTTCCATTTTAAGGTCAGCTGATTAGCAGCCTTCATTTCCATCTGCAGCCTTAATTCCTCTTTGCCATATACTTAACGTATTTTAGGCTCCAAAAATCAGGACGTGGATTCTTCCGGAGCCAATTAATCTGCCTACTACACATACTTCCGCCTCAGAGCCCTTCCTTACTCTCTGTGGCTCTCTCTGACATATTTTTTTGCCTGAAATCCTTTTGTCCCTTCACTCCTTCCCTCCCTCCTTCCTTCCTCCCTTTCTGTGTCTGCTCAGTTTTAATGTCACAGGAACGGCCTTCTCTGACCAACTTAAGTAAAACATCACCCTCTTTACTTTTCTTGTTCTGCCTTAGGTTGTGCCTCATACGTTTTTGTTTGCTTGTTCATCTCCTCTCTGTCCCCGCTGGAGTTTGATCCCCTCCCCCCCCACCCCGGCGAGGGATTTTGCCTCTTTCGTTCATTGCTCTATTCTCAGTGCCTAGAATCGTCTGGTATGTGGCAGGTGTTCTGGAAACATGTATTGGCTTCGTGAATGTGCTAATGGAAAGGAGACCTCCACGTGTCCATGGGTCCTGGAGATAGCTATAGGTCGTGTGCAAACCAGAGCGAAGGAAGGATGTTGCAGAACATTGTTTGTTTTCTGATGAATGCCTATCCAGTTTCTTTCTGTGTTACTTTCTTGGGTGCCCTTGGCATGAAAGTGTGTTTGGGTATGTGCACTTGACCCGTGTCCCAGGGCAACTGGTAAGCATTGTGCTTGTGGTCATACTGAGTAACATGCTTTGTCTCTGTGCTCTGTGGCTTTCTTGGAACCTTCTGTTGGGGAGCATTTTCTTTTTTTTTTTTCTTTTTTAATTTTTTTTTAATGTTTGTTTATTTTTGAGAGAGAGACAGAGTATGAGCAGGGGAGGAACAGAGAAAGGGGGAGACACGGAATCCGAAGCAGGCTCCAGGTTCTCGGCTGTCAGCACAGAGCCTGACACGGGGCCCAAACTGACAGACAGTGAGATCATGACCTGAGCAGAAGTCAGAAGCTTAACTGACTGAGCCCCCCAGGCGCCTCAGGGGAGCATTTTCATTTCTGGGAAGAATACTTTTGGAATGACAATTTTTTTTTTTTTTTTTTTTTTGAGAGCATGTGTGTCCTGGGGAGAGGGGCGGGAGGATGGAGAGAATCTCATGCAGGCGCCACACCCAGTGCTGAGCCTGATGCAGGGCTTGATCTCATGACTATGAGATAACGACGTGAGCTGAAATCAAGAGCCAGATGCTTGGGGCACCTGGGTGGCTCAGTCGGTTAAACATCTCTTTTTTTGGTTTTGTTTTTGTGTTTAAATTTATTTTTATTTATTTTGAGACAGAGAGCAAGCCAGGGAGGGGCAGAGAGAGGGAGACAGAATCCCAAGAAGGCCCCGCACTGTCAGCACAGAGCCTGATGCAGGGCTCACACTCATGAACCATGAGATTGAGACCTGAGCCGAAATCAAGAGTCGGACGCTTAACCGACTGAGCCACCCAGGCGCCCCTGGAATGAGGATTCTGATGTCCTGTTCTCAGATCCCCCAACAGAAGGAAGAAAGATATGTTTCCTCTTTCTTCTTCTATGTTTCTTCTACTGTATCAGGCAGTATCAGCCAGGTTGCAAGCTGCCTTCCTTTTGAAGAGTTGCCATCTGCAGCCCATTTGCCTCTTTCAAAGCACCCACCCACGTTACTGCCTCCAGGTTTCCCCTTCCCTGTCCTCGGAGGGGAAGATTTAAGGTGAGAGCGATAGGAGACACATACCCGAATGCTGCCTGCATCTGGTTCAAAACTAGATCATGCTTTTTATTTTCTACAAAGTTAGCCATTAAGCAAATGTGAAAGAATATAGATTTCATACAATTTTTCCTTGATTTTTTATTCTTTTTTTAATTTTTTTTTTTTTAATATTTATTTATTTTTGAGACAGAGAGAGAGAGAGCATGAACAGGGAAGGGTCAGAGGAAGAGGGAGACATAGAATCTGAAACAGGCTCCAGGCTCTGAGCTGTCAGCATAGAGCCCGACGCGGGGCTCGAACCCACAGACCGCGAGATCATGACCTGAGCCGAAGCCGGATGCCCAACCGACTGAGCCACCCAGGCGCCCCATTTCCTTGATTTTTTAAATGAAGATTTGGTGCTTTTCAATTAGTAAACATTCATTGTGTTTTAATTAGAACTTGTTTTTTTTAATTTTAGACCGAGAGAGAGCAAGTAGGGGAGAGGGGCAGAGAGGAGAGAGAGAGAATCTTACATAGGCTCCATGCTTAGCACAGAGCTAGACACGGGGCTCGATCCCGTGACCCTGGGATCATGACCTGAGCCAAAATCAAAAGTCGGACATTCAACCAACTGAGCTACCCAGGTGCCCTTCAACTAGTGAACATTCTGACGTAGAAAGAATCAGGAAATTTCCTGCTTAAAATTGTCAACATCCTCAGAGAGACTCCCTGTTCCCCTCACACAACTCCTCCTTTTAGGGGTCAGTTTGTTAAATATAACCATAAACGGAATTACTCACCAAAAAGTACATACTCACCTATTAGCGTTTTCCCAAGATTCTAGTAACTTATCTTTCCATTTGAACAATTTAATTAGGGACTGGGTAACTTGTGGAAGCAAAGTTTCCAAGTCTTTTTGAGCATGAGCCATAGTAAGAAACACATCTTTCATTGTAACCAGAACATTTTGCATGTTGTAGATTTATATGTGACTTTCACAGGCATCTCACATAATGACACCTGTCCTGTTGGCAGTGATGCTCTGAGAGTTTCTGTCCTGGTTCTTTTTTCTGAGAGCTTATTACAAGCTTTTAAATCTTTCCAGCTTACTAGAGTCTCGAAAGTTTTTGAGTTTGAAAAACTGTTGTGGTGGGTTATGTTATCCACACATCCATACATCCACAGTTCTTCCACATCCTATTATCACAGAGATAGTCCTAAAGCTTCAGAAGGAACCAGCAATAGGCCTTCCTTTCTTTTCACCCTAGAGACGCTTGCCACCTTTTATTGTTTTTGTTAGCATCCTGGTTGAGGTACCCCCGTCTCTCGATGTCCCCTGTGCAGCTTTTCAGCTTCCCAGCAAAACTGCAATATTCTTTCCCTTTCCTGTATCAAATAACTTACCTGGAAAAGATATTTTCTTTCTAGGATGTGGCTTCAACTCTCACCAGAATAGTTGAACCAGGATTCATTTATTTCATTTAACATGCACTTGTGGAGTACTTGCCACACTCCAGGCAGAGTTCTGGACATTGGTTATAAAGTCAGAAAGTGTAAAATGTGTTCACCGTACAAGGTATAACGTGCTTCCCTCCTTGGTGCTGCATTGTGGTGGGAAAGACATATGGTGCCCGACAGATGACCTAGCAAGTCACATGGTGAGAGGGGTGCATGGAACATAAGGAAGGATGGGAGTTGCCGGAGGTGAACTGGGGGCGGACAGGGCTGATTATTTTACGCTGGGCCGTAAAGTGGCTTGTTGCTGGACTGACTTTGAGCAGAGACCTACAGGTCATGAGGAATCATCCATGTGTCTGTCCAGGAAGTGTTCCTGGCAAGACCAGACTCCCACAGTTGGGCTGGTTTTCAGAGGTTACACCATAACCTCATCTTTTCCTTTTCCCAGGCTCTGTCTCTATTGTTTTTACTTTTTTTTCTAGACCTCTGAATTACCATCAGGTTTTAGAACCATGTATGTTTTCTGTTCAACTTTATTTCCCTTTTGTCCTCACGAAGGAAACTTGCCCGTAGAAGATAAAGTTCTGCTGTCTGCTTTATGCTACGTTTTAGTCAGTGTGCCATTAGGTATTTGCTCCCAGACCTGCAAGTCATTCTAGATATTCCAGGTCACCTGGACGCTGAAGTAACTTTCCAATAAAGTGACCCAAAGCAGGGCTCTGTAGAGGCTGTTTCCCACACGTCTAGTGGATCGAAACGGGGACAGCTTTTAATTGACTATTCATACGGGGAGGCGAGTGAATTTCCCTTTTAAACATTTCTTCAGCAGTGTTTTCAAAGACTATCTTTCTAGAGCAGTTTTAGGTTCGCAGCAAAATTGAGCGAAAGAGACAGAGATATCCCATATATCCCCTACCCCCACACACTCACCTCTTACATGATCAGTATCCCCACCAGATACAATTGATGAACCTATATTGACACATCATTGTCACTGAGTCTATAGTATACATTAGGGTTTACTCATGGTATCATACATTATATAGACTTGGACAAATGGATAAAGCCACATATCCATCTTTATAGTATTATATAGAGTAGTTACACTGCCCTAAAAAATCCTCTGTCCTCTGCCCGTTCATCCCTCCCCTCTAACCCTTAGCCACCATTGATCTTTTTACTGTCTCCATACTTTTACCTTTTCAATAATGTCATATAGTTGGACTCATACTTTTCAGTTTGGCTTTTTTCACTTAGTAATACGCATTTACATTTCCTCCATATCTTTTCATGGATTAGTAGCTCATTTCTTTTTAGCACCAAATAATATTCCATTGTGTGTATGTACCACAGTGAATTTTTATCTGTCCGCCTACTGAAGGACATCTTGGTTCATTCAAAGTTTGGTCCTTGGGGCACCTGGGTGGCTCAGTTGGTTCAGCGTCCGGCTTCTGCTTAGGTCACGATCTCACGGTTTGTGAGTTCAAGCCCCGCGTCGAGCTCTGTGCTGACAGCTCGGAGTCTGGAGCCTGCTTCGAATTCTGTGTCTCCCTCTCTCTCTGCTCCTCCCCGCTCGTGCTCTGTCTCTCTCTCTCCTTCAAAAATAAATAAAAACACTAAATAAATAAATAAACTCCTGAAATCTTTAAAAAAAAAAACAAAAAACAAAGTTTGGTCCTTGTGAATAAACCTTGTCCAGGTTTTGTCTGTGTATAGATTTCTGTGTGGGCGTACATTTTCAGCTCCCTTTGGTTAATAGCAAACTGTGCAGTAGTGGGAGAGTATGGTAAGGGTATGTTTAGTTTTGTAAGAAACCACCAAACTGTCTTCCAAAGTGTCTATACTATTTTGTATTCCTACCAGCGATGAATGAGTTCCTGGTGCTCCACGTCATGGCCAGCACTGGTGGTGTTGGTGTTCTAGATTTTGGCCATCCTAATACATGTGTAATGGTATCTTGGTGTTTGGATTTGCATAAAATAACATGGGGAGCATCTTGTCATACACTTATTGCCATCTGTAGATCCTCTTCAATGTTTTGTTTTTTTTTTAATGTTTATTTCTGAGAGAGAGAGAGAGACAGAGCATGAGCGGGGGAGGGGCAGAGAGAGAGACACACACAGAATCTGAAGCAGGCTCCAAGCTCTGAGCCATCAGCACAGAGCCTGATGCAGGCCTCGAACCCACGAGCCATGAGATCATGACCTGAGCCAAAGTCAGACGCTTAACCAACTGAGCCACCCAGGCGCCCCGATCCCCTTCGATGTTAAGAAGGTCTTTGGTCCATTTTTTAATCAGGTTCTTTTTCCTTATTGTTGAGTTTTAAGAAAAGTACTTTTTGAAAAGTTTATTGAAAAAATAATCTTCAAATGTTTAGATAATCTTTATGTAAATACAGAGACTTGGGACTATGAATAGGGTAAATGTTTTAGAAAACACATTTCTGAACTTAAGTTATTAGAGGTGGTCAAAAGTTTGTAATAGTAGCCAATCCATTTAATGTCTGTCAACACAGAAAGATAAGGTTAGGTGAACATGTGCAGAATTTCCAGGAATACTTTGAATACAGAAATATAAATATTTCAAGGTATTTGGTATTAGGACATATAATAAATCCAAAATTTGGTTATGTTACTGCTTTTCTTGAAGTTCTAATTGATTGATATTATCTATATAACTTTTCTAACTACATAACTTATTAACTACATGATTTTCTATTCAATATTCTACACTGACTTTCAAATTCAATAGAAATGGCCATAGAGGCAAACCATAAGAGACTCTTAAATACAGAGAACAAACTGAGGGTTGATGGGGGGAGGGGGGAGGGAATATGGGCTTAGTGATTAGGAGCCCACTAGCCCCCCTCCGGTGTTCCCTACACCTGCAAATTAGAGACTGTGATACATGGTGGAAAAGACCGACTGGACATTCTCTGGGTTCAGTAAAGTCTTACGGTCTCTCCTAAATGCGAAATCTTGAAAATACTGAACAAAGCCTTCAGTTGTCCACATCTCTGCATTCTCTGTCTTTACAGGAGGAAAGATCCAAAATAAAATGAAGACTGTTTTAGAAACAGAACCACACAAAGAGCTTTCCTGCTGGCAGATCTGGCAACAGATTGCAAGTGACTTAACCCAGTGTGAAGGCTCCATGATAAAGAGTTCTCAGTTCCCCAGACAAGGTGATTCACCTGGACAGGTTGGGGCCGGACTGTCTGAAACTCACACAGGTCAGAAACCTGATCAGTGCAGTGAATTTAAGAAATATTTCAGTGATGTCTCCAACTTTGATCTTCATCAACAAGCACACTCAGGAGTGAAGTCTCACACATGTCGTGAGTGTGGAAAAAGCTTCTGTTACAGTTCAGCACTTCATATTCATCAGAGAGTTCACCTGGGAGAGAAACGCTATAAGTGTGATGAGTGTGGGAAGGAATTCAGTCAGAGCTCATGCCTGCAAACTCATCAGAAAGTCCACACCGTAGAGAAGCCATTCAAATGTGAGCAGTGTGGGAACGGCTTCTGTCGTAGGTCAGCACTTAATGTTCATTATAAATTGCACATGGAAGAGAAACCTTATCATTGTGACCAATGTGGAAGGGCCTTCATTCATGCTTCCCATCTTCAGGAACATCAGCGAATCCACACCGGGGAGAAGCCCTTCAAATGTGATAAATGCGGTAAGAATTTTCGTCGTAGATCGTCACTTAATAGTCATTGTATGGTCCACACGGGAGAAAAACTGTACAAATGTGAGGAGTGCGGGAAGTGTTTCTTCTGTAGCACAAATCTTCACATCCATCAGAAGGGCCACACGCGAGAGAAACCTTATAAATGTGAGGAGTGTGGGAAGGGCTTCATTCAGCCTTCTCATTTTCGGGCCCATCAGAGAATCCATACTGGTGAGAAACCATATGTATGCAAAGTGTGTGGTAAAGGCTTCACTATGAGTTCAAATCTTCAGGCACATCAGAGAGTCCACACAGGAGAGAAACCATACAGATGCAACGAGTGTGGAAAGAACTTCGGGACGAAAACCCGTTACCAGGTTCATCTGGTGGTACACACGGGAGAGAGACCCTATAAATGTGAAGTATGTGGGAAGGACTTCAGTCAGAGAGCGTATCTGCAGTCCCATCTGAAGACGCACAGCGTGGAGAAACCTTACAAGTGTGAGGAATGCGGGCAGGGCTTCAATCAGAGTTCCCGACTTCAGATTCACCAGCTGATCCACACCGGAGAGAAGCCACACAAATGTGAAGAGTGTGGGAAGGGATTCAATCGTAGAGCAGATCTCAAAATTCACTGCAGAATCCACACTGGAGAGAAACCATTTAATTGTGAGGAGTGTGGGAAAGTATTCAGGCAGGCCGCGAATCTTCTGGCACACCAGAGAATCCACAGCGGAGAGAAACCTTTCAAGTGTGCGGAGTGCGGGAAGAGCTTTGGTCGCAGTTCACACCTGCAAGCCCACCAAAAAGTGCACACTGGAGAAAAGCCGTACAAGTGTGAGGAGTGTGGGAAGGGCTTCAAGTGGAGCTTGAATCTGGACATGCATCAGAGGGTCCACACAGGAGAGAAACCCTACAAGTGTGGGGAGTGTGGGAAGCACTTCAGTCAGGCCTCGAGTCTTAAGGTTCATCAGAGTGTCCACAGTGAGGAGAAACCGTACAAATGTGATGTGTGCGGCAAGGTCTTCCGCCACTCTTCACAGCTACAGTCTCATCAGAGAGTTCACACGGGGGAGACCCCTTACAAGTGTGAGACCTGTGGTCAGAGCTTCCGTTGGCGATCCAAACTTTCACATCATCGCAAAACTCATGGTGGCAGTACGGTTTATGAAGGTAACAAGAGTGGTAAGAACATGAAGGAATTGTGTGTGGAAAGAAGTTCTCCAAAATGACGTTGTGTGAAACCCTGAATTCTTACCATCATCGAGTCTCATAAGAGAGAAAATACTTGTTTGGTTTAGTTGGTATTGAAGCAATAATTGAACCTGTCTCGGTTTTCACCAGATCACACAGTGGAGAACCCTTAAGTGGTGTGATACGTCTTTGTTCAGAAGCACTTAGATAGTACTTAGGAATAGAGTTTGGTCTGGCCTTTAACACAAGCATAATGGTGTGCATGCCAGAATTCATATGCACTAGAATGTAAGCTGCATGAGGACAGGGACTTTGCTGCTAAATATACGTAGCCCTCAAAGCTGGAGGCGTCATAATTCTGGACTTCAAGTTATATTACAAAACTGTAACAAACAAAATAGTATTGTACTGGCACAAAAATAGACACATAGGTCACTACAACAGAATAGAAAACCCAGAAATGAACCCACAAATACATGGTCAGTTAATCTACAACAAAGCAGGAAAGAATATCCAATGGGAAAAATAGCGTTGGGAAGACTGGACAGCAACATGCAAGAGAGTGAAATTGGACTGCATTGTTACCCCATACACAAAAATAAATCCAAAATAGATTAAAGACCTAAGTGTGAGACCTGAAACCATAAAAGTCCTTGAAGAAAGCATAGGCAGTAATTTCTCTGATATCAGCTGTAGCAACTTTTTTTTCTAGATAGATCTCCTGAGGTAAGAGAAACAAAAGCAAAAATAAACTATTGGAACTACATCAAAAGAAAAAGGTGCACGGCAAAGGAAACCACAAAACTAAAAGGCAGCCTACTGAATAGGATATTTGCAAATGGTGCATTCGATGAGGAGTTACTATCCAAAATATATGAAGAAATTGTAAAGCTCAACACCCCCTCCCCCAAAAATCCAATTACAAAATGGGCAGAAGACCTGATTAGACATTTCTCCAAAAAGACATCTAGATGGCCAGCAGACACATGAAAAGATGCTCAACGTCTCTTCTCAGAGAAATGCAAATCAAAATTACAATGAGCTATCACCTCACACCTGTCAGCATGGCTAAACTCAAGAACAAAAACAACAGGTGTTGGCAAGGATGTGGAGAAAGGGGAACCCTCCTGCACTGTTGACAAGAATGCAAACTGGTGCAGCCACTGTTAAAAACAGTATGGAGGTACCTCAGAAAATTAAAAATAGAACTGCCCTATGGTCCAACAATTGCACTATTAGGAATTTACCCAAAGAATACGAAAACACTAAAGGGATACATGCTCTCCGATGTTTATAGCAGCATTGTTTACAATAGCCAAAATATGGAAAGAACCCAAGTATTCATAAGTTGATAACTGGGTAAGGAAGATGTGGTATGTGTATATATATACGATGGAATATTACTCAGCCATAGAAAAGAATGAAATCTTGACATTGGCAGTGATGTAGATGGATCTAAAGGGTATATTGCTAAGTGAAATAAGTCAAAGACAAATATGTAATTACACTCCTATGCGGAATTGAAGAAACAAGAAACCAGCAAAGGGCAAAGGAGAGGCAAACCTTTGCCTCTATAGTTAAGAAACACTCTTAACTATAGAGAACAAACTGATGGTTATCAGAAGGGAGGTGGGTGGGGGGATGGTTTAAATAGTTGATGGTGATTAAGGAGTGCACTTGTGATGAGCATCGGGTGATATGTGGAATTTCTGAAGCACTATATTGTACACCTGAAACTAATACACTGTATGTTAACTAACTGGAATTTAAATAAAAACTTTACAAAAAAAAAAAGTCTGCACAGCCTTAATATTGACTAGCCCTTGTAGGTGTGCTCTCCACCTGTATGTTAAATAAACAACATATGAAAATTGTACCCAGAGGAGGAAACCTGCAAAGTAAATTTCAGTACAAAGCAGTACATTTGTTGAACTGTAGAAAACCACTGGATATTACAATTCACAACGTTAATGTTACTCCTCTACTATAAATGGCTCCTCTCCTCCCACAGCCTCTGTTCTCAAGTTGGGTTCTTATCTGGGGCCCTGTGTACTTTTCCAAGCATTGTATACAGTTATGTTGAACTGTCTTTTGTCATTTTTCTGACACTACAGACTGAGAAAGTTTTGTTTTGTTTGCAAGGACTTAACTACATTTCACACAGCTGCTTTTATCTATCAATGTTAAGGCAAGAATTTACTGTAACACTTTGAAAATGTCACAATTAATTACCAATAACAATTTTCTTAACTGACCTTGAGTTTATTGTTGATTTATAACTGCATTTCCATCCAACTCAAAATGTTGCCTTCTAATTACTGTAACAATTTTTTTAAATCAAAATTTCATGTGGGGTCTATGCCCTCTTTCTCCCTCATGCTCATGAAAGGAATACCCCCCCCCCACACACATTTGTGGGAATTTGATAATTTGATCAAATGTTTTTTTTAAATTTTTTTAATGTTTATTTAGTTTTGAGACAGAGAGAGACACAGCATGAGCAGGGAAGGGGCAGAGAGAGAGGGAGACACAGAATGTGAAGCAGGCTCCAGGCTCTGAGCTGTCAGCACAGAGCCCGACGCGGGGCTCGAACTCACGAACTGTGAGATCATGACCTGAGCTGAAGTCGGACGCTTAACCGACTGAGCCACCCAGGCACCCCTGATCAAATGTATTTTTGAGGGGAAATTGATACATGCTTTTCCCTACTGGCAGCACTAAAGCATGGTTCTTGGAAAGGAGTATATGTCAGAATATAGGTTGTACATCTCTGATTTGTAAATCATAAAATCAGAAGTTAACATTATGAGATTAAAATACCAAGAAGATGCGCACCACACTGATGATATCACTGATTTTTTTAATAGGAATAAGTGCACGTCTGTAGGAACTTGAATTTTGCTATATTCATATATTAACTTGAAGCCATTAAGATTATGGCAGATATCTGTGACGAGAGGAGAAATATACGGGCTTTGAGAAATCATAGATTGTAGCCTTCATAGCATAATCACACGTAAATCTTTGTGAGTGTGTTTGTGGGAAGGTATGTATCTACATACATAGATAATGTGTAAAGGGATCCTTTTTCATAGTGGTTTTCCTTGGCAAGGAACATTTTATAGCATTTTCGCATTTTTCATCCCCCCCCCCATATTCTTCCATTTAAGTTATGTTTCAGGTTTTCATGGAATAGTACCAAAGCAGTAAATTACAATGGAATTTAGGAAAGTACCAAATAATTATCCCTTGCAGTTAAGCTGCTCTGAATGTTCTGTATTGTCATCTGGCGTATAAGATCAAAATTAAGGTATGGTCTCTGGAAGCCAGTTGCAAAACCAAAGAATTCTCTGGTGGTTTTGCATATACAAAGAATTGGATGAATTTTAACAATTGTAGTTAACGCATGCCGTGCTTTAAGTATAAATTCATAACAGGGAGAAGGCAAATCCTGGAGCTACAAACAACATTGGTATAAATGCATTGTGGAGGCATTAGAAAACAAAACATTTCCTTTTGAAAAGGTATGCGTGAAGGAAGAACGTAACAGCAATGTGGACCCTCTGGCTGTGGAACCAGTAAAGGTGAAGACCAGGTTTGGATGCTGTTACATAGATATGATAGTGATTATTCATTATAGTTGATTAAAGGGGCTTTCCTCAGCAAACTCTATTTACTGGAGACAGATTCCCACGATTGATTTTGTGGACCACACCTTCTTCGGATGTTAGGTACTTAATTAGGTCCATGCTGTTTCAGTTTCGTGCATTGGGGGTTCCTAAAGCTGTTCCATGTTCTTTCATTCCCTAGGAGTACCCAACAACTGATCTGTTAACTGAAAAGATACAAAATAAAATGAGCAAAAGGAGAAGGTACATGGGATGAAGTCCGGAGGAGGAAATTGGGTGCAAGCTTCCAAAAGTTCTCTCCCTGTGGAATCACAGTGTACCGAATTCCTTTGGCACTGAATTGTGGTAACATGTGAAGTGTCACCATCAGAGACTCTGTGCCCTAGGGTTTTTTTTGGAGGCCGGTTACTTAGGCATTCTCTGCCTGGCATGTACCAAAATTAGAGATTCTCGGAAGGAAAAGAGATATTCAGGATAAATCACTTTGCACAAAGAGCTTAGGGACTGTGAACTACTTAAATGGTAGGAATCCTCCTGACCAATCCAACTACCCAGGTATTTGTCAAGAGCCAGCCTTGCACACCGGCCTTTCTAAGGGTCTCAGTCTCAGCTCTATGTTAAACTTTTCTGTACACATGACATCAGAAGCCCAGTGCCTTCATTTTGGTTTCGTTTCTTTGTTTTTGTTTTTTTTGTATTTTGTTTACCATTTTTTGCTGTCATACCATAATGTGTCGTCAGGGAATTTGTGACAGAAAACTCAGTAGATGAAAAAAAAAGAAGAGTTGCCCTCACAACTTCTAAGACAGCAGGTACGGCTTACTGGTTGAAAGTTACTGAAAAACAGGATGGGTGCTACAGAGCCCAAATATCTCCACAAAGTACAGTATTATTATAAAAAGAAATATAGGGGCACCTGGGTGGCTCAGTTGGTTAAGCTTCCGACTTTGGCTCAGGTCATGATCTCACAGTTTGTGAGTTCGAGCCCCGCGTTGGGCTCTGTGCTGACAGCTCAGAGCCTGGAGCCTGCTTCGGATTCCGTGTCTCCCTCTCTCTCTGCCTCTTCCCCTGCTCACACTCTGTGTCTCTCTCACAAATAAAAACACATTAAAAAAAATTTTTAAAGGAAATGTAGGTATATCATGGAGAAATCTGGGTGAACACTCCCTTAGCCAAGATGTTCATATTATTGATAATAGAACAAACCTACATTTTAGGTCTGATATGTACCAAGAAGGACATGATGTTGCTTCACTGTTATTACTGCCAATGCAATATTTTTGTGTTTTTGTATCCTGCATTCTGAGGGAATAGCAGATAAACCCAAATTGATAGTTTCTTCACAATTGCCCGACTGCAGGAGTATAATCGGCCAAAGGGCCCAGCTGCTGTGCTCTAAAATGCACCACCACGCCACATTTACATGGAGGCCAATCTTCCCATGATTGCTCCCCGTCAACACAATAGGGGTCCTAAAACGGATCCATTCTTCGAGGCTGGGACTCCTCTGTCCAAAGCCTTTTCTTCAGGGACCCCCTCCCCTGACAGCTTTCAAGAACTCAGATATAAGGCAGTCTAGGATGATCACCAAATGTTCCAAAACTCCTTCACTCAGGGTCACGTTTGTACCATGATCTGATGATTCTGATGATTCCCTCCCTGAGCTCCCAGCCATTTTCTCTCTCAGATGTTTCCCCCTAATAAAATATCTGTTCTTTAATAGTCTTGCTTAACATCTTGGCGTCCACTCCTTGGAGAACCAGGACAAACCCAACATCTTAGAAACACACCTCTCGGGCTCATTCCCGTTATTTCCTTTTCCCGGTGGTAGCCACTGACTCAATCAATGGCGCAGATTCATTTAGCCTGTTCTGTATTTTATATAAGTGGAATTATACAGTATACACAAAATACATACACGCTGGCTTCATTCACTCAACATCACGTTATGACATTCACCAACATTGTTGGGAGCCGAGGACTTTGTTTAATTGGTGGAGATCATTGTAGTGTGTAAACATAGCATAATCTATTCATCCTATTGTTGATGGGTATCGGGTAATTTCTAATTTTTGGATATCACATTTAGTACTGACATGAACTAAAATGTGTCTTGTGCTTAATATATGATACATTTACTTGAGGAATATTTATATGGATGGAACCAAAACATGAGAGGTAAATGTTCAACTTAGTAGATACTTAGAATATTCCAAAGTAGTGACACCAGTGTAGTCATACTTTCTCAGTAGTGATATGCAAGTGTTGGCATCTTTACTCAATATTTTTTTGTTTGTTTTTTTTTTAATTTTAGCCTTTCTAATCAGAATGTGCTGGTATCTCATAACAACATAATTTGTATTTCCCTTATGACATGGAGTTTAGTACCTTTTCATGATTACTGGCTCACTTGACATCCTCTTTTCTGAATTTACTCAAGTCTTTTTTCCATATTTTGTGTCGGGATGCCTGTCTTATTGATCGGAAGACTTAGATTTTACATAAGAGTCCTTTGTTGCACACATTTTGAAAATCTCTCTTTTTGGGGCGCCTGGGTGGCGCAGTCGGTTAAGCGTCCGACTTCAGCCAGGTCACGATCTCGCGGTCCGTGAGTTCGAGCCCCGCGTCAGGCTCTGGGCTAATGGCTCGGAGCCTGGAGCCTGCTTCCGATTCTGTGTCTCCCTCTCTCTCTGCCCCTCCCCCGTTCATGCTCTGTCTCTCTCTGTCTCAAAAATAAATAAACGTTAAAAAAAAAAATTATAAAAAAAAAGAAAATCTCTCTTTTTGCCTTTTCATTCTTTCAGTGTGTTTTGATTAGCAGTGTTTCTTAACTTTAAAATAGTACCAGGGAATGCAAGCTGGTGCAGCCACTCTGGAAAACAGTATGAAGATTCCTCGAAAAACTAAAAATAGGACTACCCTACGACCCAGCAATTGCATTTATCCATAGGATACAGGTGTGCTGTTTCAAAGGGACACATGCACCTCCATGTTTATAGCAGCACTATAAACAATGGCCAAAGTATGAAAAGAGCCCAAATGTCCATCGATGGATGAATGAATAAAGAAGATGTGGTATATAGATACAATGGAGTATTACTCGGCAATCAAAAAGAATGAAATCTTGCCATTTGCAACTACGTGGATGGAACTGGAGGGTTATTATGCCAGGTGAAATTAGAGAAAGACAAAAATCATATGACTTCACTCAAATGAGGACGTTAAGAGACAAAACAGATGAACATAAAGGAGGGGACACAAAAATAATATAAAAACAGGGAGGGGGTCAAAACAGAAGAGACTCATGGAGAACAAACAGGGTTATGGGAGGGGTTGTGGGAGGGGGGATGGGCTAAATGGGTAAGAGGCACTAAGGAATCTACTGAAATCATTGTTGCACTATATGCTAACTAATTTGGATGTAAATTAAAAAAAAAATAAAACAAGTTTAAAAAGTATATAAAATAGTACAATTTTTCAATTTTTTATTTCACAGTGTGATTTTTGTTTATTTTTGGTTTTTTTTTGGTTAAGAAATTCTTCCTGCTTAAAAAGAGGGAGGGAGAAATTCTTTCCAGTCCGAGTAAGAAAGAAGTTCTGTTTCTTTCCCTTTTTTAAAAAAACTTATTCTAATTTATCTTTTTAAATTTATTTTTGAGAGCAAGAGAGAGCATGAGCAGGGGAGGGGCAGGGAGTGAGGGAGACACAGAATCCGAAACAAGCTCTGAGCTGTCAGCACAGAGCCTGACACGGGGCTCAAACTCACAGACCGTGAGATCATGAACTGAGCTGAAGTCAGACGCTTTACCAACTGAGCCACCCAGGCGCCCCTGTTTCTTTCCTAAGTTATCATTGTTTGCTCTTCAAATTTAAATCTGCAGACCTTTTGGAATTTGTATTTTTATATTCTATGAGACAGTGATCAGCATTTTTTCCCTGTAGACATATCCAACTGACTGAGAACTGTATATTAGTGAGACCTCTTTACCCTCTCTGTTGTAGTGTTTTCTTTATACACATCAAGGTGTAATGTCTGTTTCAATATAGATTTTGATGTCTATTCACTCATTTGTCTATTCTTGAGCAAACTCCAGACTTACAGATTTTTAAGATTTAGTGTATACTAATATAAATAAGTCCTCTGTTTTATTCTTATTTAGACTCTTCTTAGCTCTTTTGTAATGTTTCTAATCATCATTTTCTAGGGGAAAATGCTGATATTGTTATTGGAGTTTGATTGATACTATAGATCATTTTGGTGAGTATTGAGATCTTTGTAATACTGAGTCTTGAAGCCATGAATATCATTATTTATTTTTTAAGAGTATTTCTTCGAGAACATAAAAGTGAATCCCCATATAATAAGATGCACATACATAGACTCCAAAACATTTAAAGGACCTACATATGAAAGACAGGTCTAGAAATTTATTTTAAGCAGGAAGAAATAGATACCTTTGCCTTAGGAGTTTCAAAGGACAGAGATTAAGAAGAAATTTAGTAGTTATCTTACAATGAATGATTTCTATTCAATGAAGGACACAATAGACACAATTTAAAAACACATGCCCACTTAGGAAAGAATATTTATAATTTCTAAAACTGACAAGGTATCAATAATCAGAATGTGCAATGAAAATGAGGAAAGAAAAAGGTAGCATCCACAAGAGAAAAGGGGCCAAGGGTATTTACAAATGAGGCTCCTGAGCATTTGAAAAAATTATCACACTTATTAGAAACTAGAGAAACTTAATTAAAACTGTGTGATACTACTATACATTTAATAGTATCATAGTTATACTGCCAGTAGTAACAACTGGCAAAAGTTAGGGTGACAAGTCTTCCAAATGGAGGTGAAGAGATAGTTACACAAAAAGACAGCTCTTGTTAATGTGGACTGGTGTAATGATTCAATCTGGCTGATACTAAATTTAAGTATACATGTATGCTACGAAGTAATTTCCCTCTTGGATAGGTCTTCCCAAGAAATTCTCACATAGGTCCGTAAGTGAACATGTGTGTTCATTTCATTGTTTCTGGCAGTAGGAATGGGAAGAGTAGATAGATGAAATGTTGGGGCGCCTGGGTGGCGCAGTCGGTTAAGCGTCCGACTTCAGCCAGGTCACGATCTCGCGGTCCGTGAGTTCGAGCCCCGCGTCGGGCTCTGGGCTGATGGCCCAGAGCCTGGAGCCTGTTTCCGATTCTGTGTCTCCCTCTCTCTGCCCCTCCCCCGTTCATGCTCTGTCTGTCTCTCTCTGTCCCAAAAATAAATAAAAAAACGTTGAAAAAAAAAAAATTAAAAAAAAAATAAAAAAAAAAAAAAGAAATGTTGGGAAAAAAGGTAGAGGCAAACCGAGAGACAGACTCTTAACTATACAGAACAAACTGATGGTTGCCAGAGGGGAGGTGTGTGTGGGATGGGTTTAATAGGTGATGGAAGGGGCACCTGCCTGGTTCAGTCAGTAGAGCAATACAACTCTTGATCTCAGGGTTGTTGAGTTCACTCCCCATGTTGGGTGTGAAGCCTACTTAAAAAAAATAAATAAAATCTTAAATGAATGGGATAGGATAGGATAGAATAGAAATAGAATAGAATAGAATAGAATAGAATAGAATAGAATAGAATTAAGGAGTGCACTTACTGTGATGAGTACCAGGTATTGTATGTAAGTGCTGAATCACTAAATTATACACCCGAAACTAATATTACACTGTATGTTAACTAACTCGGATTTAAATACAAACTTTAAAAAAATGTGGGTGCAGAAAATGGAGTTCTATAAACTAGATAAGATGGGTGGATAAATCTTAAAAGCATACAGCTGAGTGGATAATATAAACACCAGGATAAATTTTATGACACAGTATCACTTATATAATAAGTAAAAACACATGTGCACAAACTGCATCATACTACATTCAAGATTTCAATTGACTTGTACATTGGGAAGAATTTCTGTGTCTGCTCTGTGTGCCATGTTGCATTAAGCCAGGCACAGTTCTTAGAGGATGATTTCCCAGAATTTGGAACACGAAAACATTAAAAAAGACACAAGAATACTGTAGTTATTATTCCACTGACTTCTGGGTTTCAATGTTGTTGAAGCAATGAACCAAATCCAAAATACTGCATTATTTTCCTACAGGAAAATAATGTGATTTTCCATGAATTCAGTCACATACTTAAAGAAAAACAAAGGAAGAGTGCATGACTCTAGAACTATTTAATAGTGATAACCAATAAATTCAAATATATGGATCGGTTTTTTTAATATCTGGATTCAAAAAAATTTAGGCATATTTCACACAATAGTAAAATTTGTTTTAACCCGGCTTGAATATAAATTGTTATTAAACAAAGATTTTTCCTTTTCCTTTTTTCTTTTAAGTTTATTTATTTAAGTAATCTCTACACTCAACCTTGGGCTTAAACTCATGATCCTGATATCAAGACTTGCACGCTCTTCTGACTGAGCCAGCCAGGTGCCCCCTAATTTTATTTTTCTTAAACGTAATTGCACAATATCTTTAGGCTTTAAAAATGTTCTTAACAGGGGTACTTGTTGGTTCAGGCAGTGGAGCATGTGACCCTTGATCTCCTGGTGGTGAGTTCAAGCCCCACATGGGGGGTGGAGCCTACTTAAAAAACATGTTCTTATCAGTAAGAGATAGATACTAATATATTTATACGTGAAAGTACATCCCTGCAATTTGCTTTAAAATAGTCGAGGTAAAAATGAGAATGTGTTAGAGGAAATAAGTGGTCTTGGCCAGTTCAAGAAGGAATGAAAAATAAAGAGAAGGTATACAAATTGGAAAGAAGAAATAAAATGGTTGTTACTTACAATTAACATGATTTTTTTAAGTTTACTTATTTTGAGAGAGAGTGAGCAAGCAGGAGAGGGGACAGAGAGAGAGGGAGAGAGAGAGAATCCCAAGCAGGCTCCATGCTGTCATTGCAGAGCCCAGCTCGGTCCTCAATCTCAGGAACCTTGAGATTATGACCTGAGCGAAAACCAAGAGTCAGTCCCTTAACCGGCTGAGCCACCCAGGCACCCCACTTAAATTAACATGATTAAGTGTATAGAAAGTCCAGATGAATGTGGTGTTAACACTGAAATTTATAGATGAGTTTGGCAAGTGAAGTTTCTGTCATTTCAAGTATTACATATATACATATACATATATACATTTCATATGTACATATATATACATATATATACGTATATATACACGTATACATTACATATATATACATATATACGTATATATTACATATATATATACGTATATATACATATATATACATATATACATATATATACATATATATATATATATATATATATATATGTATATATATATATATATTGTTGTTGTTAGAGAAAGTAGTACAAGCAGGGGAGAAGGGCAGAGGAAGAGAGAGAATCTTAAGCAGGTTTCACACTCAGCTCAGAGCTGATGCCAGGCCTGATTCCATGACCCTGGGATCATGATCTGAGCCAAAATCAAGAGTTGGACGCTCAACTGACTGAGCCACCCAGACACCTCTACAAATATATTTTTATAAAGGTGTTTACAATATCATCATAGTATCTCATGATGTTCTCTTTAATTTCTGATACTTGCTATTTTTCATATATGTCTTTTTTAAAAATCATTCTTACCATACTTTTATCAATTTCATTGCTTTCCCCATGGGGTGATCTTTTGACCTTCTGTGGAAGGCGGGATCCACTTAATTTTATTGGTACTTCGCTAATCTGCTCTTATTTTCTTCTATCTGCTTTCTTTGGTTTTGTTATTCGTTAATTAAATGTCTGAGATTAGTTTTTTCCAGAGGGATTTTCAGCTTCTCCTTTATTTTAATACATGCATTTAAGGCTCAACATTTTCCCCCTATGTGTGTACCTGTTAAAATCTCCAGTTCCAACTGAGTTTGAATCTTTCTCTGTCATAGTTCAATTTTCGCTTTATAAAATACAAACTGAAGTTACTACTTTCTGGTACCTCGAAACTTTTATCATTACGAAAAGTGGCCCTATGCCAAGTAATGTTTTTCCCCCTTAAAGTTCACTTGGCCTAATACTGATATAACAAATTTTATAATGATAGGAATAATTTGAGGTTTAGGATGATGACCGACATCTTCCTGTACAAAGGATTTCCACTCGCTTCTGCAAGGGTCAGAAGATGCCAACAATTCACTTTCATGCAGTTTCAAGGACTGAGCTGATTTAACTTTTGCCAGTGAAGGCCCAGTTTCCTTTTGCTCCTATTCCTATGGTGGAGCTCTTTGGGATTTACTAGGAAGCATCTGTGGTTAAAAAAAAAAAAAAAAAAAAAAGGATTTACGTGCTTTAGTCCCTTGAGCATATCGAAAGTGCCACTTAGCTTCTGGGCTTTTCGTGAACAGAATCTATACTCTTCTAAGTGCTGAGATGACGTGCTAAAATGGCAAGGCAACTGCAGGAGACCCTCGCAGGGATCCCTGGAAGTGAAATAGAATAGTCGAGCACTTCCGCATCAGGGGCGTGGCTTTGTCTGTTTTCCGCTCCGACCTTAGGTGAAGGGTAGTCTGGAGAGCCTTGTTGTCACCGTAGCCGCAGCGCGACGCAGCTTGGCCCCTGCGGTCCAGACCTCCGTATAGTCTCGCACTCCGCAGCGACTGTAAGCCCCGGCTGTAAAGGTTTTTTTTCCCTGCGGCATTCTGGGAAGTGTAGTCCAGGAACTCCGAGTAGTCTCAGGTACTTCCATTCAACACGGTGGTGCTTGTGAATTCTGGGAAGTGTAGTCCAGGAGCTCCGGTGACCGCAGGCATTTCCGCCCCAGGAGGACGCCGTAGCAGCCATCTTTTCTCTGATTGTAGGGTTTCGGGTCCGCTGTTCACGACCCGTTCAAACTTCCCCGGAACGCCCCCGGGGCCAGCAGCCACCAGCCTTTCATTGGGAGAGAAAGAGGAGCAGCGGCTAAAAACGGAGGTTAGATGGTCGAGGGGGTGTGATTTGCGTTTTCCTGGGCGGAGCTTCTTCGCGTTGGGGAAGTGCCCGGGATGGGGCGGGTTCTGGTTGTGCTTCCCCGGGTTAGAGGGTCTCCCGGGCTCTCTGCACCTGTGTCCTGGCTCCCCACCTACGACCACCCCCTCTTCATGCGGTATCGCATTGGGTGAGTTACTTAATCCCTCTATGTCTCGGTTTGCTGTTTTGTAAAAGGGGAGTAAAAGTAATACCTTCCTAATACAGTGCCGTGGGGAGAAAACCAAGAGAGTACAAGCAAAAGATTTAAAACTACCTGGCGGGAGGGTTGTGGTTATTAATACTACTGTAATTATCCGAGAAGCTCCCGTTTCTCAGACTCTGCGAGCCCAGGATGCTGAATTGTCCTGGACTCCTGACCTTTTTTTGGAAGGAGAGGGTTGCTTCTAGTTGATACCGGGGAATGTGATTTATTGGGAATGGAAAGAATACTGGTATTTCACAACCTCCTTTCCTTCCCCAGCCCTGACTTCTCAACAAGCACTGCAGGGAGGAGGCAACAGAGCCCCACGTGAGTAGGACTTGCCATTCTTCTACCAAGATAGTCACCTAAACTGGAGAAAGTGTGGGACACGCACTTGGGCATGGGTGATGATTACAACTGAGCCTTCGTTGCAGAGTTCCGTTCTAAAAGCTTTACACAGATGAACACATTCCCCCCTCACACAATGGCTCTTTGAAGTACTGCTGTTTTTCCTACTTAAAAAAAATTTTTTTTTAATATTTTTAATTTACTTTTGAGAGAGACAGAGCAGGAGCAGGAAGAGGGGCAGAGAGAGAGGGAGACACAGAATCCGAAGCAGGCTCTATCTAGGCTCTGAGCTGTCAGCACAGAGCCTGACACGGGGCTCGAACCCACGAACCCTGGGTATGATGACCTGAGCCAAAGTCAAATGCTTCACGGACCTAGGTGCCCCCATGTTTTTCCTGCTTTAAAGATGAGGAGAGACTGAGGTGGAGAACATAGCCCATTTGTCCATGGGCATCCAGGTAGTAGGAGGCAGAGCGGGACATTCTGAAGCCATCACCTGAGTTCATGAATCTCTTTGATATATTCTCCTTGAGCATAAGGAACTGGCTAGAATCATTGTGAAAACATTTTGGGACTTGACTGCAGGGACCTTGAGAGCAAGGTTTAGGGTATTCTAAGAATTTCTTATATTTTTTTAAACCGTTTTTTAAGTGTATTTATTTTGAGAGTGCGTGCGCGCAGGTGGGGGAGGGGGAGAGGGAGAGAGAATCCCAAGCAGGCTCCCTGCTTTCAGCGCCGAGCCCAGCTTAGGGCTTGATCCCACAAACCATGAGATCATGACCTGAGCTGAAACCAAGAACCTGATGCTTAACCTACTGAGCCACCTCAGTGTCCGAAATCTCTAAAGTAGATTTTTGTCTGTGTCGTTTGTTTTAAATAATATACATATTTTTTAATTTTTAAAAGCTTATGTATCTGAGAGAGAGAGCAAGCACAAGTTGGGGAGGGGCAGAGAGAGAGAAAGAGAGAGAGAAAATCCCAAGCAGGCTCTGCACCGTCAGCACAGAGCCTGATGTGGAGCTCGAACTCACGAACTGTGAGATCATGACCTGAGCCAAAGTCAAACACTTAACCAACTGAGCCACCCAGTCGCCCCTAAATAATACTTATATCATAGAAGTAACCTAGTCATTATGGAAAATACAGAAATGCGTATAAATACAAATGTTAACTACCCATAACCTTGGAATGTAACAGTAACAACAACAACATTTTAGCCTGTCTGGTTGCTCTATGTATATTTGTGTTTAGTGGAGGTTGCTTTCTTTGGGCCAGATGGGATACTGCAGTGCTCCTGAAACTGTGGCCCACAGAGCAGTGGCCTTGGCATCACTTGGGTAGAAATGCTCATCCTTGAGCCCCTTCCGAGACCTTTTATTTAAACTTTCTGCCCATGGGACCCAGGAATCTGCATTCCAGCAAGATTCTGGGGAGATTCCTGTGCACGTGAAAATTCCAGAAGCTCAGGAAAAGGCTCTTGTCTGGAAGCTGAGACCTGGAAAATGGACCTTGCTGGAGGTCACAGATAAAACTGAGCTGGGTACACCATAGCCCTGCTCAGTCCAGTGGTTTCTACCCTCCCCCCCCCCCCACTCGTTCTTGTCAGCTGTCGTGTCTGCTTGGAGTGTATTGACTTGAGCAGAAGGCAGCTGGCAAGTGTAGAGTCAAACTGGAGGGAACTGGAGGATGTGTGTACTTTGGGGAGTGAATTTGTTGCCATCTTTTGTAATAGAGAAATTCTTCCGGAAGTTTGAAGATCAGCTAGTAGTTACTGTTAACATAAGATATTTTTGTTATAGTCACCTTTATCAGAACTATTATTATTACTATCCTTTTTTTTTTTTTAATGTTTATTTTTGAGAGACAGAGTGTGAGTGGGGGAGGGGCAGAGAGAGAGGAAGACACAGAATCCGAAGCAGGCTCCAGGCTCTGAGGTGTCAGCACAGAGCCCGACGCGGGGCTCGAACTCACAAACTGTGAGATCATGACCTGAGCCGAAGTCAGACGCTTAACCGACTGAGTCACCCAGGAGCCCCATTACCGTTCTTATAGCTATGACTATTTCCTATTTTCTTTCACTTTTTTTTTAAAATATAATTTTTAAATGTTTATTTATTTTTGAGAGAGAAAGAGAGAGCCGGGGAAGGGCAGAGAGGGGGGGGGGGGGGGGAGGGAATCCCAAGCAGGCTTCACACTGCCAGTGCAGACAGAGCCCGATGTGGGGCTTGAACTCAGGGACCGCAAGATCACGACCTGAGCTGAAATCAAAAGTGGGACACTTAACCAACTACGCCACCCAGGCACCCCTCACTTTTTCTTTTTATGTACCTTCAAACTTCTAGAAAAGTTGCAAAAATAGCATAACGAAGTCTCATATCTTCATCAGATTCATCAGTTACTAACTTATATTTTGTCTATTTGCTCTGTCAGTGAGTGTCAGCCCCAAACCACCAGGGATGTCTCTGTAATCAAAGCATTAGGTTGGTTTCAGCTTGTGGGAAGCAAGGAAGCCCACACACCCAGGGTGTCTTGGTAAGAGGCTGTTAAGTGGGGCTGCTTACAGGGTTTTTGCCTTGTGTAAACTGAGTTGGGGAGTTTTAAGCAGTGAGAGTTTGATCTGGTTTGGATGCTGTCAGGAAGCAGAAGCAATTTGATGACTGAATGTTGTAATAATTTTTGTCTAGTAGATGGGAGAAACAAAATGAGACTGCAGTTGTCACTGTTAATAAACTAGTCACTCACGTTAGCTGGGGGTGGGCTACAACAAAGAATGTCTTTGTGTCTGTGTTCCAAAGTGTCTCATCCTTTTTAAAAAAAATTTTTTTTTAATGTTCATTTATTTTTGAGAGTGAGAGAGAGAGCACGAGCAGGGGAGGGGCAGAGGGATCAAAGGGTCTGAAGCAGGCTCCATGCTCCAGGCTCCGAGCTGTCAGCACAGAGCCCAACACGGGGTTTGAACTCCTGGACCGTGAGATCATGACCTGAGCCAAAGTTGGACGCTTAACTGACTGAGCCACCCAGGCGTCCTGTGTCCTGTCCTCTTCCTGTTCATCATGATCACTGAGTGGCCCTGTCAGATTCTCACTGATCGGTGGCAAACACCAAACTCTAGCTATTTGCTGCTGTTAGCTTTCAAGGACTCCCCCCTTTTTTTTCTCTTTCCCAGCTTTATCATACTTGTATATTGTTATGTTTTTTTGCTGAACCATTTGAGTGCGAGCTATAGACTGATCAATATGGAATTAATTATGGTGATAATGTACTGTTATCTAATCCACAGTACAAATTTCAGTTTTTTTCAGTTTTTCCAAGAAAGTCTTTGAGAGCAATTTCCTTTTTCTAGTTCAGGGTTCAGTCCTATGATATGCGTTGAACTTAGTTTTTGTTTTATTAGTCTTTATTCTAGAATGATTCTGGGGTGCCTGGCTTGCTCAGTCTGTAGAGCATACGACTCCAGATTTTGGGGTTATGAGTTTGAGCCCCTTGTTGGATATAAAGATTACTTAAAACTTGGGGCGCCTTGGGTGGCTCGGTCAGTTGAGTGTCTGACTTCGGCTCAGGTCATGATCTCTTGGTTCGTGGGTTCATGCCCCGTGTCAGGCTGTGTACTGACAGCTCAGAGCCTGCAGCTTGCTTCAGATTCTGTGTCTCCCTCTCTCTCTTCTCCTCCCCTGCTCACATGCTGTCTCTCTCTCTCTCAAAAATAAACATTAAAAAAAAAATTTTAAAAACCTCGGGGCACCTGGATGGCTAGTTGGGTAAGCGTCCGACTTTGAGTCAGGTCATGATGTCACAGTCCGTGAGTTCAAACCCCGCGTCGGGCTCTGTGCTGACAGCTTGGAGCCTGGAGCCTGCTTCGGATTTTCTCTTTACCTGTGTCTCTGCTTCCCCCCGCCCCATTAAACATTAAAATAAACATTAAACATTAAACGTTTGAAAAAATTTTTTAAAGGTTACCTAAAACAAAAAGAATAATTCCTCAGACTTCATTTATGTAATTTAGATGATGGTATTCTTGAAGAATATTGGCAAATTATTTTGTAGAATGTCCCTCTTTTTTGGTTTATCTGATATTTGTTTATGATTTGATTCAGGCTGTACGTTAGCAACAGGGATGTTACAGAAGTCAGTGGTAAGGCCACCTTCTTGGTGCATCACGGGAGGCACCTGTCAGTTTGTTGGTTTGACCCAACTGCTGGTGTCAAATTTGTTTTCTTGGGTAAGGTGTCTGCCAGGTTCCTGTTTTCCCTTTTGCAGTTAATATTTTATTTATTTATTCCCAAACTTTCACCATTTTTTGGCATCCATTGATGATTTTCTAACTATCTTTCTTTCATTCTTTTTTTACCTTGCCTTCTGCCAGAGGGGGAACTTTTTCTTCCTACCTATTTATTTATTATACATTCCTTTATTTGTAACAGTATGGTTACAACTCAGATGTCTGTCTTTTTTATTTAAATTAGGTCAGGACTGTCAACCTATTTTTTGTTGTAGAAGCTTGGGTTTTATTAGTTTTCTTCATCTCCATGCATACTTGCCAAAAGTGCACTTCCTGCTTAAAAAGAAACTTCACTTGGGGTGCCTGGGTGGTTCAGTGGGTTAAGCATCTGACTTCGGCTCAGGTCACGATCTCGCGATCCGTGAGATCCAGCCCTGCTTCAGGCTGTGTGCTGACAGCTCGGAGCCTGGAGGCTGTTTTGGATTCTGTCTCCCTCTCTCTCTGCCCAGACTCTCTCTCTCTCTCTCTTTCAAAAATAAATAATAAACATTAAGAAAAAAAGAAAGAAACTTCACTTATTTTTGTAACTTTTATAAAAGGTTGGCCATGTCTCTCTAAATATTGTCATTGAGGTTTCAAATTATTAGGAAGACAGCCGGAGATGTGGAGCAGTTAATAAGACTCTCACCCGACAGAGCGACAACCTTTGATCTCTGTGTATTTTAACAATATTCTCTCGGTAGAGAGAATCTAAACTATAGAGTCTTATTCTGCAGAATGTGTCCCTGCATTTGCAAAGAAATAAGGAACTGGCAGGGCTCTGGGAGCTTTCCACTTCTTCGTGGTCCCAGGACGTTGGTAGCGTTATTCTCCCCCACTTGCACATGACAAAACCGAGGCAGAGAGACGTTAATGATCTGCCCAAGATGACACTGCTACTGAATAGCCTAGCCGGGATTTCAGCCCATGCACACTGACTCCAGAGCCAGCTGTTACTGGTGCGGTCTCAATTTAGATCATACCCGGGATAAGAATTCCTACAGCGGAAGCTGCAGGGGCACAGTGGTGGAGCCATTTTTGTGGTTGGACAGGTGTTCCTTGAACTACTATGGAAGGGATAGAGGGCGCATATCTGGTATACCTGTCTCATTCTGCTTGTGAAGCTTGTTCACCCGCGCCGTGCCGAGGAAGGAGTGCCCTTGCTGATTCACAGTGAGCCGTCCCCTAGGTTAGTGACGTACCTGACTGATTGCCACTGACTTCTTTCTCCTTTCTCAGTCTGTCTTCCTAGGATTCGGTTTCTCCAGAAGGAAAGAGAAAATGAGCTTGTTCAAGGTGAGTACGGCTTGCCTTTTTTGCTGTTAAAAATGTCCTTTTAGTCCTCCAAGGCTGGACATAAGTTCTTCTCTCTTTAGTTTTTATTTGTCTTTTAAATTTGTTAAAAAAAAATTTTTTTAACATTTATTTATTTTTGAGAGAGTGAGTGGGAGCTAGCGGGAGAGGGGCAGAGAGTGAGGGAGACACAGAATCCGAAGCAGGCTCCAGGCTCAGCTGTCAGCACAGAGCCCCATGTGGGGCTCGAACTCGCAAACCACGGGATCATGACCTGAGCCAAAATCGAAATCAAGAGTAGGACGCTTAACTGACTGAGCCACCCAGGCATCCCCATCTTCATTTTAAATATAAAGAAAAGGGGTTGGGAAAAAGGTACCTGCTTAAGTTCACACAAGAAAACCAGGGATCCGGAGGCAGAGTGTGGTGTTCAAGTGAAGACAGGTACAGGAGGAGAGAGTGTTTCATCCAGGGACCTGGCATGCCATTTGGGTTATTTCCACATAGAATGCTACTCCTCACCTGATCCCACCTCAGTGGGACGGCAGGTGCCATCAAACACTCCTGCGGCTAAACTCTTAAATGTTTCTGGGGTAATTGGCAACGTTAGTTAAAAAGTAAAACCTTTTTAGTATAGGATGCAGCGATTCAAATTCTAGGGAGTTTGCTTTTTATAGTGTTCACTGAGAGGGCCGGGTGAATAGACAAGCTTTCCTTTCCATAGCAACACTTTTTTTTTTTTTTTTTTTAAGGTTCTGTGTTTATTTTGAGAGAGTGTGAGCGGGCTAGGGGCAGAGAGAGAGGGAGAATCCCAAGCAGGTTCCGCGTTGTCCGTGCAGAGCCTGATGCAGGGCTCGAACCCAAAACGCCGTGAGTGAGCTGAAATCAAGTCGAATGCGTAACCGACTGAGCCGCCCAGGTGCCCCTCATAGCAGCACTTGTGACAAGGCTGCGGGAAATCCGCGTGTGGCACTGGTAGGGTAGGAGCGGCGCTGGGAAACCTACACATTGCTCAGGGGCCAGAGCAACTCCCCCCCCCCCCCCCCCATCCTTCCCACCTCTCGCAGTGGACATCGGGTGTAAGATGGAGGTCGTGTGTGTTTGTCGTAGGAGGCAGTGACGTTCAGGGATGTGGCAGTGGCCTTCACGGAGGAGGAGCTGGGACTGCTGGACTCTGCCCAGAGGAAGCTGTACCAGGATGTGATGTTAGAAAACTTCAGGAACCTGGTCTCCGTGGGTGAGGACAGCCCCCCTCTGGAGTATCTTTGTGACCTTTGGGGGCTCTTGAGATGGTTCTCTGAGTTTGGGGAGTGAACTTTTCCATTTCCTACGGGACATAGGATGTCTCTGGTCTTTGTGAACGGGATCTTTCAGGTCTTTTTTTTTGGGTTTGGTAAAGAACTATAAATGGACTATGTATACTGCTACGCTTTGCCTATTCGATTTCAGATTTCACTCCTATCCCATTAATGCATTATAAAACTGGTTTATTGAGGTCTGTGAGCAACTTTGAATGAAATAAATAAGGTATAGGATATCAGCTTCTGAGGACGCATTGCAGCAAAAACTGGCTGAGTGCAGGACTGTGTGAGGGCCAGTGGGAGGGATTTAGTGAATACGGACATTGGTCAGAAATAGAGCATTCAAACGTTGTTTCAATAGTACATATCTTTAGGTATGTATTTGGGTCATGAAATAAATGCTATGTATTTAGCTTTTGGGTCATGATTTAAAACAGGTTGGAAAAACACAACTTTCGATGCCTCGAATATGCAGTTGGAACTCAAAAAGTTTCCAGTAAATTTTAGCCCTCGTGTGTTCGTTCTTTGTTTTTAATTTTTTTTTTAACGTTTATTTATTTTTGAGAGAGAGAGAGACAGAGCAAGAGTGGGGGGAGGGCAGAGAGAGACACACACAGAATCTGAAGCAGGCTCCAGGCTGTCAGCGCTGAGCCCGATGCGGGGCCCGAACTCATGAACTGTGAGATCATGACCTGAGCCGAAGTTGGCCGTTTAACTGACTGACCCACCCAGGCGCCCCTCTCGTGTGTTCGTTCTAACTCGTGACTTTGCATGTTCTTAGGACACCAATCCTTGAAACAAGATAAATGGCGTATAGAAAGAGAAGAGAAGCTTTGGTCGATGAAGACCGCAGCCCAGATGGAGAGAAATGTGGGTAAGAACCAAGCACGTGTGAGTTCTGACAGTTTCCTGACCATCCTTGTTGTTTCTCGCCACCCCTGTGCTGTTGTCCGTGTCCAGTGGCCACAGCTCTTTCCTGGATTGTGTGACTCCTCCTACAGTCTGTTCTTCAAGTAGCAGCCAGAGTGATCCTTTGTAACTTCAGGCCAGGTTAGGCTAGTCTTCTGTTCAGAATTCTCTTACGGCTTCGTTTACGTAGAATGAGAACCACTGACAACAGCCTCCGGAACGTCCTCTGTGGTCTGCCGTTCATCCCCCACTGCCTTTCCGAATACATCCGTCCTCCCTCTTGCCCCATCTTTTCTGCCTACAGCGTCCGCTCTGCCGTTCCCCAGACCCGCAAAGGAAGCTTCTGCCTCAGAGCCCTTCACTCGTTCTCCTCTCTGCCTGGAATACTCTTCCACCTCCAATCCTTCAGGCCCCTTCTCTCCTTCTTTTGGGTCACTCAGTTTTAATATCATGTTTGGGCTCTGACCACCCTGTCAAAAATGCCTTCCCCTCTCTACTCTCTGTGCCCTGCTTTATTCTGTGTCTGAGCCCTGGTCCTCACCTCACATATATTTTTGTTCATTGCTTATTACCTTTCTCTCCTCACTAGAGTGTAATTTTTAAAAGTGGGGGGATTTTTCTGTTTCTTGTTCACTATCCTTAGTGCTTAGAACAGTCCTGGTACATGGCAGGGGATCTGTAAATATTTGTTGAATAAATGAATGAGTTCCCGTAGAGGGAAACCTGCCTTCCATGGAGATAGCTGATAGGTGGTGAACAGATCCACATGAATAGGGGATATTGCAAACCATTTTTTGTCTTTAAATAAATTCCTGACCTAATTCCGATGTTTCTGGTTCCCCTGGTATACGTGCGTGTGCATGTGTGTGTTTGCCTTTCTGTACAAATTGACCCGCACCAACTTGTACAGAACCCTATACAGAACCTGCAGCGCTGTCATTATAACCAAACTGAATAACATTCTTTCCCTGTGACTTTCCATTAGTAGCAGAGCATATTCGTTTGGGGAGGAATTTTTTTTAATTGTGAATTCTTCTGTCCAATTAGGCAGCTCCTCCATAGAAGGGAAAATATTCAGTTTCCGTGTCTCTTGTATCAGAGAATGAAAGGTCTCAGAAAATAGCAAGCTTGTGAGTTAGCCTTTCCCTTAAAAGATTTGCCCAACTGCATCCCATTTGCTGCTTCCAAAATCCACAGATATAATAAGAAGTGGATCTTAATGTTGTTACCTCAGACATTGTGTTTGTGTATGTATTTAAATGTATGACTTTTGAAGGCGTTTCGTATAATGACACCTTTATTGCTTGTGATGATTCTCTAATCGTTTCTGATCTGTTTCTTCTAAATATTGTAAGCTATGGAATTGATTTCCCAGCTCACTAAGAAACCATTCTTCACTTTGAAAATTGTTCTTGTTGAAGACCAATGGATCTATATCCACAATTTTTCCACGCTGTCTTCAAAGAGTCGGCATTCGTCCCTGGCCTCTAAATTTGATTCTTACTTGGCAGGGTAGTGTGGGGAGGGTGATTAGGGTACATTTAGAGAGATAGTACAGGGGCGCCTGGGTGGCTCAGTGAGTTAGGTGTCCGACTTCGGCTCAGGTCATCCATGATCTCACGGCTGGTGAGTTTGAGCCCCGCGTCGGGCTCTGTGCTGACAGCTCGGAGCCTGGAGCCTGCTTCAGATTCTGTGTCTCCCCCTCTCTCTGCTCCTCCCCTGCTCATGCGCGTGTGCTCTCTCGCGCGCTCTCTCTCTCTCTCTCTCTGTCTCTCAAAAAATAAAAACATTAAAAAAAATTTTAGATAATACAAAAGTCTCAGAAGGATCTAGTGCATAAGTGTTCATGCTTTTCTTTCTTTAGCACCTTTGATTTTCTCCTCACTACCCCCTTGGTGTACTGCTGCCTCTGGTGCTGCCTTTCACTTTCTTAGTAATCTATATTTACCCGTCCTTTTCTTATTTCAAAAAATGTTTTATTTTTATTTTTTTTTTAATTTTTATTTACTTATTTATTTAAACATTAACTTATTTTTGAGAGACAGAAAGACAGAGCATAAGCAGGGGAGGAGCAGAGAGAGGGGGAGACACAGAATCTGAAGCAGCCTCCAGGCTCTGAGCTGTCAGCACAGAGCCTGATGTGGGGCTCGAACCCACAAACCGGGAGATCATGACCTGAGCTGAAGTTGGACACTTAACCAACTGAGCCACCCAGGCGCCCCTCAAAAATGTTTTTAAATGTTTATTTTTGAAAGAGAGAAAGAGCACAAGCGGTGGGGGCGGAGAGAGAGGGAGACACAGAATCCAAAGCAGGGTCCGGGCTCCGCGCTGTCTGCAGAGAGCCTGAGGTGGGGCTCGAACCCACGAATGTGAAATCATGACCCGAGCCAAAGTCGGTTGCTTAACCGACTGAGCCACCCAGGCACCCCTTATTTCAATTTTTTTTGTTTTAATGTTTATTTATTTTTGAGAGAGAGAAACAGAGACAAGAGTGTGAGCAGGGGAGGGGCAGAGAGAGAGGGAGACTCAGAATCCAAAGCAGACTCCAGGCTCTGAGCTGTCAGCAAAGAGCCTGATGCAGGGCTTGAACTCAAAAACCATGAGATCATGACCTGAGCCGAAGTCGGACACTCACCCGACTGAGCCACCCAGGTGCCCTTTCTTTTCTTACTTCAAATACTTGTAAAAGTTCTTTGGCTCCTCTGTCCTGTTCACACTTAAACTGGGATTTATAATTCTAATTATCATCATCATCATCATCATCATCATCATCATCTCAGACCTCAAACTGGGATTCATCTATGCATGCGCTTCTCGAGTGCCTGCTAACTGCGACGCACTGTCAAAAGCTGTCAACACTGCAACACGCTTGTCCTTACTGATCATGCATTGTGGTGGGAAAGACCTGTCATTTCTGACATGATTTAAATGGTATGTCAGATGGCAGTAATTTTGTTTCAAGTAGGTTTCATTGATGCTAAGCGGTTGGGAGTTTAATGGACTACCTCTTGGTTTCTATCAGTATATAAGCCAGAGTATTTCATACGTGGTGAAAAGATAAGCCGGACCATCCTGAGGTTCAGTAAAGTCTTGTACTGTGTCCTAAGTGTGAAATCTTGACCCTGAACAGTGCTTTCACTTGTCCTCATGTCTGAATTCTGTCCCTATAGGAGGGAACAGTCAAAGTGAGCTGAGGACTCTTCAAGACAGAGGACCACGTGAAGAGCTTTCCTGCTGGCAAATCTGGCAACACATCGCAAGTGACCTAACCAGATGGCAGAACTCCATGAGAAATAGTTCTCAGTTTTACAAGCAGGGTGATTCCCCCTGCCAGCTTGGAGCGGGACTGTCTATTCAAATTTCTGAAGATGAGAACTGTATGCTAAATTGTAAAGTGGCTGGTCCCGGTGGTACTGAAAACTCAGAGTTTCCAATTCTGAGAGTCCAGGACTCTTGGAGGAAAACGTCTTTGACTGAGTCGCAGAGTTATCAGAACAGATATCAGCAAACGTCCATGAAAAATCATCTGTGTCGGTGTAAACGAGATGTTGACGCGATCGGTTGGATTTCCCATCCCCTTAATCATGGAATACACAGAAGTGACAAATCTTATTGCCACGATGATTATGAGAAAGACGGCGTGAAGGTTTCAGCATTGAACCAGGATAGTGTGATTCACACAGGACAGAAACCTTACCGATGTAATGAATGTGAAAAAACCTTCAGTGACCTCTCCACCTTTGATCTTCATAAACAGTTACACTCAAAGGTGAAGCCTCATACATGTAGTGAGTGTGGGAAAGGCTTCCGTTATAGCTCAGTTCTTCGTATTCATCAGAGAGTTCACGTGGGACAGAAAGGCTATACGTGTGGTGAGTGCGGCAAGGGATTCGGTCAGAAC
The DNA here is from genome assembly GCF_046562875.1 of Panthera onca. Lineage (NCBI taxonomy): Eukaryota > Metazoa > Chordata > Mammalia > Carnivora > Felidae > Panthera > Panthera onca. Next base: position 12,163,955 of record NC_138353.1, on the reverse strand, counting down.
CCACTTCCGCAAACCCATCGGAATGTCCACACTGTAGAGAAGCCATTCAGATGTGAGGACTGTGGGAAAGCCTTTGGTCGTAGATCAGCACTTACTGTTCATTGCAAAGTCCACACAGGAGAAAAACCTTACAGTTGTGAGGAGTGTGGGAGGGCCTTCAGTCAGGCCTCTCATCTGCAGGACCATCAGAGGGTCCACACTGGGGAGAAACCATTCAGATGTGATGCGTGTGGTAAAAGCTTCAGTCGGAATTCACATCTTCAATCCCATCAGAGAGTCCATACAGGAGAGAAACCATACAAATGTGAGGAGTGTGGGAAGGGCTTCATTTGTAGCTCAAATCTATACATTCATCAGAGGGTCCACACAGGAGAAAAGCCCTACAAATGTGAGGAATGTGGTAAAGGCTTTAGTCGGCCTTCAAGTCTTCAGGCCCATCAGGGAGTCCACACTGGAGAGAAATCCTACATATGTAACGTGTGTGGTAAAGGCTTTACTCTGAGTTCAAATCTTCAAGCCCACCAGAGAGTCCATACAGGAGAAAAACCATACAAATGCAATGAGTGTGGGAAGAGCTTCAGGAGGAACTCCCATTATCAAGTTCATCTGGTAGTCCACACAGGGGAGAAACCCTACAAATGTGAGGTATGTGGGAAGGGCTTCAGTCAGAGTTCATATCTTCAAATCCATCTGAAGGCCCACAGCGTGGAGAAACCTTACAAGTGTGAGGAATGCGGGCAGGGCTTCAATCAGAGTTCCCGACTTCAGATTCACCAGCTGATCCACACCGGAGAGAAGCCACACAAATGTGAAGAGTGTGGGAAGGGATTCAGTCGTAGAGCAGATCTCAAAATTCACTGCAGAATCCACACAGGAGAGAAACCGTATAATTGCGAGGAGTGTGGGAAGGTATTCAGGCAGGCCTCGAATCTTCTGGCTCATCAGAGAGTCCACAGCGGAGAGAAACCTTTCAAGTGTGCGGAGTGCGGGAAGAGCTTTGGTCGCAGTTCACACCTGCAAGCCCACCAAAAAGTGCACACTGGAGAAAAGCCGTACAAGTGTGAGGAGTGTGGGAAGGGCTTCAAGTGGAGCTTGAATCTGGACATGCATCAGAGGGTCCACACAGGAGAGAAACCCTACAAGTGTGGGGAGTGTGGGAAGCACTTCAGTCAGGCCTCGAGTCTTCAGCTGCATCAGAGCGTCCACACCGGAGAGAAACCGTACAAATGTGATGTGTGCGGCAAGGTCTTCAGCCGCTCTTCACAGCTACAGTCTCATCAGAGAGTTCACACGGGGGAGAAACCTTACAAGTGTGAGACCTGTGGTAAGAGCTTCAGCTGGCGATCCAACCTTACCATTCATCACAGAATCCACGCCGGTGATAAATCTTATAAAAGCAGTAGGAGTGGTAAGAACAGCAGAGAATCTACACAGGAAAATAGTTGCATAAAATGATGTTTTAAAAAGAAAACCCCAGTGTCCCGTGAATTCTTCCAATCATGAAGTTCAAAAGAACTTGTTTGTTTCACTAAAGTCCGTGTTCAGCCCCAGCTTAACATATCCCAGTAGTCAGGAGGCCATGCAGCAGAGGATGCTTGTGGGTTGTATAGCGAAATACAGCTTGAACTTTGAGCTTTATTATTAAATACTATTCAGGGGAGAGGCTTTGGAAAGTACGAGTTTTATCAGGCCTTGTACAAAAGTCTGATGGACATGCTAGAATGAATGCCCGTTAGAATGTAAGCTCCATAAATGCAGCGACTTGTTCTGGATCTGCAGAGTCTTAACATGCTGGGGACCTTGGAGGTGCTCAGTGTTTGTTAAATTAATGAATGGGGGAAATGGTATATTTGAAAATTGTGTTGAGATCACCTCCGGAATTTCACAAGAATTTATATTCAGAAGAGGTGACCTAAAATCGGCCTTAATAAAATTAGTTCAGGGAGGCAGTTGAACTGTGACCACTCAGTACTGCGGTCTGTCCTGGTAGTTTGACGTTGCCCTGTTGTGATGAGCTCCTGTCTTCAGCCTCTCATCAGGTTGGGTCTTATCATTGGACCTTGAACTTAGTCTGCATAAAATCAATAGAATCCCAGACAGTTACCTTTTGTGACAGCATAGACCAAAAAATTGCTGATCTTACAATAATAAGACCTTAACACTGTCGATTATTATTTTCAAGAAGGTCAAAGCAGGGGTTTAAGTGTCAAAGTTCCACTAATGACACACATCTCTTAGTAAATGTTGAATTGATCATTGGTGTCTTATTCTCCATATTTCCATCCAGACTTTGACGTCATTGCCTTCTAAGGGTTTTAGCATTACTTTCATCAAAACTTAGGTAGAGAGGCTATTTGAAGTAGATTACTTTTGTCAAGTTCTCTATCCCATTACTGCGTCCTCTCCCCACCCTGAGAAAGAAGGAAAGAAAAATTATTTGTTGGAATTTGAGAATTTCCTCAAACACATTGACCATTGAGGCATGACTGACTTTCACGCTTTTTCCTAGCAGTGGATTGAATAATTGCTTTTTGTTTTGAAACTGGTCAGTATTTATCAAAATGTAGAATGTGGAATCCCTTTGATCTGGAGAAGGTAGAATATGAACTTATGATTTGGAGTTTCAAATAGAAAAGGTCAGTAGCACATCAGTGCTGTTAACTAAATTTTTTTTTTCTTTAACATTTATTCATTTTTTGAAAGACAGAGCAAGGGTGGGGGAGGGGCAGAGAAAGAGGGAGACACAGAATCCAAGGCAAGCTGGAGGCCCTGAACTGACAGCACAGAGCCCGGTGCGGGGCTCAAACTCACAAACCGCGAGATCATGACCTGAGCTGAAGCCGGATGCTTAACCGACTGAGCCACCCAGGTGCCCCGTAACTAAATTTTTTAAAAGTGGAAATAAATGTTCATCAGTAGGGATTTATATAAATATGTTTTGATATACAATAACATTCATTAAAATGATGGCTAAGGCTTAAAGCCAAGACAAGAATGTAACAGTTTAAGGCAGTTTAGGGACATCAAGTACCTTAATCAAACGTGTGTGTGTCTATGAATGTGTTAATAATGCATCCAGTCATGTGAAGGGATATTTATGTTATGTAAATAGTGGCAAGGAGATTCTCAGAGATTTTATAGTATTTAACTCAGATTTTTCGTTGAGCATCAGTTTTATAGTAAAATACTGTTATTTTACAGCAGCAGAGTAAGCTGTGTAAAATATAACTTTAAAAATTTCTAAGAACATATCTCTTACAGTAAAATCATATCATCATGTGGCATGTAAGGCCAAAATTAAGGAATAGAACCCTGGAAATCAGTTGTAAAAAGAAAAAAAAAATTCTGTAGTCATTCAAAGATACAGATACATATAGTGAGCGTAACTGTGTATTTGTAATTAATATATTTGAAGCTTAGGCGTAAATCCATGTGGCTTAGAAGATTCTAGTGTAATTCCAACAGTGGAGATTTGTACATCCCCTACTTCTTGTCAGACTTCCCTACTGGGTGAACGGAATCCCACAGTACTGGCTTGCTCTGATTAGGGTGGTAGCTGGCTCTTTCCAGACACCATGAAACAGAGAACCTTGAGCTGTGGGAGAAAAGGGATGATGAAAAACTTGTTTACGGAGCAACTGGGCAAATCTTGACGATGGAGAACGAAAGTACATCTGTTCTGAGGTAAAATTTAACAAAGATTTCCTAAGGAAAAGATGTGCATAGGGGAGCCTCTAGCATGATGGAAGCAAGCTGTGTGAGCAGGTTTGAATATCATTTCTACTTAGTCATTTTACTGATTTTTTTTTTAATTTGTTTTTTTTAACATTTATTTATTTTTGAGACAGAGAGACAAAGCATGAACGGGGGAGGGGCAGAGAGAGAGGGAGACACAGAATCGGAAGCAGGCTCCAGGCTCCGAGCCATCAGCCCAGAGCTCTACGCGGAGCTCGAACTCACGGACCGCGAGATCGTGACCTGAGCTGAAGTCGGACGCTTAACCGACTGCGCCACCCAGGCGCCCCTAATTTTTCTGATTTTTAATGCTTATTTGGTTAAATGGCTTTGCTCAGCAATGGAGATTTTATATATATATATATATATATATATATATATATATATATATATATATATATATACATATACATACACACACACATACACACACATATATATACACACACACATACATATGTATATATACATATACATTATATATACACCTATATGTATATATAATGTATATAATGTGAAAGGTTTCCAAGTTGATTTCTTGGACCACACCTTCACATGCTATGTGAAGTCCATGCTGCCTCAAATTGCATTAGATATGAGAAATCCTAGGCCTTGCATGTTTTGTTTTGTTTAATGGATACCAGGATAGCCTGTCATTTCAAGGTAATTTGTAGTTTAATGGGTTAAACCAAAGTTTGGCAAGGTATTGAAAGCTTTATTGGAACATAGCAACGCCCATTTATATATCATCCGTGACCGTTTTCTCATTGCAGTGACACTTTAGTAGTGACAAACACTGGCCCACAAAACCTAAAATACTGAACTTTCTGGCCCTATACAGAAAATGCCTGTTAATCCCTGTGTTAAACCAAAGACATTTGTCTCCCATACCTGGAAAGACTACAAGTAGAACAGAACTTAAACCTGGTTCAGTCAGGATTTCAGAATGGTTTCCTTTTGATTCTTTATCTGCCCTTCTGGTTGATCTTGTTCTTTTGGGTTGGCCCAAAGATGCTGGTAGCAGTGGGGACTACCTGTTTCTTCACAGTCAGTGAAAGAGAATTTCCTTTGTAATACTGGGTAGTTCACTACTCTCTCCCAGTGTGCCTGGCTCCTCTGACCTTGACTCCCATCTACATAAAGATTAAACCTCTAGCTGTGTATCCAGTTCCATTGGCTTTTGTAGGCCATTCGGTTTCAACTCCCACTTGACACCATGGGCCCACACTCATGGCCTCTGGAGGATTTTCCTATCTTAGATTTGAACTTGGCTACATATTAATACTTTGAGGGCTTGTTGTAAAGAGTTGGCTTTTTTCTTTTTCTTTCTTTTTTTTTTTTTTTTTTTTTTTTTTAACAAAAAGGAGACCCAAAGTCAAATTCAGTAAGCAGCTGAATGATAACACATCGATTCACAAACTTGTAGATTCTCTTATGGTACAGAGCATCAAAGGGAAGGACTAGAATCCTGAAAAATTGAGGAAGAAATATATGGGTAGATCCCAACAAAACGGAGGCCTTTGATCTCTAAACTTAGGTGAGCCTCCTTTGCCATTAGAAGGAAGCCTTTTTCTCTCTTCTGATGTAGTTTTTTCTTGCCTGAAGAACCTGTTATGATCTCCCCCAAGATGGGTTCCTTGCAGGAAACTAGATCCTTAAGACTTTTCTCTACTGCCTCTCATTTTTCTAGACCTGTTAATCATAACTAAATCCTTGCAGGGAAGGGGAAAGTAGTGGGAGTGGAGGGAGCCATCAGGTATAAAGTATAACCATGAGGAGATGCTATACCTTGCCAAAATATTTTTATATAATTTGTATCAATAGAAACCTGAGAAATCTATATGGTTGTGGGTCTTAAGGGTATGGAATCAGGCGGAAGTAATATAATATTGGAGTAGGGTGGATTTGGTTTTGTTTTTTTATTTTTATTTTTTTTTTTACATTTATTTTATTTTTGAGACAGAGAGAGACAGAGCATGAATGGGGGAGGGTCAGAGAGAGGGAGACACAGAATCTGAAACAGGCTCCAGGCTCTGGGCTGTCAGCACAGAGCCCGACGCGGGGCTTGAACTCACGGACCGCGAGATCATGACCTGAGCCGAAGTCAGCCGCTTAACCGACAGCCACCCAGGCGCCCCTGGATTTGTTGATATGAGTGCACTGAACATCAATTTCAGACTGTTTGAGCATCTGTGAATGCCTTCAACAGTTTGTTCAGTAAAATGACTAAAACCTGAACCTAAAGTTATCCTATATACACTAAAGTCAAAATGCTAGAACTTTTTTTTTTTTTTTTTTTTTTTTATTTATTTATTTTTGGGACAGAGAGAGACATAGCATGAACGGGGGAGGGGCAGAGAGAGAGGGAGACACAGAATCGGAAACAGGCTCCAGGCTCCGAGCCATCAGCCCAGAGCCTGACGCGGGGCTCGAACTCACGGACCGCGAGATCGTGACCTGGCTGAAGTCGGACGCTTAACCGACTGCGCCACCCAGGCGCCCCAAAATGCTAGAACTTTATAAGTATGTTGTAAAATATTTTCTCAACCTTGACACAACTGACATTTTGGACTGGATAGCTCTTTGGTGTTGGGGGCTGTCCTGTGCACTGTAGCATCTCTGCAGCAGCATCTCTGGCCTCTACCCACTAGATGCCAGTTTCACCCCCCCCCCCCAACAGCTGTAACAATAAGAAATGTCTCAGGACACTGCCAAATGCCCCAGGGTGGGGGACAAAATTGTCCCCAGCTAAGAACTGCTGTAGAAGGTATACAAAGACATGGGAATGTCAGACTGCTGAAGTGAATTTGTCATGTAAGACCCTCTCAACATGTGTGCCCTGGGAGGGTTTAAAGAACACTGCCTTTGCCAAAGATTTAAGAAGTTCATTGGTGAGGGGAGCATTGGCAGTCTTGGTGAATGAGTCCATTCCCATTTCCAGAGCATCTTAAAGACCAGGCTAGGTTCCCTTGAGGAAAGCATCCGATATACTGCCAAAAGTATATACCATAAATTGTTCTAGACTTCCTCAAAGTGACTTGCAGCCATATTTATGGAAATTTTGCATTAGATAAGTGGAAATAAGTAGAATACGGAGGGATTACTGGACAGTAGACATGACATTAATTCCTGGAACCTCAAATGCATTGTGCCCACCAGTTAGTAGTTGGGGCTTATAAACAACAAATAATAACCTAACTTTTGCTCAGGTCCATATGTGGTGATCTGAATAGGTCCTTGAACCCATTGTATTGTTATTTCCCAAGTTCCAGAATGCCGAATTGCAATAGAAATACCCAACCACCGGCAGAATTCTCACGTTGGTTCCCTCACCCATGAGACAAAGGCTATTTTGGTAAGAAAGGACAAATAAACACTGTAACTGCCTTGTATGTACCAAAATAGAAAAACAAAAGAAATGCCATATTATTCAAGGGATTCTAGAGATTAGTGCCACAGCAGTATCTTGAAAGTCATAGATAGGAGTCCTGTTATTCTATCATATCCCTCTAGTTTACTCATTAAAAAAAATTTTTTAATGTTTATTTTTGGGAGAGACAGAGACAGTGTGAGTCAGGGAGGGACAGAGAGGGAGACAGAGAATCCAAAGCAGGCTCCAGGCTCCGGGCTGTCAGCACAGAGCCTGATGCAAGGCTTGAGCCCACGAACTGTGAGATCATGACCTGAGCTGGAGTCGGATGCTCAACTGACTGAGCCACCCAGGCGCCCCTAATTTACTTATTTGACCTGTGCAAAAAGACAGATGGATCTTGGGGGAATGACCTGGGATTATTGTAAATTTAATTAGGACTTGACATCACTTGTAGCGTCAGATGAGGTTTTATTGCTGGAGCACGTCAATCATCTGCTGGCACCTGATATGCAGCCATTACACCAACATGCTTTCTTTTTCTTTTTTTTCCCTATACCTGTTCCTATACCTGTTTGAATGTTAGTAAACGTTCAAAGAAGTTGAGTTTCATCTGGTAGGGCCATCAATACACTCTCATAGCTCCAGCTCAGGGCTACACCGACTTTCCAGTCTTCATAGTTTAGTTCCAAGGATTGGCCAACTACAATCCATGGGTCAAATCTGGCTGCCACTTGTTTTTTGTAAATAAAACTTTATTGAAACATAGCCATGACGACTCTATGCATATTGTCCACAGTGCTTTCATGCTAAGATGGCAGAGTTGAGTAGTTGTGACAGAGATCTGTGTGGTCTGCAAAGCCTAAAATATTTACTATCTGGTTCTTGACTGCAGTAATTTTGTGACCCCTGATATATATCTGATGAAGTATGAAGTGTCTGACAGGTAGGGTCACTGCACGGAGCTTACAGCATACATATTTAGGATTTGGGAACAAAATTAAGCCATTCTCTGCTGATAGCATTAATCCTGAGAAAGCAACTTCTGGGTTTTTCAATCCCTAATTGAAACTATCTGGCCATAAAATTACCATGTGATGAAGCCATAAATTTGAGTATACCAGCAGCTATACTGGTGCTGATGTTGAAGTGATCCATATGAGGTTGGGCCTAAACAGAAGTCACAAGTAAGCTGCATGAACGAGTGACTCAGGTTTCCATAGCTCCAGTTCTTGCTACTGTGAGTCCCATCTTTCAACCCATGCCTGTGGCTTCATGAGGAGGTGTCTGTGATCAGCTGAATGAGAAGGGAACATTTTGGTGCTGTTCTCCAAAGAGAACTACCCAGGCCCCTGCTAGGAATTTGATTACACAAGACCACTTCCATCATGGAAGGGACAGCATTTTGTTTTCACTGGAGAAAAGTTGCTTTTAGATATGGAACTGCCTTTCCCGGTCCAGTGCTTCTGCCAGAAACACCATCTGTGGACCTCACAAACTGCTTTATTCTCTCTCATGATATTCCATCCACCATTGCTTGTGACCAGGCAAAGAATTTTACAAAAAGAAAAAAGAATTGTAGCAAAATTAATGTTCACAGGATTCACTGATCTTACACGATGTTCCCCATTAACAATTCTGCTTCAGAAGCTGGATGAGCTGGGCTTCTCAGAATTCCTAAACTCTGATTTCTCCTCCCACATTTGTGTAAAGTCTAATTCCTATTTTTTTTAATGTTTATTTCTTTTTGAGACAGAGAGAGAGGGAGACACAGAATCCGAAGCAGTCTCCAGACTTGAGCTGTCAGCACAGAGCCCGATGTGGGGCTTGAACTTAGGAAATGCGAGATCATGACCTGAGCTGAAGTCAGATGCTTAACCGACTGGGCCACCCAAATGCCCCAAATCTAATTTCTTTTTTAAAATACACTTATCTCTAAAGTCATAATGACACAACTTTTCTGATTGAACCCTGGGTGATATTGAACCCTGCAGTGTAAGTGCCTGACATTAGCCTATTGATTCCTGAGGCATCCGCTTAAAAAGATACTCATTTTGAATAAACATATTGCCAGCTATATGGCAGTTTCTAGCAAAACAACCAGATAAGGAACTAGGCCACCCACATTCATGAACTTCCCTTTCAGAAACCCTGGGTGACCCTGTCTCTACTCTCCCATCCCCTAATCCCACTTGTATGTTTCAAATAATTAAGTGAACTCTTGTGAAACCCCAGACACCCCACCCTTGGACCCAATTAAACGCAGAGCCCCAGGTCTCAGCTTGCTCTTTCTCTCTGATCTCGCTGTGTGGTCCTTTGGCATACCATGTACCCTCCAGGACATGGGAGTTATAAATCTTACTCCTGGTTTTTTGCTGAAGTGTGTCCTGTGATCATAATAACCAATAAGGGCTGGTCCAGCCACAACATTGGCCCCAGTTGGGGAAATGTCTGTGGGGCTCTATACAAGTAATACAGAGTCTGGGCCAGTACTTCAGGCATCCATAACCAAGACCATTACCATCAGTAGGCTCTAACAGACACAACAAACCATTTCTGCTGCTCCTTTTCAGTTACTACCCACCCGCCTCAAGTGCACTTCCCTAACTTCTATTACTATTGACTACGTTTCCTTTTGTTTATCTTTACATAAATGGGATTACGTTGCATATATTCTTTTGTGCCCCGCTTGTTTTGCTCAACATCGTGTTTGTGAGCTTGAGCCATGTTGCTGTTTATAAGCAATTGTTTACGTGTTTACTGTAGAGCAGGGGTAGGCAAACTACATCCTAGGGGCCAAATCTTGCGTATATTTTGGGATGTGTGTGTAGTGTGTTTATTTTTCTGCTTGCTGGAAGTGGAATTGCATGTCATGGGTGATGCATATATTTAATTCTAGCAGACACTGCCAAACATTTTCCAAGTCGCTGAACTAATGTACACTCTCACATGCAAAGTGATAGAGTTATGGTTGCGCCATATCCTTGTCAACACTTAGTAGTTTGCTTTTGGACTTGTTTAAGAATTTTATTGCCCTATTCTAAGGTAACAAACATTCTCTCTTAGGTTTTATTCTTAAGGAGCGCCTGGCTGGCTCAGTCGGTTAAGCGTCTGACTTCGGCTCAGGTCATGGTCTCGTGGTCCGTGGGTTTGAGCCCTGCTTTGGGCTCTGTTCTGACAGCTCAGAGCCTGGAGCCTGCTTTGGATTCTATGTCTCCCTCTCTCTCTGCCCCTCCCCTGCTTGAGCTCTGTCTCTCTTGCTCTCAAAAATAAACATAAAATTTTTTTTAAGGTTTTATTCTTAAAAGCTTCATTATTTTACTTCTCAAAATTAGATCTACAGTCCTTATGAAAGTTATATTTGTAGATTCTGTGAAGTAGAAGTAAATATACTTTTCCATATGGATGTCCGATTGATGGAGGAACATACATAAAAATACTTCTCTCTCCCTCTATTGCAATGTCTCCTTTTCATGAATCAGGTGAAAGTGTCTGCTTTGATCTGGTCTCTATTCTCCTCCCTTTTTTATCTGGCCGTCTTTAAGCAAACACCACGCTGTCTCAGATACTTAGCTGTATAATATTATTTAATATCTGATCAGGCTTCCATTTTGTTGTCTTAACATTATCTTAACTATTTTTAGCCCTTTGCTTCTTTACAAAATTTTTATAACTACTGCATCAATTTCCAGGAAAAAAAAGTATTTCTTTTTTTTTTTTTTTGATGTTTTTTTAAAATTTTTTTAATTTTTGAGACAGAGAGAGACAGAGTATGAGCAGGGGAGGGGCAGAGAGAGAGGGAGACACAGAATCTGAAGCAGGCTCCAGGCTCTGAGCTGTCAGCACAGAGCCCGACGCGGGGCTCTAACTCACAGACCGTGAGATCATGACCTGAGCTGAAGTCAGACGCTTAACCGACTGAGCCACCCAGGCACCCCAGTATTTCTTTTTTTGAGAGAGATAAAATGCAAGTGGAAGAGAGGGGCAGAGGAAGAGAGAAAGAGAATCTAATCAGGCTCCATGCTCAGTGCAGAACTTGACATGGGGCTCAGTTCTACAACCCTGGGATCATGACCTGAACAAAACTCAAAAGTTGGATGCTCAATAGACTGAGACCCCCAGGTACCCCATAAAGCCAGCATTTCTATTGGGTTTGCACTGATATTGTAGATCACTATAGTAGTTTAGCATATTTTAAATTATGGAATTTTCTATCCATAAATAGCACTACTCGTTTTTAAGCATTTCTTTTGTATATGCAGAAAAACAAAGTGGTTCCTCACCTAATAACACATGCATTGGTAGGCTCCAAAAGGATTAAAGGCCCTACATATAAAGGATAAATTATAAAGTTGATTTTAAAAATTTGAAACTTGGGAGTTTCAAAAGCACAGAAATTAAGACAAAGTTTGTTAAATTGATTTCTTCATCATTAAGGTTGTTTATCCAATGTAGGACACGATAAATGAATTTTAAAAATCCAGTTAGGGTGCCAAGACAACTCAATGGCAAAAGAACAGTCTCTTCAACAAATGGCGCTGAGACAATGGATATACACATGCAGATGAAGTTGCACCCCGTACCACGCACAATTTTCAAAAACCAACTCAAAATGGATCAAGGACCTAAATGTAAGAACCAAACATTATAAAACTTTTAGCATTAGTCAGTGGTTTCTTGATATGACATGGAGGCACAAGGAACAACAATAAAAGATAGATTTATAGGACATCATCAGAATTAGAAACTTTTGTGTCTCAAAAAATACCACCAGGAAAGTGAAAAGACATCCACAGAATGGGAGAAAAAAATATTTGTTTTCATATCATATATGAAGTTGTATCTCTTATAATGAAGTTATAACTGGAATGAATATATAAAGATCATTTACAATTTGGTAATAAAAGACAAATAGCCCACATCATCAATAAAAAGACAGATGGCCCAATTAAACCATGTGCCAAAACATTTGGGAATAGACATTCTTCCAAAGAAGATATACAAATGGCCCGTGAGCACATGAAAAGATGGTCAACATTAGGAAAATGTAAATCAAAACCATAATGAGATAGCACTCCACATTCATCAGATTGGCTATATACAAAACAAAACAAAACAAAACAAAACAAAACAAAACTTGATAATAAAATGATTGGAAGTGGAGAAATTGAAACTGCCATACGCTGTGAGTGGAGATGTTTTGGAATGTGCAAAGGCTTTGGAAAATCAGTCCAGCACTTTTTCAAAAGGTTAAATTAGCAGGGCGCCTCGGTGGCTTCGTTGGTTGAGCATCCAACCCTTGATTTCAGCTCAGGTAATGATCCCAGGGTGGTTGGATCAAAACCCCACACTGAGCCCTGTTTGGAGCCTGATGTTGGGCTCTGCACTGGCCATGGAGCCTGGTTAAGATTCTCTCTCTCTCTCTCTCTCTCTCTCTCTCTCTCTCTCTCTCTCTCTTTCCCTCTCCCTCTTTTTCTCTCTTCCTCCCTCTCCCCTTCACACACGCTTTCTCTCTCTCTCTCTTGAAAATAAAAAAGATTAAACTAGCTATTATTTATAAATATAAGTATATGAATATGCTGTGAACCATCAAATGCACTCCTTAGATATGTGTCCTAAGTAAATTATCATACATTTGTATAGGAGTATGGAGACATATCACATCATTATTGCCAATGGAAAACTGGGTATCTTTCATGGAAGAGTAAATAGATAAGATGTTGTGTGTGAATTTTATAAAATAAATTAGATGTATGCTAAAAACATGGACAAATCTTAAAGATATAATACTGAATGAAGAAAGTTAAAAAAATCAATTAAGTTTTATAACACAATACTGATGTGTTTTTGGAGTGATGATGGGGTCCAGAGCCAACGACCAAGAAAGAATTCTTTAGATGTCTTTGGTGCAAAAAGATGATTTTACTAAATAAAGGGGACATGATCAGTGGGTAGAAAGAGCTGCACTGGGATTGTGAGGAGTGACTGATTGTATACCTGGGAGTTGAGGGGGTGGGTAAAGGCAAGGGGAAGTTCCCAAAAGGATCTTCATATGCTAAAGAAGACTCACAAGATACTGGAGATCTTGCTATGGTTGAGCCAAAGTTATTTTTCCCTCTAGTAAGGCATTAACATTAAGAAAGATGGGAGTTTCTTGGAGGAATGTTTTACTCTGCCTATCTCAAGTATTTGTCAGTGGGCTGCAGGTTATAAACAAATTTAATTTTGTGTACATTTTCTTCTTGCCTTCGTTACCCACATCACTATGGAGGGGAGAATGACGTTGGGGCTCCAGGAAACTGAGTCTATAGGTTTCTGGCGATTTCCTTTTTTCTTATAAATCATTAAGACAGTTGCAAACTGATGGAGATTCGTGCCCTGCATGATCGTGATCTCCATCATTTAACCATTTGTTTTTCCCTTTCCTTTGTTCTTGGGCAGCTAGGGGTACCTGAGAAATGTTACACATATCCCACCTCGGGGGAGAGGGGAGAGTTGCATGGTGTTAGCTTTACCCTCAGCTTGCCTTTGGCTCCCTCATCAATACTACTTACATAAATTAAAAATATGTTCACACAAAAACACACCACACATATTCTGCATAAGAAGACACACAAAAAGAAATACAGCTGACCCTTGAACAACACAGGGGTTAGGGACACTAACCCACCCAGTAAAAAATCTGTGTATAACTTTTGACTTCCCCGAAACTTAATAGTCTACTATTGACCAGAGCATTACCAATAAACAATTAATATCTGTCATAGACTCTGGGTCTAAAGTTCTCTCTCGTCTAGCAAGAGAGCAGGATGCAGGATAAAAAGTGAGAGATGGTTAATGTCCAGGAAAAGACAAGAGCCCCGAATAAGTGTCTTTGCCCCATATTTATTAAGATCAAAAGGCTTACAAACACGATGGGTGTGCACAAAGAGATATTGAATCGGTGAACATTAGCTCATGGGCACGAGGGGAAAAGGGGGTTTTGAAGATACACAGTGTTTGGGGCTTGGGTCAATATAAAACAAAATCCTGGTGCCGGGAAGATTGGCAGATGGTTGTTAATGGCAGACAGGAGGTGCTGTATATGTTTATCTTAGCTAGCCTAGGGGATAAGACAGATAGGGGAAATAACCTCAAGGTTAACAAGGCACCTTTTCTTTTGTTAATCATCTCCACTCTGGGCAACTTCACTCGTAGCACAGTGGTCTATAACCCAATTTACCTGTTTACCTAATTTGTTCCTTCCCTCCTGCGAAAGCAGCTTTATGCTATAGCACTAAATTGGGGGGCGTTTTCGCCCTGAATGCCTAATCTTGCTTACCTCATATACCTTTGTATTGGGAGCCTTTGCACCCCTCTCTATTCTGGGGTGCCTTTGCATCTCCCTATTCTTTGTGCCTTTACACCTCCCTATTCTGGGTTGCTAATCTTGTTTACCCAAACTCGGGTGTGAGCATCATATCGCTTTGTAATTCTTTATGCCTTGTTAACGCATTGGTGTAAGCCCAGGGGATTCCTAAGCTTATTCCCCACAAATATGTTGTGACATGTATTTTGAATATTGCACTGTATTTTCAAGTAAGCTAGAGAAAAAAATGTTATTAAGAAAATCATAAGAGAAGCGTTCCTGGGTGGCTCAGTCTTTAAGTGTCTGACTCTTGGTTTTGGCTCAGATCATGATCTCGTGGTTTCGTGAATTCGAACCCCAAGTCAGGCTCTGTCCTGGAAGTGCAGAGCCTGCTTGGGATCTTCTGTCCCCCTTTTTCTCTCCCTCTCCCCCTCTCCTGCTGTCTCTGTCTCATTAAAAATAAACTTTAAAAATTTTTTTAAAGAAAATCGTAAGAGAAAATACATTTATAGTACTGTACTGTATTTATTGAAAAAGAATCCACATATAAGTCTACCTGCACAGTTCAAACCTGTGTTGTTCGAGTCAACTGTACTTCAGATGAAATAATATCCTATGGGTCAGAGGAGCAAATGAAAGTGTTCGATGGGGAAAAGAAAGGAATAAATACAAAATTATTTTATCACATGTGTCCAGGATTTCAATTTAATTTTACTGAAAAAACGTTCTGCAATTTGCTTTAAAATACTCCCGCAAAAATCTTTTTAAAAAGTGTGAATAGGCTAAAAGGAACAAGAGTTCTTTTCAACGTACAAATGAAAGAAAAATAGATAAGAAATGTAAAGATTGAAAAAGAAGAAACAAAATTGTCATTATTTACCAATGGTGTGTTTATGTATTTAGGAAGTCTAAAATAATTTGCAACAAAGTTATTGGAATTGACAAGTAAATTTGACCAGTTTGCTGGATACAAGGCCCAGTACAATTTGATGAAAGGGGTGGTATTTAGCATTCTCTTCTGTTTTCTGTTCTCAAAGATAAAAATGTCAACATTTTATCACTAAGTATTATGTGTAATTGTTGTATACGTTTATTTTAGGTATCTTTCCACATTAAAAAAAGTTCAAGTTAGTTGACATATAGTGTAATATTGGTTTCAGGAGTAGAAACTGATTTTAGTTTTAAGCTGGAGTTTTCTAGGAGTTGATAACCATTTCACATGTATTTTCAAATTTATCATTGTAATGTTCTGCACGATGTTTTCGTAATATCTTTATTGATGTTTCCATTTTTATCACTGAAATTGGTAGTATGTCATTTCTGTCTTTTTTTTTTTCTTAGCCACTGTTACTGGACGTTGTCAATTTTATTGGTTTATTCATTGAATCGTCTTTTGGCCCTTCACAAAAACTTCAGTCTATTTTGTTTTCTATTTCATGAATTTATTTTCATCATTTCATTCCATCTACTTACTACAGTTTTTGTTTTCTGTTTATTAAATTCCTGAGATGGATGTTTCCATTTTAATTTTCAGCTTCTCTTCTGTTTTAGTAAATGCTCTCCAGACTCTACATTCTTCCTAAATATGTGTTAAAACTTCCCAGTCTAATTGTGAATGTTTTTCTCCCTATAATTCTGTCAGTTTTGCTTTTTAAAGTTTGCTTTTGATCATGCAAAGCTGTTATTCTTGATAATTTGAAACTTATGAAGTGTTTCTTTCCATGCCTCATAATGGTTTTATCTCCAACGGCTATTTTGCCCACTATTAATATATTTTAGTATTATAGAAATAATTTGAAGCCTAGGATGATGCTCTCTTTCTCTAGAAAAGATTTTCATTTGTTTTTGCTAGGTGGCTGAAGACAGTAACAAACGTTTCACTCTAATCCAATTTCAATTAGTGAGGTGATTTGGAGTTTGTCTTAGGTCTCTACCAAAGACAATCCATTTCCCTCTTATTTTTACTCCTACAGGGCAGCTTTTTGGGATTCTTCACTGCCCTACCCCGACCTCCTTGTGAGCGCCTTGAACGCGACTAAAGTGCTGATCAGCTTTCAACAACAGAAGCTGTAGGAGCCACCGTGGAAGACCCTTGCAGTCTAAAATGACACAATTCCGCCAAGACTCACTCTGGCATTAAAGGAGTTAATACCCAGCCGCTCAGGGTACCCGGAAGTATTTCCGCTTTCGGAGGCGGAGCTGAGGGCGTCGTTTATCTCGGGCATTCTGGGAGATGTAGTCTGGGCTACATGTAGCCTGGAGCACTTCCGCTTCTGGAAGGCCTGGCGAGGGAATTCTGGGAAGTGGTCCATGAGCTCCCTCTAGTCGGAAAGAGCCGCTTTCGCGGTAGGAGGGCGAGGTTGGTGCGCGCCTTCCTGTCCAGTAGAGGAGTCTTCCCTCCCAGGGAGCTCCCCGAGCCCGGAGCTGCCCCAGGCAGCGGAGGGTGGAGTTGGAAGAGGTCTGCGTTCCCCTCTGCCAAGCCTCCCGTCTGCAGCGCCTCTGGCTTCCCTGGGTCGGGGCGGCCCAGGTCTCCGTGTCGCCTGGTCTGCAGGTCTCCCGGCGCTCCAGCCGGCTTTCCTCACCTCCCAGTCAGCGCTGCCACTTCCTAGCAGAACAACGTTATGCGAGTTGCCTAATCTCTCTTGGTCTCATTATGCTCATCTCTCAAGTAGTGTCATTGGTATAGTGGTCCCTCATCATTTTTATACGAACTAATTTATGAAATGACCTCAACAGCCTTATGAGCCAGGTAATGCTATTCGCCTTTTATTTATTTTTTCAGCAGAGGTAGCTGGAAATACAACCTCCTACTAACACAAAGTTCTCGCTACATAATGTAGAAAAGTAAGCTTATTACTGAATACTCATATTCAGAGTACTGTATTGTAGGTAATTTGCGGGAAGAGATTACAAATAAAGAAGCTTCGCCCTGTGTATACAGGCAAGCAGTTACAAGCTTTTTATGCTGTTAAATGTTTAACTACTAGGTACACGTATTCTCAGGATTAACGATATCTTGTCTTCCTATAAGAGGGCTTGATTACACCGTTTGCTGCAAATTCGTTGATAAATTTATGCTAATTTTTCTTGGGAATTTTCGTAGTTATTTGACCTTATCCGAGGGAATAATGAAATGTATCTTATCTCCCCTGCTAGCAGAGAAAGAAACCTTGGTTAAACTCCCACAGTGATAGGGACACTAGATTATTTGCCCGGACATTTACATTTAAAAGGGACAAAGCCCAGACCTTTGAAAAACACTTCTGGATTGTAAACTTGGTAAGAAGTTACTTAGCCTCTAACAAGATTTACATATGTATTTAAAAGTCAGAAAAAAGATCCAAAAAGCACTGGGTTTCCTATGGAAATGCTCTAAGAAAAAGGGCAGAGAAAATGCATCTTTTGGACAAGGAAAATTATTTTTTTTCTTTTTCATTTACTCTTTGTGAGTTTACACTGTTTGCCCAAAACTTAACGCTTTAAGAGACAGAACTGCCATTTGAGCCCAAGGTGTTACAGCCTCAAGTCTGTGTTTTTAATCTCAATGCTGTACATTAAAACAAACAAACATAGGAAATAGTTCTTTTTAAAAATTTCTTTCCTTTCCTTTCCTTTCCTTTTCTTTCCTTTCCTTTCCTTTTTCCTTTCCTTTCCTTTCCTTTTTTCTTTCCTTTCCTTTCCTTTCCTTTCCTTTCGAGAAAGAACAAGCCAGGGAGAGGGGCAGAGGGAGAGAGAGAATCTTAAGTAGGCTCATTATCAGCGTGGAGCTCAATGTGGGTCTTGATCCCATGACCCTGGGATCATGCCCTGGGCTGAAATAAAGAGTTTGGGGTGCCTGGGTGGCTCAGTTGGCTAAGCGTCTGACTCTTGATTTAGACTTAGGTCATGATCTTACAATTCTTGAGTTTGAGCCCCCCAAACTTGAGCTGAGTTCTTGAGTTCTTGAGTTGAGCCCCCCACTACTACTGCAGAGCCTGCTTGGGATTCTCTCTCTCTCTCCCTCTCTCTCTCTCTCTCTCTCAAAAAAAAAAAAAAAAAAAAGAGTTGGATGCCCAACTGAGCCACTCAGGCGCCCTGCTCTTAATTTTAATGATCTTAAAGCAAAGTTGCTAAACCACTCATCCCTTATTCATGTTTCCCGTCACCTGAGGATAATATTTGCTTTTTATAGGGTGGTTATGAGTCAGGTAGAGTTTCCAGTGCCCTTCAGTGTAGTTACTAATTTGTTTATCATATCAGTCATAGTATTATTTCCATTTTGCAAGTGAATAAAAATGGAACAGAGTTCACAGAATAAGTGGAAGAACTGAATTTTAACCCAGGCAGCTTGATTTCAAATCTGTAGTCTGTGTTATTACACACGGCTTTTATTCATGTATGAGACAAAACCCACAAGAAGTCTTACGGGAACAGGGAAGATTTAAGCTGTAGATGAAGACTAAGCCCTAGAAGGGAATAGAGCAGTGGGGTGTGACGTAATGAACAGTAGATACAAAGAGGCTTTTTGTAAGAGTACAAGTTTTTCACTATGGCTGGACATGAGTGGAAGACGGGTTTGAAGAGGAAAACGACATAGAAGATTCCTGGTTGTGTGACTTGCCTTGAGGGCACTGGATAGAAATGCAGGTGAAGATAACTGAATTTCCATGTTATGTTCTATCTCTTTGGCATCAGGGAGGCCAAAAAATTGATTGAAATTAAGTATCTGTTCGTGTTGGTTATACCAGATGTGGCTAACAGTGGTTAGCACTCAGGCTCTGGGTGCCAAATGCCACATTTTGAAACCTGGCGCTGGCACTTACTAATTTAGTAACGTGGACAAAGTACTTACCCTTCCTCTGCCTCTGCCTCCTAAACTGTAAAATGGAGGAAATTATAGTATTTACCTCAAAAAGACAGTTGTGAATGGAGAATCCCAGAGTCTCAAGTGTTTGGAATAGTCCCTAGCATGCACAAAGTACTTCACAAGAAACAGTGGTGTATAACAGAAGGAATGGCCCCACAGAAACTCTGGGCTATGTGCTTATATCAATTTTTCTTTTGGAGGGTCCTTGGATCTCAACATTTGAGTGACGGGCCTGTATTACATGCTAATTAGCTACACATGTCCTTTCCCAGTATGTATTCGAAATGCTTGCAGGGGAAGGAAACCGCAACATTATTTCTATTCATATTTCTAGAGATCTAAGCTAAATAAGGACAACAGGCTGCTTTCTGCACAAGTGCAACAAACTTAACTCTTCCTCTGCTGGGATGTTGTAACGCAAACCTACTGCTAGGTGGATGGAATGGGGTGGTCCCTGGGCGGTCCTTGGTTGGGGGTCTCTGTCAGGACATCTAAGGTCCATCCTCCTGTCGCTCATGCCTATTTTCCTGCCTAACATGTTCAGTAAATAAGAAATGCAAACATATATTGTAGTGGATATGTGGATATTTTTAGGTATTCCTCTCTGCTCTCCACCCTCATTTCTTTGAAACATCTGTTCTATCATAGATATCAGCAAACAAGAGTTTTACAGTGACTGTTGCATAAAAATCTAATTAATAATGTATTAATACATTATTAATGTATTAATGTATTAATACATTAAGTAATAATGTATTCATCCTCGAATTCGGAAATTTCTCTGAGGAATGTTTGGGAAATTGATCATACAAATATGCTGAAGCTTGTCTTTTTGCTCTTGAGTATGTCTGGCTGTCCTCAGTAGCCAAGTTCTTAATTATTTGTGCTATTCACAAAAGTTGAAATCTACAATACGTTTTGCCTCCATTTTTTGTTTTTGGTCTTTCATTCGTTTTTATATCTAAAAAGTGTCTGAAACTGCAAAATAAAGGCTATCGTTTTCTCTCGTCTAGTAGTAGGTACAGTTTCGTTATTAAAGGATCACGTGATCTTCTTACAAACTGTTTTAAAGTCTCTGACTCTTCAAATATTTGCTAATTACGTTTTGTTCGTCAGTGGGAAAAACTCAGTTTCACTGCCGTCACAGAACAGCTTTAGGGCGGCAAAATGGGAAGCCATAAAGCGGTTTCTGATCGTTGTAGTCCTCGCATTACCAGCTGGGAGATTTGCTGGGAGGGAAGGGAGTGGCCTAAGGCGGGCGGGCAAAGTTCTTCCTCCTCTTGGAGCTTCTGGGAAATGTAGTCCTTAACTCTTTCCGGAAACAAGGGGCCGCTGCGCCTCCTGTTCCCCCCCGGGGCTTCCGGGAAGTGTAGTTCTGGGGCGCCGTGTAGGCAGAGGCACTTCCGCCCCGGAAAAGCGAGGCTGCCACCATCTTTTCGGTCGGGAGGTGAGTCAGCCTTGCTCCCCCCCACCCCTCCGAGCCTTTTCGGCCTGAGCGTGGGACTAGTCGCTACCTAGGCGGCCTTTTTAGGATGGAGGAGTCGCGGCCGCCGGCGGAGGCCGAGAGACGGAGGGCAGAAGTTTGGATTCCCTCAGCTCTCCTCCCCCACTTACCGAGCAGCGCTGCTACTTCTATCGGTACAATACCCGGCGAGTTGTTCTCTGCGCTCTACTTTCCTCCTCCGTACGGTAGCGAGCGAGCGAGCGAGCGAGCGAGCGAGAAACTACTGGGTAGGGTTGTGATTCCAACTGAACGAAGACAGTACGTGTCCAGAGCTTAGAACGGCGGGGCACGGGATGACGGGTTGGCTCTCGCTCGTGATAGAGTAATTCGGTCACCAGCGCCCCTTTGCCTGGAAGCCCCAGTGAAGACAGGGAGCTCAGGGCTCTAGGGGCATCGACAGCGTGGCCCTGCTGTCGTCGTCCCGGGCACCGAGGTCTTCCCCAGCTCTATCGATGTCTTTTAGGAAGCCCCGAGGCACCCCGCGCTAGCGCCTGGGGATGTCCGCTACGCTTGATCCCGGAGACAGAGCCAGCCGAGCCGTCCCACCGCGTCCTTTTCTTCCGCGTCCCTGGGGTCGCAAAGGGGAGAAAGGACGGACTTCTTGGCCGCCCACGGCATAGCCCCGGGTACGTACCAGCGAAGGTACTTTCTTGTCCTGTCCTCTGTTTCCAGTTCATCAGGTTTCTTTCAGTCAGTAAATTCGCAGTAGGAAAATGCGCAAATATTGGTCGCATCAGCCTGCCGGTGTTTAATCTCCCCGTTTGTAGGTGTGAGTGTGGATTTTATACCACGCGCGCATGTGTTTTAAATATGTCTTCATTTTTCAGTTTACCACGTTTTACATTTCTTCCTTTTGCTCTCCTTTCTCCTTATTCCTCTTTTATTTACTCGCAACTGCTTTGGGATGAAAAACGGTTATCTGTCTCTGAGACTAATGTTTTCTTTTTTTTTTGAGAGAGAGCGAGAGCAAGCAGGGAAGGGGCAGAGAGAGAGGAAGAGCAAGAGAATCCCAACCACGCTCTGCACTGTCAGCACAGAGCCGGATGTGGGGCTCGAACCCAGACTGTGAGATCATGACCCCAGCCGAAATCTGATGCTCAACTGACTGAGCCACCCACGCACCCCCACACCACCACCTTTTTTTTTTTTTTTTTTAAACTGTAGGGTAGGTTCTGTGGGGTAGGTTATATTTTTGTTCTAACTACCCTCCAAATTGGTCAGATCTTTCTTGGGCTTTTTGTTTGTTTTAAATCACAAAGACCTTACCAACATACTTACAAGGGTCTTTTTGTTTGTTTTGGGGTTTTTTTGTTTTGTTTTGTTTTGTTATTTTACCATTGCTTCTTTAGGGCTCATTTAGTTATAAATGTTCTTCATCTTTGTTCAGCTGAAAAATTTTTTTTTTCCTCCCTTGTGTCAGTAGTCACTCTGTCCAGCATAGAATTCAAGGTTGACCATTATTTTTTTTTTCCTTCCTTTTGGAGATCTCGTTCAGTTGTTTCAGATCTCCATTCTGTTTCCCTGATTCTGTCAGTCTAATGGTCATTTCTATTAGGTAAACCGTATTTTCTTTCTGGGAGCTTTAAGGATTTTTGTTGTTGTTTTTAGTTCTTATTTACGTACAGTTTTTAGTTCTTTGCATTCTTGAGTTTCAGTATGATTTAAGAGAATATTTTTATTTATACTGTTCAGAATTTCTATGTATGAACTCACAATTGTCTTTTGAAGTAAGACCTCTCTGCCATTTCTTTCATTCTCTTTTCCTCATACTCCTATTGGACAAATGTTGGAGCCTCTCAATCTGTCTTCTGTGTTTCTTGATTTTTATTTTGTATCTTTCTTTATCTCTATGCACATAGGATTAAAAGGCTCTTACCAATAAGCCTTTTTTTGACTTCATGAAGTAAATTGACTCGAAATGATGCTTTTTAGAAAACTAATACCAGTGTCGATGAAATGTTACTAGCTGGGCAACAAATTATTATTTTTTAAATGTTTATTTTATTTTTTCTTTGAGAGAGAGAGCATGCGTGGGGGAGAGGCAGAGAGAGAGGGAGGCACAGAATTCCAAGCAGGCTCTGCCATGTCAGCGCAGAGCCTGATACAGGGCTAGAACTCACTAACCAGGAGATCATGACCTGAGCCGAAACCAAGAGCCAGATGTCTAACCAACCCAGCCACCAGGCACCCCCGGGGAAAGAATTGTTAAGTAAGAGAAAATTTTAAGTCAGAATTAGGATTTTCAGAGAAGAAAGGTGAGTTTCATAGGAGAGCGTTATGAAGTCCAGGTACTTTTCTGGTCTTTTTTGCTGCTTTGAGAAAAGACCTGTGCAAATACAGTTTATAATGCAAAGTATCCTCTGCTTTTTTGCAGGTGCAGGAAAAAAGGATTCCTGGCTCTTTGAACTTTCCATCTGCTGTTAATCCGGGGAAAACCTTATGAGGTGAGTATGATTTGCAGTTCGTATCCTGTCCTCACGTGCAGATGACCACAGTGAGGCACAGAGTTTTTTCTTTAACACCCCTGACATTACATCGATGCAAGTATCATTTCCAGGATTTAAACTGAGGCCTTTGACTTAGAACCACATTTTTTTTTTAAGCCTATACATGTTGTTAACAATGCCCTTCATTTCCTACTGTCCCCAGGATGGAAAATTCTTATAGTAGGCTTACTGCGTTTGATTCTGCAGGCTATTGACTGTCCAGTGGCCCCTGACTAACAAACTTATTAGTAATTGGAATCTACTCCATGCTTTCCTTACCATGCTGGATGTGACTGCAACTGCCTGGAAGTAGGAGAACTCTCGTGTAATTTCTGCAAAGATCCACATGGGCTCATGGCCGCCCTGGCCTGCATCTCATGGCTTCTTTGTCCTTCCCCAGTTATGCCTTCTCAGGACTCTGACCTTTCCGAGAAGGAGCAGGAGAAAATGACCAAGTTTCAGGTAAATAAGGCATTCTTTTGTGGCTCCCAAGGTGTGTTTTTACCTTTCAGAGATTAGGCACATCCTTTTTTCTCTTCCTTGGAAAGGTTAGTGGAAAACAACAGATTTTGAGTGCATGTTCTGGCCAGATTCTGTGTGCATGTGTGTGTGCTGTTTTATCTTTATTATTTCACAAAACGATCTCTGAAAAAAGTAATAGCAATTTGAAATAGACAAAAGTAATGTACACTCCTGCTTTGCTTACAAACCAGCTCTTTGCACTTTCCCGCATTCCTTTTTCACTTGCATTCTTAACTTTGTATTTGCAATATTGGCATTGGTGGGATCTACAGTTGACCCTCAAACTATGCTGAACCCCCTGCACAGTTGAAAATCCACATATAAACTTTTGACTCTCCAGAAACTTATCTTTTAAGCGTACTGTCGACCAGAGGCCTTACCAATAACATAAACAGTTGATTAGTACATATTTTGTATATGTTATATACTATGTTCTTACAATAAAATAAGCTAGAAGAAAAAAAACATTATTAAGAAAATTTTAAGAGAGGATACATTTACAGTACTGTAAAAAATTTGTGTATAGGGTGGACCCATGCAGTTCAAACCCTTGTTGAAGGGTCAGTTGTACTTACATACATTAAAGAAAGGCTTAATAACTCTATTAAGATTAGTAAGAGGGACGCCTGAGTGGCTAAGTTGTTTAAGCGTCTGACTTCAGCTCAGGTCATGATCTTGCAGTTCGTGAGTTTGAGCCCTGTGTCGGGCTCTGGTCTGTGCTGACAGCTCAGAGCCTGAAGCCTGCTTCAGATTCTGTGTCTCTGTCTCTCTCTGCCCCTCCTCTGCTCATGCTCTTCTTTCTCTCTCTCTCTCTCTCAAAAATAAATAAACATTAAAAAAAAAAAGACTAGTATGATAAAGAAAAACCTAATTGGTATATGAGTAAAAGAAATGGAGTGTTAAAAAAGGCAAATTTGTGGAGAAAATAATGGTCACTCATAAGTAAACGTATGCAGATGTGAACAAAGTCTTTCTGTGTATTTATCACTTAGGTTGTCGAAGATTTTTTTAAACAGGAATTCTGTCCTCTTTGGCCAGAGTCTAGAGATTCAGGAACACTTGTACTCTTGCATGAAAGGTGAACTGGGAAAACCTTTTGAGAGGGAAATCTGCTATTCTTTGAAAAATCTGGAAGTGTTTATTCTGTGACTTTGCAATTGCTGCTCTTAGCCAAAATCTCTGTAAAAGGATCTTTGCAGCATTGATTAAAATTAAAAATCTGTCACTATGGGACGCCTGGATGGCTCAGTCGGTTGGGCGACTGACTCTTGATTTTGGCTCGGGTCATGATTTCATGGTCGTGAGATCGAGCTCTGTGTTGGGCTCCGTGTTGGGTGTGGCGCCTGCTTAAGATTCTCTTTCCTTCTGTCTCTGCCCCTCTGCCAACTCGGGTGTGCATGCTCTCCCTCTCTCAAAATAAATAAACTGAAAAAATAAATACAAAATAAAAATCTGGAACTAATTATACATGATTTGTATTGATTAAAGACAAATCATAAATTCTAAGGAATGTTAGAGTCTCTTGTCGCAAAATGGAATGAGACCGTATAATAGTAATTGTTCAGATTTATTGAGCACTTTGAGATGTGCCAGGCACCACTCTCTGTGGCTTACATGCACTTACTTATCTAATGTTTTCAAACACCTTGTGGTTTAGACATCATTAAAGAAAAGAGGAAATTGAGATAGTGGCAAGTTATGGAATTTCCCCCAAGGTCCTGTAATTAAAACTTTGAAATTTGAACTCAGTCTGTGCCTTCACCAGCTGTGAATGCTGCAGGTGGATACGGCATGTGCATTGAACACAGGAAGCCGTGTGCCTGTCCTGGAGGACTGCCAAAGGCCTGTGAAAATTGCGGGGACAGAATCCAAGCTTTATGGGGCGATCGGGAGGGGACAGTGAATGGGGGACAGCTCTGGGACTGAAATCTGCCTGGGTTCCCTTCAAATCAGCAACAAGATTTTTGGTAATCCTTTTTACCCTTTTCAATCCCGGCTTTTTTCCAGTGGAGATTATGGGATCGAGGTTGTGTGTGTTTGATGTCGTAGGAGGCAGTGACGTTCAAGGACGTGGCTGTGGTCTTCACTATAGAGGAGCTGGGACTGCTGGACTCTGCCCAGAGGAAGCTGTACCGAGATGTGATGGTGGAGAACTTCGAGAACCTGCTTTCAGTGGGTGAGTACAGGCGCACTGTGACACTGAACCTCACCCCTATTGAGAGCCCGTGTCCTCATTTCAAAGCTTTGGACCTTTTAAAATGGTTCCCTGACCTTGAAAGCACAAGTTTTTCTAATCCCTGGGACTGCAGGCATAGTTTTTCCTGGTCTTTCTGCTCAGGCAAAGTTCTGTCCAGGGATGATTCCACCCCCCCCTCTCCCCCCCCCAGCAATGTCTGGAGACTGTTTTGATTGTCACAACTAGAGGGGAGGGGTGCTACTGCCACCTAGTGGCTGCCAGTGCTTCTAAACCTACAGCGTGTAGGACAACCCCCACCATAAAGAAGTAGCCGGTCCACAATATTCATAGTGGGGCAGTTGAGAAATCCTCTTTAAAGTAACTATAAATGGGGGGCACCTGGGTGGCTCAGTCAGTTGGGCGGCCGACTTCGGCTCAGGTCATGATCTCATGGTCCGTGAGTTTGAGCCCTGCATTGGGCTCTGTGCTGACGGCTCGGAGCCTGGAGCCTGCCTCAGATTCTGTATTACCTCTCTCTCTGTCCCTCCCCTGCTCGTGCTTTGTGCCTCTGTCTCAAAAATAAATAAACATTAAAAACAAAATTAAAAAAAATTAACTATAAATGGGAATTATAAATTATAAATTGGCTTCTATGTTTTTCAAATACTTTATCTTTCAGATTATGGCTGTGACCCATTGGTGGGTCATGGAATTAATACATTGTACTGGAGTTTTAGTTTTCAGTGAAATAGAATAAACAAGAATAAGGGCAGAAACCATCAAAGTTCCTTATGAAGACATGCTCACGTTGAGGCACAAACTGACCATTTGCAGTGAGTGGTGTGAGAGTGGGAAATAGGATGAGAACAGCCATTGGCTAGATCTAATTTTATCTCTGTCTAGACACGGACTAGGTCATGACCTCAATCCATTTCTTATGGTTTGTGATCAAAAAAGTTCTTAAATTGTCACTTTAGAGGTTCTAAGGATTGTAGAATTTGGACAAAAATACAGCTTTGCGTTCATCTTAAAAATATGTATCTGCCTTTTCATAGGACATGTTCCCTTCAAGCCAGATATGATGTCCCAGTTGGAGGCAGAAGAAAAGCTTTGGATGATGGAAAGAGAAACCCAAAGAAATGGATATTCCAGTGAGAACCATGTGGCTGTTCCTTCAGGTACCAGCTAATCTGCTTCTCACCACGCCCGTGATTACCACTCTTGTCCGAGTACTGTCATCCCTTGCCTGGACTGGGAAAGCAGCCTCCACATTGGTCTCCCTGCCTCCTCCCTTGCACTCCTATCATCTGTTCTCAACATGGGACCTGAGTGATTCTTTAGGGAGCAAGTGGGATCACGCCGTTCCCCTGCTGAAAACCCTCCAGAGACTTCCCATTTCTCTCCGTGTCCTCACAGTGGCCTGCAAGGCCCTACCTCATCTGGATGCCTCACCGGATTCCTCTATGATTAGCCTTGCTTTTACCCTGGATTCCATCATCTCTGGTGTCCTGGCCCCCTTGGAGTGTCGTCTCTCCCCCTTGGAGTGTTTCAGGGCCTTTGACTGGCTCCCCCTCTGCCTGGGCATAGAGTCCGCAGCCACTCCCTTACTCAGGTCTTTGCTCGGGTTTCACCTACATCAGCTAGGCCTTCTGCGTCTGCTGTTTAATGTGTCATCCTCTCCCTTCTCCGTCCCCTCACCCTGCCTTATTTTGTGTCTAAGCACCAATCGCTTCCTGACCTGGTAACACAGTTTTATTTACTTGTGCGTCCTCTATCTCTCCAGGAAGTAGGAGTTTGGGCAGTTTTATCTGCTGTGTCTACTCAAAGCCTCGGGTGGGCCTTCTGCACAGAAGGTGATCCCATACGTGCTTGTTAAGTGAGTAAGTCAATTACCTAGTTACTGTTCTTGTAGAAGTGAGCTACAGTACCAGCCTTTCAATAGCAGCCTTTCCCGGATGGGAAGAATGCCTTGTCCGTGTCCCCAGACAGGCTGATTACTTTCCCGCCCAGCCTTTTACCGCCCTCCTTTCTCCTGCCCTCTCTCTCTCTCCTTCACCTTTCACTTCACTCTTTGATCTCCTTTCCTTTCTCTCCCCTAGTGCCCTTTGTCTTTAATTGGCATATTTCTCAGTTCTACCCATTTAGAAGTTAAAAATTAGATATTCCTAGATCAAGTAAATTCATAGGCTCTCCCTCTGCCTGAAAATGAAACAGTAGCTTGTCTGCAAACGTGATAAATTAGGCGATGACTTCTGCGAGTGATTGATGGGTGTACCCCTTCTTTTGTCCTTTTCCCTTCCTATGTCGCTTCATGGTTGATGCGCTCAGGGTGTTGGATACTTGCTTCCCTTCACTGGGTCTCGTTTTTACGTGCAGACTCACCCTCAGGAATGCCGACCCTAAGTATTGTCACTTCTCAGTTTTGCATAATAGACCAAGTCTGTCTTTTAACAGATCTTGTAGCATTTGCTGTCACCTTGTCTCAAAGGTTTTTTGACCTCTTCACCATCAGCATGTTTCAGGATTTTGCAGCCATGCCCCACATACAAAAACTGTGCTAAAGTGCTCTTTGCAGGTCACAAGAGGACAAATTAAAGGGCTTATTTTTGTAGATTCTTAAAAACAAAAAGCTTACGGATACTGGAGACAAGTGGGCATCCCATCTCTGTCGCTCCTAGAGGTGGCTCATAGGTTTAGAGCACACTAATGTGACTAATGGATTGTTCTGGAACATCGTCTCCCAGTGAATGTCTAACATAGTTCTCATTTCTAAGATGTCTTGGAATATGTAAAGATTTATACTGAGTAAACTTAGAAGATAAAAGCTATTCCCAGTTATCAGAATGGATAACTAAACTATCAGAGATTATCAGTGCCAAGGACGCAAGGCATTTCAGTTCATCAGTTCTCAGGGAAGAGGCTCGGGTTGTCTACATATGAATGGAAGCCACCAGCTTCCCAGCTGAGCGCCTGCCCCTCTCGCTGACACCTAAACGATCACAGAACGCATATATGGTAGATGTTCAGTAGGTTCAAATTGGACATTTCCAGGCATCAGAAGACTGGTATATGTACCTGTGGACATGAGAAGGGTCCTGACAGGAAAGAAAATCACAGACTTTCTAAATTTTCCAGTGTAATTTGCATCCTAGTGATATTAACTAGCTGATAGAGCAATGTGAGAAGCCTTTTGATATGCTGTAGTGAGTCCTGATACGAAACACCCGAAGTTAGCTCCAGCGTCACAGGTTAAGGGCACAGACCTCCACGAGACCACCCACCAAGACGTCAGACACCAGCTGGGCTCTCCAGGGCCACCCTCTTAGGACCCAGGTGGCATTCACTAGAATGACAGAACACAGGAAAGCTCTGTACTTACAATTATAACTGCATTATAGCCAAAGGAATACAAAGGCAATGAATTCTGTGAGCGAGTGATGGATGTACCCCTTCTTTTGTCCTTTCCCCTTCCTATGTCGCTTCATGGTTGATGCGCTCAGGGTGTTGGATACTTGCTTCCCTTCACTGGGTCTCGTTTTCACCTGCAGACTTAGCCTCAGGAGTGAGGTTCAGCCTTTTTATTTATTTATTTATTTATTTTTTAAAAGATTTTCTTTTTTTGGTAATCTCTACACCCAACGTGGAGCTTGAATTCACACCCCGAGATTGAGTCACGTGCTCAACCGACTGAGCCAGCCAGGTGCCCCGAAAAGAATACAAATCCGAACCAGCAAAAGGCAGAGATGCATAGGGTGAGGCCCGGGACAGTTCCCTCCCACCTCCCTCTGATAATGACCCTTGGGATGACTTTGGACACATCCACATAATCCAGGATAACTTCCCCATCTCAGGATCCTTAATTTAATCAGATCTAAAGCCCTTTTGCTACATACGTGAACATACAGGTTCCAGGGATTAGGGCATGGACATCTTCACTTAACATACCTAGAAATGTATATATACCTGTTGAGATTTTTCAGCTTATGTTATTAGAATGTAACTTTCCACTTAAGCAAATTAATGAAGGACTTTTGGTACCCAGCCCCACTGAAACATTTTAAGCCAGTGGCTTCCATACATTTTTAGCCATGACCTTCGATCAGATATTTTACATCTTTATCCAGCATAAATATAATATTTAGGTGTGTGTTTAGAACTGAAACAAGCATTTCTTTCTTTGTTTCTTTTTTTTTTTTTTGAAACAAGCATTCCATACAGTGGTGTCCTTACTATGTGTGATTTCTGCCAGGACCTAAAATACTATCTAATGCCTATAAGCTTTTATAATCTTACTGGGGAGGATGCCTCTTACCATAAGCCTACTAGGGCAAAGGTGAGTACGCTTTTAATTGATGTTATTGTAGGATAGAATGTGGCTTGTCTTTGTTGCCCTGCAGTCATTTGATTTCAAACTTAAAGCTCTCATTTTAATCTATGAAATTTATGGTTCTAAAATGGGTTACATTTACACTTAGTGGCTAAGAGTCTGTTGACCCCATTTTTTGCTTCCACTTGCATGGAAACGCATAAAAGGTTACATGATCCTGTATAGACGTGACCCTCCCCATGGTTTGTGGAGGCCTTATCGTAGGGCCTACATGTGAAATCCTGACGTTTCTGTACCTAAGCATTCACTTGTCCTTATCTCTGAATATTGCTTTTTCTTATAGGCAGCAAGAATCAAAAGGAGATGGAGACTCTTCGAAAAGTTGCATTGAAATACCTTTCACACGAAGAACTATCCTGCTGGCAGATCTGGAAGCAGGTGGCAAGTGATTTAACCAGCTGTCTTCAGAGGAAGCGTTCCCAGTTACTCCACGGTGATTCTGTTCAGGTTTCTGAAAACGAGAATAATGGAATGAATCCTGAAGCAGGTAGCGCCAGTTACACTGCAGGTGTATCTATTTTGAGGACTCAGGATTCTTGTGGGAATACCTACCCGCGTGAGTCACCGGAGCAGAGTAGAGGTCAGCAAGTTAATGTGAAAAATAACCTGAGTGTATGTGAGGCCTTCGTGAAGCAATCACGTAGTGATCGTATTAGCACTGGCACAGGACAGAAACCCTGTAAGTACAACGAATGCGGCAAAAGCATTTGCGGCGGTTTCAGCCGACATGTACCCCCAGGAGGGGATCTCTTTCCGTGTCGTGAGTGTGGAAAGGGTTTCGGTTATAGCTCAGTGCTTCCACTTCACAACGCTCACCCAGGAGAGAAATGCTCCAGTCGGCGTCCACACCTGCAGGCTCTTCAGAGAATTCGCCCAAGAGAGAAACACAATAAATGTCACGAACCTGGCAATTGCTTCGGTAAGAGCGCTTTTCATCCTCATCAGTCTAACCACGCAGGGGAGAAGTCCTACAGATGTGACAGTTGTGGCAAGGGATTCAGTAGCAGCACAGGCCTTATCATTCATTACAGGACTCACACCGGAGAGAAACCTTACAAATGTGAAGAGTGCGGTAAGTGCTTTAGCCAGAGTTCGAATTTTCAATGCCATCAGAGGGTCCACACTGAAGAAAAACCATACAAGTGTGAAGAGTGTGGTAAGGGCTTCGGCTGGAGTGTTAATCTTCGTGTTCATCAGAGGGTCCACAGGGGTGAGAAACCCTACAAATGTGAGGAGTGTGGTAAGGGCTTCACTCAGGCTGCACACTATCACATACACCAGAGGGTCCACACTGGGGAGAAGCCTTACAAATGTGACGTCTGTGGTAAGGGCTTCAGTCATAATTCACCGCTAATATGCCATCGGAGAGTCCACACTGGAGAGAAACCATACAAATGTGAGGCGTGTGGGAAGGGCTTTACCCGTAATACAGATCTTCATATCCATTTCCGAGTTCACACAGGAGAGAAACCCTACAAGTGTAAGGAGTGTGGGAAGGGCTTCAGTCAGGCTTCTAATCTTCAAGTCCATCAGAACGTCCACACTGGGGAGAAACGATTCAAATGTGAAACGTGTGGGAAGGGCTTCAGCCAGTCCTCAAAGCTTCAAACCCATCAGAGAGTCCACACTGGAGAGAAGCCGTACAAATGTGATGTGTGTGGTAAGGACTTCAGTTACAGTTCAAATCTTAAACTGCACCAGGTAATTCACACTGGAGAAAAACCATATAAATGTGAGGAGTGCGGGAAGGGCTTCAGCTGGCGATCGAATCTTCATGCTCATCAGAGAGTCCACTCTGGAGAGAAACCCTATAAATGCGAGGAGTGTGACAAGAGCTTCAGTCAGGCCATAGACTTTCGGGTACACCAGAGAGTCCATACTGGAGAGAAGCCATACAAATGTGGTGTATGTGGTAAGGGCTTCAGTCAGTCCTCTGGTCTCCAGTCCCATCAGAGGGTCCACACTGGGGAGAAGCCATACAAATGCGATGTCTGCGGAAAGGGTTTTAGATACAGTTCACAGTTTATATACCACCAGAGAGGCCACACTGGAGAAAAACCTTACAAATGTGAGCAGTGTGGGAAAGGCTTTGGGAGGAGCTTGAACCTTCGCCATCATCAGAGGGTCCATACAGGAGAGAAACCCCATAGGTGTGAAGAGTGTGGAAAGGCCTTCAGTCTCCCCTCAAATCTTAGAGTCCATCTGAGCGTTCACATTAGGGAAAAACTATTTAAGTGTGAAGAGTGTGGTAAGAGCTTCAGCCAGAGTTCGCGTCTTCGGGCCCATCAGAGAGTCCACACTGGTGAGAAACCATACAAATGTGACGTATGTGGTAAGGACTTCAGTCACCCTTCACGTCTTACGTACCATCAGAAAGTCCACACTGGCAAGAATCGTTGAAAGTGAAGAATGTCTTAATGGCTTCTGTCAGGACGTACGTCGTCACATTTTTGGAGGGTCGTTGCGGGTGATAAACTCAAGTATTGAGAGTGGAAAGGGATTTCTTCAGATGGGATCTTTCTAACATCCATTAAAATGATGACGTGGAACCATAATACCAGGAATGGAACTAATATCAAGGGGGAGGAATAGCTTGTAACCCTCTTGGCAAGATCCATCTGCTATAGTCTTTAAAAGTAAATACATGCCTAAAGATACTGTGTGAAAAGGATATTTGCCATATATATACTAGCTAGTTTTTTTGGCGGGGGGGGGGGGGCGGGGAGGTGGTCAGGGAGGTTTCTGGATTACTTTAATTTATATTTTATACTTATTTACAGTGACCATTATTTTTACTAAAGCTGTAAAGCTGTGAAAAGTGAATAAAATTACTGACTTAAATTTCCTATAACCAAGAATTCATACTATGATTGCTTTATTTCATATGGCATATTGGATTAAAATTAAGGAATAGATCCCCTGGGATGAAGCTTTGATATTCAGAAGTAAATTTGTATTTGCTACAGATGTATAAAAAAGAATGGTCATTGCATCATTGTTTGTAATAGGAAACAATCAGTTGGATAGAGTATTTTATGATTTATTAATCCAGTAGGACACTATGCAAACATCAGATGGGAAAAGGTAAATTTATAGTTCGGGATATTGGAAGATGTCCAGAATATATTAACCTGAAAAAAACAAGGCATGGGGTTTTGTGTGATCTCATTAGAAAAGGTATAGATGAATAGGTATTTCTGGTTATCGCTAAATGATGATATTTTGTTTCATATGTATTTTTGCATTTCTTTAAATTTCTTATTTTGAAATAATATCAAACTTTCCAAAAATGTGTGTATATACACACATATTGATATCTGTATGTACACATAGAACTTAAAAAAATTTTTTTAACGTTTATTTATTTTTGAGAGACAGAGTACTAGTGGGGAAGGGGCAGAGAGAGAGGGAGACATAGAATTCAAAGCAGGCTCCAGGCTCCAAGCTGTCAGCACAGAGTCCGATGCAGGGCTCGAACTCACAAACCATGAGATCATGACCTGAGTCAAAGTCAGATGCTTAACTGCTCAACTGACTGAGCCACCCAGGTGTCCCTGTACACATAGAATTTTTAACCATGAGTATGTTACAGACCTCTTGCCCCTTGCAGCTAAATACATCAGTGTATGTGCTAAGAACAAGGATATTTAATTTACTTACACAGCTACAAGTATAGTGATCAGGAAAATTTAATACTGATACATAACACTATTTAACTTACAAACCTTATTCAAATTTTATCAGTTGTCCTGATAATGTATCACATTCTTTCTGGTTTAGAATCTAGTCAAGGTTTATACATTTCATTTAGACTCCTTTAATCTGGATCACTGCCTTATTGTTTATTTGTAATGACCTTGATATTTTTGAGTGTTACACAGTTTGGATTAGTGTGAGGTTTTCTCATTATTGGATTTAAATTATGCATTTTTTGGCATAAGGATTCCATAAGTGATGTGTCCTTGGTGTATCACATAAGGAAACATGGTATGTTAGTCCTATTATAGGTGATGATAACTTGGTTAACTCGATTAAGGTAGGTAAGCTGGGTTTTTCCACTGCAAAGTTACCATTTTTACCTTTGTAATTAGTACTTTGTGGGGAGGTATATTCTGGTTCTGTAAATAGCTTGTTTTTCAACAAATTTTCGTCCACTAGTTTTAGCATCCGTTGCTAAATGTGGCCTAAATCGACTTACTGATGGTTGCAAAAGAGTGGTTTTCTACCATCATCATTCCCTCAACATATGTTAGCCAGTATCTGTACTGTTTGCTCATTTTTTTAAAGTTTATTTATTTATTTTGAGAGAGAGTGTACGGGTGAATAGGGGACAGAGAGAGAGGGAGAGGATCCCAAACAGGCTTTGCACTGTCACCATAGAACCTGATGCGGGTCTTGATCCCATGAACTGTGAGATCATGATCTGAGCCAAAATCAAGAGTGAGACTTAACTGACATATTCCCCCCCCCCACCCCCAGCCGCCAGTGCCCCTACTTATTTACTCTTCATAAATTTGAGCACATCCTTACTCTGGCACAATATAATGTCCCATACTTATCTTGTACTCCCCCACCCCAGCCATGTAATCTGTTATTTCTTTAGGAGACCTTGTTCTTCACAGTGTGGAATGGTATTTAGAAATTAAGGCCTGAGAAATAGATATGCCCCTCATTACTGTGGGGATGGAAATGATAGGTAGATAAGGATGTTCACAGGTAGAAAGAATGAACCATGAGTTCGAACCACCAATTCTTAATTCAGCAGTATAGTGTTCTTTCTAGCCTTGCCCCATTACAAATTGCATCTTCTTTCTCTAAGCATAAAAAATGTTACTCCCAGTATCATCCACATATTAACTGAAGAGTATGGACATGCACTCCCAGCTACAACTTGGTTCTGTTGTTCACGGGAAAAGAATGGAGTATTGGACAACTAAAGCTAGAAGTGACTTTTGAATGGCATAGTCTCTACCATAAGTTTTCCCAGTCTCAGGTCACCAACTCTAAACCAAGTAAAATATCCTTGTTGGACCATGAAGAAAAGTATCTGATAGAAACATTAATCCAAAGATGGGCATATCCAGATGAGAACCCACCCGGTTAATGATCCCTTGCAGATACTAGGATAGCGAATGTAAAGGAATAGTTCCTTTGAAGGGTAAGTTGGGGAGCAGTTCTGGCCATTGACCAGCCCTGCATTAAGTCATCTATTCACCTCCCATTCCCCCCTATACTTAGAAGGAGCTTGACAATTTTCAGGCCATTGAGGACCACACTCCTCCATTGCTTCTTGAAAAAAAAAAAGTATTTTAGGAGAAACTAATGTTAAAGAGACCAAACCAGAATGTTGGTTACAAAGCAGTATATTGTAATTAAAAAGCAGATTCTGGAACCAGACTTGTCCAGTTGAGCTGTTTGCTAGTTGAGTAAGTGCAGACAAGATGCTTAACCTCTCTGTTCTGCAGCTTGTGTGTTCAGTGTGGGTAATAGCTCTTCTGTTATGGGGATTAAAACTATAATAGTAAGAGCTGTAGGTATTTAGGTATTATCTTCGACAGATGAAAGTATTACTATATATTTATATTCTTAAATTCTAAGCCAGAGAATAATAAACTATAGGCTCTTGGCCAAAGCCAGCTTGTATCCTATTTTTGTATGGCCTGAGACCTTGGAATTTCACATTTGTAAAGAATTGTAAGGAGAAAGCAAAGAGTATGGACCATAAAGCCTCAAACATTTACTGTCTGGGCCTTTATAAAAAGTTTGCCATCGTCTGGTCTGAGCAAATTTCAGTTTCTCAAAAACTCTTCTGAGATATATACATAATATGTGATAATACAGAAGAGTTTTAGCTCAATTTAGCACTTCTCAAACCACAGGATTTAAAACTTTGAGCACTTTAAACCTTCAGGAAGTCTAAAAAATGCCCAAAGCAACATCAGAAAACTTTTTTTTTAATACAAGGTTCTGGCCATATATGAAGAAGCAATATGCTATTATGCTATTATTAATGTCTGATTAACCTGCAGTGCTAAGAATACACGTTATTTCTTTCTCCATTTTTGCATGTAAGAACATTGAGGCTTTAAGACGTTATTTCCCCCAAGACAGTAGATAATAAATAGCACGACCAGAGTTTGAACTCCATTCTGACAGACTTTGAAGCTACTTTTAACTGCCATCTGCATGAATTACGTTGCAGGGCCAGAACCCCTAAAATTGCTCTATAGAGCATTCTCCCTGTCTCACATGAATGAATCATGAAGGTAAGAATGGAAAATCCATAGAAAAATACCAGATTTATCTAGGAAGCCTTTGTTACATTTCTACTCAGGCTTTTATTTTTTTGTTTATCGTAAATCAATAACCTAAGGGATACGTTTTATACTCTGTATTTCCTTGACTGTTTCTGACCTCACTAATGCCATTAATTTTCTAACATTTTTCTTTGGTGACTCAAGAGCCAACTCTGAAAATTAACTCAAACTGAGAAAGAACAGCCATGTTGAAAGCTTTAACTTGCCACTTGTAACCAAACTGAACACCATTTTCGGTTTTGCAGATTCTTTGTATATTCTGAGTACAAATCCTTTATCTGGTATGTGATTTGCAAAGATTTTCACCAAGTTCTCAAGTGGAAATTTTAAATATTTATGAGGTCAATTTTGAAATTGTTCTTTTATAGATCATGTTTTTGGTGTCATACAGAAGAAATCTTTGCCTAATCCAAGGTCCCTATGATTTTCTCCTATGTTTTCTTCCAGAAGTTTTATAAGTTAGGTTTTACATTTAGGTCTCTGATCCATTTTGATCATGTTTGATCATTCATTGTGATACTTGTACATGGTACAAAATGTAGGTTCATTTTAAAACGTGGATGCTCAGTTATTCCAACACCACTTTTGTTCAGGAGACAATCCTTTCTCCATTGAATTGGGTTTTCCATCTTTGTCAAAAACTGATTGACCATATATGAATGGGTTTTTTCTTTTCCTGGACTCTGTTCTGTCACATTGATCTTTGTGTTTATTCTTGTATCAATACCACTTGTTCCCAATTACTCTAGCTTTATAATAAGCCTGTCAATCAAGTAGAGAAGCTTTGCTTTTTCAAATTTGCTTTAGTTATTCTAGCTCTTTTGCTTTGAGTTGTAGAAGTATCTTGTTGATTTCTTTAAAAAAGTATTTGCTGGGACTTTCAAGGGAAGTGTGTTGGAATATTTCACATCTTAAATCTTCCAGTCTGTGGATGTGGCATAGCTCTATTTGGATCTTTTATTTCATCAGTACTTTTTGTTATTCAGTACACAGATGTTGCCTGTGTTTTTGTTAGACCTATACTTAAGTACTTCCTGAATTTTTTTTTTTTTTCATTCTTTATAGCCTCTAATTTGTCTGTTGTCTGCAACGTTATTTCTTATCCGATCTGGTTTTGTGTCTGTTTGGTTATTTTCCTTGTACTGTCTGGATCCTCCAGAGTGCTGTTGAATAGGAATGTTGAGAGAAATCATCTTTGCCTTTCTCTTCAAGCATTTAGTCCTTTACGTAGTACATTAACTGTAGGTTTTTGTAGATGTCTTTTTTTTTTATTAAATTTTTTTTTTCAACGTTTTTTATTTATTTTTGGGACAGAGAGAGACAGAGCATGAACGGGGGAAGGGCAGAGAGAGAGGGAGACACAGAATCGGAAACAGGCTCCAGGCTCCGAGCCATCAGCCCAGAGCCTGACGCGGGGCTCGAACTCACGGACCGCGAGATCGTGACCTGGCTGAAGTCGGACGCTTAACCGACTGCGCCACCCAGGCGCCCTGTAGATGTCTTTTATAAAGTTAAGGACAATCCTTCTATCCCCAGTTTGCTGAAATTTTTTCATCATGAACAGATGTTAAATTTTCTCAAGTGCTTTTTGTCTGCATCTGTTAAGATGTCATACACTTCTTCTGTAGTCTATGAATATGGTAAATTACATTAGTTTTCAAATGTTGGAATGATACTGCATTCCTGAGATAAACCCGCCTGACATGATGTATTGCTCTTTTCAAAAGTTGTTGTTTTCTGCTTGTTAATAGTAATTGTTGAGGAATTGTGCGTCTATGTTTATGAGGGATATTGGCCTATGGTCTTTCTTCGTGTAATGTTTTTTTCTTGCGTTGGTAACAAGGTAATGTTGCCCTTATAAAATGAGTTGAGAAGTGTTCTGTCCACTTCTATTTTATTTCTTCCTTTTAAAAAATATTTATTTTGAGAGAGAGAGAAGAGAGAAACAGTGTGCACATGTGCACAAGCTGGGGAGAGTTAGAGAGAGAGGGAGAGAGAGAATCTCAAACAGGCTCCATGCTCACCATGGAGCCCAATGCAAAGCTCGATCCCACAACTGTGAGATCATGACCTGAGCTGAAATCAAGAGTGGGATGCTTAACTGATGGAACCACAGGCACCCCTCTCCACTTCTGTTTGCTCAGTTTTTTGAGGAATTGTTTTGTTTTCTTAAAGGTTAGTAGTATATAAGCAGTCTAGGGCTGGTTTCATTGTTTTAGAAGCTTTTAAAACTTGAATTCAATGTCATTAATAGATACAGGAATACTGTAGTTGTCTATTTCTTCTTGAATGATTTAGGTAATTTGTGTCTTTTTAAGGAATTTGTCCATTTGATCCAAGTTGTCACCTGTGGCACAAAGCTGTCATAAAATTCCCTTATTATCCTTTTAATATCTTTAGGATCTATTAAAATGTCTTGCAGTCCTGCCATTGGTAATTTCTTGTAACCTCTTTTCGAAGTTTATTGTTTTTTCTCTGGTGTTTTTCACCTTTCAGTTCCATTGACTTCTGCTTCATTTATTATTTTCTTCCTTCTGCTTTTGTCTCCCAATACTCTAAAATTTCCCTCTAAGCATGCCTTAGTTGCATTCCACAAGTTCTTATATATTGTCTTTATATTTTGATTTTATTCGATTTAATTTATTTCCCATTTCCATTTGTAATTCCTTTTTTGACCCATGGTTAATTTAATTTCAAGATTTGGGGGATTTTCCTAATTTTTTCTGTGATTGATTCTCATTTAATTCTGTTGTGTCTGAGAATGTACTTTATGTGGCTTCACTTCCTTTAAATTCATTGCAGTTAGTTACATGGTCCAGGATATGATCCATCCTGGTGCCTGTTCCATATGCCCTTAAAAAAGAATGTGTATTCTGCTATTGTTGGGTAGAGCATTCTATAAATGTCAGTTAAGTGACGTTGATTAATAATGTTGTTGAGCTCTTCTGTTTCCTTAACTGATTTTCTTTCTGTTTATCCTATTGATTGGTGAGGGTGGTGGAGTCTCTGTGATTGTGGATTTGTTTAGCCTTCCAGTCCTTTCAGTTGTTAATATATTTTGAAGCTCTATTTCTTTGTGCATACATGTTTCATGCCTTTTTGGTCCAATTACCCCTTTATTATTATGTAATGTTCCTTTTTTCCTTGGTAATATTCTGTGTCTTGATGTCTTTTTTGATTATCATATAATCACTCTTGCTTTTTAAAAATCAGTGTTTGCCTAAAATTACATAGCCATTCCAGCTTTCTTTTGATTATTGTTGCTTTATTCTCCAATCCGACAATTTCTTTTTTTTTTAGTAAGACTAAGTTTATTCAATACCCTAGTAAAAGTGTTTTTTTTAAATGTTTATTTATCTTTGACACACACACACACACACACACACACACACACACACACCCACCATGAGCAGGGGAGGGGAAGAGAGAGAGGGAGACACAGAATCTGAAGCAGGCTCCAGACTCTGAGCTGTCAGTACAGAACCCAGTGTGGGGCTTGAACTCACGGACTGCAAGATCATGACGTGAGCTGAAGTTGGACACTTAACCGACTGAGCCACTCAGGGGCCCCCCTAGTAAAAGTTTTGAGTATAAGTATCCAACAGTATAAAAAGTACAAAAAAGATTTGTAGATTTCTAATATATTAATACAAAGTGCATGACTACATATAGTATATCCTATTCCAATCTGACAATTTCTGTTGTTGTGTGTATGCCATTTATATTTAA
This sequence comes from Panthera onca, assembly GCF_046562875.1. Taxonomy (NCBI): domain Eukaryota; kingdom Metazoa; phylum Chordata; class Mammalia; order Carnivora; family Felidae; genus Panthera; species Panthera onca. Next base: position 12,123,535 of record NC_138353.1, on the reverse strand, counting down.
TTGGTGTGTCTGTGCCATTTATATTTCATATAATTATTGATATGCTTGGATATAAATCTATATTTTCATTGCCTACTGTTTTTTCTTCCTTTTCTTGTTAATTGGAAGTTTTTTTGTGAATTCATATAATGTCCAATATTGACCTATTATTTATATCACTTTTTGTAATTGTTTTAGTGATTACCATAGGACTTGCAATATACGTCTTTAATTAATCACAGTCTACCTTCAAATAATGTATTCTACTTATACAGCCATATACCCACAATTCCTTCCTCCAAGGTTTTGTGCACTTGTCAAATATTTTTCTTTTGCACATGCTATAAAGCCATAACACATTGCTACTGTTTTTGATTTAGACAATTATCTTTTAGAGCAATTAAAAATACCAATTAAAATTTTAACTGCTTCTGGCAATCTTTATTTCTTTGTAGGACCAAATTTCTGTGTACTATCTTATTTTTCTGCCTGAAGAACTTCCTTTAAGATTCCTAGTAGTGCTAGTCTGCTAATGAATTCTCAGTTTTTTTGTTTGTTTGTTTTGGTTTTAAGAAGTATTTATTCCTGGGGCGCCTGGGTGGCGCAGTCGGTTAAGCGTCCGACTTCAGCCAGGTCACGATCTCACGGTCCGTGAGTTCGAGCCCCGCGTCGGGCTCTGGGCTGATGGCTCGGAGCCTGGAGCCTGTTTCCGATTCTGTGTCTCCCTCTCTCTCTGTCCCTCCCCCGTTCATGCTCTGTCTCTCTCTGTCCCAAAAATAAAATAAACGTTGAAAAAAAAAATTAAAAAAAAAAAAAAAAGAAGTATTTATTCCTTTAAAGTATTTAAATAAATAAAGTATTTAAATAAATAAAGAAGTATTTATTCATTAAAAAATTTTTTTTATTAAAAATTTAAAAATATTTATTTATTTTTGAGACAGAGAAAGAGTGCGAGCAGGGAAGGGAAAGAGAGAGAGGAAGACACAGAATTTGAAGCAGGCTCCAGGTTCCAAGCTGTCAGCACAGAGCCTGATGCAGGGCTCAGACTCACAAACTGTGAGATCGTGACCTGAGCCAAAGTTAGACGCTAGCCGACTGAGCCACCCAGATGCCCCTTCTACTTCATTTTTGAAAGGTATTTTTGCTGGGTGTGGCATTTGGGGTTGACAGATTTTTTTTTTTCTATATTGTATTGTCTTCTGGTTTGCATAGTTTCTGATAAGAATTGTTCTGTAATTCTCTCTCTCTTTGTCCCTTGTGTGTGAGTGTGTGTTGTGTCCTTCCCCCTCTCTCTGGCTATCTTCAAAATTTTCTCTTTATCTTGTATATTTTGCAGTTTCAATATAATGTGTCTAGCTGTGTTTTTATTTTAACCTTTAATTAAAAAAACGAAGGAAAAACCCATAGAAAAATACTCATTCACCTAGAAACTCTTTTACCCCTTATCAGTAAGACACTTCATGTAATAAATGAAAGGACTGAAGTGTGTGTGTGTGTGTGTGTGTGTGTGTGTGTGTGTGTGTGTATTTAAATTTGAGTATAGTTGACACACAATGTTACATTAATCTCAGGTTTACAACATAGTGACTTGACAAGTTTATACATCATGCTATGTTCACCACAAGTGTAGCTACAATCTGTCCTGATAAATTGCTATTACCCTTCTTATTCCTTATGTAGTGGCCTTTATTCCCATGACTTATTCATTCTGTAACTGGAAGTCTGTATCTCTCATTCCCCTTCACCCATTTTTCTCAACTTCCCACCCCTGCCCTGCTGGCAACCATCAGTTTGTTTGCTATATTTATAGGTCTGATTCTGCTTTTTGTTTGTTCATTTTTTTTAAAGACTTAATTTTTTAATATATTTATATATATTTTTTGAGAAGTCGTGCACATGAGTGGGGGAGGGGCACAAGGAGAGTGGGGAGAGAATCTTAAACAGGGCTCAATCCCATGGCCATGGGATCATGACCTGAGCCAAAATCAAGAGTCCAATGCTCAACTGACTGAGCCACTCAGGAGCCCCTAAAGATTAAACTTATGAGTGAAATCATATGGTATTTGACTTTCTCAGTCTAGCTTATTTCACTTAGCATAACACTGTCTAGGTCCATCCATGTTGTAACATTCCATTGTATGTCGAAGGATATATTTTTTAAAGCATTAGAAGGCCTTGTTTGTATACACTTTGTCATTGGTTATATTTTGTAGCTCACTAATGTCCTTCACTTTTAAACCCTTTTACTTTAATACATAATCAAAGAACTAGTTCCAAAAATTAACTTACACTTTCACAAAGAATAGTCATATATTATGGAATATTTAAAATTGATTTTTAACTTGAATATATACCTCTTGAATTTGTGTTATCTGCATGAAGAACCACTAGAAACACACACACACAAAAGCTAACAAAACTTAGTGCATGGACATTTGGTAAAGGCAAACCTGGGGTCAGGATGGGATAAGAGTTCTCAATGTATATTTGTATAATTTTTTATGAACCATATGATCATACTACCAAGTGTAGGAAAAAACTCAATTTAAAAATTCTCCCCAAATTGCAATATTGGAGCTCATGTTTCCATTTGAACAGTTTAATTATTTGATTAGAGTCTCACTTATGATAAGCACTGAGCAATGCATAGAATTGTTGAATCACTATACGAATCACCTGAAACTAATATAACACTGAATGTTAACTATACTGGAATTAAAAGAAAAAAGAAAAAGAAAATATTCCCATTTTTAACCCCTTAAAGTTGCACTGTTTAAGAACTGCAGAGTGATGTCAGCAAAAATTATGGAGAAAGTAGTTCCAAGGGCCCAGCTTCCACAGAAACAACAATAAAATGTCAAAAGCTCAGAATCAACTTCACTGGGATCCTGGAAGATGGCTAAAGATGTACAACCACCCAGTGAATGGTGAATTGAGAAAACAGCAACTTGAATATGGTAGGGGAGCTTTGTGGTATTTTACTTGCCCTTGCTTCACCCACCTCCCCTACTCAGCGATGGTCTTGACGGGGACAGCCTACACTCACATCTGGTAGGAACCAGATCGTTGGCTTCAGAGGGACCAGAGCTAACTGTGTTCCCAAAGAACTGTGTTTTGTCTGTTCAGAATCATCTGGGGGCTACCTGAAGGACTGATGCCATGTGCTTGATTTTGTTCCATCTATATTGGAACAAAAGATGAAAATTACAAGGGTTTCAGGAGCTCTATGAGAGGAATGGGGGGGGGGCAGAAACAAATATATATTTCTATTATCTCACAACCCATTTCTCATCAGAAACCATGGAATCCAGAAGGCAATGGATAACTCCTATATGATTTAAAACAAAAAAACATGAAACGACAATTATAAACCTATATTAATGGGGTATACAAGGTATAAAGATGTAATTTGTGATAACCTAAAGAGAAGAAGACAGATATATGGGAGCAGAGTCTTTTATACCATTGAAGCTAGGTTGGTATTAATTCAAAATAAGTTGTAATACATTTAAGAGATTAACTGTAACCTCAGAGTAACTGCTAAGAAAATAACTAAAAGACATGCAGAAAATGAGAAGGAAATCATAACGATACAAAAAAATCAAACACAAGATATGGCATTAATGGAGGAACTGAGGAACAAAAATGGTAAGATGTATGTAAAACAAGTAGCAATATAGCAGAAGGAATCTTCTTAGGAATTAATTTAAATGTGAATTAAATTATGGATTATTAATGTGATGTCAATTAAGCTTCCCAATTAAAAGGTAGAGTTTGGCAAAATGGGTAAGACAAGATCCAACTATATGCTGTCTACAAGCGACTCACTTTAGAATCAAAGAGCCTAGTGTCCTGCACTAACCTAAATGTAAATGTAATGTGATTACAATCACATATGAATAAAGGTCCAGGGAAACCCCACCTTTGTTGCCATGAACTTCCTTTCCTTGAAACCTCTGGATAGGTAGAGAATTTACTTTTTACAAATGAATAAACTTTCTTTCCTCCTTTCTCCCCCTACCCTCTTTTTCCTTTCTTTCTTTTTTCTTTCTTTCTTTCTTTCTCCCTCTTTTCGTTCTTTCTCTTCTTTCTTTCTTTCTTTCTTTCTTTCTTTCTTTCTTTCTCTTTCTTTCTTTCTCTTTCTTTTTTCTCTATGTATCAATCATCTATCTATCTATCTATCTATCTATCTATCTATCTATCTATCTTAGTCATATATGGATATAGATGTATATCTTCATTCTCAATTGCCTTTGGTCTATTTTTTCAATACTTTCATCAGTAACACACTGGTTTAGTTACCATAGCTTAGCAGTGAGTCTTGATATTTGGTAAAGGAAGGATGTCTTCCCATCTTGTTCTCTTTTAGGGTGTCTTGGCAGTTTCCAGTAAGGGTAATAAGAGATACAAACAGAACCATCTATGTAGTATTCTTTCTTTAAAAAAAATCTGAATCAAATTGAACCTCTAATTCTAACCATTGGCATATGGAATGTATGGAGAAATATTTGTGATAACATGAATAAAACTGAAGGGCATTATGCTAAGTGAAATAAGCCAGACAGAGAAAGACAAATACTTCCTGTTATCACTTACGTATAGAATCTAGGAGGGGGGAAAATAAAAAGCTGAATTCATAGAAATAGGGAGTAGAATGATGGTAGTTGCTTGAGGTTGAAAGGTGGGGAAAATGAGGAGAGGTTGGTTTAAAGGGTATAAACTTTCAGTTATAAGATGAATAGGGTCTGAGGATTTGATAGTGCCCTATTGCATACTTGAAATTTGCTGCGGGTAGAACTCACAGGTTCTCACCAAAACAAACAGAGTTAGGTTGATGGATGTGCGAATTCATCGTGGAAATCCTTTCACAATGAACCCATGTCAGTTCACCACGTACATTTTAAATATATTACAACTTTTTTCTCAATCGTATCTCAATGAAGCTGAAAAAAAGTTGAATTTGTTACCATTATCGGATCAAGATCCCCCACTTTCACACCTAATTTTGAATAATCATGGCTCATTGATTTCAACCACCCTGTAGAAAAATAAAACATCTTATTGTATTTTATGATGTCAAGTGCAGAATGGACAGTAGGTGATATGCTGAAAGCAAACTAAAGAGACATTTTCAAGATGTATTTCAGGCTTTTCTTTTCCAAACTGCGGTACTTCCTTTACTTCCCTGCCACTACAATTTTTTTTTTCATTTATCAGAAAATACCCTCATTTCCAAGTGCCCAATTAAACGGAGAGGAGTGGGAAACTTTAGTTGTTTGTCTTGTGGTCTGGATCCATCAGAAGTTACTCTTTGTTTTTGCGGAAATTATTATCATTGGAAAGAAAACCTCATATCAGGTAAACGTCGTCAGAGATCTCGACACTTCCACATACACTAGCATCAAACCGGCCTTGAGAGCCTAGCTTCACTTCTCTCTCCTATACAGCTACATTTCTTTACAGTCGCACCTATTAGTACTGTAATTAAAAAATATATATATTTACATATATATATAATTTTTTTTTTTTTTTTTTTTTTTTTTTTTTTTAGAGAGAGAACGAGTGGGGGAGACAGGCAGAGAGACCGAGGGGGAGGGGGGAGGGAGAAAGAAAGAATGTTAAGTACGCTTCACGCTCAGCGCAGAGCCACAGAGCCGGAAGCTGGGCTCAATCCCAAGACCCTGAGATCATGACCTGAGCCAAAATCAAGAGTCGGAGGCTCAACCCATTGAGCCACCCACAGGCGTTCCTAATGAAGGTTTTTTTAAACAAGTAAAGAAGGAAAAGAAAAAGAAAAGAAAGGTCAAACGCTAATAGCACCTGAGAACGGACTTAACTGCAACTGTTAGACATTTAAGGGGGGGAAAAGTGGCAACCTTTAGAGCCGCATTACGGAGGATTCTGGGAAGTGTAGTCCAGGCCTGGGGGAGTCTCAGCCACTGCCACGGAAAGAAGCTATAAGCCCTTTGTACCGCAGGGGGTTCTGGGAAGAGTAGTCTAGGGACGGTGGCCGACAGGGCACTTCCGCCCTGGGAGGGCGAAGCCGCGTTCATCGGTACCTTCTGGGAGGTGAGTCGGTGCCGAGCCCCTGCGTCTCTGCCAAGCTTGCCTGGGCGCGGAGCCCGCAAGTGCCGCCCTCTCGCTCGGGGAATAGAAGAGGCATAGAAGCCGCTGAGGGCCGGGGCGGCGGGGTGTGTCACCTTGGCGTTGCGGGCGGGCGGGGGTCGCGACCTCGGTTTCTCTCGCCTCCCCCACTCCTACACGCTCTGCCGCCTTCTAGCGACATTTCGCGGACTTGTTTACTTTCTCCATGTGTCCTCTGTAAAGTGGAATTAAGGGTAGTACCTTTCTAGTAGGCACTAGTGTAGTGGGGTTCACGTGAAGTAAGTAGATGTAAGAATGCTGGAAAGCGATCCTGGCACAGGGACGGTGGCCGGTGGTTACCAATCTAGGATTTATTTCCAAGAAGCGCTCGGTTCCTGGAAGCTTGTGAGCCCGGGGTGAGTTCAGCGCTGCAGCGTCACTGGCCCTTCTCTGACGCCTGCACGAAGCAGGGCCCTTTAGGATTCCTCTTGACTCTTCACTACCCCACCCCACCCCCTTTTTAAAAGAAGGGCTGGCCTCACTCCCAGCTCGGGCCTGTGATTGTCCTCCGTGATTTATCCTGGACCAGAGACAAAATTGTGATCTCTCCCAGCCTCCTTTCCTGTCTCTGCCCCAAGTTCTCAGGGGTGCAGAGGAGAAGTGACCCCCAGCGTCCTGCTAACTGGAAGAGCGGACCTAGGCCGGCCGACTCCATTTTGTTCTGTGTCCTCCATCTTGAGTGACTATGTCCCCGACGTGGCCCCCTTTCCGGGAAAACCACAGAAAGAAATTCCCGCTCAAACCTCAGACCATGCCTACTCCCCTGGAGTAACTTCCTGCTCACCCGTTCAAACTTCCCGTTCAAATCACACACGGCAACCTGCGCAACGGGACTCTGACCTTTCCCCAGCCTGGCTAAGGCCATGACCATCACCCCACCAACTGCCACTAGATCCCTATAAAACCTTTGTGCTTTTGAAACTCGCTCTCTCTCCGGCATCTCACCGCTGCGTCGGTGCAGGTAGGGGATTGAGCTCGAGCTAGCTCGAATAAAGGCTCTTTGCTTTTGCATTGGACTCGGCTCCCTGGTGGTCTTTGGGGAATCACGAATTCTGGGCATAACATTTGGGGGCTCGTCCAGGATCCCCAAGACCCCCGAGGGACCCCCGACCCGGAGAGCCTGACTGGCCATGGTTAGTGTCTGTTCGTTCCCTGTCTCTTCTGTGTGAGCTCATTTCTGAAATTCTGGTAGTGCCTGGTGCGGTCTAAGTGGATGCACTGGAGGACCACGGGCCGGGAGTTCTGGAAGACATTCCGATCCTCCCTTCTGAAGGGACGTGGATTCCCCTCAAAGGTCTGAGACGAGGCGGGTCGCTCCCGCCGGTCAGTGTGAGGCCATCGTCTAGCTTTCAGTTTTGCTTCCATGGAGTTGGAAGACTGTTTCTAGGGGCCCTCTGTTTGTCTGTTTCTGTGTTTCTCTGTTTTGTTCTGTGGACTTACTGGACGGACGTTATGGGACAGACTCAGACTACTCCTCTAAGTATTATGATTGATCACTTTAAGGATGTCAGGGGAAGAGCTAACAACCTCAGTGTGGAAGTCCGAAAGGGTCAGTGGCAGGTTTTTTGTTCTAGCGAGTGGCCAGCTTTCAATGTCGGATGGCTGCCAGAGGGAACCTTCGACCTCCCTACCATCCACCGAGTCAGGGGTACCATCTCTCGGCCTAAGACGGGCCATCCTGATCAGCTCCCTTACATTACCACTTGGCAGGACCTTGTAGAAGACCTACCCTCTTGGCTTAAGCCCTTCCTAGCCCCACGCCCCTCTGGAGCCGAAACCCATTCTTGCTTTGCAGGGGACAGAGAAGAAGGAGAACAAGAAAAGTCTTATCCAGCCTTCAGCACCCCTCTACCCTGTCCTACAAGGGGGGACTAAAGAAGAATTAATTTTTCCTCTCCTGTATAACCCCCTCTAGGATGCCGGAAGAACACCATCCTCCCCCTCCAGGGGAAGCAGATGCTGTTCCGAGAGCGGGAGGTGGAAACGCTCCAGTGGGAAGCCCGCCCTTTACCAGACAAAGGGCTCAGAGGGAGAAATCCGCCTCTGCTGCTGACTCTACTATTCTGCCTCTGCGAGCCACCGGACCCCCAGACGTGGAGGGGAATCAGCCCTATCACTATTGGCCTTTCGCCACTAGTGACCTCTACAATTGGAAAGCTCAGAATCCTAAGTTTTCCGAGAAACCGGCAGGGCTTATTGATTTATTAGACTCTGTTGTTTTTACCCATCAGCCCACATGGGACGATTGCCGGCAGCTTTTGCAGGTCCTGTTCATGACTGAGGAAAGAGACAGAATCCTCAATAAGGCCTGAAAACTAGTTCCGGGCGCAGACGGGAATCCCACCACCAACCAGGCTCAGATAGATGCCTCCTTCCCCTTAACTTGGCCCGAGTGGGATTTCAACACGGCAGAAGTTAAGGAGAGGCCCCGGGTCTACCGCCAGACTCTAATGGGGGGTCTCCGAATGGCTGCTAGGAAGCCAACCAATTTGGCCAAGGTAGGAAATGTGCAACAGGAAAAAGATGAATCTCTGGCTGCCTTTTTAGAACGGATCATGGAGGCATTCCGTACCTATACCCCCATGGATCCAGAGGCTCCGGAAAGCAAGGCAGCTGTTATCATGGCCTTTGTAAACCAGTTGGCCATAGACATTAGGAAAAAATTACAGAAAATAGATAGACTAGGAGAAAAAAGTCTGCAGGACTTACTGGTGGTAGCCGAAAAGGTATATAATAACCGGGAGCCTCCTGAGGACAAGCAGGCTCACGCCATGGCGGCTGCCAGCAGTAAGCAGACTCGAGACCTGGCCAGAATACTACTAGCTACCACTGCTGACTCCCCCGAGGAACGAGACCGCTGTCTCTGGCAGCTGGAAGACGACTCAAAAGGAGGTAAAGGAACCACCAAGGGGGGGAAGCAGAGGCTGCAGAAAGATCAGTGCGCATACTGCAAGGAGATGGGGCATTGGGCCCAAGACTGTCCGAAAAAGGCCAACGGGAAGGGAAGCAAGACTGATAAAGTAAAAGTCTTAGAGCTAGATGAGCTGAGTGATTAGGGGAGTCGGGGTTCGGACCCTCTCCCCGAGCCCAGGGTAACTCTTAAAGTGGAGGGGACCCCTGTTGACTTCCTTGTTGACACTGGAACGCAACATTCGGTCCTCTGCACCCCACAAGGAAAACTAGCCAGCAAGAAGTCCTGGGTACAAGGGGTGACTGGTATGAGCCAGTATTCATGGACTACCCGAAGAACAGTAGATTTGGGAACGGGCCAGGTATCCCACTCCTTCATGGTAATACCAGAATACCCCTACCCGCTGTTAGGACAGGACTTACCAAGATTGGAGCTCAGATAACTTTCAGACAAGGGGGGGCCTCAGGTCACCGATGGCAAGGGCCACCCCATCCAGGTCCTGACCATGAAACTAGAGGATGAATACCGCCTCCACTAGGAGGCTCTCCCGAGAGAGGATAATATAGACAGATGGCTACAAGAATTCCCCTCGGTTTGGGCAGAGACTGGGGGATAGGACTAGCCACTCACAGGACCCCAGTCCTGGTAGAGCTCAAGCCAGGAGAAGGTCCGGTAAGGATCAAACAATACCTCATGTCTCGGAAGGCCCGGAAGGGGATCCAGCCACACATCCGGAGACTATGAAGCCTAGGGGTACTAGTTCTTGCCAGTCTGGAACACCCTCCTACTGCCGGTCAAAAAGCCTCACACAAATGACTATCGACTGGTACAAGACCTCTGGGAAGTAAATAAGAGGGTCACGGACATACACCCAACTGTTCCCAACCCATATACTCTCTTGAGCTCCTTGGTGCCCTCCAGGGCCTGGTATATTGTACTAGATTTAAAGGATGCCTCTTCAGTCTGCTGCTGGCACCCCAAAGCCAACCCTTGTACACCTTCAAGTGGCATGATCCAGAGGAGTGCTACAGCGGACAACTCACCTGGACACGGCTGCCTCAGGGGTTCAAAAATTCGCCCACCATCTTCGACGAGGCACTACACGAGGACCTGGGTCCTCGTGAGTACAGAAAGGAGTACCCTGGCCTCACCCTTCTACGGTACGTAGATGACATCCTGATTGCTGCTGAGACGGCCGAGGACTGTGAGCGAGGGACCCAGGATCTGCTGGCTACCCTGGGGGGCCTTGGGGTACTGGGCATCCACGAAAAAGGCTAAGATATGCAGGGAGAGGGTAAGTTACCTGGGATACATCCTGGAGGGCGGACAGCGGCGGTTATCAGATGCCAGAAAAGAAACTGTCCTGAAGATTCCTACTCCCACCTCCCGAAAGGAAGTAAGGGAATTCCTAGGATCGGCCGTCTACTGCCGCCTCTGGGTTCTGGGTTTTGCTGAGATCGCCAGGCCCCTATATGAAGCTACCAAAGAGGGGAAAACATTTGAATGGACTGAAAAAGAAGAAACTGCCTTTAATCAGTTAAAAAAGCCCCTCCTAGGTGCCTCAGCCCTGGGCCTGCCAGACATTACGAAGCCCTTCCACCTCTTTGTAGATGAACACAAGGGAATAGCAAAAGGGGTTCTAACTCAAGCCTTAGGCCCCTGGAACCGCCCCGTGGCTTACCTGTCCAAAAAGCTAGACCCAGTGGCTGCCGGCTGGCCGCCATGCCTAAGAATTATTGCGGCGACAGCACTCCTAGTCAAGGACACAGACAAACTGACCCTAGGACAGGAGATCTGGATCACGACCCCACACACCATTGAAGGGGTCCTGAAACAGCCTCCTGATAGATAGATGAGCAACACACGTATGACTCATTACCAGAGCCTCCTACTCAACCCTCCACGGGTGCAGTTCTGCCCCAGTGCAGCCCTCAATCCTGCAACCCTGCTGCCTGACCCTGACCTAGATGCTCTACCACGTGACTGTGTGGGGATCCTGGAGCAAGTACATGGATTCCAGACGGATCTGACCGACCGGCCCCTCCCCGATGCTGAGGCTACTTGGTTCACTGATGGCAGCAGCTTTGTGCGGGATGGACACAGGTATGCGGGTGCAGGGGTGGGCACTGAAACGGACACCGTATGGGTGGAGGCTCTACCCTCTGGAACATCAGACCAATGAGCAGAGCTCATCGCCCTCACCAAGGCGCTGATGCTGGGAGCTGGAAAACGGCTTAACATCTACACAGACAGCCGTTATGCATTTGCCACAGCTCATATTCATGGGGCAATTTATCAGGAGAAGGGGTTACTGACGGCAGAAGGACTGACTATAAAAAATAACCAGGAGATACTTGACCTGCTTACAGCCTTATGGCTTACTGCCAAGCTGGCCATTATCCACTGCCAAGGGCACTAGAAAACTGATAACCCAGTAGCTTGAGGTAATCAAAAGGCTGACCAGGCAGCCAAGGCAGTAGCCCTTACTTCAGTCCCCACCATGACCATATAACTACCGGACCCGGGAGGCCCGGTTTTACCAGACCAGCCCAAATACTCCCAGGAGGAGTTACAGCAGATCAATAAACTCCCCACGGCCCAGGAGATAAAGGGATGGTGGTATACACCTAACAAGGAGCTTGTGCTGCCAGACCGGCTCGGAGTCTCAATATTAGAACACATACATCGGTCTACTCACATGGGGGCCCGAAAATTAAAAGACTTAATCCGACATGCCAGAATCAAGATTCACCAACAGGACACCAAAATAGAGCAAGTTGTATCTGTCTGCAAGACCTGCCAACTCACCAACGCGAGAGCCACATCAAATAAAAAAGGAACCAGGCTCAGAGGCACCAGACCGGGAGCCCAATGGGAAGTCGATTTCACTGAAGTCAAACCAGGAAAGTATGGTTATAAATATCTTTTAGTATTTACAGACACCTTCTCTGGCTTGGTGGAGGCATACCCAACCAAGCATGAAACGGCTCAGACGGTGGCTAAGAAGCTACTAGAAGACATCTTACCTAGGTATGGTTTTTGTGCCATGATAGGATCAGACAGTGGACCAGCTTTTATCTCGCAGGTAACGCAGGCAGTAGCCAAGGTGATGGGGGCAAACTGGAAATTGCATTGTGCTAATAGGCCCCAGAGCTCAGGACAGGTAGAAAGAATGAATAGAACCCTAAAAGAGACCCTTACCAAATTAACCATGGAGACTGGCGGGGACTGGGTGACTCTCCTACCGTATATCCTTTACCAGGTTAGGAACACTCCTTACACCCTGGGTTTTACTCCCTACGAGATCATGTTTGGCAGGCCACCCCCTATTATTCCCAACCTTCGAGCTGAACTTGCTGAGTTTAAAGATCAAGAACTTTTTCTTTCCTTGAGAGGGCTCCAGAAGGCACATGAGGACAATTGGCCGTGCCTCCATGCCATCTACAAGGCTGGCCCAACCCTGACACCTCATCAGTACAGGCCGGGAGACTGGGTCTACGTCAAGAGGCACTGCCGAGGGACCCTCGAGCCGCGCTGAAAAGGACCCTACATCGTGGTGCTGACAACCCCCACCGGTCTCAAAGTAGACGGCATTGCGACCTGGGTCCATCACACCCACGTTCGGCCAGCAGACCCCTCCTGGACCTAGGTCAGCCAACTCCATTTTGTTCTGTGTCCTCCATCTTGAGTGACTATGTCCCCAACATGGCCCCCTTTCCAGGAAAACTGCAGAAAGAAATTCCCGCTCAAACCTCAGACCACGCCTCCTCCCCTGGAGTAACTTCCCGCTCATCCGCTCAAACTTCCCATTCAAACCATGCCCGGCAACCTGCGCAAAGGGACTCTGACCCTTCCCCAGCCAATCGGCTAAGGCCATGACCATCACCCCACCAACTGCCCCTAGATCCCTATAAAACCTTTGTGCTTTTGAAACTCGCTCTCTCTCCAGCATCTCACCGCTGTGTCAGTGCAGGTAGAGGATTGAGCTCGAGCTAGCTCGAATAAAGGCTCTTTGCTTTTGCATTGGACTCGGCTCCCTGGTGGTCTTTGGGGATCACGAATTCTGGGCATAACACTAACAGTGTCCCAATCTCAATCACAAGTTAGCAAATATAAAAGTCTAATGAATCGACATTTCACTGTGATTGTGATTTGTATTTCCCTCATGATAAATGATGTTGAGTCATGTGCTTTTTTTTTTTTTTTAGTGTGCTTTTTTTTCACCACCTCTATATCCTTTCTGAAAAGTTTAGTGAAGTTAGTAGCCTTTTTATTTTATTTTTAAATTTTTTTCTTTTTGAGAGGGGGGAGGGTCAGGGAGAGGGAGACACAGAATCTGAAGCAGGCTCCAGGCTCTGAGCTCTTTTCTTTTCTTTTCTTTTCTTTTCTTTTCTTTTCTTTTCTTTTCTTCTCTTCTCTTCTCTTCTCTTCTCTTCTCTTCTCTCTTCTCTTCTCTTCTCTTCTTTTCTTTTCTTTTCTTTTCTTTCTCATTTTTGATAAATAACTAGGAGGAGAATCTAATCTCTGGGTCATATGCTTAGCTTTTTAAGAGATGTCAAATAATTTTTCATTTGTAGTTGCATACTTTATATTCCTTTTGGCAATATGTTAGAGTTCCAGTTGACTCTACATTTTTTCTGACATTTGATATTTTCAATCTTTTAAATTTTAGTCATCCTAATGACAGTTGTGTTGTGATATATTATTGTGGTTTTCATTCGTATTTTCTGATGCCTTAGATGTTGACTACCTTTTTTTTTTTTTTTTTTTTTTTGGCCTTTTGGGCATTTGCATATTTTCTTTTTGAAAGGTTCAATTCTTTTGCTCAATTTTTAAGCTAAGTTGTTATTTTGTATTGAATTTTACACTTGATCTTAGCCAAATGGCCGAGAAGCGATTGTGTATTGAATTGTAATACTTCTTTTAATATTCTGGATACAAGTCATTTTGACCCATGAGCATTTAGATCTTCTTTCACTTATTTGGGTCATTTCATTTCCCTCAGCTATGTTTCACAGCTTTCAGTATGTGGGTTTCTTACATGTATTTGATAAATTTATCTCTAAGGGATTGACATTTAGGGGGTGCTATTCTAAGTGCTGTTATTGTTGAAATTCAGTGTCTGTTTGTTGCTAGAATATAGATATATAATTGGCTTTTGTATCTTGACCTTGCTAAATTTGCATAGTAAATCTAAAAACATTTTTCTGACCTGTTTGATCTGATGAATAGAGCTTCTGTAAACACTCACAGGTTTTTGCATGAACATAAATTTTTGTTACTCTGGGATAAATGTTCAAAAGTGTAACTGATGGGCCTAGTTTTTTTTGTTTTGTTTTTTTTTAAGATTTAGTTTTTGAGTAATTTTTATATCCAGTTTGGAGCTTGAACTCACAACCCTGAGATCAAGAGTTGCACGGCCTACTGACTGATCCAGCCAGGCTTCCCAATGCATGTTTTGTTTTATTTATTTATTTTTAATGTTTATTTATTTATTTTGAGAAAGAGAGACAGTGTGAGCAGGGGAGGGGCAGAGAGAGAGGGAGAGAGAGGATCCAAAGCAGGCTCTGAGCTGTCACCACGGAGCCCCATGCAGGGCTCAATTTCACGAACTCCGAGATCATGACCTGAGCCAAAATCAAGAGCCAGACACTTAACTGCCTGAGCCACCCAGGCACCCTGCATGTTTTGTTTTAAAAGAAATTCCCAAACTATTTTCCAGAGTATCTGATATTTTATATTCCCAGCAGCAATGTATGAGTGATTCAGTTTCTTCATACCCTTCCTAGCATAGCATTGTCACATTTTATATGTTTTTTTGAGAGAGAGAAAGCATGAGTGTGCATGAGTGGGGGAGGAACCCAGAGAGAGAATCTTAAGTAGGCTCCATGACCAGCACAGAGCCTGACATGGGGCTTGATATCATGACTGTGAGATCATGACCGAAGCCAAAATCAAGAGTCTGATTCTTAACCAATGGAACCACCCAAGCACCCCACATTTTATATTTTGATCCACATTGTCTGAGAGTCTTCTAGAAAGGCTATGCCAATATACTCTGACAAAAGACTCATGAGAAACCTGTTTCCCTATGCCATTACCAAATAGTAGGCACTGCCCATTTCTCTGTGTCAAATATAAGGAAACAATGAGAGGGCAGATATTGTAAAAGATATTCATTACCTCTGACATCTGCGACCTGGGATTTCTGTAGGCTTTCCACCATTCCTTAAGTGATAAAAAAGTGGTTCACTGGGCCTAAACTGTACAAACAATGTGGTGTAGGCCGAACACTTGCTTTCCTTTTGGATGTCAGGAATGTGAATGCATTGTAGGCAGAGTGTGTCTATGTGACTAGCCTGTAATTAAATCTCAGGTACTGAATGTCTAATGGTGCTGAGTGTCCCCTGGTAGACATACTTCACATGTGTTGTGACAGTCCATTGCTGGGGAATCAAGAGTGTCTTGTTTGACCCACATGGAGAGGACTCTTGGAAGCTTGGACTGGTTTTTTTTTCTTTCTCTAGAAAATTGTGTCTTCACCCCACAAGACAAAATTTTAGATAAACCAGAGAAATAAAGAGGGTGGATGGAGGAGGGAAAGACTGAGGTTCCCTCAGAGAACACACTTTCATGGTGTTGTCACAACCCTCCTCCCCAGCCATTGCTAACCTTGTAAATGTGAGACCTACTGCCCGGGGTTTGAGTAAGCTTACAAAGAGGGGGTAAAACAAAGGGGACTTTGAAAGACATGGCTTTGTATTTTGTGGCTAGGATGTATGATAAAAATTGATGCAAGTTTCTAAGATTATAACCTAAACGCTAGAGGGATCATCTCAGTCAGAGAAAGCTGCAGAAGATGTGTCAGAGGCCACAACTCCCTTGTTTCCTGCTTCCTGTCAGCAGGTTAAAATTTAAACTTTGGGGGCGCCTGGGTGGCTCAGTCGGTTAAGCGTCCAACTTTTGGCTCAGGTCACGATTTCACGGTTCATGGGTTCGAGCCCTGCGTCAGGCTCTGTGCTGACAGCTCAGAGCCTGAAGCCTGCTTCAGATTCCCTGACTCCCTCTCTCTCTGCCCCTCCCCCACTCACACTCTGTCTCTGTCAAAAATAAGTAAGCATTTAAAAATTAAAAAAAAATTAAACTTTGAATTTTGGGAACAGAATAAGTCTCTGTAATTGATGATTTTTGCTATGAGTCTTGTCTGTTGGAGCCTCTGGGAAAAAGGAGGCAACATGAAAAGAGAGGCCATCTCCTTGTGGAGATACACTTTTGGAGTTTTCAAAAGCAGTTTTTAGCTGCTAATGAGCTCTCGGAGAATCAGATGTCTAACCCCAAGAGGCAGATGCTTCTCCAGCCTGGTGTGCATATTTTTGAGAGGTCAGTTTGGACTCTAAGAATAACAAGGTAGAAAGGGCTCAGGATGGCCTTATTTGGACTTGGGCACAGCCATCTTGCCCTATAGTCTCAGCTTTGCTGCTGCCAGAGAGAAGCAGGTGGCTTTTTTGGAATGCTGAAATCACAGGTCCTCATTGCCTGGACCGTCTCTGGGCTGAAATCTGATACCGTCCGCCCGAGCTGTTCCAGCCCCAGCATGGACTGTGTTGAATTGAAGTGGGTTGGGATCGCTCCACTCAGGAAACTGACTCAGATTGTGCCACTGTGTACCCCTCTGGGGGGCCCTAAATTGTGACATCATGGATACTCCAGCTTCGGGGTATATATATCCAAAGGAAATGAACACAGGTCACCAAAGAGGTACTGCACCTCCGTGTATGTTGCAGCATTACTCACAATAACCAAACTATGGCAGCGACCTAAGTGGCATCGACAGGTGAATGGATAAAGAAGACATGATGTAGATATGAACTACTATTCAGCCATGAGAAAAAAGGAAATTCTGCCATTTGGGGACAACACGGATCAGTCACATTATACTAAGTGTGATAAGTCAGACAGAGAAAGACAAATACTGTATAATTTTTATATGTGGGATCTAAAAAAAGCCAAAAAACAAAAAAACTAAAGTCATAGAAGCAGAGTAAAATGGCAGTTACCAGGGACTAGGAGTGGGGTAATGGGAGAGATGTTGGTTAAGGCTACCTCTGGCAGCTAGTAGATAAATAAGTCCCTGGGGCACCTGGGTGGCTCAGTCGGTTAAGCACCTGACTTCAGCTCAGGTCATGATCTCACGGTTTGTGGGTTCAAGCCCCAAGTCGGGCTCTGTGCTGTCAGCCCAGAGCCTGGAGCTTGCTTTGGATTCTGTGTCTCCCTCTCTTTCAGCCCCTCCCCTGCTCTCTCGCGTGCTCTCTCTCTCTCAAAAATAAGTAAACATTAAAAAAATTTTTAAAAAGTGGAAAACCCTTTATGGGTGCCGCTGGGCCCTCTGGATCGCACAGAAACACCCCCAGAAAAAAGCTTATTTCCTGATGGAGTCATGTGACACTGAGGTGCTCGCTGATCCACACTAGATGTCAATAGACTGATTGCATCCCTAGCTCATGGGACCTGTCAACTAGAAACACATCTGGACTTCAGTGAGGAGAGACTTCGTTCAAAGGGACTTTCATTAGGGCGAATGCTCCGATTTCCCAAATCTGAAAGTGTCTCAAACGGAGACAGAAAAGGGCTTTTCTTTTCTCAGGTGGGGTAAGAAGATCTAGCAGGCACCTTGTGGGGGAGGAGTAGGTGGCCAAAGCAGGGTGTCACAGGAAATGTTTCATGTCTTCAAAGATATCCCAAGATGTCCTCGAGGTGCTTGAGAGCAGTAGATAAGGGGAGAAACCCAGAAGCAGCACCCAGAAAGTGACGCTGCTGCTCTCCAAGTCCCCTTACCTGGGAACCTCAACAGTCACACCTTCCCCGTCCAACTATGGGTTCACCCCGTCCCGCCATTCATTGTGCAGTCCGCCCCTCAAGTGTTTGAGGGGCTGTCGATACGAAACAGGAAGAACTAATCGCCTCTCAGGCAGTGCAGGAGCTTAATTAATAAAATATCCCTGGAGGGTGAGGGGAAGCTTCATCAAGGTATCACCTGAGTAGGTTTTGAGGGGCACGTGCAAGGTCTCATGCCTGCCCTGCAAACGTGAAGGGAAGGAGAGCCCCCCAGGTGGAGCCAATATCCTGAGCAAAGTGGTGAAAGGACTTGGCTTGGGAGAGGTCATGTCTGGAAAGCTGGGTCTAGAAAACAGACCCTGATGGACGTCATGGATGAAACTGAGCCCGGTGCACCAGGCCCTTATTTGGCCTGGAGAGTTTTCCCCACTCTCATTTTTCCCCTGTAGAGTTATCCCCTACACATCTGGGATAGTCAGATCTCCATGCAACTCCCAGTGCCTGAGAAGAAGGCATCTAATGATCCTGGAGCCGGCCAGAGGAAGTTACTTGGGAAGGAATGTCTCCAAGTAGGAGGAGAAACTAACAATAGCAGGTAGCATGTCTCAAAGACTTCCTCCTGCATGCCCTACACGGTTCTGTGTGTTTTGATGTATATTTACTGCATTATGCCTCCCCGCAGGCCTATGAGGAAGTTACACCTTGTCTTCCTTTTACACAGATGAGGCAACAAGGCACAGACAGGTAGCAGGTTGGTGGTAGAGCCTCAAAGATAGGGCTCCAGAAGCCACCCCCTTCCCTATTCTGTATTATCTGGCAGAGAAAAGAAAGAGCATTTGTCAGCAGGAGCTTTCTTTCTTTTCCGTGTTTGTCCTTTATTCCTTGCAGTGGGCGGTATAGTGTCTCCCAAAGATGTTCGTGTCCTAATCCCTAGAACCTGTGAATGTGTTCTCTTCTATGGACTTAGCAGGTGTAATCAAGTTAAGGGTCTTGGGGAGAGTACCATGCATTATCCAGGTGAACCCAATGTAATACAAGGGTCTTAGAAGGGGAAGGCAGGTGATTGGAGGGAAGAAAAAATGCTATGCGACTGGCTTTGAAGGTGGAGGAAGTTGCCACAAGCAGCTTCTAGAACTGGAGGGGGCAAGAAACGGATTTTCCCCGTGGGGCCTCCAGAAGGAGTCAGCTTTGCTGACATCTTGATTTTAGCCCTGTAAGATTCACTTTGGACTTCTGACCTCCAGAACTGTGAGAGAATAAATATATGTTCCCTTAAATTAGTACAAAGTTAGCTCATTACAGCCTCCATAGGAAACGAATCCACTCCAGGACTGTCCTTTTACTGAATCGGTGAGTATTCCCCCTCTCCTCTTTGTCTTTACAGCAGCCCAGTGACAAAGAGCAGAGAGGTTCTAGACTCAGCCAGATTTGGGTCCAGCCACTGCCACTTGACAGCTTTATGACTTGGGTGACCTATTCTCACTGAATCTCTGTCTTCCTATCTCTCAGGAGCAACAGTCATCAAAATCCTCATTATTTTTTGAGAATGTATCTAACGTGCCAGGCCTTACAGAGATAAGCTCAAAAAAGCCCCCAACATCTCTGTGGGTTGAGTTTTATTGTCGCTATTTAAGGATTGTTAAACAGGGACTCAGAGTTTTTGCTAATATGATGAATAAAACTCAAAGCTTTCATTGGTCCAGGAACAAAGAAGAGAATGTGCCTTTGAGCCTCTTGCGGCTTCCAGAAGAAAACCCACCAGGAATTATCCCTTTTTATGAAACAAATATGAACATAAAAAAAAAAAAAACACCTACGAGGCAACAAATAATAAGTAAAGGCACCAGTCAAGATTTCACACTTTTCAAAGATGAAGTTCCCTGGTGTTCTGGTGTCTTCTCAGCCCATTTGCAAGGATAGCTCTCTGATGGAGAATATAGCCTCTGGTTCTCTGCAGTTGGCAGGAGATGGGGTCCCCAACCCCCACAAACAGAATTATAACAGCTTTCTTTCTACCCCCATGTTTAAACCTCACAACTACTCGGCAATGAGAAAGAACGAAGTCTTGCCATTTGCAGCAACGTGGATGAAACTGGAGGGTATTATGCTAAGCGAAATAAGTCAGGCAGAGAAAGATACCATATGTTTTCACTCATATGTGGATCCTGAGAAACTTAACAGAAGACCATGGGAGAGGGGAAAGGGGGAAAAGTTAGGGAGGGAGGCAAACCATCAGAAACTCTTAAATACTGAGAACAAACTGAGGATGGATGGGGGGTGGGGGAGAGGGAGCTTTGAGGAACGGTGGTTGGCATTATTAGACCCCGCTGTTCTCATCCCAGAGGAAACTAGCGGTAACGGGAACCCAGCCCATACTCTGCTTACCAGGGCACTTGGGGCTGCGTCTGTTTCGTGTACGGGGGGCTCTTTATTTTTTTTCCAGTTTTCACAAAGATGCCAAACAGGCTGGAGAATTCCTGGCCTTTCTCTCATGACTTCTTTTCCTTTATCTAGTTGCGTTTTCTTGGGACTCTGTCCTTCTCCAGAAAAAGGAGGAGGCAATGACCAAGTTCCAGGTGAGTTGTGCTTTTTTTTCCCTCATTTGGCAATGAGCGGGCACATCTTTTGTCAATTTGATGAGGACTAAAAGATGACCCCCAAATATTTGGTGTTTGTAATATGTTGAACATGTGCTTTTTATGACTGAATTTCATTTATACTTTTTGTTGCTCACTGTTGTTTCACAAATAGTGTGAAAGTGAATAAAAATGTCTGTGTTACTCTTCTGCCTACAAATCAGCTGTTTTCAATGCTTTTTAAAAAATAGACCTTGATAGGGGCGCCTGGGTGGCTCAGTCGGTTGAGCGTCTGACTTCAGCTCAGGTCATGATCTCACGGTTCGTGAGTTCGAGCCCCGCATTGGTCTCTATGCTGACAGCTTGGAGCCCGGAGCCTGCTTCCGATTCTGTGTCTCCCTCTCTCTCTCTGTCTCTTCCCCCCTCACACTCTCTTTCTCTCAAAAATAAATAAACGTTAAAAAAAATAAAAATAAAAATAGACCTTGATAACTACAGTAGCAATAATAGAAAAAGTATGATTTTTATAGGTACTTTCTTTCCCTATTTTTATAACGAGTTTGAGGTAGAATTCACATATCCTACAATTCACCTATTTAAAAATTCAGTGGTTTTTAGTATATTCAGGTATGTGTAACCATCACCATAATTTTAGAACATTTTCATCACCTCAGAAAGGAACCTTGTACCATTTAGCTCCCTGCTCCACCCCTCCTAAAAATGGAAACCTCTAACATGTAGTACTTTAGGACTGGCCTCTGTGTGTGTGTGTGTGTGTGTGTGTGTGTGTGTGTGTGTTTAATTTTTGATGTTTATTTTTGAGAGAGACAGAGCATGAATGGGGGAGGACCATCAGGAATGTATGACGGCTCCAGTTTCTCCAAATCGTTTATTTCCAGCCTTTGTCACTTATGAATAAAACTGCTGTAAACACCTGCACTGTAGTTTTTGGATGTGTTATCATTTCTTTTGAGTAACTACCTAGGAGTGAGATTGCTGGGTCTTGAGGCAAGTCTTAGTCAACTTTGTATAGCAAAGCGTCAAACTACTTTTCAAAGTGCTGTTATATTTTGTGCAACAGTTTCAATTCTGTATCCTCAATAGAACTTGGTATTATCCTTTTTTTTTTTTTTTTTTTTTTTGCTTAATTCGGTCCATTCTAATGCGTGTATGGTAGTATCTCATTGTGGTTTTAATTTGCATTTCCCTAGGACCAATGATACCGAGCATTTCCATGTGATTATTGGCCATTCCTCTATCTTTTGAAAGTGTTTGAGCACATTTTTTCCATTTACAAAATCGATCATTTGTCTCATTGAATTCTAAGACTTCTTTGTAAATTCTGGATGCAAGTTCTTTCAGTTCACTTTCTATCATTTCTCACTATGTAGCCTAACATTTAAATTCTGTTAATAGTGCCTTTAATTTAATGAAAGTGAATTGATCAAGTTTTTCTTCTGATTTATCCTTTCTGTATCCAGTATAAATCTTTGAATAACCTGTTTATAAATATTTTCTCCTATGTTTTCTTAAAAAAGCTTCATATCTCCAGTTTTAATGTGGGCCTATGATGCATTCTGAGTAATTTCATAAATAGGGTACAAAGGATGAAGATTCATATATTTTAACATGTGGTTGTTCAAGTGTTTCAGTAAAATTGGTTCAAAGACTACCCTTTCTCTATTGAATTACCCTAGTACCTTTATCAAAAGTTAACTGACAGTATATGTGTGGTACTAATTATGGATTCTCTGTTGCAATGAGCTGTATATCTGCCTCCATGCTAATAGCAGCCTGTCTTGATTGCTCTAGCTTCAGAGTAAGTTGTGAAATTAGGTAGTGTGAGTCTTCTAACTCCGTGCTTTTTCAAAAGAACTACCCTATGGAGATCAATAGAATGTTGCTGCTTTCCATCCCTTAGCCAGGATGTCCTTGATAAAAGATGGGATCCAGGGGGCAACTGGGTGGCTCAGCTGGTTGAGCATCCGACTTCAGCTCAGGTCATGATCTCGTGGTTCGTGAGTTTGAGCCCTGCATTGGGCTCTCTGCAGTCAGCCCAGAACCCACTTCGATCTTCTGTTCCCATCTCTCTCTGCCCCTCCCCTACTCATGCCATCTCTCTCAAAAATAAACATTAAGAAAAATGGGATCCAGGCATCAACACACCTGGCCAAATCTGAGAAAGTCATCTTAGCACTGATGCCCAGACCAATAAATGACCCATCTTCATGTTTCTCACCAACTATTGGACCTTTGCCTAAAAATTGTCCCTGCCTAGCATAAAGGACTCTGGTAATCTCTTCCATCCAAAGTAGAAATCAAATTATACATCTCTACATATACTAAAGCCATAAGATATGGCCTTGCCAGGATACTCATTTTTCTCTTTAGAATTCTGGAAATTACTGATAGTTACCAAGGCACACATTTCACTTCCCCAAAGATGCATTGCTAGCTCTTGGAAAAAGGCATTTGATAAAACTTTCATATTTCTGACAGGTCCCAGAATGCTAATTTAATTAAGAAACTGAATGATAGCCAAGATGGCAGAGCAACATGGAAGTTCTCAGCTTCTCTCATCGCTGAAATGCAACTAGATCAGGACCAAACTATTTTTTCACACCTAGAAAATGACATGTATAAGAAAATAAGATCCATCTATATGCTGTTTACAAGAGACCCATTTTAGACCTAAAGATACCTTCAGAATGAAAGTAAGGGGATGGAGACCCATCTATCGTGCTAATGGTTGCCCAGAGAAAGAGTAGCCATACTTCTATCACACAATCTAGATTTTAAAATAAAGACTGTAACAAGAGATGAAGAAAGGAATTCTATCATAATTCAGGGATCTATCCACCAAGGAAGTCTAACAATTGTAAATATTTATGCCCCAACGTGGAGCACCCAATTGACTTATTAATATATAAATCACTTAATCACAAAGAAAGAAGCACATAGTTAATAATACCATAATAGTAGGGATCTTCAACACCCCACTTACAGCAATGGACAGATCATCTAAGCAGAAAACATAAATTTTTGATCTTGTTTCCATCCTCTAGGCCTGGAAACCAGATTGAAGGTGTGTACTCTCTTGGGACCCATCTGAGCATAACTTCTACTACCCCTAAAAACTTACCTGAATATTCAGGTTAAAAGGGGTGGATAATCTCTGTTCTTCTGATCCTCTTCAGGAAATTAGTATTCCAGGTGCATCTCTAAGGGCTGTAGGAACTGCCAGAAGGCAATACAGAAAACTTCACTTAGCACATAAAATATTACACTTAGACATAATAAAAGTCAGCACTATTAGTTTGCTATGGCTAGCATAACAAAATACTACTGGCTGGGTGGCTTGAACAACAGAAATTAATTTTCTCTGGAGGCTGGAAGTCCAGGATCAAGATGTGGGCAGGTTTGGCTTCTTTTGAGGCCTCTCTGCTGGACTTGGAGATGGTGCCTTATTGCTGTGTCCTCACATTGTGCCAAGCATACATAGTGCCAAGCATACATAGTGTGCCAAGCATACATAGTGTCCTGTTGTGCCAAGCATACATAGTGCCAAGCATACATAGTGCCAAGCATACATAGTGCCAAGCATACATAGTGCCAAGCATACACTTTTTAAAAATTTTTTGTTTTTATTTTATTTTTGAGAGAGCGAGAGACAGAGTGGGAGTGGGGTAGGGGCATAGAGACAGGGAGACACAGGATCTGAAGCAGACTCCAGGCTCTGAGTTGTTAGTACAGAGCCTGATGCAGGGCTTGAACTCACGGACTGTGAGATCATGACCTGAGCTGAAGTCGGATGCTTAATCAACTGGGCCACCCAGGCGCCCCTGTCTATACTTATTTATAAAACATAGTGAGTTCATACTTGTGTTTTAAATGCATTTCTTTGTCTAACACACCAAACTATCCATATATGATCTAGCACTTCCCGAAGATAAATTACCTTTGGGCTATTTATGCGAATGAAATAGGTAGAGTGGTGAGCTGAGGAAGAAGTAAAAATATGTTGAGTTGTTGTACTGTGATAAGGTATTGATCAGTTTTCACATAATTTTAGTTTCAGAGATTTGATATAGGTTGATCCCAGAAGAATGCTAAATAAACAGCAGTAAGTGGTTGACTCCATCTTGGTTGCTTCTGTTCCCCCACTAGTGGTGGGAAAGCAATGAATAATTCCTCTAAGTGGAAACAGTCCATGCTCCAATAGCATATATTACCTTGTTCCCTGAATGACTTTATACTCTTACATACACTTAGCTATCTGATGCGCAGAATCCCAAGTAGATATACAGGGCTTTTAGGATTTCATCTTAATTTATTTACAGCGTTTTTAAGGGTATCTCTTTATATGTTTAATGGTTGCTCTGGATTTTACAATATACATATGTGATTTAAAACAGTCTGCTGACACAGGCATTTTACCACTCTGAGGTGTGGAAGCCTTACTTCCATTTATGTTCCTTTACCTTCCCCACTTTTAAATATCATTGTCTTGAGTATCAGGTGGTGGTATAGTGTTTGTTTCAATCATCTAATATGTCTATAAAACTCAAGAGGATTGTCTTTTTTTGTAGCCAAATTTCTGTTCCTTGTGTTGTGCTTCCTTCTTAGGTTCCAAGAGTTCCTCTTGTACCATTTCCTTTCTGTTTGAAAAATTTTCAGCCATTCTTTAAATATAGGTCTGCTAGCAACAAATTCTCTTAGTTTTCCTTTCCTTCATCTAAGGATGTCTTTTACCTTCATCCTGAAGGATAGTTTTGCTGGATATAGGATTTCAAGATGAGTTTTGTTTGTTTTTCCAGCACTTGGAAAACGTGCGACTTCTTCTGACCTCTATATCTCATTGTGGTTTTGATTTGCATTTCCCTGGTGATGAGTGATGTTGAGTATCTTTTCATGTGTCCATTAGCCATGTGTAAGTCTTCTTTGGAAAAATGTCTATTCAGGTCTTCTGCCTATTTTAATCAGATTTTTTGTGGTTTTGGTGTTGAGTGTAATGTGTTCTTTACATATTTTGGATATTAACCTTTAATCAGACATATCATTTGCAAATATCTTCTCCAATTCAGTAGGCTGTCTTTTTGTTTTGATGGTTTCCTTTGCTGTACAAAAAAAATATTTTGCTGTTCTTGTAATATATTTGCCTGGTTTGGGTATCAAAGAAATGCTGGCTTCATAAAATGAGTGGAAAATAATTTCCTCCAATTCTCCAAAAGATTTTGTATAGAATTCATACTAATTTAACTCTTTGGTAGAATTCACCAGCAATATGAGACTTGAAATTTTTATTAGTTTTTTTCTATTTTAAGGAATATATTTAACTATAGATTCCTTTTTTAAAATATAGAGGGGTGCCTGGGTGGCTCAGTTGGTTGAGTGTCTGACTTCAGCTCAGGTCATGATCTCACAGTCTGTGCTGACAGCATAGGGCCTGGATCTCACTTCAGATTCTGTGTCTCCCTCTTTCTCTGCCCCTCCCCCACCCCTGCTCACACTTTCTCTTTCTCTCTCTTTCTCCCAAAAATAAACAAACATTAAAAAATAAAATAAAATATAGAGCTATTCCATTGTTCTATTTTTTCTTGGATTTGTTACGGACATTTTATATCTTTCAAGGATTTTTTTTTCATCTAGGTTTTATGGGTACGAAGGTATTAATAATATTTTATCTTTTAATGGCTTTAATATCTGAAGTGATATCCACTCTCCTTCCTGATGTTGATAATTTTTGTCTTGTCTCTTTCTTCCTAATTAGACTGGCTAGAGATTTGACTTTATTGGTCTTGTCAAAGAATAACAAAAATTTTAAATGTTTATTTATTTTGAGAGAGTGTGTGCACATGAGCAGGGGAAGGGCAGAGAGAGAGGGAAAGAAAGAATCCAAAGTAGGCTGTGTGCTGTCAGCACAGAGTCCAATGGGGGGCTCAGTTCTCATGAACCATGAGATCATGACCTGAGCTGAAATCAAGAGTTGGAAGTTTGACTGAGCCATCCAGGTGCCCTGAGAATCAGATTTTTGTTTCACTGATTTGTCTCGATTGTGTTTCTGGTTTTTGTTTCATGGATTTCCACTTTATTATTTTTTTTTCCAAATTAAACTTGGGATTTAATTGACTTTTCTTTTTCTAGTATCTGCATGTGAAAGCTTAGGTGGTTGATTTCTTCTATTGCAATATAAACACCTAATGTTATAAATTCTTGCATCACTTTAATTGCATAAGTTACTTTTGTATTTTACTTTAATGTTTTTGTTATTTTACTTAAAAAAATTTTTTTAATGTTTATTTTTGAGAGAGAGACAGAGCATGAGCAGGGGAGGGGCAGAGAGAGAAGGAGACACAGAATCTGAAGCAGGCTCTAGGCTCTGAGCTGTCAGCACAGAGCTCGATGTGGGGCTCAAACCCACAAGCCATGAGATCATGACCTGAGCTGAAGTCAGATACTTAACCGACTGAGCCACCCAGGGGCCCCTGTATTTTACTTTACTTTTAATTTTTGTGATTTCTTTTCTGTCCCATCTCTTATTTCTGATTTCAACTCTTTTGAAAGTTGCACTGTTTCTTAAAGGAACTTTTTCTGCTATTGGGCACAGTGATCTACAAGTGCCAGTTATGTCAAATTGGTTGATAGTAGTGTTTAGGTTCTCTAAATCCTTACAGATTATCTATTTACTTATTCTGTTGGAATGGAAGTCTCTAACTCTAATCCTGGCTGTGTCAAGATCTTCTTTTGCTTCATGTATCTTTAAGTACCTTAATTAGATGTATACACATTTACATTGGTTATGTCTTCTTGATAAATTTGCTCCTTTATCATTGTGGGATGTCTCTATTTATACCTGTTAATATTTTTTTGTTCTAAACTTTACTCTTATAATAATATAGACACTGTAGCTTTTTTCCCCCACGAGTATTTGCATCTCTTTCCATTATGTTATTTTTCCCATCTGCATCTTTGTATTTAAAATATGTTTTTGTATACAACATATAGTTGGGTATTGCTTTTTAAAAAATACAATATTAGGGGCACCCAAGTGACTCTTTCATTTAAGCATGCAACTCTAATTATTTATTTGTCTATCTATATATCTATCTATCGATCCATCCATCTCTCCATCCATCCATCCATCCATCCATCCATCCAAATTTTGATTTCAGCTCAGGTCATGATCTCATGGTTCATGGGTTTGAGCCCTGTATGGGATTCTCTCTCTCTCCCTATCTCTCCCTCCCTTGCTCCCTCCCCCAATCTCTCTCTTTCTCAAAATAAATAAATAAACTTAAAAAATACAATATTAGAATATTTGCCTATTTATTTCGTTGTTTAGACCATTTATACTTAATGTGAATATTGACCGGTCTGGATTTAAATCTAGCATCTTCCTATATTTATATTTCATATGTTCTTTATTCCTTTTCTCCTACTTTCTGTTGGATTATTTTTTGTGATTCTACTTTATCTCTATTGACTAATTATAACCATTTGTTTTGCTTTTAGACTAGCGTTTCTAATATGCAATATCATAATCTACAAAATAATACAATACTGTTTAAAGTATAGTGTCAGATTATTACAACAGTACACTTCTCATCCCTCCCTTCTATCCTTTTGCCATGATTACACATTTTACTGTGTGTGTGATAAACTTCCAGAAATTTTATTTATGTTTCAAATAGTCAATTATCCCTTCAAATCTTACTTCAAAGCTATCACACTGTGTTTGTGTGTGTGTGTGTGCGTGCGCGCGCACGCGCGCGCGCGTGTATTTCACATCTTCTTTGTCAGTTGATGGACACTTGGGCTACTTCCATATCTTGGCTATTATACAAATAATGCTGCTATAAACACAGGGGTGCATGTATCTCTTTGAATTAGTGTTTATGTATTCTTTGGATAAATACCCAGTAGTGGAGTTGCTGGATTGTAAGGTAGTTTTTAGCTTTTTTAAAAGTTTATTTGTTAATTTCGAGAGAAATAGAGTATGACCTGGGGATGGGCAGAGAGAGAGGGAGAGAGAGAATCCTAAGCAGGCTTCACACGGTCAGTGCAGAGTCCCACATGGGGCTTGAGCTCATGAACCTTGAGATCATAACCTGAGCCGAAATCAAGTCAGATGCTTAACTGACTGAGCCACCCAGGTGCCCCTGTTCTTAACTTTTTGAGCAAACTCCACACTGTTTTCCATGTTGCCCTACTGGTTTGCATTCCCACCAATGGGGCACGACAGTTCCCTTTTCTCCACATCCTCTCCAACACTTGTTGTTTCTTGCATTTTATTTGATTTTTTAGTTTAAATCCAAGTTAGAACATACAGTGTAGTATTGGTTTCAGGTTTAGAATCCAGGGATTCATCACTTCCATATAACACCCAGTACTCATCTGAACAAGTGCCCTCCTTAATGCCCATCACCCATTTAGCTTATTCCCCCCCCCAACCTCTCCTCCAGCAGCCCTTAGTTCTCTGTATTTAAGAGTCTCTTACAGTTGCCTCTCTCTCTGCTTTATCTTATTTTTACTTCCCTTCCCCTATGTTCATATGTTGTTCCCTAAATTCCACACATATGTAAAATCATATATTTGTCTTTCTCTGACTTATTTGGTTTTAGCCATCCTCTCATTATAGACTTGATTTGCATTTCCCTGATGATGAGTGATGTTGAGCATCTTTTCATGTGTCTGTTGTTCATCTGTATATCTTCTTTGGAGAAATGTCTGTTCATGTCTTCTGCCCATTTTAAAATTTGATTATTTGGTTTTTGGGTGTTGATTTGTATAAATTCTTTATAGATTGTGGATACTAACCCTTTATCAGATATGTCATTTATAAAAATCTTCTCCCATTTGGTAAGTTGTCTTTTTGTTTTCTTGTTTCCTTCACTGTGCAGGCAGAAGCTTTTTATTTTGATGAAGTCCCAATAGTTCATTTTTGCTTTTGTTTTCCTTGCCTCAGGAGATCTATCTAGAAAGAAGTTGCTATAGCCAATGTCAGAGACAATACTTCCTATGTGCACTTCTAGGTTTTTCATGGTTTCAGGTCTCACATTTAGGTCTTTAATCCATTTTGAATTTATTTTTGTGCATAGTGTAAGTGGTCCAGTTTCATTCTCTTGCATGTAGCTGTCCAGTTTTCCCAAAATCATTTGTTGAAGAAGACTGTCTTTTTCCCATTGGATATTTTCTGCCTTGTAGATGATTAATTAACCATATAATTATGGGTTTACTTCTGGGTCCTCTATTCTGTTCTATTCTATTGATCTATATGTCTATTTTTGTGCCAGTACCATACTGGTTTGGTTACTGCAGCTTTGTAATTTAACTTGAAGTCTGGAATTGTGATGCCTCAAGCTTTGCTTTTCTTTGAAATTGCTTTAGCAATTTGGGGTCTTTTGTTTCCCTACAAATTTTAGGATTGTTCGTTCTAGCTCTGTGAAAAACGCTTTTGGTATTTTGATAGGAGTTGAATTAAATGTGTACATTTCTTTGGGTAATATAGACATTTTAACAATATATGTTCTTCCAATCCATGAGCATGGAATGTCTTTCCATTTCTTTGTGACATCTTCAATTTATTTCATCAGTGTTTTATAGTTTTCAGAGTACAGATCTTTCACCTCTTTGATTAGCTTTATTCCTAGGTATCTCATTATTTAAAAAAAATTTTTTAAAATTTATTCATTTTTGAAAGAGTGCAAACGGGGGAGGGCTAGAGAGAGAAGCAGACACAGAATCTGAAGCAGGCTTCAGGCTCTGAGCTGTCAGCACAGAGCCTGACATGGGGCTCAAACTCATGGACTGTGAAATCATGACCTGAGCCAAAGTTGGCCGCCTAACCGACTGAGCCTCCCAGGCGCCCAGTATCTCATTACTTTTGGTGCAACTGTAAATGGAATTCTTTCCTTAATTCCTCTTTCTGCTATTTCATTGTTAGTGTATAGGAATGCAACAGATTTCAGGGGCGCCTGGTTGGCTCAGTTGGTTAAGCAGCCGGCTTCAACTCAGGTCATGATCTCACAGTTGGTGGGTTTGAGCCCCACGTTGGGCTCTGTGTTGATAGCCTGGAGCCTGCTTCAGATTTTGTGTCTCCCTCTCTCTCTGCGCCCCTCCCCCCAATTCGCACTCTCTCAAAAATGAATAAATGTTTAAAAAATGTAAAAAAAAATATGCAACAGATTTCTCTATGTTGATTTTTTTTATCCCGACATTTGCTGAATTCATGTATCAGTTCAGATAGTTTTTTGGTGGAGTCTTTAGGGTTTTCTATTTAGAGTATCATGTCATCTGCAAATCATGGAAGTTTTACTTCTTCCTTACCAATTTAGATGCCTTTTTTTTCCCTTTTGGTTGTCTAATTGCTGTGGCTAGGACTTCCAGTACAATGTTGAATAAAAGTGGTGAGTGTGGACAGCCTTGTTTTGTTCCTGACCTTCGGGGGAAAGCTCTCAGTTTTTCCCCACTGAGGATGATGTTAGCTGTTTTTCATATATGGCCTTCATTATGTTGTGGTTTGTTCCCTCTAAACCTACTTTGTTGAAGGTTTTTATCATGAATGTATGCTGTACTTTGTCAAATACTTTTTCTGCATCTATTGAAATGACCATACAGCTTTTTATCCTTTCTCTTATTGATGTGATATATCCAGTTGCTTGATTTACAAATATTGAAGCACACTTGCAACCCAGGAATAAATCCCACTTGATTGCTTCATTGCAGTGATTTTTAAAAATTCATTGTTGGATTTAGTTTGGTAACATTTTGTTGAGAATTTTTGCACCTATGTTCATCAAAGATATTGGCATATAGTTGTCTCTCTCTCTCTCTTTTGTGGTGTATTTATCTGGTTTTGGTATCTAGGTAATGCTGGCCTTACAGAATGATTTTGGAAGTTTTCCTTTCTCTTCTATTTTTTGGAGTAGTTTGAGAAGAAAAACCATTAAATCTTCTTTAAGTGTTTGGCAAAATTCACCTGTGAAGCATCTGGTCTTGGACTCTGGTTTGTTGGGAGATTTTTGATTACTGATTCAATCTCCTTGCTGTTAATCAGCATATTCAAATTTTCTATTTCTTCTTGTTTGTTTTGGTAGTTTTATGTGTTTCTAGGAATTTATTCATTCTTCTAGGTTTTCCGATTTGTTGGCATATGGTTTTTCATAATATTCTCTCACAATTGTTTGTATTTCTGTGATGGTTGTTATTTCTCTTCTTACATTTGTAATTTTATTTGAGCCCTTTCTCTATTTTTTGGTGAATGTGGCTAGAAGTTTATGAATTTTGTTTTCTTCTCAAAGAACTGGCTCCTGGTTTCATTTATCTGTTCTACTGTTTGTTTATCATCTGTATAATTTATTTCTGTTCTAATCTTTATTATTTCCTTCCTTTTGCTGGTTTGGGGTTTTGTTCTTCTCTAGCTCCTTTAGGTGTAAGGTTAGGTTGTTCATTTGAACTTTTTCTTGCTTCTTGAGGTAGACTTGTATTGCTATAGACTTACCTCTTAGAACTGTTTTTGCTACATCCCAAAGGTTTTGGACTGTTATGTTTTGTTGTTTTGCTTTGTTTTTTGTTTTTTATATTTTTCTTTTCTCTTTTTTTTTTTTTTGTTTAAATTTTTTTCTTTTTTTTTAAATTTATTTTTTAACTTACATCCAAGTTAATTAGCATATAGTGCAACAATGATTTCAGGAGTAGATTCCTTAATGCCCCTTACCCATTTAGCCCATACTCCCTCCCACAACCCCTCCAGTAACCCTCTGTTTGTTCTCCATATTTAAGAGTTACTTATGTTTTGTCCCCCTCCCTGTTTTTATATTATTTTTGCTTCCCTTCCCTTGTGTTCATCTGTTCTGTGTCTGAAAGTCTTCATATGAATGAAGTCATATGATATTTATCTTTGTCTAATTTTGCTTAGCATAATACCCTCTAGTTCCATCCATGTAGTTGCAAATGGCAAGATTTCATTCTTTTTGATTGCTGAGTAATACGCCATTGTATATATAAACACCACATCTTCTTTATCCATTCATCCATTGATGGACATTTGGGCTTTTTCCATACTTTGGCTATTGTTGATATTGCTGCTATAAACATTGGGGTGCATGTGTCCCTTCAAAACAGCATACTTGTATCCTTGAATAAATACCCAGTAGTGCAATTGCTGCGTTGTAGGGTAGTTCTATTTTTACTTTTTTGAGGAACCTCCATACTGTTTTCCAGAGTGACTGCACTAGTTTGCATTCCCACCAGCAGTGCAAAAGAGATCCTCTTTCTTCGCATGCTTGCCAACATCTGTTGTTGCCTGAGTTGTTATTGTTAGCCATTCTGACAGGTGTGAGGTGGTATATCATTGTGATTTTGATTTGTATTTCCCTGATGATAAGTGATGTTAAGCATTTTTTTCATGTGTTGGTTGGCCATCTGGATGTCTTCTTTGGAGAAGTGTCTATTCACGTCTTTTGCCCATTTCTTCACTGGATTATTTGTTTTTTGGGTGTTGAGTTTGATAAGTTCTTTATAGATTTTGGATACTAACCGTTTATTTGATATGTCCTTGGCAAATATCTTCTCCCATTCTGTCCATTGCCTTTTAGTTTTGCTGATTGTTTCCTTCACTGTACAGAAGCTTTTTATTTTGATGAGGTCCCAATAGTTGATTTTCGTTTTGGTTTCTCTTGCCTCCAGAGACGTGTTGAGTAAGAAGTTGCTGCAGCCAAGGTCAAAGAGGTTTTTGCCTGCTTTCTCCTCAAGGATTTTGATGATTTTCTGTCTTACATTTAGGTCTTTCATCCATTTTGAGTTTATTTTTGTGTATGGTGTAAGAAAGTGTGGACCATTATGTTTTCATTTTCATCTGTTTCCATGTACTTTTGGATTTCTTCTTTGATTTCTTGATTAACCTATTAATTGTTTGATAGCTTATTATTTAACCTCCATGTATATGTTGTCTTTCCAAATTTTTTCTTGTGGTTAATTTCTAGTTTCATAGCATTGTGGTCAGAAAAGATGCATGGGATGACTTCAATCTTTTTGAATTTGTGGAGACTTGGGGACTAAAGTGTGATCTATTTTGGAGAATGTTCCACGTGTACTTGAAAAGAATGTGTATTCTGCTGTGTTATAACAGAATGTTCTAAATATATCTGTTAAATCTACCTGATCTAGGGGCGCCTCAGTGGCTCAGTCGGTTGAGTGGCTGACTTTTGCTCAGGTCATGATCTCACAGCTCATGAGTTCGAGCCCCATGTTGGGCTCTGTGCTGACGGCTCAGAGCCTGGAGTCTGCTTTGGATTCTGTGTCTCACTCTCTCTCTGCCCCTAACCCACTCGCATTCTGCCTCTGTCTCTCTCAAAAATAAATAAACATTAAAAAAAATCTACCTGATCTATTGTGTCATTCAAAGCCATTGTTTCCTTGTTGATTTCTGATTGGATGATTTGTCCATTGACGTAAGTAGGATGTTAAAGTCCCCTACTATTGTATTGCTATTGTTTGGTTCCTTTATGTTTGTTATTAACTGTTTTATGCATTTTGGTGCCCTTATATTGGATACATAAATATTTACAATTGTTATATCCTCTTGTTGAATTGTCCCTCTTGTTATTATATAGTGTCCTTTGTCTTTTATTACAGTCTTTTTTTAAAGTCTAGTTTGTCCAATAGAAGTTTTGGTACTCTGCCTTTCTTTTGACGTCCATTTGCATGATAAGTGTTTCTCCATCCCTTCACTTTCAATCTTCAGGTATCTTTAGGTCTAAAATGAGTCTCTGTAGACAGCATATACATGGGTCTTGTTATTTTATCCATTCTGTACCCAATGTCTTTTGGTTGGAGCATATAGTCAATTTACATTCAAAGTATTATTGATGTATGTTTATTGCCATTTTATTGCTTGTTTGTGGTTGTTTCTGAAGTTTTTCTCTGATCCTTTTTCCCTTCTTTATGGTTTGCTGGTTTTCTTTAATGATATATTTGGATTTCTTTCTCTTTGTTCTTTGCATATTTATTAGTGGTATTTGATTTGTGGTTACCATTAGGTTTGCATATAACATCTGCATATAGCTGTCTATATTAAGTAGATGGTCGTTTAAGTTTGAAACCATTCTTTACTCTCCTACTCCTCTCATTTAGGTCTATGGAGTCATACTTACATTCCTTTCTTTGTGAGTTCTTGGACTGATATTTTTACAGAAATATTTATCAATCCTGCTTTTGTGTTTCCTACCTTCATACGGTCACTTCTGTGACTCTGCACAGTCCCCTTTCATATTTCTTGCAGGGCTGGTTTAGTGGTCACAAACTCTTTTAGTTTTTGCTGGCCTGGAAACCCTTTCTCTCTCCGCTATTCTGAATAATAGACTTGCTGGTTAGAGTACTCTTTGCTGCAGGATTTTTTTCTTTCAGCATTTTGAATATGTCATGCTACTCCCTTCTGCCCTGCAGTTTCTGCTAGAAATCCCCTGATAGCCTTCTGGGGTTTCCCTTTTATATAACTGTTTTCTTTTCTCTTGCTGCTTTTAAATTTTTTTCTGTATGACTACATTTTGCCATTTTATATTTTATTTTTTGTTTATGTATTATTTATTTTCATTTAAACTTTATTTAGCACACAGTGCAATATTGGTCAGGAGTAGAATTCATCACTTACATAAAACACCCAGTGCTTATCACAATAAGTGCCCTTTTTAATACCCATCACCCATCTAGCCCATCTCTCTCCCACCTCCCCCCATCAACACTCAGTTTGTTCTCTATCATTAAGAGTTTCTTGTGGTTTGTTTCTCTCTCTTCTCTTTTTCACCCCTTCCCATGTGTTCATTTGGTTTGTTTCCTAAATTCCACATATGAGTTAAATCATATGGTATTTGTCTTTCTCTGATTGGCTTATTTCACTTAGCATAATACATTCTAGTTCCATCCACATCATTGGAAATTGCAAGATTTCATTCTTTTTGATGGCTGAGTAATACTCCATTGTATATATTTACACCACATCTTTATCCATTCATCAGTCGGTGGAAATTTGGGCTCTCTCCAAGTGGCTATTGTTGATAATACTGCTATAAATATTGGGGTGCATGTACCCCATCAAATCTGTATTTTTGTATCCTTTGGGTAAATACCTAATAGTGAAATTGCTGGATCATTGTGTAGTTCTCTTTTTAGTTTTTTTCTTTTTTTTTTTTTTTTGAAATTTATTCATTTTGAGAAAGAGAGGAAATGGGGGAAGGGGCAGAGACACAGAGAGAGAGAATCCCAAGCAGATTCCAACATGGGGCTCAAACTCACAAACTATGAAATCATGACCTGAGCCAAAATCAGATGCTTAAATGACTGAGCCACCCAGGTGCCCTTCTATTTTTAGTTTCTTGAGAAACCTCCATACTGGTATCCAGAGTGGCTGCACCAGTTTGCATTCCCACCAGCAGTGCAAAAGGGTTCCCCCTTTCTCTGCGTCTTTGCCAACACCTGTTGTTTCTTGTGTTAATTTTAGCCATTCTGAAAGGTGTTGGGTGATATCTCATTGTGGTTTTGATTGGTATCTCCCTGATGGGTGATGTGGAACATCTTTTCCTGTGTCTGTCAGCCATCTGCACGTCTTCTTTGGAAAAGTGTCTGTTCATGTCTTTTGCATTGTTATTGGGTGTATAGAAATGCAACCAAGTTCTGCGTGTTGATTTTGTATCCTGCAACTTTGCTGAATTCTTGTATTCTAGCAGTTTTTGTGCAGTCTTTCAGGTTTTCTACATAGAGTATCATGCCATCTACGAATAGTAAAAGTTTGACTTCTTGCTTCCTGATTTGTATGTCCTTTATTTCTTTTTGTTGTCTGATTGCTGAAGCTAAGACTTCCAGTACTATAAATAGTACTATAAATAGTAATGATGAGAGTGGGAATCCTTGTCTTGTTCCTGACCATAAGGGAAAGGCTTTCAGTTTTTCCCTATTGAGGATGATATTAGATGTGGGTGTTTAGTATATGGCCTTTATGATGTTGAGGTATGTTCTTTCTTTTCCTACTTTCTTGAGGATTTTTGTAAAGAATGGATGCTGTATTTTTGTCACATGCTTTTTCTTTTTTTTTTTAAATTTTTTTTTAACATTTATTTATTTTTGAGACAGAGAGAGAGCATGAATAGGGGAGGGTCAGAGAAAGAGGGAGACACAGAATCTGAAACAGGATCCAGGCTCTGAGCTGTCAGCACAGAGCCTGACGCCGGGCTCAAACCCATGGACCACGAGATCATGACCTGAGCCGAAGTTGGACGCTTAACCGACTGAGCCACCCAGGCGCCCCATGTCACATGCTTTTTCTACATCTTGACAGAATCCTATGGTTCTTATCCTTTCTTTTATTAATGTGGTGTATCTCATTGATTGATTCGTGAATATTGAAACAGGCCTGCAACCCAGGAATAAATCCCACTTGATCATGGTGAATGATTTTTTAAATATACTATTGAATTCGATTTGCTCATATCTGGTGCGAATTTTTGCATTTGGTTTCATCAGGGATATTAGATGATCTGTCAACTGTTGTAAGTGGGGTGTTAAAGTTCCCTTCTATTACTGCATTATTATCGAGTTGCTTTATGTTTGTGATTAATGTATTTCTATATTTGGGTGCTCTAAAGTTGGGGGCATAAATATTTACAATCGTTAGATCTTCTTGATGGATAGACACCTTAATTATGATATAATGCCCTTCTTCATCTCTTGTGATAGTCTACAATTGTTTTAAAGTCTAGTTTGTCTGGGGCAACTGGGTGCCTCAGACAGTTAAGCATCTGACTTTGGCTCAGGTCATGGTCTCATGGTTTATGGGTTTAAGCCCCGTATTGGGCTCTGTGCTGACAGCTCAGAGCCTAGAGCCTGCTTCAGATTCTGTGTCTCCCTGTCTCTGCTCCTCCCTGCTCATGCTCTGTCTCCATCTGTCTCTCAAAAATAAATAAACATTTAAAAATTTAAAAAATATTAAAGTCTAGTATGTCTGATATAAGTATGGATACTCCAGCTTTCTTTTGACCGCCATTGGCATGATAGATGGTTCTTCATCTCTTCACTTTCAGTATGCAGATGTCTTTAGGTCTAAAATGAGTCTCTTGTAGGCAGCATATAGATGGGTCTTGTTTTTATTTTTTAACCCATTCTAATACTCTATTGTCTTTTGATTGGAGGCAATTAGTCCATTTACATTCAGAATAATCATTGAAAGATACGAATTTTGTTTGTGTTGCCTGTAGAGTTGGTGTTTCTGGTAACGTTGTCTGGTCCTTTCCAGTCTCTGTTGCTTTTGGTCTTTTCTGTTTTTTTTCTTCCTCCACTCAATGAGTCTCCCTTAAAATTTCTTATAGGACTGGTTTAGTGATCATGAACTCCTTTAAGTTTTTGTTTGTCTACGAAAGTCTTTATCTCTCCTTTATTCTGAATGATAGCCTTGCTGGATAAAGAATTCTTGGCTGCATATTTTTCTGATTCAGCACGTTGAATATATCCTGCCACTCCTTTCTGCTAAGTCAAGTTTCTGTGGACAGATCTGCTGCTGCAAACCTGGTCTCTCTTTCCTTGTAGGGTAAGGACTATCTTCCCCTTGATTCTTTCAGGATTCTTTACTTGTCTGAGTATTTTGTGAATTTGACTATGATGTGCCTTGGCAATGGTTGGCTTTGTTGAATTTAATGGGAGTTCTCTATGCTTCTCTGTGCTTTGATATCTGTGTCCTTCCCCAAATTAGGAAAGTTTTTGGCTATAATTTTTTTCAAATAAACCTTCTGCCCCTCTTTCTCTTCATCTTCTGGAACTCCTATGATACAAATGTTAATATGTTTTAATAAGTTGCTGATTTCCCTAAGTCTGCCTTCGTGATCCATAACCTTTGTTTTCCTCTTCTTTTCAGCTTCATTATTTTCTATAATTTTATTTTCTATATTGCTAATTCGCTCCTTTGCCTCATCCATCCTTCATGACATCCATTCAAATTTGCATCTCAGTTATAGCATTTTTAACTTTGGCCTGATAAGATTTTAGTTCTTTTATTTCTGCAGAAAGAAATTCTCAGGTTATCTTCTATGCTTTTTTCAAGCCCATCTAGTATCCTTATAATCTTTGTTTTAAATTTTATTTCAGTCCTCTTACTTATATCTGTATTGATTAAATCGCTGGCCTTGAATTCTACTTCCAGTTCCTTCTTTTGGGGTGAATTTCTCCATCTTGTCATTTTGTCCAAAAAGAAAAGAACAAAGGAGGAAGGAAGGAAGGAAAGGGGGAGGGAGAGAGGGAGACCACAAAAACAACCACAAAAACCCAAAAACTAGATCATGGATGTGTTTCTGTCTGCTTGTTAAAATAATCTTGATCTAAAAATAAAATAAAACAAAATTAAAATAAACAAATACATATTATATATATATGTATATGTATATATATATGTATATATATATATATATACATATATATATACATATATATATATGTATATATATATATATAAAATTTAAAAAGAAAGTGAAAAAAATGAGAAAATAAATGAAAAAAAAAAGTAAACAGGAAGCTAGATCCTATTTCCCCTAGAGCTGAAGCTTTGTAGCACTCTATAATCAGTAGAGTTGGTGCCAGGGAATTGTTTGTGCTGGTTTTCTTGGGGAGGGACCTGCTGGGCTGATTCTCAGGCTGACTTGTTTCAGTGGAACTGTGCTTCCGGGGGCATTGGGGTAGGGCTTGGCGTAAGTGGCTCTGGCCTCCATTAGGTGGCGCTGTTTTGCTCCCTGAAGGCTTTCAGCTCTGACTGGGGGGAGGGGATAAATATGGCATTGCCCTGTTTTCTCGTCCCGGAGCTGAAAGATCATGTCCCCCCACTCTTCAGGGAACCCTCACAGAACAGCAGTCAGTCACCCCTCTTGTGTCCCTGGTTTCCATCAGAACCCTGTGTTTACCTTGCCTGTATCCAAACTTTTTTTTTAATCTCAGGTGTGCAATTCATTTTCAAAACTCCAAATTTTAGGGACTCCCACAGTACAGACCTGCTCTGTTGCTAGGCGGGAAGGTCTAACTATACTTTTGCTGGCCCTTGCAAGGAAAGCAGTCACATGACCATGTAGCAGTTTAGGGTTTATATCAAAACAGAGCAGAAAGCCGGCAACTCCGCTTTCTGCCCTCAGCCCCAGTCCCCGTTCCTATGCCTGAAAACTGCGCAGCATGGTGGCACCACCTGTCTTTGCGACCCAAGGATCCTCAGGTCATGCTGTCACTCCTGGGATTCCACCCTGCTTTGCCACCTGAGCAAAGCCTTTAAGGCACATCCCCCACTGTAGCAGACTTCTAAAAGTTCAGATTTTGCCCTCCCCTGCTTGTAACACTCTGCAGTAGGCTCTGTAAACAGGCTCCCTCCCCACTGCCATACTCATAGCTATATGTCTCCACACCTCCTACCTTCCAGAAGGTGGTAGCTTTTCTACTTGCAGTTTTTGTTCTCTCAGACCTCCGACTGACTTCTTGCGTGTTCAGAGTGATCTGGTGACTATCTAGCTGTGTTTGAGGGAGGAGACAAGCTTACCGTCTCCCCACTCCTCTGCCCTCTTAACTCCTCTCCTCAGCTTTCTATTTAAGTATTTTCAAGTTTCACTGTTAGGTGGCTTTATAGTTTATCCTTGTTACATTTACTTAATGAATTGACCTTTAATCATTACATAATATCTCTTTTTTTTAGAAAAATGTTTATTTATTGGGGCGCCTGGGTGGCTCAGTCAGTTAAGCATCCCACTTTGGCTAAGGTCATGATCTGGCAGTGGGTGAGTTCCCCTGGGTAGGGCTCCAGAGCCTGGAGGCTGCTTCAGATTCTGTGTCTCCCTGTCTCTCTGCTCCTCCCCCACTCGTTCTCTTTCTCTCTCAAAAATAAAAAAAAAAAAATTAATGTTTATTTATTTTGTGAGAGGAGTGTGAGCAGGGGAGAAGCAGAGTGAGAGAGTAGGGGAGGGAGGGAGAGAGAGAGAGAGAGAGAGAGAGAGAGAGAGAGAGAGACAGAGAGAGAGAATGCCAAGCAGGCTCCATGCTCAGTGTGGAGACCAATGAGGGGGCTTGATCTCATGACCCCCAAGATCATGACCTGAGCCAATATCAAGGGTTGGATGCTTAACCTACTGAGCCACCCAGGTTCCTGAATAATATCTCTTTTTATCCTTGGTAAGTTTTGTTGTTATAAGACTAGTATGTCTTATATTAATGTGGCCATTTTGACTTTTTTTTTTCTTTTTAAAACTTTTTATTTTGAAATACTTTAAGACCTAAGAACTTGACAGGGGCAAGGGGGAAGGATAGTATTGCCACACAACTTTTCACAATGACAAAATCTCACATAACCATTGTACGCTCCTGGTTTTAAAACCAGGAAATTGCCCTTGATACAATATTATTAACTGTACACATTTTTATTTTTTTTCATCCTTTTTTTTCAATATATGAAATTTATTGTCAAATTGGTTTCCCTACAACACCAGTGCTCATCCCAAAAGGTGCCCTCCTCAATACCCATCACCCACCCTCCCCTCCTTCCCACCCCCCATCCACCTTCAGTTTGTTCTCAGTTTTTAAGAGTCTCTTATGCTTTGGCTCTCTCCCACTCTAACCTCTTTTTTTTTTCCTTCCCCTCCCCCATGGGTTCCTGTTAAGTTTCTCAGGATCCACATAAGAGTGAAAACATATGGTATCTCTCTTTCTCTGTATGGCTTATTTCACTTAGCATCACACTCTCCAGTTCCATCCACGTTGCTACAAAGGGCCATATTTCATTCTTTCTCATTGCCATCTAGTACTCCATTGTGTATATAAACCACAATTTCTTGATCCATTCATCAGTTGATGGACATTTAGGCTCTTTCCATAATTTGGCTATTGTTGAGAGTGCCGCTATAAACATTGGGGTACAGGTGCCCCTATGCATCAGTACTCCTGTACCCCTTGGGTAAATTCCTAGCAGTGCTACCGCTGGGTCATAGGGTAGGTCTATTTTTAATTTTTTGAGGAACCTCCACACTGTTTTCCAGAGCGGCTGCACCAGTTTGCATTCCTACCAACAGTGCAAGAGGGTTCCCGTTTCTCCACATCTTCTCCAGCATCTATAGTCTTCTGATCTGTTCATTTTGGCCACTCTGACTGGCGTGAGGTGATATCTGAGTGTGGTTTTCATTTGTATTTCCCTGATGAGGAGCGACGTTGAGCATCTTTTCATGTGCCTGTTGGCCATCCGGATGTCTTCTTTAGAGAAGTGTCTATTCATGTTTTCTGCCCATTTCTTCACTGGGTTATTTGTTTTTCGGGTGTGGAGTTTGGTGAGCTCTTT
Source organism: Panthera onca (assembly GCF_046562875.1). NCBI lineage: Eukaryota > Metazoa > Chordata > Mammalia > Carnivora > Felidae > Panthera > Panthera onca. The sequence continues at coordinate 12,081,753 of NC_138353.1, read as the reverse complement.
ATAGATTTTGGATACTAGCCCTTTGTCCGATACGTCATTTGAAAATCTCTTTTCCCATTCCGTTGGTTGCCTTTTAGTTTTGTTGGTTGTTTCCTTTGCTGTGCAGAAGCTTTTTTATCTTCATAAGGTCCCAGTAATTCATTTTTGCTTTTAATTCCCTTGCCTTTGGGGATGTGTCGAGTAAGAGATTGCTACCGCTGAGGTCAGAGAGGTCTTTTCCTGCTTTCTCCTCTAGGGTTTTGATGGTTTCCTTTTTTTACTTGAAAATTTTAATGAGGTAATTTAGGTTGCCATGCAGTTATAAGACACAATACAGAAAGACCCCTTGTGCCTTTTGCCCAGTTTCCTTCCATAGAAAAATTTAGCAAAACTATGATATAATAATGCAACCAAGATATTGACACTCATACAATGCACTGACCTAAATCAGATTTCTCCAGTTTTATTGGTACACATTATGTGTATGTCAAGTGCCATGTAGATTCATGTATCCACAACTATAGTCAAAATATTGAACACTTCTTGTCTTATTTATAACCCTACCTACCACCTCCAACTTCTTCACCCCATCCCTAACCTCTGGCAATCACTATCTGTGTCCATCTCTGTAATTTTGTCATTTCAGGAATGTTATATAAAAGGAATCTTAGAGCAGGTAACCTTTGGAAATTAACTTTTTTACACTCATCAAAATTCCCTGGAGATCCATCCAATTGTGGGTATCAGTAGTTCAGTACATTTTAGGATAACGTAGTATCCCATGCAATATGCCACAGTTTGATTAACCTTTCACCAGTTGGAGGACATGGGCACTGATTACATTTTTTCGGCTGTTACAAATAAAGCTGCCATGAGCATTTGTGCACAGATTTTTGTGTGAACATGTTTCCTTTTCTCCAGGATAAATGCCTAGGAGCAAAATTGCTGGCTTGGCAGAGAGCTGCATATTTTAATCAGTGTTTGCATGCAGAAAGTGTGTGTGTGTGTGTGTGTGTGTGTGTGTGTGTGTGTGTGTGAAAATTTATTCCACATACAGGTTTTGGTAACCACCACAACACTCAGGATATAGAACTGGCCCACCTGGTATTATTCCTTTATAAATAGACCCTCTATCCAACCCCAACTCCTGGAAACCACTGATCTGTCTTCTATTATTATAATTTGGGGTATTATACTTTATTTTTTTAAATAGGCTCCACCCCCAAAGTGGGGTTCAAATTCATGACCCTGAGATCAAGAGTCACATGCTCTATAGACTGAGCTAGCCAGGGTCCACTTGGATATTATAACTGCAGCTGCTGTGAACATTTGCCGATATGCTTTGGTCATATGGTCATATGGCATGTTTAGTTTTTAAAGAAGCTGCAAACTTTTCTAGAGTGACTGTACCATTTTATATTCTCACTAGCGACCTGTAACAGATCCATTTGCTCTCCAACCTCACTAGCCCTTCAGATTGTCAGGTTTTTTTTTTAATCCACTCTTCCGAGTATGTGGTGGTATCTTGGCATGGCTTTAATTTGCATTTCCCAAACAGCCACAGCTTTCTTGTGATTGTTACACGGTAAAATTTTACCCCATCATTTTACTCTTAACCTGCCTATATCATTGTAACTGAAGCTCCTCTCTTGTAAACAACGTATAGTTGTGTCATGAAAAAAAATTTTATTCTGACAATCTGTCTTCTCATTGTTGTATTTTTAGACGTATTTACTGAAATGTTTGGAATTCCCTTCACGTTTGTAATTTGGTCTGCCATTTGATTTCTGTTTGTTCCCACTGCTCGCCTTTTCCTGCCTTCTTTTGAAAAATAAACAGTTTTCAGGGCAATCAGTTGAGAGTCGACTCTTGATTTTGGCTCAGGTCATGATCTCGTGGTTGTGAGATCAAGCCCTGCGTTGGGCTTTGTGCTGGGCCTGCTTAAGATTCTCTCTCTCCCTCTCTCTATGCTCCTCCCCTGCTCCTCTTGTACTCGCTCTCTCTCAAAAAAAAAAAAAAAAAAAAGAAAAGAAATGATTTCACAGAAATTCAGCTTTGAACAAGGCTGCTTTTTTGCCATGATGCATCAAGGCAAAAACAAGACCACTCTGCAATCCTGTTTCAGCAGGGACAAAATAGTATTACCCAAATGACAGAAATGGCTAACTAGCACCCTCTCCCAGCTGCTTTGAGTGACTGCCGTTTCTTCACCAATTCTACCCTTAGCCTTGGTCCAACCTTCCCTCCTACATAACATTTATGAATATACCCAATCACAGAATTACCCCCTGACAACACCCAACCCAGAGCAAAGCCCCACTTTTTTGAAGCCTCCGCGATATCACCTCACACAACTCACTGAAAATCCCTTGGTTGCGGTCTTTGCTGTCCCTCGCTGCAATGAGTAATCAGCCTAACTTGTTCGGCTACATAGCAGGAGTGTTTCTGGTGGAACTCTGTGCCTCTGGAGTTGAGCCAAAGTCCAGTTATCACCAAGTAGGGCAGATTAAACACAGCAGTTCTCAGGGACACAAACAAATAATGAAGTTCTTCTACGGTTTGGATAGCGATCTGAAGGTTTAGCGAAGATAATGACTAGGGGGCATTGACAGAATGGAGCTTCACTATAATCCCATTGAAGCCCTCGCTGCCTTGGATGGGGACTTCCTGCTCAATAACAGTGTGTATGTATGAACCATTTCCACCCCCAGCTGAGTATTCAAGGTGCTGCCCAGAAGGCAAGTTCATGCAGAACTTACCTCTGAGGTTTCAATGAAGCAATTTGGCATTGGGTTTGTTTTTCTAGGATTGAAGTCCCCCGGGATATTTTGCTGTAGTTATCTGATGAAATTTGAACTGCTCCTTGGTGAAATTGTTTTCCAGGCTTTTAACACCTGCTCCTGTGGTCTGTCTGCTCGTTGATAGAATGAGCACAGGTTCCATGACTCTGGTCAAGCTGCTGTAGGGATTGGGAAAGTCAGAGGGTCTCCTCAGACCATAGCCTTTTGGACACAAACTTTGCTTCAGGTCGCTATCAAAATGGTATAACAACTTCTTCCCTAGTGTTTGCGTCGCTGAGAACTTCTTTGTTTTGTTTTGTCTGCCCTAACTGGTGGCTATTGTGCTTTGGCTGAGCTCCAGAGACATGAAGTTATACAAGCACGATCCTTACTGCCTGGTCAATACTCATGGGGTCTCTTTTTTGTTTGTTTTTAAATGTATTTAAATTCAAGTTAACATACAGTTTAGTATTGGTTTCAGGAGTAGAACTTAGTGATTCATCACCCAGTGTTCGGCCCAACAAGTGCCCTCCTTAATGCCCATCCCCCTTCCCCACCTGCCTCCCCCACCTCCCTCCAGTACTCCCCAATTTGTTCTCTCTCTCTCTCTCTCTCTCTCTCTCTTTTTTAAATGTTTATTTATTTTTGAGACAGAGACAGAGCATGAACGGGGGAAGGTCAGAGAGAGAGGGAGACACAGCATCCGAAACAGGCTCCAGGCTCTGAGCTGCCAGCACAGAGCCCAACACGGGGCTCAGACTCAGGAACCCAGGAACCGTGAGATCATGATCTGAGCTGAAGCGGGTCACTTAACTGACTGAGCCACCCAGGCGCCCCATCAATTTGTTCTCTTTAAGAGGTTCTTATGGTTTGCCTCTCTGTCTGTTTTTATCTTATTTTTTCTTCCATTCCCCATGTTCGTCTGTTGTGTTTCTTAAATTCCACATATGACATTTGTCTTTCTCTGACTTCGCTTAGCATAATACCACCTAGTTCCATCCACGTTGTTGCCACTGGCCAGATTTCGTTCTTTTTGATCATCAAGTAATATTCCATTGTAGATATATACCACTTCTTCTTTATCCATTAAAGGGGCACATGCACCCCAATGTTTATCCCAGGCTTACCACCTGCTGCCTCTATCATTTCCTCACTCATAGTGCTAACTTGTACAGTTGCCTAACTGGCACAATTTCTAGAGGGACGATTTAGAATTGCACTGGCCACTTGGGGAACTTTTACAAGTGAGCAAGACTGTTTGAGATGCACCTTGGAACAAAGTGAAGGAAAGATAAATTCATTGGGAGATTTTTTTTTTGCCCAGAAGTGAGAGCATTTTGTTTAATTTGGTAGATACCTGATCCTTTGTTTCTGTATTTAAAGAGTTGACCATTGATAACTTTAAAAATTATTTTTTAGGGGTGCCTGGGTGGCTCAGTTGGTTAAGTGTCCGACTTTGGCTCGGGTCATGATCCCACGGTTCATGAGTTCAAGCCCTGCACTGGGCTCTGTGCTGACAGCTCAGATTCTCTCTCTCTCTCTGCCCCTCCCCTGCCTAAGCTCTGTCTCTCTTTCAAAAAAAAAAGTTAAAAAAATAAAAATTATCTTTTAAATTTAACTTTTAAAAATTACCAGGCACCAAATTTTCTCAAAACCAGCTATATGTCAGTCCTTGAATGGGTCTATTCCAGATCTTTTTCTGCATCTAAACTTTCTTCCTTTTTCTTGCAAAGAGAACATATTAGCCTCATCATGGTATAAATGCATCATTGTCTGAAGCTGGATCCCTCTCATTTTTTTTTTCTGTTCCACTTGTTTTTTTTCTTTAATGTTTATTTGTTTTTGAGACAGAGAGAGACAGAACATGAGCAGGGGAGGGGCAGAGAGAGAGGGAGACACAGAATCTGAAACAGGCTCCAGGCTCTGAGCTGTCAGCACAGAACCCAATGTGGGGCTCGAACTCACGGACTGTGAGATCATGACCTGAGCCGAAGTCGGACGCTTAATCGACTGAGCCACCCAGGCACCCCTGTTCCACTTTTTTAAAATTTTCTCCCGTGTGTGACTTGGAGCAGAGAGAGAGGGAGAGAGAGAATCTTAAGCAGGCTCAATGCCCAGTGTGAATTCCAACACGGTACTCGATCTCAGGACCATGAGACTATGACCTGAAATCAAGAGTTGTACGCTTAACCAACTGAACCACTCAGGTGCCCCTATTTTCTCTCTCTTGTGAAACATTTAAGATTATAAAAAAGAAATCATTTGGTTGTTATTCACACACACTAGGAGATAAACTGTCAAAATGGTTTAAAATAGAAGTTATTAAAGTTCAAATTATTATATGAATAATGTACCAAGAAGAAAAATTACAATTTGGGTATTTTTATGTAAAATGACTAAGTTAATACATGCCCAGATTGATACAGTTTCCTTTCATTACCAAATTTATTCTGTAAACTCCCAGGTACCATCAACAGTATTCTGCTGTTCTTGCATATAATGTTCTATAAATATCACTTAGATCAAGGTGGTTGATATCGTTCATATCTGTCTTCAGATGTAATTTAAAAAACTCCAATTGTAATACTTTTTGAGACAGGTTAAAAATCTTTACTTCTGATTTTAGGTTTTCTTATATTCCCCTTTAATTTTGTAAGTTTTGTTTCATGTATTCTAAAACCTTGTGACTTGTCACATAAACAATAATTATGGGGCACCTGGGTGGCTCAGTAGGTTGAACATCCGACTTCGGCTCAAATCATGATCTCAGGGTTTGTGGGTTCAAGCCCCGGGTAGGGCTCTGTGCAGACAGCTCAGAGCCTGGAGCCTGCTTCGGATCCTGTGTCTCCCTCTCACTCTGTTTCTCCCCTGCTTGCATTCTGTTTCTCAAAAATGAATAAACGTTAAAAAATATTAAAAAAAATTAATAATTGTATGTGTCACTAATGTATTGACCTTTTTATCGTTGTGAGATTTCCCTGTTGTGTCTCTGTGAGAGTTTTTGTGAGGAAATCTACTTTATCTGATACTAACATAACTGCCAGTCTTCACACATTTACTGTTCATATGGACTTTTCAACCTGTCTGTGTCTTTATGCTTGAGGTGCCTTTCTTGAAGACAACATATAGTGAATTTTTTACCCATTCAATCTTTGCATTTGTAGAGTTAATTAACATTTGATGCCATTATTTACATGGTTACATTTAGGGCTTCCATTTTACCAGTTGCTCTCCCTTCTTTTGTCCCCTTTGTTTCTCCTTTCCTGCTTTCTTTTGAGCTAATTGAATATTTTTGAGCATTCACTATTAATTCAGGCTGTACATATTTGCATTAAGTTACTTAAGTGATTATGTTCTTTTTCACAGTTGTCTTAAAGTTAATATTGTGTCATTTCCTGTAAAAAATATTTTTTACATGTATCGCATCCACATGTTATTATGCATCATCAATCATGTATATTAAATAAATTAAGAAAAATAGCATTTTATAATTATCCACATATTTACAGTTTTGGCGTTCTTCCTTGATTCCTGGAAGTCCATGTTTCTAGTGTCATTTCCGCTTGGAAATGTACATTTCTCGATGTGCAGTTCTGCTAGGAGTGAATTCTCTGTTCTCTGTGATTTGAAAATATCTTTATTTTGAGAGGACATTATTCTGAATACTGGTGTGTGTGTGTGTGTGTGTGTGTGTGTGTGTGTGTGTGTGTGTGTGTGTTTCCTCGCAGCAATTTACAGACAGTGCTGCTATTTTTTTTGGCCCCACGTTGTTTTCTGATTGGACTTTTCCCCAAATGCCAACAGTCATTTGAACCATTGTTTCCCTCTGTAATGTCATTTGTCTTTAGCTGCTCTCATGATTTGATTTATATCCTTGGTTTTTATTAGTTTGATTGCGGTGTAGATAGGTCTGGTTTTCCTGTTTGAAGTACACTTCTTAAATCTGTAGATTTATATCTTGCACCAAATTTGGATTTTTCATCTTTATTTTTTTTTAATTATTGTCTGCCTTATTCCCCCTACCCCTCCTCCTAGGACTATAAATACACTAAGTTATCCCTTTTGATAATCCTTCTGATCACAGAGGTTCTTTTAAATTTGGGGCTATCTCTGTTCTTCAGATTTGATAATTTCTCTCTCTTTTTAAAGTTTGTTTATTTTGAGAGAGAGAGTGAGTGAGTTCAAGGAAAGAGGCAGAGAGAGGGGGAGTGAGAGAGAATCCCAAGCAGGCTCCACACTGCTAGCACAGAGCCTGACACGGGGTTTGATCCCACGAACCACAAGATCATGACCTGAGCCTAAATCAAGAGTTGGATGCTCGCACTCTCAACAATAGCCAAATTATGGAAAGAGCCTAAATGTCCATCAACCGATGAATGGATAAAGAAATTGTGGTTTATATACACAATGTAGTACTACGTGGCAATGAGAAAGAACGAAATATGGCCCTTTGTAGCAACGTGGATGGAACTGGAGAGTGTGATGCTAAGTGAAATAAGCCATACAGAGAAAGACAGATACCATATGGTTTCACTCTTATGTGGATCCTGAGAAACTTAACAGGAACCCATGGGGGAGGGGAAGGAAAAAAAAAAAGAGGTTAGAGTGGGAGAAAGCCAAAGCATAAGAGACTCTTAAAAACTGAGAACAAACTGAAGGTGGATGGGGGGTGGGAGGGAGGGGAGGGTGGGTGATGGGTATTGAGGAGGGCATCTTTTGGGATGAGCACTGGGTGTTGTATGGAAACCAATTGACAATAAATTTCATATATTAAAAAAAAAGAAATCAAAGATAAATGGCTTGTGCATTTGAGAAACTCACAGCCCAGTGGGGTTGGGGGGGGGAAAGAGTTGGATGCTCAACTGACTGAGCAAACCATGTGCCCCCAAATTTGATAATTTCCATTAATCTGTCTTCAAGGCCATGGATACTTTTCTCTGTTGTTAGCATTTTGCTATTTTAGGAATCTAGTGAACTTGTTTTTGTTATTGTCTTTTTAATTAATTCATTTGTTTTTTTAAAAATATTTTTAAATTTATTTTTGAGAGAGCGAGCGAGTGTGAGCGAGCAGGGGAGGGGCAGAGAGAGAGACAGAGACAGAGACAGAGACAGAGAGAGGAGACCCAGAATCTGAAGCAGGCTCCAGGCTCTGAGCTGTCAGCACAGAGCTTGATGTGGGACTTGAACTCACAGACCGCAAGATCATGACCAGAGCCGAAGTTGGGCGCCCAAACGAGCCAGCCAGGTGCCCCTAATTAATTTGTTTTTTAAGTGAAATTCTATTGTTTACAGAAAAATAAAGCAGCCAGGGAGTTCCCATACATTCTTTCCCTCCTCCTCCCCCAACCCATTTCCCCCGTCATTACCATCTTGCTATCGTGATATATTTGTTACTACTGATGAACCAATCTTGATCCATACTATTAACTAAAGTCTATATTTACCTGAGTATTTACTCTTTCTGTTGTACAGGTCTATGGGTTTTGACAAACACATAATATCCTGTATCTCCCATTACAGTATCATACATAATAGTTTCACGGCTCTAAAATTACTCTGTGTCCCACTTAGTTAACCTCCCCTCTTATTTTCTTCAACCCCCTGATCATTTTATGGTTTCTATAGTTTTGCCTTTTCTAGAATGTCATGTAGCTGGAATGCTATAATATGTAGCCTGTTCAGACTGGCTTCTTTTACTTAGAAATATACATTTAAAGTCACTTCGTGTCTTTTTGGTGGTTTGATAGCTCATTTCTTTGTTTTTAATCATTGAGGAACACTCCATTGTAAGAATATACCATAGATTGTATGTCAACTCACCCATTAAAGGGCAACCATGTTCCTTCCAGTTTTTGACAATTATAGGTAAAGTTCCTATAAACATTTGTGTGAAGATTTGGAGGTATACAGATAGGTTTTCAACCCCAGTGAGTAGGTTCCTAGAAGCATAATTGCTAGATTATATGGCAAAACTAGGTTTAGCCTCATATAAGAAACTGCCAAACACTGTCTTTCAAAGTGTCTGTACCACTTTGCTTTTCCACGAGCAATGAAATATCATTTTTGCGCTCTACATTCTTAACAGCATTTGGTATTGCCAGTATTTGGTGTTTTAGCCACTCTAATAGGTGTATAGTGGTATCTCATTTTTTTAATTTGCAAGTTCCCAATGACATGACATCTTTTCACAAGCTTTTTTTTCCATCTGTATCTTCTTTAGTGAGGTGTCTGTTCAGATCTTGTGCTTATTTTTAAGTTGGTTCGTTGTTGACTTTTAAGACTTCTTTGTATATTTGGGATACACAGCCTTTATTAGATCAGAGTTTTTCAGGTATTTTCTCTGATTTTGTGGCTTGTCTTTTTATTCTGTCAACAGTGTCTTCTGCAGAACAGAGTTTTTAATTTTAAGGAAGTCTAACATTTTTTTTTCTTTCATGGATTGTGGTTTTGGTTTTTTATCTACAAACTCATTGCCAAACCCAAGGTCATCTAGATTTTCTCTTATCTTCTGGGAGTCTGACAGTTTTACATTTCTACATTTAGGTTTGCAATCCGTTTTGAGTAAGATTTCGTGAAGGATGTAAGGTTTGTGTCTATTTCTTTTTTTTCTTTTGCATGTGGGTGTCCAGTTCTTCCCCAACTGTTTGTTGAAAAGACTTTCTTGGCTCTGTATTATTGCCTTTGCTCTTTTTCTCAAAGATCACTTGACTATATTTGTGTAGGCTTGTTTCTGGGCTCTATTCCATTAACCTGTTAGTCTATTCTTTTTTCAGTACCATACCATTTTGAGTACCGTGCCTTTGTAGTAAGTCTTGTATTCAGGTAATGTCAGTCCTGTCCTGTGGCTTTATTCTTCTTCCTTTGTTGGCTGTTCTCAGTCTCTTGCCTCTTACACAAACTTTAGAATCCATTTGTCCATATTTATAATATAACATTCTGGAATTTTGTTGGCATCATCTTGAGTCTGTAGATCTAATCAGGAGAACGGACATCTCAACAGTATTAAGTCCTCCTGTCCAAGAACATGGAATATCTCTCCATTTATCTAGACATTAATTTTTTTTAAATGTTTATTAATTTTGAAAGACAGAGACAGAGCATGAGCAGGGGCGGGGCAGAGAGCGAGGGAGACGCAGAATCCGAAGCAGGCTCCAGGCCCTGAGCTCTTGGCACAGAGCCTGACGCGGGGCTCGAACTCACGAACTGCAAGATCATGACCTGAGCCGAAGTCGGACGCTCAACCGACTGAGCCACCCAGGCGCCCCAGACATTAATTTTTTTTACCAGAGCTTTATAATTTTCCTCATGTGGTTCTTATACGTATTTTGTTAGATTTGTATATAAGTATTTCCCATTTTTAGAGCTAACATAAATGCTATTTTGTTTTTAATTCAAACTACAACTTTCCATGCTGTTACACAGGGAAGAAATTGACTTTTGTATATTGTATCCTGTACCTTGCTCTAACCAGAAGGAGGTGTTTGTTTTTTGTTTTTGTTTTTTTCAGTTCTTTGGGATTTTCTACGTAGTCTTTGTGAACAAAGGCTGTTTAATTTCTCCCTCTTCAAGCTGCATACCTCTTATTTCCGTTTCTTATTTGTTAGCTAGGACTTCCAGTACAGTATTCAATGGGAATGGTGAAGTGAACATGTTTGCCTGATCTCTGATCTTCAGAGGAAAACTTCTAGCTTACCACCATTAATTTATTATGTTGTGCTAGGTTTTCTTGTAGATGTTCTTTATCAAGTTCAGGAAGTTCCCCCACTATTCCTAGCTTACTGAGTTTTTATCATTGGAAGAGACGCAGTAGCACTGGCCTGCAGGGCACTCTCCTTGTGTTGTCCTCTGAGAAGCTTTCATTGGTGGATGGGGCCTGCAGTCAGGCCCAATGTGTGCCTTCAAGCCCTCTGCTGGGGCCACAGTCGGACTGGCATGTGTGGTTGTGTTCCCCATTTCCTTGGGCAGGAGTCACTTTGGAGTGGTGCTGGTCTTTATTGGGGATGTTTCTTTGGATAGGATCTGGCCAAAGCCTTATGGCGGGGGTGGGGCAGGGGCGGGCAGATCTTCAGGAGATGTGGGGGCAGAGTGAGTGATACCAGCAAGGTCAGCACCGGTCAGCTAAGAGGGGACTTGCAGCCACCCAGAATTCCTGCTTAGGCCAGGGCAGGTCCACACCATGTGTGGCAGGATGTGTTGTGTTAGCAAGTTAGGTAGGGAGTGTTGGTGCTATGTTGGTTCCTGTGTGTATCTAGGCTGGGGGGTAGGGTTGGGAAGTGGCATCTACCAACTCCTTTGTTCCCAGAGAAGTCTCCCAATGATATCTGCCTCTCCAGCACATGCTCTGAGAATAATAAATCTCCTTTTCATATACTCCAGGCATTTCTCAAACTGCTGCTTCTTGCCGTATCTCTTTAGGGCTGTTTGTTGTGCTATCTCTTTAAGGGTGAGGACTCCATTTCCTATTGCCCTCCAAGCTCTTGCAGAGCCACCTGCTGACTTTTAAAGTTCCAGTTGTTAAGCCCCGTTGGTTGTAAAAACTAAAGAAATTTGGCCCCTCTCGTTTTTAAAGCCCAATGTCATGGGGATTTATCTTTCCTGTGTGGGTCCCCTATGGCTGGGGTACCTGGCATGGGGTCTGGTCCTCTCCCCTCTCTGCACCCACGGCTTCCCTCCCTCCTGCAGACTATTTCATAAGTCTATTTAGCTTTCATGTCTCTGCCCTTCCTACCCTCTTTGATGTGGCCTCTTCTCTACATGGAGCTCTGGAGAGTCTGTTCTGCCAGTCTTTGGGTCATTATTGGAGTATTTATAGTGATGTGGGTGTTATCTAGATGTATCTGTGGGACATGGTAAGCTTAGGGTACTCCTCCACTGTCTTCTCCCTGGACCTTTTATTTGGTTATTTTTTGATAGTTTCTACTTTCCAGCTAAGGTTTCTTGTTTTTTTTCCTTCTTTGGTGAGCATAGTTTCCTTTACATTTTAAGCATAGTTATAATAGCTTTTAAAAATCATTGTCTAATTCCCACATCTGGATCATTGCAGTGTTGACCTCCACAGATTTGTTTTCTCTTGAAAATGAGTCATGTTTTCCTGTTTTTGTTTTCTCACATATCTAGTAATTTTGAATTATATCCTGGACATTGTGATTAATATATTCAGGAAACTCTGGATTCCATTATGTTCCTCTAGAGTTTTTTCTTTTCTTGTATTTTTATTAGGCACTTAATTTAGCTCGACTCGAACCAAAAATGTTCCTTTTCCCATGGGTGGTGGATCAAATTTTAATTAACTTCTGTTAGTATTGGCTTGGATTATTTGTCTCCTCTGTCTAGTTGAGGAGTCAACAAGACATTTGGGAAATGCTTATATACAGAACTTGGGGTTTCACCTCTCTGGCCCTCTTCCAGGATATTCTACACACTTTATTTTCCAGCAGCAGTTGTGTAGGCCTTGAACAATTTTGTTGGAAAACTTATGATTTTCCATCTACGTTTTAGTTGACCAAAATAGTGCAGACTGGACTTGCTCTCTGGGTAAAAGCCATGAAAATCAGGAAACTGACCTTGTGTTATTTCTTTCTTCCAAGTGTTGACCATCTCCAGAATCTGCGTGCCTTTTGTTCACTCTCAAATGCCTTTGGATAGTTTTTCTTGTACTATTTGGTCTAGAATTTATACTTGTCATCTGCTGGAGTTTTGGTGCAACAGGGACCATTTGGTCAGCAGATTTAAAATGCTTCTCTCATTCTTATACTTCATATATGGTTACTTGTTTACATATATTTACACCACTAAGCAGTTCACCTCTAAAGCAGTGTTTTCCAACTACATCACGGTAATTCATGAGATGTTGCACAGATAAGTAATTATAGCAACTGATCAATCTCCAAAGTCTTAATTTTTTTTTTTTAAGTTTCTTTGAGAGCACAAGCAGGGGAGGGGCAGAGAGAAGGAGAGAATACCAAGCAGGCTCTGCATTTTCAGCACAAGCTTGATGTGGGGCTTGATCCCATGAACTGTGAGATCATGACCTGAGCCAAAATTGAGTTGGATGTTAAACCAACTGAGCCACCCAGGCACCCCTGAAATTATTTTGTAAAAATCCTGAGTGTTGGCATTATTATTATAATAGCCTTATTCTCACTAGAACTGCAATATGACTCTTACGTGAAAGATAATAAATTGGGGTTGGAGCTAGTGTGCAAAAACACACTTAAGTCACAGCCTATTTGGACCACAAACTGTAGATTGCTTCATCTAGCATAGATTCCTAACCCAGTTTTCTCTTCCCTGCCTTTCTATAGACTGGGAAACATAAACACTCTTGAAGTATTCCTTGCTGTTAGAGATTGACATGAGACACAGTTTTGGGCATTGGGATTTAAGGGGAAGTCTGATCTTCTTTCCACACATAGGGGAAATTAAGGTGGGAGAGTGAAAGGGAGTAGGAGTGATGAATTTTAGGTCCTTGTGAGTTCTAAAAGTTATTAAAATGAGAATAAAGAGGATATAGGCTGGTAAAATGAGAGTTGATGACTGGATTGGAATGGTTGAGATTATAGAGGGTTTCTGGTTACTTTCTTGTAAGTAAGGTGTTACCATTGGAGTCAGGGGCTGAGGCGATGTGGAAGACAAGACCATTGGTGGCACAGCAAAGAACTGAGAGTCCAGGCTTTTGGAAGTGGATATAATAATCTTCAAGTAGTGTGACAAGAGTAGTGGCAGGGTAACAGGACTCGTTCTGGAGATAAAATCAAGGAACAAGAAGAATGAAGATCGGTTGATAGCTGCATGAAGGAACAGTGGGTAGTTTGTGCAAATCAATGGGCAGAGGGGAGATGGAGATAATGGTTTGGGAGGGAAAATGAACAACAGATACCTACCCCATGTCCAAGTCTAGTAACTAGTACAAGGAATGTGAGAGAAAAGAGACAATTTGGAAGAGTTAGAATCCTTGGTCGGGGACAACTTTCTTCATTGAAATTTCATGGCAGTTATTAAGAATGCCTTATTAACAGGCAGCTTTTTTCCAGTAAATTGTCCAAGTCTCAGAGCAGCTACAACTGCACATCAACTGCAGAGTTTGGTAAACTTTCTCTGACCCTAAAAGTCTATACTCACTAGTTCTTTCTCTTTTCATATATTGATGTATAGATTTATATTTATATGTGTATATAAGTATACACATATATTTTTTTTATTTTAATCCTGGATTTCAAATATAAAGAAAATACAAAGACTTAACCATTTGTAAACCACCAAACTTCTGTGAATCCACCCAATTTCCACCATGCGTTTTAACCTCCCCATTCCTGTGGCCTATCTACACAAAGGAATATATAATATAAAGATTAATTTCATGAAAAATGAAAAGTACTTATTGTATATTTCTAAGGAGGTAACTCAAAAACTTTAATAAATATGTCTAACCGTATGTCTAAATAAAAGGAAATCAATACAAATAAAAACATATTAGGGTACTTATGGAACTAGAGTTTCATCAGAACAATTCATTTACCAATTTTTGTAAATCACAAGATACAGAGAGCTTGAAAGGGAATATAAACTTAAAGAAAAGAATCTAACTTTATTTCAAATGAATAATATAACTAGATTGAATGGAAACAAAAAAGAAATAGACAAAGTTACTTTTAAAGTACTTTATATACTTGGTTTAAAGAGAAAAATTCTTGTAAACAAGTCCTGAACACAGCCAGGTTTATTTTTTGCAATGCTATTGTTTATTTTTTGAGAGAGAGCACGCACGAGTCGGGGAGAAGGACAGAGAGAGAGAATCTTAAGCAGGCTCCATGCTCAGCATAGAGCCTCATGCAGGGCATGACGCCATGACTGTAGGATCATGACCTGACCTGAAATCAAGAGTTGGATGCAAAACTGACCGAGCTACCCAGTTACCCCCACAATGCTATTGTTTAGCAACTCAAAACCACTTGCTGTGTATTAAAGGACTGAATAATCAGTAAACAGATTGATGATAGTGGGAACGGATTTCCAACTATTGCAAAAGAAGTTAATATGGAAGAGGGACAGACTAGACATACTTATTTGAAGTTGAAGGTGTCTTCATTTTTCGCATACATACATATACAGGAAGGACTGATACCCCAATAATGATAACACATAGCACGCAGATCTTGGTTTCTAAGTACCATTCCACTCAAAGGAATCAGGTCTTTGTAGAATCTGTGGCTGCAGCAGGCAGTATACAAGATAAACCCAAAATGCTATTAGACCAGAAATCAAGTGTTCATATTGATGATACATACAGATAGAAAAGAGACACAGGGGAGAAGGGAAAGCTCCTGTAATGATGGAATGCCAATTGCTAAATATAGGAGGAATGACGGAGCAAGAAAGCCATCGCTTTGCAATCATCGCAGTAATAACTGAGACCGAAGATATCAACAATAAAACTAGCAGGTGAAAGATTGTAATAAGGTAGTTGTTACACAAAAATCTCCCCACAAATTACTTATTAATATCAAAGGCAAAACAGCAATTTTATAGTGGAGAAACCTTGAAGTTGTCAGTTTATTCAAATGATCAAAACTAGGATCACTGATAAATGTGTTTCCTGGTTTAATGCACTGAGAAGTATGTGTCATTCATGGAACATGCTTGCCACACTGATTTGAATCTAATCATGAGAGATCACACCAAAATTTAGGGATAGTCTACACAATAACTAGCCCATACTTTTCAAAGATACTGATTTCATGAAAGAGAAATACTGTGGAGCTGATCCAGATTTAAAGATTTGGGGCGCCTGGGTGGCTCAGCTGGTTAAGCGGCCGACTTCGGCTCAGGTCATGATCTCATGGTCCGTGAGTTCGAGCCCCGCATCGGACTCTGTGCTGACCGCTCAGAGCCTGGAGCCTGTTTCAGATTCTGTGTCTCCCTCTCTCTGACCCTCCCCCGTTCATGCTCTATCTCTCTCTGTCTCAAAAATAAATAAACGTTAAAAAAAAAAAATTAAAGATTAAAGGAACAGGACAACTTAACGACCTGTCTTAAGATGAGATCCTGGAATAGAGAAAAAAAAAAATTGTTATAAACGTATTATGGGACAACTGTGGAATTTGAATAAGCTGTAGAGTAGAAAACATTATAACCGAGTATGGTAATCTTAAGACACGTTTGCAAATTCCTTGACACTCCTCTTATCAGAAGGTGGAGTCCGTGCTCCCTCTCTTTTTGATCCTGGATGGGTTTTTGTAACTGCCTCCTCGAATTAACACTGTAACTTCTGAGGGTAGATTAGATGAGGCCATAGTACTTCTGCTGATTTTTGTTAGGATACTCTGAGCCTCCACGTAGTGTCCAGTCGGTATGAAGTGGCTCTGCGACCACAGAGATGGAAAGACATGCCCGAGGAACCAAAGCTGTGTGGGTCCTCTCAACTCAGGT
The DNA here is from genome assembly GCF_046562875.1 of Panthera onca. Classification (NCBI taxonomy): domain Eukaryota; kingdom Metazoa; phylum Chordata; class Mammalia; order Carnivora; family Felidae; genus Panthera; species Panthera onca. The sequence continues at coordinate 12,065,566 of NC_138353.1, read as the reverse complement.
ATTATACAGTTGAATGATCTGCTTGGTCTGTAATCACAGTGGATAACCTAAGGATATATGGGAATTCTGTTCTTGCATCTTTTCTGAATGTTTAGAATACGCTGAAAATAAAGGCTTTAAAATGCTCTCAAAACAAGTTAAAATTTTACTATAATACCCCCCCTTTTAAAGGTAATTGTATCATACGTATACATGAGAATATTCTACATACATAGCACAGTATATCCAGAGGTATGAATATGATCTGATTACTTTTAAAGGGGACATAATAGATTGACATGCATCTATCTCCTACAAAACTCTGGCCACTCTTATTTGCATATCCTGGGTATTTACCAGTGTTAGTAACCATAAGTTTATTTTTCATGTGATTTTGCATAGTATTGCGCTGAATAGATAAACCATAAACTGTTTGGTCAACCCACCTGATGAATGCAAACTGTGCTATAACCAATAATGAAACAATGAACATCCTTTCATGCGTCTTTGTAAACAGGTTCCCGTGACATATGGTGAGATAAAGCCATCCATAAGCACATCTGTAGGTATACATATTTGTTGGTCCACACATACTGGGAGGGCGCTAACCTAGTTTTCTCATGAAAGATGGTTCTCTACCTGCCATTATAGATCAAGGTCGTTATCTTTTTTTTTTTTTTTTGCAGTTGTATATCATTAGAACATATTTACACCAATATTTTGCTAAGAATTTTTTTTTTTTTTATAAAATTAAGTATAAGCATCCTGTGTCCACTCCCACTTTCCCTATAATCTTTTAAGCGAAGCCTCTAGTGCTATGATTGCCAGGTCAAAGGGTATTGTGATATTGACCAGCTAATGGTGTTCGCTCCTAACAAGAGGCACTGAATGCTGTGCAAATGGTAATCCATCTAAATTGTTACATTTAATGAAATCTCAATAAAATTCAACAGGTTTCTTGCTCCACACTCCCTTTGGTGGGGGGCGGGGTGTGACAAAATTAACGTACTTGAAATCTGCTAAAGCCCCTGCCTACAGAGGTCTGTGTGGGGGACTTATGCACAGAGAAGGCAACCTAAGCCTAAATGGAAAAAGGAGAAGAAACCGATTATTAACAATTCAAGTTTACTAAAAAACTTTTTGTCATTAGTAACTATTCAACACTTTTAAAGAGTTAACAGTGAAATCTACCTTAATGGATTAGGGTCCAAAATTCCCAAGCATATAAATTGTATCATGTTATTAGATTGCTTAAAAACAGTATTTTTCAGTCTATAAAATACAAATAACATTAAATATTACACTGTACAACAGGGCTGACACACTACAAAGAACCAGGGCCAGATTGGGGATGGGGGCCATTCACCAGTGCCATCCCAGTTTGCATTATTGTGGATGGCAGTATTATGTAATTTTCTGTACTTGAGTATCTCCTGAAATTAATCTCATTAAGGCTACTTGCAGGATTCCTTTGAAGTATGTTATTATGAATTCAGGGTAGGGGAGTAGAATTTTCAAATACAGTAAAACCTTGGACTGCGAGTATCTTGTTCTGCGAATGTTCCACAAGACGGGCAAACATTTCTAATATGTTTTCACTTGACAGACGAGGGATGTCTTGCAATACGAGTCGTATGCGATGCCCAATGTCACGTGATCACAAGTGAGCCAATGGTTCTCTCTCTCTCACCGAAGGATTCCCAGGCTCAGATGCTCAGTCTCAGGCTGTGGTGTTCGGCGGAAATCAGTGATTTTTCAGAATGTTGGAAGGTACCCACAACAGGCACTAGTGTATTTTTATCACTTCAAAGCACCTATGGACAGCCCCTTGCTTTTCCATACAAGAGTAAGCTTAAGAAGGCTTTGCTTCATTCTAGGTCAGGCTGCCTACAGCTAGAGACCCTTTCCTCTGCTGCCTTCTTGCCAGTTACATTAAATACAGTATATGACAAGAGTTTATTAATACTGTACTGTAGCCAACATCCGTGCGACCACATACAAGGGCCCTGTGCAGAAGAAGAGTCCATTGAACCAACAGATGGCAGTGATTCCGTTAGTGACAGTGACTGTCATCCTACACAGTCACCCTCCTTTCTCTTGTCTCCCTCACACCAGCCACTAAGGTTTTCAAAGGTAAGTGCAGGTTAATTTATTTTTCCTTATATTTTATGATTTTGTGTTCTATTACAGTATTGTAATCCTTTTCATCCGAATATTTTTGGGTTGTGGAACAAATCATCCGAGTTATTTCTTATGACGAAATTGGCTTAGGTATTCAACTGCTTTGGATTAAGCATGTTTCTGGAATGAATTATGCTCACGTATGGCACATATAAAACCAAGGTTTTACTGTATCTGTCCTAATGACAGATTTTCTCCACTTTGTCCGGTAATTGCTGGGCATCTCTTACGAGCCAAGCGCACTTTTCTACACAGTAGAGATAAAGTAGTGAAAAACCTCCCTCCCTACATGGAGGTTACACTGCCACCGACATTAATTTTACTTGTCCATCACTATACTTTTGTTAAAAGTCCTGCCCCTAATCTTCACTTATAAGGCCTCTTTCCTGGGTAGACTGGGGTGAATTTTGAAGTTCTTTTCTGTTGCATCTCGAAAAATTGGGACATTCAGAATGCCGGCACAAACACTGGCCGTATTTACGGAAAAGGTTTTCTCTCGTCTGTGAGATCCGATCCGCAAAGAATTCAGCACCCAGCTGTCCTTAAAAGAGAGCGCTTCACAGAGCGGCTTGCATGTGAAGATTCCCGGAGGCTTCTGAGTTCTGAAGGAACTTTCTACAATTACTAGCGTCGATTTTCCAATGGAGATGAAGATGTGAACTCTAACCGAAGGCCACCCCCCACACCTCACACTTCTACAGATTTGCTCCAGTGTGGACTCTCTGATGGTACACAAGATGTGATCTCTGGCTGAAGCCTTTACAACACACATCACATATGTATGGCCTTTCTCCAGTGTGGACCCTCTGATGCGTGTGAAAATGGGAGGCCTGACTGAAGCCTTTACCACACTGCTGACACGTATAAGGTTTCTCTCCTGTGTGGACCCTCTGATGAGCACTGAGCCCAGCACTCCAACTGAATTCTTTCCCACACTCCTCACATTTAAACGGTTTCTCTCCAGTGTGAATGATCTGGTGGACTTGAAGATTTGACCTCTGGCTGAAGGCCTTGCCACATGTATCGCACTTATATGGCTTCTCTCCCGTGTGGACTCTCTGATGGGCTTGAAGATGGGAGGCCTGACTGAATCGCTTCTGGCACGCGTCACACTTGAACGGTTTCTCCCCAGTGTGGACACTCTGATGAGCTTGAAGATTGGAGGCCTGACTGAAGCCCTTTCCACACTCTTCGCATTTATAAGGTTTCTCCCCTGTGTGGACCCTCTGATGATTGTGAAGATTCAAGCTCCAATTGAAGCGCTTCCCACACACCTCACATTTGTATGGTTTTTCTCCAGTGTGGACTCTCTGATGGGCTTGAAAATAGGAACTCTGACTGAAGCCTTTACCACACACGTTGCAGCGAAATGGTTTCTCCCCCGTGTGAACCCTTTGATGGCTCTGGAAACTTGAGGCTGAACTAAAACCCTTCCCACACTCTTCGCATTTATATGGCTTCTCTCCCGTGTGGACCCGCTGATGGCTGTGAAGGTTAAAGCTCAAGCTGAAGCATTTTCCACACTCATCACACTTATACGGTTTCTCTTCCGTGTGGACTCTCTGGTGGGTATGGAGATTTGAGCTGCAACTAAAGCGTTTACCACAGTCTCCACACTTATACGGTTTCTCTCCGGTGTGGATTCTCTCGTGGGCCTGAAGATGTGATCTCTGGGTGAAGCCCTTCCCGCACACCTCACATTTGTAAGGTTTCTCTCCGGTGTGGACTCTGCAGTGAATGTTAAGATCTGTGCTACGACTGAAGCCCTTCCCACAACTTTCACATCTGTAGGGCTTCTCTCCTGTGTGAATAGGCAAATGGGCGTAAAGATGGGAGGTCTGGTTAAAGCTCTTCCCACACTCAAGGCACGAATAGGGCTTCTCCCCTGTGTGCACTCTCTGATGAGTCTGCAGGTTTGAGCTCTGGCTGAAACCCTTCCCACACTCGTGACACCAATAGCGTTTTTTCCCCGTGTAAACACTTTGTGGAACGGGCAGAGCTGAGCTATAGCGGGCGTCCTTCTCGTGTGCACCGTACTCAGAGGACTTCTTTCTCGAGTGTACCCGCTGATGAAGTTCAAGACTGGCGCCATCGTTGAATGCTTTCTCACATTGACGACAGCGGTAGGTCTGCTGGACCAGAGGGGACACCCTTAAGATGTCTTTACCACAGTCTTCGCTGTGAGGTTTATCGCCATCATGGTGGTGTGACATGCAACTAAAGAGGTTAACGTACGGAGCAAATATACATAATTGGTTTTTCATCGGAGTCTGCTTACAACTTCTCTGGTAATTCTGTGTTTCGCTGAGATAGATTTTACTCCAAGAATTCTGAACTCTCCCGGCCAGAAATTCTTGATTTTCAAGAATACTGGAATGATCCTCTATAAGGTTCATTATACAGCTGTCTTCCATGGAAGCCTGAATACATATTCCTGCTCCCACTCGACAGGGGGCATCACACTGTTCAGGGAACTCAGAACTCTTTCCTTGAAGATTTATCTTGGAGTCTTGATCTTTGGTTAATTTGCTCACGATATGTCTCTTGATTTGCCAACATGACAACTCTCCCAATGAAAGGCACCTTACTCCTGCTTCGTGAAGAGTCTCCTTCTCGTTTTGATTCCTGCCTCCTGAAGGGATAAAGAGAATAAAGAATCAGGGACAGAGAGACTGACATCAGCAAGGTGGTGAACTAAGAAGCTCCAAGCCCTTCTTCTGCAAAGGAAACATTTTTATTAAAAAAAAAAACACCAGAGACTAGCTAAAATATCTGAAAAACAAAGGTCTACAGCAAACAATAGAATATCCAGTGGAAAAAACCCCACACATTTAAAAGGGAAGGAAATTTGGGATCAGCCCAGAGTGAGGGCTTAAGGTCTTCTCAGGTCTTTTATTTATTTTTGAGAGAGAGACAGAGAGCATGCGTGCACAGGTGGGGGGTGCAGAGGGAAACAGACTCTGAAGCAGGCTCCAGGCTCCGAGCTGTCAGCACAGAGCCTGACGCGGGGCTCGAACTCACGGACTGCGGGATCGTGACATGAGCCCAAGGCAGACGCTCAATCGACTGAGCCACCCAGGCGCCCCAAGGCACCACCTGCTTTTTGAAAGCGCGTGTTACACCGTTTAACTTTTACAAAGAACGTACATGAGTCCTGGCATTTGCTAAACCACAAGAAATCCGAAGAGCGTTTTCACTTTTATGAGAAAAGGTGAAAAGTGAAAATAGCATTTAGCTTTCGTTTTGCGGTGAGCCGTGACAGAGGCAGCGCATGCCCCAAGGGGCCAACGGCTAAGCTCCGGAACTAAAGGCAGCATCTCAGTGCTGAAGCCACTATAGCCTTAACCGTGGCTGGGAGCACCCGTGCTTCATCTGTGCACCCACGAGAAAGATGTGTCCTAGGTAGCAGAAAGCCTAAGAGAGAGGTCATTTCTGGGTCTGGGAACAGTCAAAACAGTCAAAAATGTTCCATATAAATGACTGGTAACTGCTTTTTTTTTTTTTTTTTTTTGAGAGAGAGAGAGAGGTAGGGAGCATGTGAGCAGGGGGAGGGGCAAAGGGAGAGGGAGAAAAAGGATCTTAAGCAGGCTCCACGCTCACTACAGAGCCGGATGCGGGGCTTGATCTCACAACTGTGACATGATAACCTGAGTCAAAATCAAGAGTCGGATGCCCAACCCACCGAGCCACCCAGGTGTCCTGGTAATTGCTTCTTTAAGCCATTTTGGCTCACAGAAGACTTCATAGGAACCCTCTACGTTCAGAGAGCAGGAGAAACCTATACGTGAAAAGATGTCCAGTATCGCTCATCACTAGTGAAATGCAAACCAAAACCACAAGGAGATACGACCTCATGCCCGTTAGAATTCCTGGCATCAAAAAGACGAGAGATAAGTGCTGGTGAGGATGTGGAGGAAAGGGAATCCTTGTGCACTGTTGTTGGGATTGTAAACTGGTGCAGCCAGTGCAGAAAACAGTAAGGAGGGCCCTCAAAACATCTAAAACAGAACTACCACAGACCTCGCAATTCCAGTTCTGGGCATATATCTGAAGAAAACAAAATCAGCCTGTCGGAGAGATCTGCACCATGATCACTGCAGCAGCATTTACAACAGCGAATACGTGGAAACAAGGGTCCATCGATGGATGAATGCATAAAGAAACCGGGTCGTGTATAAGGGGGGGAGGATATTATTCAGCCATAAAAAAGAATGAAATCTTGCCATTATGACAACACAGATGGACCTCAAGGGCATTATGCTAAGTGAAATATGTCAGGCAAAGACAAATACCGTATGATCTCTCTTATAGGTAGATGTAAAAACAACTCAGAGGAAGAGATCGAATTTGTGGTTACCAGGGATGGAGGGACTGGATGAAAGGGACCAGAAGGCTCAAAGTTCCAATTATAAGGTAAATAAGTACTGGAATGGTGAATATTGTTAACACTGCTTATGTGACCTATCTGAAGGTTGCTAAAAGCATAAACCCTAAAAGTTTTCATCACAAGGGAAAAAACCCATTTTTAAAAAACCTCTAACAGGTAATGGATTTTAACGACACTTACTATGGTAATCATTTTGTAATATTAAGTCATTATGATGTACACCTTAAAATTTTACGGTGCTTGGGGCGCCTGGGTGGCTCAGTCGGTTAAGCAGCCGACTTCGGCTCGGGTCACGATCTCGCGGTCCGTGAGTTCGAGCCCCACGTCGGGCTCTGTGCTGACAGCTCAGAGCCTGGAGCCTGTTTCAGATTCTGTGTCTCCCTATCTCTCTGCCCCTCCCCTGTTCATGCTCTGTGTCTCTCTGTCTCAAAAATAAATAAACGTTAAAAAAAATAAAATAAAATTTTACAGTGCTATATGTCAATTATAGTTCCATAAAATGGAAAGAAAAAGGAGACATCAATACAGATACTATGGACACGAAAGGAATAACAAATGGATACCATGAATAACTCCAGGACCACAAATTTAATAATCTAGATGAAATGGAACAATTCTTTGAAAGACACAATCTGCTAAAACTCATACAAGAAGAAACAATCTGAATAGGCCTACATCTGTATTTTTTTAAAGTTTACTTTTTTTGAGAAAAAGAGAGTCTGAGAGCGTGCACGAACAGGGGAGGGACAGAGAGAGAATCCCAACCAGGCTCCGCACTGCCAGCACAGAGCCTGATGCAGGGCTCAATCTCACCAACTGAGATCACGACCTGAGCCCAAACCAAGAGTCGGACACTTAACTGACTGAGCCACCCAGGGGCCCTAGGCCTGTATCTATTAAAGAAGCTGAATCATTAATCTTTTGAAACAGCACCAGGCCCAGATATGTTCACTTGTGAATTCTACCAAACGTTTAAGAAAGGCATTATATTACTTCTTTACAATAGCTTTCAGAGGACAAAAGCAATGAGAATATTTCCTCACTCATTCTATGAGGCCATCGTTACCTTAATACCAAAATCAGACAAAGATATTACAGGAAAACTACAGACTGATATATTTCATCAACGCCAAAGATCCTCCAAAAATATTAGCAAGTCAAATGCAACAATGCATAAAAAGAATTAGATGCTCTGGTCAAGTATACTAGGCATGTAAGAAAGGTTCAACCCTGGAAAATTAATCCATTACATGAAAAAACTACAGAAAAATCACATAAGACTATCAAAAGATACAGAGAAAAAACATTTGATAAAATCCAATACTTGTTTATAATAAAAACTCTCAAGCAAACCAGGAATATAGAAGAAATTCCTCAACTGGAGAAAGGACATCTAACTAGTATCTTTGTGAGACACATAAAACCTTCCCGCTAAAATCAGGAATGTCTTAGCACTCCTTTTCAACACTGTACTGTAAGTCCCAGCTAACGCAAATGGGTACAGATTGCAAAGGAAGAAATAAAACGTTGTTGGAGAATGATGTGATTGTCGATGTAGAAACCCCCCAAAGAATCAATCAAAAAACCTCCTGGAACTAATAAACAATTATAGCAAGGATGCAGAACACAAAATTGATACAGAAAAGTATATTGCTCCCTTATACACAAGCAATGGACAAGTGGAATTGGAAATTACGATAGCATTATCATTTACATTAGCACCCCCTAAGAGTCTATGTTCAGGGATAAAAAGCCCCGAGATTGTCAAGATGTCAGTCCTTCACAATCCCGATCAAAATCCCGGCGAGACATCTGGTGGATATCGACAAATGGATTTAAAAGTTTCCACGGAAAGGCAAAAGACCCAGAAGAGCCAACACAGTATTGAAGGAGAATTACAAGGTTGGAAGACGCGTTAGGCAACACCTAGACCTATTCCGTAGAGCTGCAGTATTCAAGGTGGTGTAGAATTGGCGACAGAAGAAATGGACCAATGGAGTGGAACAAAGACGTGAGAGATAGGGCTCAAGCGAATATAATCAGCTGATCTTTGACAACGGGGTAAAGGCAATACAATGAAGCAAAGGCAGTCGGTGCTAGAACCACCGGACATTCACGTGCGGAAAAAAAAAAAAAAAAATCCATATGGAGAGTTTAAGCTTTTTGCAGACATGAACTCAAAGCACAGACCTTAATGTAAACGCAAAAGTAGCAAACTCCTAAATGAAGTTTCTGCTCTGAGCAAGCCGCGTCAAGAGAATAAGGGGAGTCAGGGAGAAGATATTTGTAAAAAATAGATGTGGCAAAGGAACTCGTCAAAGCCAACGATAAGAAAACAATGTGTTTAAAATATGGACAAAAGCCCTGAACAGACACATCAGCGAAGAAAATACACTAAGAGCAAACAGGCCTCCGAAAAAGGTGTTCAACATCACATGTCCTTAGTGAACTGCAGATCAAAATGAGATACGACTCCCCCTATTAGGATGGCCCAAATCCCAAAGGTCGACACCGCTGCTGGTGAGTATGTAACCGGAAGCCTCAATTCACTGCTGCTGAAAACGCAAAATGGTGTGGCCACTTTGGAAGATAGTCTGGCAGTTTCTTACAAAACCACAAAAGTAAACAGTGCACCTTGGTACTTACCAGGTGAGCGGAAGACGTATGTCCACGCAAAAATCATCACACAGATGTCTGCGGCAGCTTTATTCGTAATTGTCAAAACTTGGAAGCCATCAAGCCGAATGGATGAATAAACTGTGGTACGTCCAGACAATGGACTATCGTCCAGTGCTAAAAAGAACAGGGCTATCAAGTCCTGAGGGAACTTTAAATGCACATTGCTAAGTGAAAGAAGTGAATCTGAAACAGCTGAAAGCTCTACAATTCCAGCTGACATCCTGGGAAAGGCAAACCTATGGAGACAAACGGATCGCTAGTCGACAGTGTTTAGAGGGGAGGGGGAATTAACAGAGCACGGAGAATTTTAAGGCAATCTGTTCTGGATCACACCGTAATGGTAGATACATACCACTATAAATTTGTACAAACTCCTACAATGTACAACAGCAAGAGCAAACTCTGAAGTATAGACACTGGGCGATGATGATGTATCCCGGGGAACCTACGCTGATGAACGGTAGGTTCATCGACTGCAACAAAAGTTCCACTCTAGTATCAAATGTTGACAGGGGAAGGCTGTGTGTGTGCCTGCACGTGGGTGTAGTCTAGAGGAACTCTCTGTATCTTCTGCTCACTTTTGCTGTGAACCCAAAAGTTAGGTGAAAAATAAAACCTATTTTAAAAATGTATTTATAGGGGCGCCTCGGTGGCTCAGTCGGTTGAGCGTCCGACTTCGGCTCAGGTTATGATCTCACAGTTTGTGGATCTGAGCCCCGCATCAGGCTCTGTGCTGACCGCTTGCTCAGAGCCTGGAGCCTGCTTCAGATTCTGTGTCTCCTTCTCTCTCTGCTCCTCCCCCACTCACGCTTTGTCTCACTGTTTCTCAAAAATAAATAAAATGTAAAAAAAATGAAAATAAAAATAAAAATGTATTTATAGACTTAAATACACGCCAGTGGAAAAAAACGAATAAAAAGTAACACATATATGCCAACCACAAGATGCAACCATTCCATGTGTTATTCTTGTCTAAGAAAAATGAAGGTGTATGCCAATACACACACACATATATAAGAATATTCAGCATCTTCACTCGTAACAGCCCAAAGCTAGACAAACCCGTCAGCAGGTGAATGAATAAACAAATCGTAGTATATTCACACTGGAATACTACTTAGCAATAAAAAGGAATGAACTATGGATAGATGCAACAACACGGGTGAATCTCAACCTATACTGAGTAAAATAAGACAGCCAAGGGAAAGAAAAAACACCATATGATTTAAAAAAAGTTTTAGGGGGGGCGCCTGGGTGGCTCAGTCGGTTGAGCGGCTGACTTCGGCTCAGGTCATGATCTCACGGCCCGTGAGTTCAAGCCCCGTGTCGGGCTCTGTGCTGACAGCTCAGAGCCTGGAGCCTGTTTCGGATTCTGTGTCTCCCTCTCTCTGACCCTTCCCCATTCACGCTCTGTCTCTCTCTGTCTCAAAAGTAAATAAACGTTAAAAAAAATTTTTTTTTAAAGTTTTAGGGGCCCCTGGGTGGCTCAGTTGGTTAAGGGTCTGACTTTGGCTCAGATCACAATTTTACGGTTCGTCAGTTCGAGCCCCGCATCGGGCTCTGTGCTGACAGCTCAGAGCCTGGAGCCTGCTTCAGATGCTGGGCCTCCCTCTCTCTTTGGCCCTCCCCTGCTTGCACTCTGTGTCTGTCTCTCTGTCTCTCAAAATTAAGCATTAAATTTTTTTTTTTCAATTAAAAAAAAGTCCTGTAGAGTGACAGAAAGTAGATCAGTAGTTGCTTGGGGATGGGTGTGGGACATGAAGAAGGGGAGAGAGGGAGAGATTACAAGTGAGCATGAGAATTATGCACAACTTTTAAAGATTTCTTTTGTATTAGAGTGCTTCCCAAGTTAACCCCCCTTCCAGATCTGGCAAGAAAAAGCCAAAACTGTTCAGGGCTGGGGAACAGGAAATTTAGGATGGAAATCCTGGAAGCCAGAAAGCCACAGAAGTAAGATTAATCTAAGTTTTTCCCAAATCCCTGGCTCACCATTAATGGCACAGGGTAAAATTTGTGAGTTTGAGTCTCTGCTGACTCAGTGCTATTACTTAACCCAAACACGGTTTGAAGTGTCAAAGGTCACAACTCAAGGTCAGAAACACCACTGGAAATTTAGGGGAGAAAAATCAAAGGTAAGGGAGCCACAGAGGGTCCGTCCCTAACTAGGACTATAAACCCTACCCACATCTTTGGCCGATCTCTCGACTATGCAGATGTAGCAAAGACCCCAGGGCCTGGACTAAAAAAGCAGCAGCCAGAAGTCATGAGAGGCATTACAGCAGAACACCAAAAAATATTTAAACTGCCCAAAATATTACAGAAAACGACAGATGAGCAAAGAGAGAAGACCCAAAGGCACGATGATGAATGTAAACACACCCGTATTAATAACTACACTGTGTGTAAATGTACTACCCAAAAATCGGAAGGCAGATCACGTAAAAAGAAAAGATCCAACTATACACTGTCAACAAGAGACCTATTCTAAATATGCATCGTTAAAAAAAATAAAAGACATACAAATATATCATGCAAAGCCTAAGAAAGATTGAGTGGCTAAACTAGTATCAGATAAAAAGAGACTCTACGAAATAGATGCGGATGGAGGTAGAGTGTATGATACTAAGTGAAATAAATCAGAAAAAGACAACTACTGTATGACTTCCCTCACGTGTGGAACTTTAAGAAGCACAATAGATGAGCAAAGGGGAAGGAAAAAAAAAGAGAGGGAAGCAAACCGTAAGAGACTCTCACCTCTAGAGCGCAAACTGAGGGCTGCTGCAGGGGAGGTGGGCAAAGGGATGCCTTAGATGGGTGATGGGTATGAAGGAGGGCACTTGTGATCAGCACTGGGTGTTGCATGTGTTGTATGTAAATGAGGATCCACTAAATTCTACAGCTGAAATGAATATTACACTCGATGCTAATTAACTGGAATTTGAATACAAACTGGAAACAAAAACAGAACACTATTAAAGACAGAGAGAGCCATAATAAAAGGGTCAATATGGCAAAATGGTGTAAAAATTACAAACGCATATGTATCTAACAAAGGCTACAAAACACACGAAGCAAAAACAGAAACTGAGAGATGGACAAAACTACAGAGTTAGAGATTTTAACACACTTCTCTTAGTTGGTGAAACAATTCGACCATAAAAAAAAAAAAAAATCAGTGAAACAATACAAACTCTGAACCCTTAAAATTAACCATTTTAACTAAAATGAAACTTATAGATCATCACTGCACCCAACTATAGAACACACATTTTTTTTCTCCAAATACACATGCAAAATCCATCAAAATAACCGTGTCCAGGGGTTATGAAAAAAGTTTCAAAAGACTGGAACACTGAAGAGTATGTTCTCTGACCAGAGTGGAATTAAATTCAAAGGCAGTAACAATAAAGCTGGAGGTATCACAATCCCACGTTTCAAGATACACTACAAAGCTATAGTAATCAAAATAGTATGGTAGTGGCACAAAGACACAGAGATCAATGGAACGGAAGAGAGAGCCCAGAAAGAAACCCCTGCTTATATGGTTAATTAATCTTTGACAAAGGAGGCAAAAATATACAACGGGGAAAAGACAGTCTTTCTTTTATTTAAAGTTTATTTATTTTGAGAGAGAGATCTTGTGTGCACGTGCAAGAAGGGGAAGGGCAGAGAGAGAGAGAGAGAGAGAGAGAGAGAGAGAGAACTGTGAGATCATGACCTGAGCCAAAATCAAGAGTCGGACACTTAACTGACTGAGCCACCCAGATGCGCCAAGACAGTCCCTTTAATAACTAGTGCTGGGAAAACTGGACCACTTTCTTATATTACACACAAAAATAAAGTCAAAATGGATTAAAGACCTAAGTGTGAGATCCGAAATCCTAAAAATCCTAGAAGAGAGCACAGGTAGCAATCTCTTCAACACTGGCCTTAGAAACATTTTTCTACATCTATCTCTTCAGGCAAAGAAAACAGAAGCACAAATAAACTACTGGAGTTACACTAAAATAAAAAGCTTTTGCACACCCAAGGAAACCATCAGTGAGATAAAAAGGCAACCTCCTTAATAAAAGAAGACATTTGCAAGTGATATATCTGAGAAGAGATTAATATCCAAAACATATAAACAACTTACATATAACTTAACACCAAAAAAACAAATAACCCAATTCAAAAGCCGGCAAAAGACCTGAATAGACATTTTTCCGAAGAAGACATATAAGTGGCCAAGAGACATGAAAAGACACCCAACATCACTTACCATCAGGAAAATGCCAATCAAAACCAGAATGAGATATCACATCCTATCTGTCAGAATGGCTAGTATCAAAAAGATGAATAATAAGCATTGATGAGGACGTGGAGAAAAAGGAACCACTGCCTACTGCTGGTAGGAATGTAAATTGGTGCAGCCACTGTGGAAAACCATATGAGGGTTCCTCAAAAAATCAAAAATAGAATTACCATATGGAGCGCCTGGGTGGCTCAGTCGGTTAAGCATCCAGTTTCTGCTTGGGTCATGATCTCGCGGTTCATGGGGTCCAGCCCCGCGTCGGGCTCTGTGCTGCCAGCTCGGAGCCTGGAGCCCGGTTCAGATTCTGTGTCTCCCTCTGTCTCTCTCTGCCCCTCCCCTGCTCTTGCTCTGTCTCTCTCTCTCAAAAATAAATCAACATTTAAAAAAATTAAAAAAAAAATAGAATTACCATATAATCTAGTAATTCCACTACTGGATATTTACCAAAAGAAAACAAAACACCAATTCAAAAAGATACACGCACCCCTGTATTTACCGCAGCATCATTTACAACAGGCAAGACATGGAAGCAGCCCAAGTGTCCATCAACAGGATGAAGAAGATGTGGGGTGTGTATGTGTGTCCATACACACACACGGACATACATACACACGACGGAATAGCAGTCATAAAAAAGAGTGAGATCTTGCCATTTGCAACAACACGGATAGACCTAGGAGGTGTTATGCTGAGTGAACTAAGTCCGAGAAATAACTTGATTTCACTTACAGGTGGAATCTAACAGTCAGAACATGCGAACAAAATGGAAGCAGGCCCATAAATACAGGGAACTAGTGGTCGCTGGAGGGGCGTGAGGGATGGGCAAGACAGGTGAAGGCGAGTGGGAAGTAGAGGATCCCGCTTCGGAATGGGTGACTTACAGGGATGAAAGGTACGGCAATGGGGTCGTAACGGTGCTGTATGGTGACAGATGGCAGACACTGCATACGGTTGTCTACTCTCTATGCTGCACTCCTGAAACGGATGTATCACCGTATGCCAACTAGATGTCGATAAAAAGACTAGATTGAAACAACAGTGAAGACATCCAGAAAAGTCCTAATCATACGAAAATTAAATACACTCTGAGCAAGCCACACGTCAAACAGGAGATTGCACGGGAAATTAGAAAACACTTTGAGATAATGATGAAGGAACATTATATCACCATTTCTGGCGTGCAGTTAAATAGCACTCAGAGATACTTTTATAGCTTTAAACGTTTACATTAGGAAATAAGAAAGGTCTAAAATCAAACACCTGAGGTTCCATCTCAAGAAGCCGTGAAAAGAGCAGGAAAGAAGAGTAAAAATCAGATAAATAGAAACAAACAATAGGGAAAACTCAGTATCAGTCATGAAAGATAGGATATTACTACAGATCTTAGAGGCATTAAAATAAGGGGATATATTCAACAATTTAGATAAGATGTACTAATTCCCTGAAACATACAAATAACCAAATCTGTAGCAAGAAAAGCAAAAAATCTAAAGAGTTCAGGAATTTAATTCATAAAAACATTCTCACAATAAGACCAGACGACTTTACCAGTGGATTCCACTTGGCACTCAGGAAAGGAGTAATACCAGTCCTACACGAACCCTTCCAGAAAACAGAAGAGGAAGGTACACATGAATGTCACTTGTGTAAGGCCAGTATTACCTCGACATCAAAACCAGACAAAGATATCAAGTCCCAAGAACGTTACGAATCAAAATCCCCCCTAACAAAAGTACAAATATCCTTAATAAAGAACAAATCTTGTTTGTTTCTACAAACATAATAAAAAGAATAGTAGTACATCATGAATAGGTGGGGTTAATCCCAGCGTTAAAGACAAGACGACAGGCCCCGAATGGAGTTGCATATGCTAAGCCTCATGCCCCCAAACCAAGACTTAGTATAATTTTTGGCTCACCCAGAAATGCAATCTTAAACCAAGCCCCGATCTGCTCTAGTTAGGTAGCCTGCCATCCCCTACAGGGAAAGTAACCTTGCAAATGACCAACCTGCTTTTGTGCCTCACAGAACTTCCTTGTCCGTGTTCCGTTCTGCCTGTAAGTCTTTTACTTTAGATAGCTCCTGGGGGAGCTTTTCTATCTGCTCTCATGAATGCTGCCTGATTCAGGAATCACTGAATAAAGCCAGTAAGATCTTTAAAATTTAGTCAGCCGAATTTTGGGTTTTAATAGGAGGAACGCAAGGTTGTTTTAACATGTGAAATCGCCAATGTATTTTATCGTATTTACAACATACAGGAGAAAATGTAATGATCACCTCAGTATTTTATGAAAGATGTATATGCGTATACTATTACCCATTCATGATAAAAACTCTGAAACTCAGAAGGGAACTCAACCAAAAAAGAAAACCTACAGCTGACGACGCCATTATCAGTGCTGAAAGACTGACGCTGTT
This sequence comes from Panthera onca, assembly GCF_046562875.1. Classification (NCBI taxonomy): domain Eukaryota; kingdom Metazoa; phylum Chordata; class Mammalia; order Carnivora; family Felidae; genus Panthera; species Panthera onca. Next base: position 12,049,628 of record NC_138353.1, on the reverse strand, counting down.
CACCTGCCTTGAGGCAAGCAAGCAAACAAAAAAACCCAAAGGCATTCAGATTGGAAAGAAGAAAGAATATACATTTGTACATCATGATCTTCTACATAGAAAATCTTTAGGAATGTGCAATAATGCCTCTAGAATATACCAATATGGGAAGACTGCAGGCTACAAGGTTGATGTCAAAAATTAACTGTATTCCTAGGAGATAGAAGCAAACAACTGAGAAATGAAATATATAGTGTCAAAAAAATAAAACACTTCTGAAAAATTAAAGATACATATAAAACCTATCCACTGAATGCTATAAAATGTGATATTGTGATTTATAATAAATACATATTTTGGTCTTCAGTTCCTGGCCCGCAGATCCCCAAATCCTTGGAATTTCCTAAGAGAAAAGAACAATGGGAGCATCTTTGTTATAATATTTGGTCTCTTTTCCTAAGCTCCTGAAATCCTTCCATTTCCATAAAGGTGAGATGGGTGTCCTATACTTCCTAACAAACCTCTTTCAACCACATCTGAGTTTTAGGTTAATGAGGTGACTTTTGGAAATCCTCTAAGGATGGGAGGCTGGTTGCCATGAAAGCCAGCCTTGATTACAGGGTTGGAATTTGTAGTCCCACCTCCTGACCTCTGGGGGAAGGGAGAGGGCCAGAAAGCTGAACCAATCACTAACAGCCAATGACCTAATCGATCATGTCTAACTAATGAGGCCTCCATAAAAACCCAAAAGGAGGGGGTTTGGGGAACTTTCAGGTAGGTGGACATGTGGAGATGCAGGGAGAGTGGTGAGCCCAGAGAGTGCCTGGAAGTTCCACACCCCTCCCCACATATTTTGCCCTACGCGTCCCTTCCATGTGGCTGTTTAATTGTATCCCCTTGTAATAAACTGATAATCTAGTAAGTAAACGGTATCTCTGAGTTCTGTGAGCCACTAAAGCAAATTAATTGAACCCAGGGTTGGGGTTGAGGGAACCTCTGAAGCACAGTTAACAATCTGGCCTTATCGCTGGCCTCTGAAAGGGGGTGAAGGGTGAGGGGTGGGGATCTTATAGAACTGAGCCCTTAACCTGTAGGATCTGACGCTGTATCCAGACAGATGGTGTCAGAATTGAGTTGAAATGTACGACACCCAGCTGAAATCTTGACTAATTGCTTAGTATGGCAATAACCTCCACTTATTAGAACTGGTATCAGAATTATAGAATTGAGATGTGTCCCTACAAAAAAAGAAAAAAAAAAAAAGTCAACTAAACACACACACAAAATGTAATAATGAAGGAAAAGAGGGCCAAAAAAGCTTTATGATATACCTGAAACAAATATAAAAACAAATAACAAAATGGCAAAAGTCCTTCCCTATCAATAATTACTTTAAATGTAAATGGATTAAACTCCCCAATCAAAAGGCATAAATTGGGGCGCCTGGGTGGCTCAGTCGGTTAAGCGTCCGACTTCAGCTCAGGTCACGATCTCACGGTCTGTGAGTCCGTGAGTTCGAGCCCCGCGTCGGGCTCTGGGCTGATGGCTCAGAGCCTGGAGCCTGCTTCCGATTCTGTGTCTCCCTCTCTCTCTGCCCCTCCCCCGTTCATGCTCTGTCTCTCTCTGTCTCAAAAATAAATAAACGTTAAAAAAAAAAAAAAAAGGCATAAATTGGAGGAATGGATTAAACAAAACAAAACAAAACATGATCCAGCTATAAGCTGTCTACAAGAGACTTTATATCTAAGACCACACATAGCTTGAAAGTGACATGACAGGGGTGCCTGGGTGGCTTGGTCGGCTGAGTGTCCAACTTTGGCTCCCATCACGAGCTCATAGTTCATGACTTTGAGCCTCGCATCGGGCTTGCTGCTGTCAGCGCAGAGCCCGGCTATGGATCCTCTGCTCCCCCAACCATGCCTTTCCCCCACTCACACCCTCTCTCTCTCAAAAATGAATAAACATTAAAAAAGAAGAAGAAGAAAAACAAAGTGACAGGACAGAAAGATATCCCATGCAAAAGAGAGCTGGACAGCTATAACTGATGTCAGACAAAAAAGAGTTTCAAGTCAAAAACTTATAAGAAACAATCTGTACTGATAAAAGAGTCAATGCGCCAAGAAGATATAAAAATTACAAATGGATATATACTAAACATCAGAATACCAAATATATGAGGCAAATACAGACAAATTGAAGGGATAAATAGCTATCGATAGTAACAGAAGGAACATTCAATATCCTGCTTTCAGTAATGGATAGAACTAGACAAAAGATCAAGGAAATAGAGAACTTAACACTACAAGCCAACTGGACCTAACATACACAGGAAATGCCACCCAACAACAGCATAATATACATTTTTCTCAAGTCGTTCTCCAGGGCAGACCATATGTGAAGCCATAAGACAAGTCTTTAACAAATTTTTTTTAAAAGATTGAATGAAATCATACAACAAATTTTTCTAATCACACTGGACTGAAGCTAGAAATCAAAAGCAGGAATCTTGGAAAATTGACGAATATGTGGAACTCAAAACATACTTATCAATAACCAATGAATCAAAGAAAAACAATCACAAATAAAATTAGAAAATATCTGGAGACGAATGAAAATGAAAATCCAGGGTACCAAAACTTAGGGGAAGCAGCGAAAGCATTGCAAAGAAGAAAATTTTTATCTGTAAATACTTGCATCAAAAAAGAGATCCAACAATTCCACTTCTGGATATATATCCAAAGGAAACAACATCACGGTTCGAAAGAGATATTTACACCCCCACGTTCCCTGCATTATTTACAATAGCTGAGACATGGAAATCATCCAAGTGTTCGTAACTAACGAACAGATAATGAAAATGTCACTCACACACACACACACACACACACACACGCAGGAATATGATTCAGCCATAAAAAAGAAGAAAATGTGTAACAACATGGATGGACTCTGCGGGCGTTATGCTAAGTGGAATAAGTCAGACACAGAAAGACAAATACCCTATGATCTCATTTATGTGTGGAATCTAAAAATATCAAATTTACAGAAACAGAGATCAGATTTATGGTCGTGAGAATTGGGGGTAGGGTGCGTGATGGAAATTGGGAAGAAAGATGTAAAATTATTTATGTTCATAGATAATATGATCTTATATGTAGAAAGCCTGAAAGATTCCACATAAGAATTGTTAAAATAAATGAATTCAGCAGGACACAAAGCCACACACAAAAACCAGTTGCATTTCTACATACAAAGAGCGAACAATCAGCAAAGGAAATCGAGAAAAACAAATCAAAGCCACAATGAGATACCACCTCACACCTGTCAGAATGGCTCACATTAACAACTCAGGCAACAAGAGATGTTGGTGAGGATGCGGAGAAAGAGGATCTCTTTTGCACTGATGGTGGGAATGCAAGCTGGTGCAGCCACTCTGGAAAACAGGATGGAGGTTCCTCAAAAGATTAAAACTACAACGACCCTATGACCCAGCAACTGCACTACTAGGTATTTATCCAAGGGATACAGGTGTGCCGTTTCAAAGGGAAACACGCACCCCAATGTTTATAGCAGCACTATCGACAATAGTCAAAGTATTGAAAGAGCCCAAATGTCCATCGATGGATGAACGGATAAAGAAGATGTGGTATGTGTATATATGTGTGTATGTATATATAATATATATAATATATATAATATAATATAATATAATATAATATAATATAATATAATATATATGCATACATACCATATGTATATATGAAGTATTACTTAACAATCAAAAAGAATGAAATTTTGCCATGTGCAACTACGTGGATCGAACTAGACGGTATTATGCTAAGTGAAATTAGTCAGAGAAAGACAAAAATCATATGACTTCACTCCTATGAGGACTTTAAGAGACAAAACAGATGAACATAAGGGAAGGGAAACAAAAATAATATAAAAACAGGGAGGGGGACCAAACAGAAGAGACTCATAAATGTGGAGAACAAACGGAGGGTTGCTGGAGGGGCTGTGGGTGGGAGGATGGGCTAAATGGGCAAGGGGCATTAAGAAGGACACTTGCTGGGATGAACACTGGGTGTTATATGCAGGGGATGAATGCCTGGATTCTACTCCTGAAATCCTATGCTAACTAACCTGGATGTAAATTAAAAAAAAAAAAAATCCATATACAATAGCACCAAAAAGAATAAAACTTGGGAATTAACTGAACCAAGGAGGTGAAAGACATGTACACTGAAAAGTACAAAACATCGATAAATTAAAAACATTAAAAAAATGGAATGACAGTCCATGTTCCTGAATTGGAAGGTTTACTACTGTTAAGATATCAGTGCTACGTGGTCAAAGGACCTACAGGTTCAATGCAATCTCTATCAAAATCCCAAGAGTACAGAAACAGAAAAACCCATCCTAAATTCACATGGAATCTCAAGGGACCCCCAGTGGCCAAAACAACCTTTAAAAAACAAAAAAAGTTGGAGGTAGTCACTTCCTGATTTCAAAACTTACTATAAAGCTGCTGTAGTCAAAAAAGTGTGGTACTGGCATAAAGACATACAGACCGAGGGAATAGTCTACAAGGCCCCAAAATGAACCATTGCATACACAGCCAAGTGGTTTTTGACAAGGGTGCCAAGACCACTGAATGGGAAAAGGACAGTCTTTTCAATAAATGGTGCTGGAAATATTGGCTATTTACACGCAAAAGCATGAAGTCAGATCTTTCCTTATACCATATTCACGAATTACCTCAAAATGCATCAAAAATCAGAACACAGGAGCAAAAACTATAAAACTCCTAGGAGAAAGAATACGCCAAAAGCTTTGTGACACTGGATTTGACAATGATTTCTTGGCTAGGACACCAAAGGCACAGGGAAGAAAACACACAGACAAATTTGAAAATTTCATGGAAATTAAAAACTCTTGTGCATCAGAAGACACTGTCAATAGAGTAAAAAGGCCACACGCCAAATGAGAAAATACTTGCAAATCATATTATCTGAAACAGGATTGGTATTCAGAACGCAGAGAACTCCTAAAACTCAAAGGAAAACAAACACTCGGACTCAAAAATGGACAAAAGACTTGCACAGATATTTCTCCAAAGAAGAAACACAAATGGCTACTAAGCACATGAAAAGATGATCAATATCACTAATTATCAGAGAACCGCAAATCAAAACGAGGTACCGCTTTGCACCCATTAGGGTGGCTATTAAGGGGAAAAAAAAAACCAACCCACAGAACACAAGTGTTGGTGAGGATGAAGAAAACTGGAACCCTTGTGTATTGCTGGTGGGAACATAAAACAGTGCAGCTATTGTGAAAAACGGTATGGCACTTCCTCAAAAATTAAAAACCGAATTACCAGGGGCACCTGGGTGGCTTAGTCGGGTAAGCATCGGACTGTCGATTCAGCACAGGTCATGATCTCATGGTCGTGAGATAGAGCCTCCCTGGGGCTCCGTGCTGGGCAAGGAACCTGCTTAAGATTCTCTCTCTCCCCCTCTCTGTCGCTCTGCCCTCCCCAACTTGCTTGCAGTCTCTCTCTCTCTCTCTCTCCCCCTCCCTTCCTCTCCCAAGGAAAAAAAAATAGAATTGCTAACACGATCCAACACTTCTGTTCTGGGTATACACACAAAAAATGGAAAGCAAGGACTTGAACAGATATTTGTACACCCATGTTCACAGCAGCATTTTTCACCATAACCAAACGGTACAAACCCAAATGTCCATCAACGGATGACGAAAATGCGACAGGTGCACACGACGCGACGTCACTCAGCCATAAAAAAAGAAGGAAATTCTGACATGCGTTACGACACAATCAACCTTGAAGACGTTATGCTAAGTGAAATAAACCGGGTGCAAATGGCAAATGTCGCATGACTCCACTTCCATGAGGTATGTGAAATAGTCAAATCCAAAGAGACGGAAAGGAGAACAGTGGTCACCAGGAAGTGGGGTAAGAGAAGAACAGGGGGCGCTGTTTACGGCGCAGGGTTCCAGTGTGGGATGATGGAAACGTTCTGGAGAGGGACAGCACGGAGGGTTGTGCGACAGTGTGGATGTACCTAAGGCCCACTTAAAGATAGTTGAAATAAAGGGTATTATGTGTATTTTACCACAATGTAAAAATCCCAGATGCTAATAAGTCTGGTGGTTACACGCAAATGAAGGCAAGTCAGGGACACGGCGAGTGGCGGGAGATGGCATTTTAAGTGGTGGTCGGATAAGGCCTTGGGTAGAAGGACTTCGGATCGACAGGAGCGAGTGAGAAAGCAAGAGCGGTCAGACGTGTACGGGCTGGCAGCGTTCCGGCCGGAGGAGAGAACGGGAAAGGTCCTAATGCAGAGGCACCTGAGTGCCGTGAGGCTGGCAGACAGAGGGAGGGGGACGTGACGGGAGAAAAATGTAGAATGAATGGTGAGGCTGGGGGAAGGAGCCCATGCCACAGGACCTTCCAGGCCCCTGGAACACGCTGGGTTTTATTCTGTAAAAGGAGAAGCCCGGGGAGGGACTGAAGCAGGTGTGACGCAGCGGGACTGAGGTTTTCAAGGGGCCTCTCTGGCTGCTGCACGAAGATCAGCCAGGACGCAGGCAGATCGACGGGACCGTCCCCTGCCAGGACGCGAGCCGCGCCTACCTCTTTGAGTGTGGATCTCCTTCGTGCAAAGCTTTTCCTCTCTCTCCAACTGGGATATCACATCTGGTTTGGAGGATGAATGCCCTGTGGAAAGAGAAGACGCGAGTGAAAACACGAAGGGCGCGAGTACTGAAAACCGTGGGTTCCCATCCCATAATGTGAGGCTCTGCCCCGCCCCGCAGCAGTGGTTACCAAACACTTTTCCGTCACGACCCACGGTGAGCGGTACGCTTGGCATCATTAGAGATCTATTCTTACCACACAAATTACTGAAATAAATGACCAAACGAACGGTTTCTAACCACCGTCTGTTTTCCTCACATCCTTCCCCGTCTGACACCCCTCAATGGAAACAGCTGAACTTAACGCGTCAAGGTGAACCCCCGCTAAGGAGCTCTGTCCTGTAAGTATTCTAGATTAGAAGACAGTCGATGCCATTTACGAACGTCCTGACCCACCAGTGGCTCATGATCTACAAGTTTAAAAAAGATGCCTGAAATATGGAGCCAGGCGAAGACAAGCTTAACTGTTCATTTACAGTTCATTTACACGAGACGATGTCTGCCTCGGAACAAAGACTAGAAACATCTCGTCTCCGTGTTCTAAAGGGACTGGGAAACCCTGGTCTCTGAGGAGCCCTGAAGCCTTAAACTAGTGGGCGGAGGCCAGGGATGTCACTCAACATCCCAGTAGGCACAGGACGGCCCTCACAACAAAGAAATATCTGCCCCCGATGCCAACAGTGCCAAGGTGAAGAAACCCTGCTCGAGGGGATGAGTGACAGAAAGGTCTCGCGCTCACCCACAGAGACCAGGTTCCGGAAGTTCTCCAGCATCACTTCTCGGTACAGCTTCCTCTGGGTGGGGTCCAGCAGCCCCAGCTCCTCCTCCGTGAAGACCACAGCCACGTCCTTGAACGTCACCGCCTCCTACAACACCAAGCACACGTAACCTCGAGCTCGCACCCCGTGGCCACTGGGAGCGGGGCAGCACGGAGAAGGTGGAGGTCCGGGGGAAGCCGTTCCCGATTCTGAGGGAACCGGGCAACTCTTCTCATAGTTTCTCCTCTTCCCCTTCCACAGTCTTACCAAACACGCTAGGGCCGTGCAGGGGAGGGGAAGGGGAGGGAAGAAGGAGAAAAACACCTTGTATACAGGTAGCATCGTGCCCTTTATACAGTTTTCATACAGATCTCAGCCAACTGTCCTGTTACTTCCCTAGGATAAGTTCCAGGAAGTGGCATTTGCACTCTTGAAAAATATGCACCCTGATTTTGTTAATATAATGGCAATTTTCCCCCATTAACTCTTCCTGTAAAAGATTACAAGTATTCTGGACTCTCTACACTCTGGCCCAAACTGGGGGGCACCTGGCTGCCTCCGTTGGTGGAGCTTTGGGACTCTTGATCTCAGGGCTGTGAGTCTGAGCCCCCCGTATGGTGTAGAGATTACTTAAAAATAAAATCTTCAAAACGAAACAACCAGAACGTAGTCTTTTCGACACAGTGTGGCAACTACGCTCAAATAATAATAAAAGATCATCTTTCCATTTTTTTTCACATATTACCTGTTCATTTCCTTTGTATGAACAAAGGAATCCTACCGGAGTATCTTATGCATCAGTAAAATTCCTACTGAGAATATCAAGCCTTTTTTCTAGCATGTATAAATTCTTAGCCACCACCCCCCCCCCCCCCCCCCGCCAACTCCTGTTTCCTATTTGTGTCATAACTTTTTCTGCATGGAAATAAAAACTCTAGCTGGAGTTCTGAGCACCTGTGTACTAAACAACGACTTGACATGTCTGACACAGAAGAGACAGGCACTAAGAAAAGGAATCAGGTGGCGACAATGTTATGTTTGGAGACCCCCATCCACCAGATCTGCCAGCACACATCTAGCCTGGCCTGAGGTCCCCGAACAGAGAAGTCTCTTTTCTTCTGGGTCTTTCCATTTACCCTAATCGGACACCTGAAACTCCCGACTTAGGCAATGGGAACTTTAGGGTCAGCTGGGAACCGAGTGGATTTCAGGAGGTATCTGAAGGTTCACAAACCTGTTTCTTCATGTGAAAATGCAGAGAAGACCAGGTATATCCTCACACAGCTGTCCCACAGAGTAAATGCCTGGCAAATCCCTAGTGCTCAAGATTTTTAAAAATAAGTATGTGCTGGGGCGCCTGGGTGGCTCGGTCAGTTAAGCGTCTGACTTCGGCTCAGGTCATTATCTCACAGCTTGTGGGTTCGAGCCCTACATCGGGCTCTGTGCTGACAGCTGGGAGCCTGGAGCCTGCTTCGGATTCTGTGTCTCCCTCTCTCTCTGCCCCTCCCTGCTCAAACTCTCTCTCTCTCTCTCTCTCTCTCAAAAAATAAACATTAAAAAAAAATTTTTTTTTTAAATGTGCTTCTTCAAAACATACTAACACATCAACGAATAAAACAAATATTTAACTATATAATACACACATGATTTAACTTAGAATTAAAAAAAAGGAATCTAGCTTTTAAGAAGTATTTAAATTTATTTACTTATTCATTTTTAAGTAACCTGTACACTCAACGTGGGGCTTGAACTCACAACCCCAAGATCAAGAGTCACACGCTCTACCCTGAGCCAGCCAGGCGCTCTCAGAATCTAGCTCTTGCTGTTTGAAAACTAGAATTATTTTCTGAGTTCAGTCTCTGGCAGACCCTGCTGCTCCAAGCCATACTGTAGACATTCTTATCACAAAGAATGAGGCACCACATGTGAGAAAACAATCGAGCCCCTAGAACTTTCAAGAGAAAAAAAAAAAAAAACGACTGACTTCTCAGAATTTTTGTATGGGGTGAAAGGTTATATGTAAGCAAATTGTTACTGTAAACATCTCTAAAATGGTAAAATCCATGTGGGTTTTATTTTTAGTTTTAATTTTTTTTTTTAACGTTTATTTATTTTTGAGACAGAGAGAGACAGAGCATGAACGGGGGAGGGGCAGAGAGAGAGGGAGACACAGAATCGGAAGCAGGCTCCAGGCTCTGAGCCACCAGCCCAGAGCCCGACGCGGGGCTCGAACTCACGGGCCGTGAGATCGTGACCTGAGCTGAAGTCGGACACTTAACCGACTGAGCCACCCAGGCGCCCCCCATGTGGGTTTTATATGGAGAATGGGGTAAAACAGCAGGTCAATGACAGAAAATAATGTGACCTTTTACACTGTAGGTAATTATCAAGTTGCATTTTAAAAATCCAAAATGGGGGGCACCTGGGTGGCTCAGTGGGTTGAGACTCTTGATCTCAGCTCAGGTTATTATCTCACTGTTCGTGGGACTGAGCCCTGCATCGGGCTCTGCACTGACAGCTCAGACCCTGCTTGGGGTTCTCTCTCCTTCTCTCTCTCTGCCCCTCTCCCGCTCACTCACACTCTTTCTCTTTCTCTCACAAGATAACAAAATACACATTAAAAGAAATAAAATTTTAAAAATCCAAAATGCTACTTAAACTGTGATTACAAGTCTAAACACGTAAACACAAATGGGAAAGAATGCGGCACGATTAATACTGTTCATTTGTAAACATGTTTAGAACGTGCAAGTTTTTTTTTTTTTTAAGTTTTTTAAAAATCAATTTTCACGCTGTTATTTGGCAATAAACAAAAAACAAGAGGCTGGTACACAACAATTATTCAAGTGCCTGGGGTTCTTGCCAAGTAGGAGGGTAAATGCTTCCACCCTTCCCAAGTAGGGGGTTAATGCGAGAAACGCATTAATTAATTAATTAATTAATTAATTAATGTGAAACGAGAGGTCATTTTAAGGAACAGAAAGGCAAAACCAACTTACCTGGAATTTGGTCATTTTTTTCTCCTTTTCCTTTTGGGGAAGGGCAGAGTTCTGGGAAGGCAAAGCTGTGGATGGGAAAGCCGTCGTGAGAGAGCCGTCAGTCCACATGGCACTTGTGGGAACCCCAAGAGGTGCCCCTGTAGACCAGGGGCTGGATTCCAGCTTCCTCTGGGCTCCCCCAGACAGCTGCCTGAGCTCAGGAACAGTCGCTCACCTAAGTGCTTCTGGTAGCTTCCAGAGTATTCCTGAGCCTGGGTCTCAGAGGAAATGAGAAGCAGGCAGGCAGTATAATTTAACGGGGCCAAGGTGCATGGGTTCGAGCTCTGCCATTTCCACTTACTACTTTCTACTCACTACCATTGTAAACCTTGAGCAAATTATTAATCTTTCTGTGCCTCAATCCAGTCACCTGTAAGTGGGCATAATAATAATGCAGGTATTCCCTATTCCCTAAGGTGTCAGACAGGCAGATGCTTTCATGCTTCCCGAAACTTCCCTTGCAAATGTGCTTTCTAGAAAATAAATCTTTTCAGAAACCCACTCATTCAGAGATGAAGGCTCCAGGTGGCGAGTCACCGATACCCTAGGAAAGTCTAATAATTATTATTCTTTTTTAATGTTTAATTTATTTTTGAGAGAGGCACACACAGAGAATCGGAAGCAGGCTCCAGGCTCTGGGCTGCCAGCACGGAGCCTGACTCGGGGCTCGAACTCACCAACGGTGAGATCACGACCGAGCCCAAGTTGCAGGCTCAACCGACTGAGCCACCCAGGAGCCCCTAGGAAAGTCTAATTCCGACCGGTTGCCCACAGATAATCTGTTCTGCTGCTAATGAAAAACTGCCATGATTTCCCCCCAATGACACCATTTTAATAGGTGTAATTACTTGAGCATGTTATTAAGCTCAACAAAGTTTCCTCTCCCATATGCATGAAGGCAATGACTGATTGAAACCGCAGACTAAGAAATCCTGCTGCATCTTAAATGAACAACACGCAGCTATTACACGTTCACAACACTTAAGGACTCAGTACACCGCAGGCACTCTGCGAAGCCGTGCGCAGGACTGTTTCTCTGCGATAAGCCACAAAGAACTTTCCCCGGGATCCAGCCGAAGATAACTCTCCTTCCTAATCAAGGGTCTGGGAAGAGTCCAGGAATCCCGGGACGGCCCCACAGCAGAGATCGGGGAAGGGCCAGTGGAGCTGCAGCCGGGGCTCCGACCCCACGCCCCCGATGCCAGCCTCTCAGGAGCTTCTAAATAACAGGGGGCCCGATATTATGACAGCATTCCCGGCACCACCCAACATTTTACTAGGCACTAGGCACTGGTTTTAAGCGTTTCGTATATAATCTCATCTAATTCTTAGAAGAACACTACTGGGCAGGCACTAACCCTTTTCAGCCAGGGGGAAACGGAGGCAGGGAAATGCTAATCACTCGCCCAGTGTGTCACCTCGAGGCACACGCACAGCTGGCTCTAGGGGTGAGGGAGGAGAGCTCTGGGCGCGGAGAGCGCGGGAGACCTTCAAACTCCGCACGCCACGCGCGCCCGCCCCCACGCGGAGGCTTCGTCGCCACTGCCTCCGTCCCCGCCCTCCGCCGCGGCTCCCATGCCCCAGGAGCGAGGACCCGGCGGCTGCTGGCCTCACGCCGAGGCCGAGAAGGCTCGGAGGGACCGCAGGGGCGCGGGGTTAACTCACCTCCCTGCCAACAATCTCGGCCCCGACCTCGCCTTCCTGGAGCGGAAGTGTCCCCGACTGTACCCCGCTCCTGGACTACACTTCCCAGAATGCCCAAGCGGAAGCGCCTCCGATTTCACGCAACTCCTGGACTACATTTCCCAGAATGCAGCTTGCGGGACCGCGCTTCCAACAGCTGACTCTTGTTTGGGTGTAAAGCGGGTTCAGGTTGGGTTACCTCGCTGGTGCTGTAACTGTCAGGTTTCTTTTTGTTTTATTCATTTCTTAGAGCGCCTGAGAAAATTGCGAGTTGAAAAAAATTCGGTCGTATTAAAGAAAAACGGACCAAAATTTTTAGGGGAAGGCTGGATCTCAAACTTGTATCAAATGCCGGCTCCCCGATATCTCCAATACCACCGTCGGGTAATACACGGAGTTTATTGCTAATCGCAGGGAGGGAGAACACCACCGCGATGGACACGGCACCTTGACACGGACACGAAGTCAAGGTTGAATTTACTGAGAATTGCAAGTTCGGTTGCAGGCGGGTCTTTCAGTGCGACGGACTTGGATTCGACTCGCGTAGGCCAGGATTGGGGAGAACAGCAAGGGTTTTTAGGTGCCAACGGTTGCTTTCTTTTGCAGAGATTGAAGAATTGATGGACCTTGTGGAAGTTCCTTTGTTGAACAATCAAGCACTTTGCTAGGACAGGAATCCCCTGGAGTACTAAACCTGTGCTAATGACGACTGAACAGTTATGTTAACGTAGACGGTAGACGGTGGTAAAGGAGGTAGGTAGATAGGAAATTTCAGTCTTCGGTGACCATAGCTGTTCCACGCTGTGTCTCGTGCGGAGGGGAAGAACAGAGGTAAAGGGAGTGTGTTTGACTCCCCTGCCTCCTTTATTCCACAAGGCACCCAAGGGCTTTTGACACCGTTTTGTGGCATGATCTATTCATTCCAATATGCTAAGAATTTACAAAAAGTAGATACAAATGTTGATTACGCCTAAAAGAGAAATATCTTGAACTTCATTTAAAAAAAATGAGTTGTGTTAAAAAAAAAAAAGCCAAGTAAATTAAAAAATCGAATTGGCTTTATGTAACCATTCATGAATTGAGCAGCATCCCTTCTAGTAAATGGAAAGGATCTCCTGGGAGCTTTCCAAAGTAAACAAGACCTTTCTTTCCTCACCTGAGATAAAGAGCCCAAGACCCCATCCAGTTTATACTGGCTCTCAGAGCACGCCCATAGCCCCTTCTCCTTGTCCGACAGTTACCTCTGCTTCATTATCCTATTGAAGTCTCCACCCGAAGAGAAGCACAAGAGTGTATTAACATAACATAGGATGCATGTGTAGGCATGTTTTCTAAGCGCCTATGCACGACCTTATGCCCACCTTTGCATAAAATGACAAAGCTCCTCCTACTGAATATTCATCCTAAACCCCAAAAAGAAACCTCTCACCGCTGCCAGGGGAGTCACAGCTTTGGAAGTTATTCCCTGTGATCTCCTTATTTGCTGCAAATAAAATTTCCTTTGTGTGACAGCTCCACTTGGTGTTGTCTCTATCTGTAACTCACCAAGGAGCAAACTCACGCTAGTTTGGTGGCAGAACCGAACTAAAATGGAGTCTCTTAGGTCAGGGACAAAATGGAGATGGTTAATGCAGGTGCAAAAAAGGAAACTTAACCTAACCTTACAGGAATTTACGGCTCATCTCAGAAATCAGTGGAGGACACCAGTCAATCCCCAAATGCCAAGTCTGTTCACGGCTGTGTCTGGACTTCCTTTCCTTGACTCAGCTACCCTGATCCAAATAAGAAAGAAGACCACTAGGCAACCAATCAACTAAAAAAGACAAATGACTTCCATATTTGTCCCATAAATACCCCTTAGCCTGTGAACAACTCAGAACTCTTGTTTCTGTAGCTTTGAGATTCCTGGTTTGCAGGTCAAAAGCCTTGCCGTAAACTCATCCTGCTTTGTTTCATTCAGTATGCAGAAATTGCCTTTTGACATACCCAATCCCTATTCAGATTTTCCAATTACCTCCCAAATCTTTCATAACTGGTTTGGTCAAGTCAGCATCCAGAGTTGTTCATTCCGTTTATCCACTCAGGTGCATTTATCCTTGAATACAGCCCTTTCAGTTTACCTTTTCAGATCTTTGACCTGTGGAGGAATTGGGTCAGTTGTCATGATGTCCCAGTTAACTGGATCCAAATAATTGGATCTCTCCAATTATTTGTTGTGTCATTAAATAATTTGTTCTTCTATGTATCTCCTTTAAAGTTTATTTTTTAAGTTTGTTTGTTTATTTATTTATTTATTTTTAGTAATCTCTACACCCAACATGGGGCTTGAACTCATGACCCCAAGATCAAGAGTTTCATGCTCTTCCAATTGAGCCAGCCAGGTGCCCCTATTTTTTAAAGTTTTAATTTTAATCCCAATTATTTAGCATTCAGTGTTATATTAGCTCAGGTGTATAGTATAGTGATTCAATTCCTAAAAGTTTAAATCTAAAGTCCTGATAGATTTGAGTTTATCTCTCTGGACAAAAAGACCATGGAGGATAGTGAAAATATCTGAACACCAACTGAAGCCAATTCAAATCCGGGGCAATGCACCTCTGAATACAAAAATAGATAACATTAAATATGTGAAAAATGGTGATTTTAAAGAAAAGAACCATTTTAAGATCAAAAGATTCTTCCCCAAAATAAAAACGTTTGGTAACATTTGTTTTGCTGTTTTATATATTAAGCAGGATCAACCTGATAATAGGAAAGATAAAAATGACTGACAAAAAATATAACAGAGGCTTCCACTTTGAGTAATGGCAAAATAGGTAACTCCCATTAATCACACACACACACACACACACACACACACACACACACACACACAGAGTCTGTTGATAAGCACCAGTAAGCTAACAGTGTGTACAGAATTTCAGGAGAATAAGTTCTGAAATTCAGGAGAACTTGGAGCCACTTTTCCCCTGAGG
The DNA here is from genome assembly GCF_046562875.1 of Panthera onca. Classification (NCBI taxonomy): domain Eukaryota; kingdom Metazoa; phylum Chordata; class Mammalia; order Carnivora; family Felidae; genus Panthera; species Panthera onca. Next base: position 12,034,475 of record NC_138353.1, on the reverse strand, counting down.
GGCACTGGCCAGTTCTGAAAATGGTAAGGCTGAGAAGCAAGGCACTCATCTCTGACACTGTGATGACTCCAGGCTTATAAAAGTTGGAGTCCATGGCCTGCCAAGAGTGGATAACTGATAAAACTCCTATATTTTGTGTTGGATACCAGGAACCACTGAACCCTGGAGGTAAGAGTGAATAGCATACAGATCTGCCCTGGTAGGGGTCTGCAGCCCAAATCCAAATCAGCTGTAACCTTAAAACTATGTAAAAGGAATCCTGAATTGCTAATACCTTCGGGTACCTGAGGGTCAAGTGAATATCCTCTTTGGAAAAAAGATACCACCCTAAGCCTGAAATTATTTTGACAAATTTTTAAATACAATATCAGACAAAATATATTTTAAGTCAAAAACTATTGATAGACCACATGAAAGTTGCACATGGATGTTCAAAGCCTATTATATTAATATCCAGAAAAGTGGAAACCAGTGTCCATCAACTGATGAATGGGTAAACAAGATGTGGTCTATCTATACTATGGAATATAACTTGGCCATAAAAAGAGAATAAAGTAGAATAAAGTTTCAATGGATGAACCTTGAAAACATTATGTAAAGTAAAAGAAACCAGCCCAAAAGGATGTATATGATTCCATTTATATGAAATGTCCATAATACACAAATACATAGAGACAGAAGGTAGACTGGGAGTTGCCAGGGGCTGGGGGTGGGTAGGCAGAATAGGGAGGGACTGTGCATGGGTATAGAGTTTCATTTTGGAGTGATGAAAATGTTCTGGAGGGAGAATAATGGTGAGGTACACAATTGTGTGAATATACTAAAAATCCACTGAATTGTATACTTTAAAAGGGTGACTTTTATAAAATGTGAAATCAACACATGCTTTAAAAGCATTGCTAGAGAGACCCTTCATAATGATAAAATGTTAAGTTCACCAAGAACATATAACAATTCTAAATTGTGTGCACCTGTATAATTAATAGGCTGGCTGAATTTTGTCCCCAGACCCTGGAAGATAGCCATTAAATCCTTAGAATCTGCTAAGTGACAGGAGTCTTTCTTATTTATGAGGGTTCCCTCAGACCACACCTGACAGTTTACACCGGACAGATGAGTTTTGGGGGGAGGGCAAGATAATTTTATGATAATGGATGACTCAGGATGGGGGCTGATCACACCAGAAAGACTAACCATGTGATTAAGGGTTGGTACTTTGAACCAGGTGATATCAATCTATGGAGGGGAAGGAGACTGGAGACTGAGCCCCAAGACTAATGATTCATTCGACCATGCCTACATAATAAAGCCCCAGTAAAGTCAATGGTCTTCTTCATTTTGACTGTTTACCTGTATTAGTTATATTAAGACCTTTTGCAGGATTCTTCTGAGTAAATTTTATATGAAATTTTTGAGATGAACTCAATATAATTTTCTCCCTTTTACCCATTTAACAAATAAGTTCTGGGGACAGCTACAAAGTGCTAACCAGTGGTAAAATGTAGCTTCAGGAAGGGGAGGGGGATATGGTGGAGTAGGGGGATCCTAAGTTCACCCTGTTCCTTGGATACACCTAGATAACATCCACATCAGTGTAAATAACCCAGAAAGTGATTTGTTGACTGGCGGAACAGACTCTCCACCCCTAAATGTAGAGAAGAGACCACATAAAAAAGGGTAGGAAGGGTGGAGATGCAGATAGGAACCAAACTGACCTGCAGGATCATACACAAGAGGATGCCTCAGTTGGAGAGAAAGGAAAGGAACAGACCACACTAGGCAACCCCGGCATAGGGGACCCACACTGGAAAGACAAATCCCCATTAACATTTGGCTTAAAAATCAGAGGGACTTAATTTCATGAGTTCTTACCGTCAATGGGGTTTAACACCTAGAACTTTAAAAATCAGTGGGGCTCAGATCTAGGAGAAGTGGAGGTTGATAGGAAACTGAGTCCCTGCCCTTAAAAAGAGTATAACAAACAGCCCCACCGAGATATAGCTTAGAAGCAGCAGTCTGAAAAACACCTGAGGCTCAAAGGAAGGGGATTTATTTACTAATCTCAGAACATGTGCTGGAGGGACAAAGATCTTTATGAGACTTCTCCAAGAACAAAAGAACTGGTGGAAACCATTTCCCTCCCCCCAACCCCAGTCTAGATACAAGACAACTGTGGGAATCAGCATAGTGTCAACACTCTCCACCTAGCTTGCGAACAGCATGCCCCATCCCCACACTCTCCTGAAGACTCACACTCTCTGACCTACCTTATGCAGTATTCCTAAGTGGCTACAGGTCCCCCGCAACAGACCCGTGTAAACCTTGCTAACATCATGCGCTGCTCCCACCCCTGTACTCTCCTGTAGACCAACATCTCCAACATGCCCTCAGCAGGAGTCTATCCAAAGTGGTGACACAAATATGGTAGTATACAAGCAGCCCCAACAGAGGCCAATACCACCACTCTAAAGTGACTCCTTTCCCAGAGAGAGGGGAAGATAAGCACATATATCAGTCCAATTGTGGCTCAAGCAATTGGCTGGGGACAGACATCTGGTCTGATTGCAGGCCCTGCAAACCAATGAAAACTTCTTAGGGGGCAATACACGGAGAGCACCCTGCAGTTCAGTGCTACTAAATCTGTGGAAAAAGCCTGGTCTGACCCAACTCAGGCCTAAGGTGGCCCCAGACTGGCCCCCTAACAACACAGAGACCAAATTATGCCTACAACAGGCAAAGAGTCAGTGCAGATGACTGGACTGAAGGCAAATGTGGCTTAGCCACAACAGTAGGGTGCATACAACACATGTAGGAGACATCCATGAAGTGCAAGTTTCTGGTGAACAGGGGACATTGAACTTCAGGGCACTACAGGACCTCTTTTTCATATGGTCACTACTTTCAAGAGCAAGAGACATAGCTGACGTTCCTAACACAGAAACAGACACACAGAGTTAGACAAAATGAGGAGACAGAGGAATATGTTACAAATGAGAGAACAGGACAAAATCATACCAAAAGAGAGTTAAACAAAATGGAGACAAGTAATATGTCTGACAGATAATCTAAAGAAATGGTCATAAAGATACACACTGGACTTGAGAAAAGAGTGAAGGACCTTGGTGAGTCCCTCAACAAAGACAAAACATAAAAAGGACCAGAGATGAAGAACTCAAAAAGTGAAATTGAAAATGCTCTACAGGGAATAAAGGGTAGATTAGAGGAAGTAGAAGAATGGATCAGTGATGGGTATACTGAGTAATGGAAAGCAATCAAACTGAACATGAGATAGAAAAAAGAATAATAAAAAGCAACACCATCAAGCATAACAACATTTGTATTATAGGGACCCCAGAAGGAGAAGAGAGGGAAAAGGAGGCAGAAAATTTGTTTGAAGAAATAATAGCTGAAAAGTTCCTGCATCTGGAAAAAGTAACAGAAATCCAAATTCAGGAGGCACAGAGAGCCCTCAACAAAATCGATCCAAGGAAATCCACACCAAGACACATAGTAATTAAAATGGCAATAAGTAGTGATAGAGAGTTTTAAAAGCTGCAAGGGAAAAGAAAACAGTTACATACAAGGGAAATCCCAGAAGGCTATCAGCTGATTTTTCAGCAGAAACTTTGCAGGCCAGAAGGGAGTGGCATGATCTATTCAAAGTGCTGAAAGAAAAAAAAAAAATCCTGCAGCAAAACAAACTCTATTTAGCAAGGCTGTCATTCAGAATAGGAGAGATAAAGAGTTTCAGAGTTTCCAAGACAAAAAAAAGTTTCAAAAACTAAGAAAAGTTAAGGAATTCATCACCACTAAAACATCCCTACGAGAAATGTTAAAGGGGACTCTGAGTGGAAAGGAAAGGCCCCAAGCAGGAGTAAGAAAAGTAGGAAGCATAAAAGCAGCAAAATTAAATATATCTATAAAAATAAGTCAAAGGATTAACAAAATAAAGGGATATAAAGTATGACACCATTTACCTAAAACATGGGGGGGGGGGGGGAGGGAGGAATAAAGAATGGGTTCAAACTTAAATGACCACCAACTGCTATATGCAGAAGGTGTTATATACAAGCCTAATGGTAACCACAAATAAAAAACCACTAATAAATATGCAAAGAATAAAGACAAAAGATTCCAAGGATGTCACTAAAGAAATCCAGCAAACCATGAAAGAAGAGAGCAAGAGAATAAAGGAATAGAGAAGAACTAGAAAAAGAAAACATAAAATGAATAACAAAATGGCAATAAGTACACACCTATCAATAATTACTTTGAATTTAAATTGATTAAATGTTCCATTCAAAAGACAACACATGGCAGAATGGATAAAAATACAAGACACATCTATATGCTGCCCATGAGAGACACATTTCAGACCTAAAGACACCTGCAGATTGAAAGTGAAAGGATGGAAAAGCATTTATCATGCAAATGGAAATGAAAAGAAAGCCAGGGTAGCAATACTTATATTGTACAAAATAGACTTTAAAAGAGGTTGTAACAAAAGACAAGGATACTACATAATCATAAAGGGAAGAATCCAAGAAGAAAATATAACAATGTAAATATTTATGCACCTAACACGAAAGCACCCAAATATATAAAGCAGCTAATAACAAACATAAAGGAAATAATCGAGAATAATACCATAGTAGGGGACTTTAACACCCTACTTAATATCAATGGTAAGATTATCCAAAAAGAAAATTAACAAGGAAACAGTAGCTTTGCATGACACATTAGACCAGACGGATTTAACAGATATGTTCAGAACATTCCATCCTAAAACAGCAGAATACAGTCTTTTTGAGTGCCCGTGGAAAATTCTCCAGAATACATCACATGTTAGGCCACAAAACAAGTCTCAACAAATTAAAAAAGACTGAAGTCATACCATGCATCTTTTCTGACCACAACACTGTGAAACTAGAACTCAACCACGAGAAAAAATCTGGAAAGAACACAAGTACACGGAGGTTAAATAATATGCTACTAAACAATGAATGGGTCAACCCAGAAATCAAAGAGGAAATCAAAAAAATACATGGAGACCAGTGAAAATGAAAACACAATAGTCTCAAATCTTTGGGAGGCAACAAAAGCTGTTCTAAAAGGGAAATTTAGCAATACAGGCCTTACTCCAGAAGGAAGAAAAACCTCAAAAAACAACCTAACCTTACACCTAACAGAACAAGAAAAAGAACAAACAAAACCCCAAACCAGTAGAAGAAAGGAAATAAAGATAAGAGCAGAAACTAAAACAAAACAAAACAACAACGACAATAGAAAAGATCAATGAAACCAGGAGCTGGTTCTTTGAAAAGATCAACAAAATTCATAATCCTTTAGCCAGAGGATTATGCAATTATAAATGGGATTGTTTTCTTAATTTATCTTTCTGCCACTTCATTGTTAGCGTATAGAAAAGCAACAGAATTATGTATATTGATTTTGGATCCTGTGACCTTCCTGAATTCATTTATCGTTCTAGTAGTTTTTTTGGTGGAGTCTTTAGGGTTTTCTATATATGATATCATGTAATCTGCAAATAGTGAAAGTTTTACTTCTTTGCTGATCTGGATGCTTGTCATTTCTTTTTCTTGTCTGATTGCTGCGGCTAAGGCTTATGGTACTATGTTGAATAAAAGTAGAAAGACAGAGAGAGAGAGAGAGAGAGAGGGGACTCAAACTAAAATCAGATATGAAAGAGGAGAAATAACAACTGATACCACAGACATACAAACAATTATAAGAGAACAGTATGAAAAATTATGTGCCAACAAACTGGACATCCTAGAAGAAGTGGGTAAATTCCTAAAACAATATAGCCTACCAAGACTGGATAAGGAAGAAATGGAACATTTGAATAGATGAGCAATGAAATTGAATCAGTAATCAAAAAACTCCCACCAAACAAAATTCCAGGACCAGACAGAGTCACAAGTGAACTCTACCAAACATTTATAGAAGAATTAGTATCTATTCTTTTCAAACTATTCCAAAAAATAGAAGAGAAAGTAAAGCTTCCAAATTCATTCTCTGAGGCCAGCATTATCCTGATACCAAAACCAGATAAAGACACTACCAAAAAAAACCCCTACAAGCCAATATCTCTGATGAACATAGATGCAAAAATCCTCAACAAAATATTAGCAAACTGAATCAAACAGCAGATTTAAAAAAATCATTCACCCCAATCAAGTGGGATTTACTCCTGAGATAAGAGGGTGGTTCAATATTCACAAATCAATCAATGTGATACAGCTCATCAACACAGGAAAGATAAAAACTATATGATCATTTCAATAGATGCAGAAAAAGCACTTACCAAGGTACAACATCCATTTAGGATAAAAGCCCTCAACAAAGTTGGTTTGGGGGAAGATACCTCAACATAATAAAGGCCATATATGAAAAACCCACAGCTAAGATCATACTCAATGGTTAAAAAGTGAGAGCTTTCTCCCTAAGGTTAGGAACAAGACAAGGATGTTTACTCTCACTACTTTTATTCAACATAGTACCATAAGCCTTAGCCGCAGCAATCAGACAAGAAAAAGAAATGACAAGCATCCAGATCAGCAAAGAAGTAAAACTTTCACTATTTGCAGATTACATGATATCATATATAGAAAACCCTAAAGACTCCACCAAAAAACTACTAGAACTGATAAATGAATTCAGGAAGGTCACAGGATCCAAAATCAATATACATAATTCTGTTGCTTTTCTATACGCTAACAATGAAGTGGCAGAAAGATAAATTAAGAAAACAATCCCGTTTATAATTGCAAAAAAAAATTCCTAGAAATAAACTTAACCAAGAAAGTAAAAGAAGCCCTGTACTCTGAAAACTATGAAACATTCGTTAAGTAAATTGAAGATGACACAAACATATGAAACATATTCCATGCTCATGCACTGGGAGAACAAATATTGTTAAAATGTCCATAATACCCAAATACTCTACACATTTAAGGCAATCCCTATAAAAACCAATAGCATTTTTCACAGAACTAGAACAAATAATCCTAAAATTTGTATGGAGTCACAAAAGACCCAAAATACCAACGCAATATTGAAAAATAACAAAACTGGAGATATCATAATCCCAGATTTCAAGATATACTACAAAGCTATAGTAATAAAAGCAGTATAATATTAACACAAAAATAAACACATAGATTAATGGAACAAAATAGAGAGGCCATAAATAAACCCACAGTTGGCCAACAGGCACATGAAAAGATGCTCAACATCACTTATCATCAGGGAAATACAAATCAAAACTAAAGTGAGATATCATCTCACACCTGTCAGAATGGCCAAAATAAAAAACACAAGAAACAAAAAATGTTGGCAAGAATGTGGAGAAAAAGGAACATTTGTGCACTGTTGTGGGAATGTAAACTCATGCAGCTACTGTGGAAAACAGCACGGAGGTTCCTCAAGAAATTAAAAATATATGGGCGCCTGGGTGACTCAGTTGGTTAAGCATCCGACTTCGGCTCAGGTCATGTTCTCCCAGTTCATGAGTTGGAGCCCCATGTCAGGCCCTGTGCTGACAGCTCAGAGCCTGGAGCCTGCTTCGGATTCTGTGTCTCCCTCTCTCCTTGCCCTTCCCCTGCTCGTGCTCTGTCTCTCTCTCAAAAACAAACATTAAAAAAAAAAATTAAAAAAGGAATTACCATTTGATCCAGTCATTCCACCACGGGTTATTTACCCAAAGAATACAAAAACACTAAGTGAAAACAAAACAAAACAAAACAAAACAAAACATATGCACCCATTTACCATAGCCAAGTCATGGAGGGAGCCCAAGTGTCCATCGATAGATGAACGACTAGAGAAGATGTGGTAAATACATACACAATGGAATATCATTCATCTGTAAAAAAAAAAAAAAAAAAAAAAAAATGAAGTCTTGCCACTTGTGACAATATGGATGGATCTAGAAAGTATGATGCCATGTGAAATAAGTCATTCAGAGAAAAATACCATGTGATTTCACCAGTATGTGGAATTTAAGAAACAAAACAAAGACAAAAAAGACAAATGAAAAAACAGACTCTTAGCTATAGAAAACAAACTTCTGGTCACCAGAGGGAAGGTAGATGGGGGGATGGATGAAATAGGTGAAGGGGGTCAAGGGCACACTTATCGTGATGAGCACTGAATAATGTATAGAATTGTTGAGTCACTGTACTGTGCACCTGACACTAATATAACACTGTAGGTTAATTGTGCTGGAATTAAAGCAATAAAATAAATATTAAAAAAATATACGCTTTCGGGGCAAAAAGCAAAGACCGTAGCTTCAGCAGTGAACAAAGTCTCTGCGTTCATAGAGCTTATATCTTACTGCACAACATGTATATCTAATCATATTTTCTAGATTTATAACTATTTATAAGTTAGTTAACCACTATTATGAACTCTCGACCTCCAAAATAATTTCAGAATTTTATTTTCTATAATGTTTTTCACTATTATTCCAAAGTTTCTTTTTTTTTTTTTTTTTTAAATTTTTTTTTTTCAACGTTTTTTATTTTTATTTTTGGGACAGAGAGAGACAGAGCATGAACGGGGGAGGGGCAGAGAGAGAGGGAGACACAGAATCGGAAACAGGCTCCAGGCTCCGAGCCATCAGCCCAGAGCCTGACGCGGGGCTCGAACTCACGGACCGCGAGATCGTGACCTGGCTGAAGTCGGATGCTTAACCGACTGCGCCACCCAGGCGCCCCTATTCCAAAGTTTCTAAATTTATACTGATATCTAAATGTTTGAGGTCGTTTTTCTTTTTTTTCCAATGAACTTTTCAATTCAGTGCTACATGACTTGGCAGGAAATGTTTAGAGAACTTCACCTCCCTCCCTGTAATACTCATTAAAAGTTTCTTCTGTTGTTGTGGCGGGTGCCTGGTAAACAGCCTCTGTGTAATTCTGCCTACCAGAGCGTTTGAGAATCAGAGCCAGACTGCACATCGGAACTTCGGGGCTCTGCTCAAAATGTTTAGTAAAATGTTTACAGATAGATTACCAGGGGATATTTTCATACAGAGTTTAAATCCTTTTTCTGTCTTGAGTATCATATTGGAAAGATGCCAATGTCCAAGGGACTGTGAGGCCCTGGGATAGTTGGAATAACTTGCAAGTTTGGGAGAAGATACGTTATCACCCACTCCTGAAAGGCAGTGTTTAAGCAGAGAGTGGCCCTTTGGCTCCTTTGAGATGGTTTCTCCATGAAAACGAAGGGGGAAAGAAAGCAGAAGTGATAACATACATTATTTTACAACCAAATAGTAATTCAGAGCTCCATAAATTCCGGTGGGGGGGTAGTGAAAAAGCTCATCTTTCACAACACAGATAGAGCCTGGGAGAATGAAAAGAACAGGGCACAACACAAACTCTGAAAGCCACCCTTTGAAAGGGGCTTATATTGTGCCTGGAACTCTCTGAAGATAGCATATGGATGACTCTTCACTTTTCTTGGGTCTCTGCTCAAATGTCAATGGAAAATTGGTTATTTTACATTGGGTGGCCTTCTTTGCTGCTCACTGTAAAAATAAGAAATCCTCCCCACGCCTGACTGACTGCTGGCAGTCTCCATCCCATAATGAAATGTAAACATTAATAAAATTCTGCCAATAATAATTACAGCAGCTGACATCTATGGAACACTTACACATATCACGGCAGTAATTTAAGTGCTTTATATTTAATATCTTGTTTGATTTTCACAGCAATAAGACGGAGATAAGGACAATAGTTATCCTCATCTTACAGATAAGAAAATTAAGGCACAGAGAGAGAGTTCAGGAACTTTTTCCTGATAAGCCAGTAGCCAACAGAAAAGCCAGGATTTTTGCCCAGAGCCTTAACTTCCAAGATAGTATCTCCCAACCCTGGCAGCGTGTTAAAACTTCAGGGACGTTCAAAACTTGCCCAAAGTTCTTCTAAAACTAAATTAGAATCTGAAATATATATATTCATTATATTTATATATATGTTATATTTATATATAATTATAAATAAAATGTTTTTTATATGCACATAAACAAAAAAATTACATAAGCCTCTTCTAAAGCTAAATTAGAATCTGTCAAGACATGTGTAATTTGGGGAGGGACCCTAGGTGATTTTAGGACTCAGTCAGGGCAGAGAACCACTGCACTAGGTGAGAACCCAGGTGATTGGTGACCTGAGTCCTTTCTGGTACCCCTATGCTAACCTGCCTCACTAGGAGTAAAGGAATCGCGCATGGGTTCCCAGCATGCCAGGCAGGGAGCTGAGTCTGTCACCCAGGCTTCCAAGCCTCCAGATTGTCAGCTTCTTGTGTCTCTCCATTTAAGATACTAGCAGAGGTGTCTCTAAGAAGAAAGGGTAGCTTCATGATTTGTAAGTGCTCTTGGGGGCAAATACTCAGAGTAGAAAGGCTGACTTTATTTTAGACCTACCAGATCATTTTGTTTTCTATTCACTTTTTAAAAAGTTTGTTTATCTATTTCGAGGGGTGGGGGAAAGGGGTAGAGAGAGGGAGAGAGAGAGATCCCAAGGATCTGTGCTGTCATCACAGAGCATGATGTGGGGCTCCAACTCATGAATCGTGAGATCATGATCTGAGCTTAAGCCAAGAGTCCAACGCTTAACCAACTGAGCCACTCACATGCTCCCCCAGATCAGCTTTTTTTTTTTTTTTTTAAATGCAGGCAATTCTTATTACCCTCCACCCCAAGGGGCTTTCTGAATTTTAAAGATAAAGAAATCATCTTAACTAGATATTTAAAAAGTAGTCTTCATACACGATATTTGTGTTTGTTCAAAGTTAAAAATTCATAAAAGGAATTCTTGTTTAGAATGGAGAAAAGAGGCCAGCAGGGGGAGCTCTCATGGCCTGTCACTCCCCATCAATTGCAGACCCAATGGGAAGAGACACACTGTGCCGGTGGACTCTACTTCACTACCCCAGCAGGAGGCTTCCCTCCCTTCCCCTGCCCCCACTCTGCAACAGCCCAGCCAATGAGAGACTCACAACTCAACCAATGAAAAGCCACTGTGCTTTAAACTCCCAGTTTACTCCAAGGGACATTCTGTTTCTCACCGTCTTCCCAATTTCCCCCCTTTCCTCCATAATAGACTGTTCCTCTCCTTTGTTCTGGAGACACGTCTATGGTTTTGCTGCAGCTTGCTTGTCCTGAATTGGAATTCTCTGCTATTCCCAAATAAACCCAATTTTGCTCATAAAATAACTGGCAGTTGTATTTTTAAGGTTAACAAAAGGTAACACTGAAGTTTCAAATGACAAGTGAAGGGCATGAGAGAGAAGGGAATACCTTAAAATATCTATAGGTGCCCCATATATTCCTTCCAATATTTTCTTGCTTTTGTCATGCTTTTATATTACACCAAAATGTCTGTTACAAGGATTTCATTTTTGGCTCACACAGCATGTATACATAGTCCCTTTTAACCCACACAACAACCTTATGAAGTGTGTGATAACATTGCCCGTATTTTACATCTTTGAACCTGAGGCCCGGAGAGATTAAGTAACCTGCCCAAGGTTATAACTGTCAGCACTCAGTTTCAAAACTAGCAAGTCTGGATCCAGAGTCTGAGCCTTAACTTCTCAGAATACTTACCCCTGATCAACTAACTTGGCTTCTTATTGTTAGTGTTCGGTCTAAGATGGAAACGTGGTTACGTTCTTGCATGACACACCTCTGTGGCTTCTCTGCGTCTTTAGGATAAACACACAATTCACAGAAATTTTCCAGGTCAGAACCGTTCCCCTCCCTCTCTAAACCTTCTCTCCACTCTAAATTTCCAGCCTGAGTGTGTCCCTTGCTTTCCCACAAAGGCCTCGAGGTCTTTGCTTGTGCTGTTCTTTTTATTTTATCATGCCTTCCTTCCCTGCTCAACTGGCATTTAGACTTTAATTATTCTCACTTTAAATATCCTCTGCTTCAAGATGCTTCCTACTCAGATTTGGCCTCGTTCTCATTAGCTTCCAAGCCTACTTTACATCCTTTTTTAAAGTTTATTTATTTATTTATTTATTTTGAGAGACCGAGCGTGAGTGCAAGCAGGGGAATGGTAGAGAGAGAGAGGGAGAGAGAGAATCCCAAGTAATGCCAATCCATGCCGACAGTGTGGGGCCCGAAGTGGAGCTCAAACCCACAAACTGTGAGATCATGACCTGAGCCAAAATCAAGAATCAGACACTTAACCAACCGAGCTACGCAGGTGCCCCTACATCCTAATGAAAGCAGAGTGTAGTGGCCAAGAGAAAGTGGAATGGAACCTGGCCACTGAGGCTTATCCCTGGCTGTGTGACACTTAGCACCAGTCATTGTTCAAGTAACCTCTCCATGCCTCTGTTCTCTCATCTGTAAAATAAGACCGGGTTCATATAGAAATACACAAATTAACACATGCAAAGTAGTCAAGGCTCTTCCTGTTAATATGTGATCAATAGATGCTAGTAATTATCATCATTATCATTAAAGACACCACGTGACATATACAGGAGCCACACATTAGTGCTAGTTTATTTCTCTAAAAAAATTTTTTTTAACATTTATTTATTGTTGAGAGACAGCACAAGAAGGGGAGGGGCAGAGAGAGAGAGGGAGACACAGAATCCGAAGCAGGCTTCAGCCTCTGAGCTGTCAGCACAGAGCCCAATGGGGGGCGTGAACCCACGAACTGTGAGATCAAGACAGGAGCCAAAGTTGGACACTCAACTGACTGAGCCACCCAGGCACCCCAGTGCTAGTTTATTTCTAAAGAAATGTGTCTATAGATCAGTGGAACAGAATAAAGAACCCAGAAATGGACCCAAAAATGTACGGCCAACTAATCTTCAACAAAGCAGGAAAGAGTATCCAAAGGAAAAAAGACAGTCTCTTCAGCAAATGGTGCTGGGAAAACTGGACAGTGACATGCATAAAAATGAAACTGGACCACTTTCTTATACCATACACAAAAATAAATTCAAGATGAATGAAAGACCAAATGTGAGACAGGAAACCATCAAAATCCTACAGGAGAAAACAGGCAGCAACTTCTTTGATCTCAGCCACAGCAACTTTTTACTAGACATGTCTCTGGAGGCAAGGGAAATAAAAGCAAAAATGAACTAGGGACATCGTCAAGATAAAAAAGCTTCTGCACAGCAAAGGAAAAAATCAATATTGCAAATTACATCTCAGATAAAGGATTAGTATCCAAAATCTATAAAGAATTTATCAAACTCAACACCCATAAAACAAATAATCCAGTGGAGAAATGGGCAGAAGACATGAATACTTTTCCAAGAAAGACGTCCAGATGGCCAACTGACACATGAAAAGATGCTCAACATCACTCATCATCAGAGAAATATACATCAAAACCACATTGAGGTATACCTCACACCTGTCAAATGGCTAAAATTAACAACTCAGGAAACAACAGATGTTGGTGAGGATGTGGAGAAAGAGGAACCCTTTTGCACTGTTGGTGGGAATGCAGACTGGTGCGGCCACTGGAAAACAGTATGGAGGGTCCTCAAAAAATTAAAATTAGAACTACACTACAGCCCAGCAATTGTGCTACTAGGTATTTATCCAAATGATGCAAAAATGCTGATTCAAAGGGGTATATGTTCCCCCATGTTTATAGCAGTGCTATCAACAATAGCCAAATTATGGAATGAGCCCAAATGTCCATTGACTGATGAATGGATAAAGAAGGTGTGGTGTGTATGTGTGTGTATGTACCACACACACACACACACACACACAATGGAATACCACTCAGTGATCAAAAAGGATGAAATTTTGCCATTTGCAATAATATGGATGGAACTAGAGCATATTATGCTAAGCTAAAGAAGTCAGCCAGAGAAAGACAAATATATGACTTCACTCAAATGTGGAATTTAAGAAACACAACAGATGAACATAGGGCAAGCGAAGGAAAAATAAGATAAAATCAGAAATGGAGACAAAGCATAAGAGACTCTTAAACACAGAGAACAAACTGAGGGTTGCTGGAAGGGAGGTGAGTCGGGGGGAATGGGCTAAATGGGGGATAGGCATTAGGAGGGCACTTGTTGGGAAGAGCACTGTTATATGTAAGTGATGAATCACTGAATTCTACTCCTGAAAACAATATTACACTATATGTTAACTAGTTAGAGTTTAAATAAATTGAGAAAGATATTGTAAGATAAAAAATGTCAGTATTCGAAAGATCTGAAAAACTCAGCGATTTAATATTCTCTAAATGAGCAATGCATAATGTCACAAAACCATGAATGGATAAAAGACTCAAAGTACAAGACAGACTAAAGGATTCTTAATGTAATGGAATACAAAAAGTACCCGATACGGTTTCAGACTCTACACTGTAATCGCCTTTAAGAAACTATCACTTGTCGAACTTTGGTGCAGTATCAAAGAAGAATATTATCTGTAATCTATTAAGGTAATTCTTTTCCAACTATAACTGTGGGAGGCTGGATTTTCTTCATTACTTCAACCAAAACAATATTATCACAACAGATAGAACACAGAAGATACAAAAATCCACCTGTTTTTCTTAAAGTCAGCAACTAAAGAGATCTGCAAAAATGTAAAACATTGCCACCTTTCTTCTTAAATCTGTTTATGGAAATACAGTTTCCTCATAAATGCTGTTACTTATAGTCTCATGTTATAGGTTTGTTTTTAAAGTAGATTAAAAGCTTAAGCATTAATTCCTAAACAGCAAATACACATTTCATAGGGTCACCCTAAAGTAATTTGTATTGTTGACCTTAAAAACAAAAGTTATTTTACTAGGAAAAAGGGGTGTATTTGGGAATAGCAGAGAACTGCAATTTGGACATGGAAGCTATATCAAAATTATTGGTAAGTCCAACAAACAAAGGAGAGGCACATTATTTTATGGAGAAGGAGGAAATTGGGAGAGGTTGCTTTGAATAAAGTCCATTTGAGAAAAGCAACAGTCCAGAGTGATGAGGTTTCTCATTGGCTATGGTGCTGGGGCAGTGGATTTCTTGTAGGAGATGCATGGTACCTCTTTTCCTGTTGGGGCCTGTAAGTGAGTCTTTCCTGTTCTTCTGTAGGGGTCTGTAATTGGCAGTTCTTCCTGTGATTGACCTCAAATGGTAGGGGGTGAGAGCTCCCTTTTCTGGTCTCCCCACTCCATATTTTAAAATATTTTTTGAAGGTTTATTTATTTTTGAGAGAGAGAGTGAGAGAGAGAGAGACATACAGAACACAAGCATGGGAGGGGCAGAGAGAGAGGGAGACACAATCTGAAACAGGCTCCAGGCTCTGAGCTGTCAGCACAGAGCCTGAAGTGGGTCTGGAACCCACCAACCTGAGATCATGACCTGAGCCGAGGTCATATGCTTAACCAACTGAGCCACCCAGGCGCCCCATCTCCCCACTCCATTTAAGTGAGGTTTCTCTTTATTAATTTTCATAGTACAAAGAAAGCTTAGAAAGCTTAGACTGGAACTTAAAAACTAAGGCTTAATTATTAGTATTGCTTACGACCAAGGACACATCCCACAAATTCTCCGATTTATGTAAATATCTTTGTAGAAGAAGAATGCCAAGTCCTACTTACATAGGGCCCTGCTGCCAGGAGCCAAGGGGTCACTGCCTCCACTTCCACACCGTCCTGGGGAAGTCAAGAGCGCGGAAGGAAAGGAGGCTGTGAAATATCACCATTGCCAGAGCAAGCCACACCAAGCAATCCAACACTTAATTAGGAAGGCACTATCATCTACTCCTTTTACAGATGAGCAAACAAGGCGCAGACTAAGTAACTCTTCCCAATGTTATCCTGCCAGGCGAGAGGGAGGAGAGACTCAAGCCGCACCCGCCCCAGGGAGGCAAGAACCTCCCCAAACGGGAGAAGATTCGGCCTAAGGGAACTACAGCTGCCCTCCCCATACCTCAAATATCCATTCTCTCCCCCTTCATACAGACTACTGAGTTGTTGCTGCCTCAAGAGCAGGTGGGAAAAGTTCTAAGGGTTGCGGGATGCTTAACTGACAACCAGTGGGAGGGGAACGATGGCCATAACCTCCCACACCTGGGCCGGAAGTGCCGCCGCCACCGGCCGCTGTAGAGCAACACTTCCCAGAATGCCCCAGCACCTGCTTCTTGGGAACGGAAGTGTCTGAGACTACACGGAGTTCCGGACTACACTTCCCAGAATGCCCGAGAGGATATCATCTACTGCTCCGACCCTGGGGGCAGAAGTGCCTCCTTCCCGCTATTCGGAGCTCCTGAACTCTTGCTTTCCAGAGTGTCAGAGTAGAGCAGAGGCCACGGGTCACGCCTCCCAGGGGCTGGTGTGCTAGGGGCCACTGGGAGGTCTGGACTCTGCTTCCTGCAATGCCCTAGGACAACATTGACTACAGTCCCGACACTCTGTCAGAGATGTGGACTACCACACTGAGTACTTTTCCATAGACACATCTTTCTGGAGCCGAAATGTCTCAAAAAAGCCCAGATCTCTGGTGGACTGAGCGCCACTGACACGCTTGCCTGGCGTAGAAGTTTCTTCAGCTACATGGATCTTCTACACTAACGTTCCACACTCCTGGACGCACAGTTGTGCTTCTGGCCTGGTGCCCTTTGGTGTTTTGAATACAAGTATCCCTGGCTTTACCCCACTTTGCTTTTATAAAAGACTTAGATTTGTACCTGACTTTGCTACCCAGAAGAAATCCAAAGAGCATTTTCACTGTTACGAAAAGAGCCATTACCACACTAATGTTAAGTCATTCATAAAAACGAAGTAATCCCAATGTTCAGAAAGTGGGGGATACTCTAGAACGCCGTACTTTCAGACGGTGGAAACCTGTAATGAGGTTCATTGTGGATGAATTCTGTGCCTCTGGCCAAGCCTAGCCTTCCCTTTTCTTTTTCTCACTTTTTAAAAATTATCCATGTAACCATACTAATTTGGCAGTGGTCAAGAAGATATCTTGTGAAGGAGAGAAAAGTGAAGCTTGAAAACACAGAAAGAAAATACAAACCATCCTAAAGTGGAAGCCATGTGTAGAAGATTTTGAAGGAGGATTGGCGTAAGCTGCACTGGACACCAAATTTAAGGAGCACTATCTCAGTCTTACCTGGACTGAATTTCCTTTGTTCCATGCACACCTGGAGGCATCTGGAACTCAAACAGTGTTAGCCGGCTTGAGTTGTTTCCAAGGCACCAAGAAATGACAAAAGCACAAACGTTAATCAGGTCATAATGCGGATGCGGCAAAAACTTCTCAAATTCCCTTGGTTTTAATTGCTCACGCTGAAGAATTGTGGTCTCTTTAGATAAGTGAAAGCTACACCGTCAGGGAGTTGGAGAGAGCATTGCAGTATTCAAGGGAGTGAATCCTGTATAAAATCTTGAAAATGTTTCTTCTTTGAGTTCATCGTTAGGTATCACATCACCTACTTCTAACTTGCTCTTAATAAATACGAAAAAAAGTCAACCACATGCCTCATTATTCCACAAACCAGTGGAAATCAGAGCAGCCATGATTTATTTTGTGAGATACGGACTCAAGTCCAGAAAAAGTTTAGAACCACCACCACCAAGAGAAAATACACACACACATAAAACCCAGAAAGTGTGTATTGTCTGCTTTTCTCTTGCACAAGAATGAAATAGTCTTCTATTATGAAATTTTTAAAAAGCACACACTGAGAACAAACAATTAAATGTCCAGAAACTCATCTTCCATCTTCAACAATTATCGACATGTTGCCCCCACTTGTTCCATCTCACTTTATGTTCTTGCCTTTTTATTACTGAACTAAATTAAATACAAGTCCATCTTGTCAAAATATTTTCATACATTTCTCAAACACACGAGAGCACTTACTTACATAACCACAATGCACTGAACAAAATTAACAACACTTCCTTAATATTAGTTTACTCTATCCTTATTTGAAATTCCCAATTCTCTCTCGAGTCCCTCACACTTGGTTTCCTTGAATCAATATCGAAACCTGTCCATTCATTGCATGATCGTTGCATGAGTCTTTGAGTCTGTTGTAATCTAGAACTGACTTCTGTCACTCCTTTTTGCCATCCTCTTGGGCTGCTAAAAAAGCTATGTCATATACCGGATTTCTCATATACTGAATTTTCTCATATACTGGATTTGTCAGACAGCTCCCTGACAAATCTGTCTTTTAATTTTTCCCTTAGTTGTTGCCTTATGTAGAGGCCTCCAAAGCGATGCACACTGAGAGTCAGAGTGAAAGGCAAGTAGGCCTTCAGCCCAGCTCTAAGTCATTTCTATCTCCAGGAGTGTTTTAAGCTGATCCTGGATCACTGATGGCCTCACAGCTAACTAGCAGAAGGAAATAAAATTTTCTGTGGAAGAAAGACATTACCATCCTTGGCCACAAATTATTACCACATTTAAACCTACAACATAAATAATGGGCAAAGTAAACTTTAAGGCAAAAACACTATGCTGGAATTACTAATGGATTAATCATAATGATAAAGAGATTAAATCTTCCAAGAACATAACACAAATGTGTCTTTGTATGCTTGTAATAAATATCCTCAAATATATATATTTTTAAATTGGCAGAACTATAAGGATAAATATTCTCCAATTACCAAATAGAATAAACACATGCAGTAAAACAGTGAAAACAGTGTATGGAAAATTTGGCACCATCAGGACATTTGATCTAATAGGTTGGTTTTTTTTTTTTTTTGTAGAATACACATCTACTTGGGTATATATAAAATGTTAATAAAATTTGACCATATGCTGAGCCATAGAGCAACAGCAGCAAATTTCAAAACACTAATAATATAAGTATATTCTCTGGCCAAAATTCAATAAAGGTAGAAATCAGTAATGAAATCCTTCCTAGATAATTATAGTTGGTCTGAAAATTAAGAAAATCAATCCTGACCATGGATTCGTGATCCATGAGAGTTCAGCGGATGGGCTAGGCAGAATCTGGAATATATTTTAAACTGAGTGGTAATAAAAATAACACACATATATATTTATGGAATGCGACCAAAGCCATACTTTAAGGGAAATGTAAATAAATATGTATACCAGAAAGGAATAAATGCTGAAAACCAGTTAGAGACATATCCATCTGAAGAAATTTAAACAGGATAGCAATGGACTTCCAGTTCTGAACAATATGGACTAAGCACATTTTACCCTATTCCTCCTGCTATTTACAAGTGAAACCCCTACACACACACAACAACAACAACAACAACAACAACAACAACAACAATGGGAAACTAAACAAATTCTGAAAAGTGAAAAGAAGATGGCAGATAAACTAAGATACTTTAAGGTAACACTTGTTCAGTAATACCACACAAAAATAATTTCTCTCCCTCCTCACTCAGCCTGGCTGTCCTGGAAGCTGTGGGTAGAGCCTTGTTGTTCATTCATGCCCTGCACTAACGAGGGGCTACCTCCTCCTCCCTACCATGAGCTTTAGGGACTGTGAGATGGAGCCCTCTTGACCATTCCCGCCCCTTGCATTGAGTGAATGTCAGCAAAGAGGCAGCACCCACTCCATCCCAACTAGAGAGTGAGAGACAGATTTCAGAGAGGAGGAGGTTGGACAAAGGAACTCAACATATCTCAGCAAAAAATGAATAAACAAACAAATAAAGCAAATATGGCAAGATCTTTATTGTTGAATCCGATGGGAACAGGGGAAGGCATTTTACTACCCTTTTGGGGTATTTGAAAATTTTACGGCAAACACTCAAAAGTGATCATAGTCCAACCAATTCAGATTCTGCTATTTTTGTGAAATAAAGCTGCCACCTTAACCTCTCTGAGTCTGGTTTTTAATTTCTGCCATCAGGGTGCGTCCACTTCATCAGACTAGGAACATTACTTTTAGGAGAAATAATGGAAATCCCAAATTACCTGGAACTTAGGTAACATAGTCTATTTTTTGAAGAAAAGCAGGATAATAACAAGGCATAGTTGAGGGAGAAGGAAAAACACATGTCATTACTGTTGACTGCTTTACCAGGATTAGTTAGGTGGGGACTACAGAGCCCCAGGATGAAAACATTTAACTAGCTGTGACTATTGGATCTCTCTCACCTGCATGGTTTCTTCACACATCATGTTGTTTCCACTTTCTCAATTACCGAAATGCAATGACATCATCTAGGTTCTAAATAACTTGAACAGAAAGTACAGAATTGCTTCCTTGGGGATATATCAAGGAAAATTCTTATTATCAAGGAGTGGGGTCTTCCCTGTTTTCATTTTCTAGAATTCTACTATTGGTCTGGTAGTTCATTGGCCTGAAAAGAAAAGCTTTAAAATGGTTGACATCTTAAATCTTAGCTTTCAAGTCTCTCCCCACTGAAAATATTTGTTTTGCCCACTTTTTCTGGAAACACAACTACACATTTAAGTCAGATTGTCCAGCTTGGGGAAGCTCGAGTTATTGAGCTATTAACTTCCTAGAAATGTGAGTCTCAGAGACAAGAGTGTAAACTGTACTTTACGTACTATTATGTGTAGCTACTTAATTTTGTTAAAGCCAGGTGTGACAGAAATTGGCCATCTGCTCCCCAAACTTACTTCTTCCTTTGGGACTAGACCACATCTCCCAGGTTCCCTTACAGTTAGATGTGGCCATGTGACTGGGTTCAGGCTAGAGGAATATGAAGGGAAGCCTTGGGCAGTATTTGCAAGTCTGGTCCAGGGAAACCCTAATGCTTGACCTTACTTGCTCTTTCCTTGTTTACCAACAGAATGAAAAGGGCACGGAGGAGGCTGGAGCCGTAAGGATGACAGAGCCTGGGTCTCTGACTCATCATAGGGAAGCTGCCCATTAACCAAGTCCTCCCACTGGACAATGAGCCAGAAATAAAATCCTGTTGTGTTAAGCCCCTGAGATATGAAGGTTGATTTACAGCAGTTGCCCTATCCCCAGTAATACAGGCAGGCAAAAAAGGAGGTAGCTTTTGTGTGTTTTTTAAATTTGTTTTTATTTTTGGAAGATGTCCAGAGGTAGGAACAGGTTAGATCATGAGTGTGGCACAGGCCATGCTAAGAAAGCTAGGATTTTCAGTGATTCTTGAGTTTTTTTTGGTGTGTGTGTCGGGGGCGGGGGGATCAGAGATCCCTATTTAGCAGCTGAATAAAGTTATAGACCCTCTTTCTCCCCGAGTACACATACTCAAACAATTTTACAGATAATTTTGGAAGATTCTCTGGCTCTGTGAAGCGCATACATGGAAACTTGGATGATCCATGGGATCCAGGTTTCTTTGGATGAGGAAAAAACATTTTTTCTTTTGCATTTATTTATTTTTGATAGAGCACAAGTGGGGAGGGGCAGAGAGAGAAGGAGACACAGAATCCAAAGCAGGCTCCAGTCTCCCAGCCGTCAGCACAGAGCCCGACAGGGGCCCGAACCCACAAACCACGAGATCATGACCTGAGCCGAAGTCAGTTGCCCAACTGACCGAGCCATCCAGGCGCCCCACTTTTTTTTTTTAATGCATATAATTGACATATTAGTTTCAGGTATACAACATGATTATTCAATATTTATATATATTGCAAAATGATCATCATAGTAACTCTAGTTATCATCGGTTCATTTTAGTTATTGTATTTTGTGGTTCTATAGGAATCCAAAATCTCTGGTGAAACCTTCCATCTTTTCATCTGTTTTCTTGAATATTTTAATCAATATTATTTAGACTTTTTAAAAGTGAGATCATGACCTGAGCTGCAATCAAGGGTCGGGTGCTTAACCGATTGAGCCACCCAGGCGCCCCTCATCAATATTATTTTTAAATCTGTCAGATAACTCTGGTATCACCCAAATTCTGTTTCATTCATCTGGTCCTGATTCCTAGCAAACATGGTAATTTTTTGAATGTCAGATATTTTGTGTGAAAAATTATGAAGTTTCTGAATGATTTTATCATGTCCCATAAAGGAATAATTTTCTGGGGGCAGGCTGGTAAAGCAGATCACCTTTATTTGGTGGCAAATGGATATCCATTGTTCATAAGGATGTGGAGAATGTGGATGCTCTTATGCACTTTTTAGAAGAAAGGGCCTCAGGAAACATCAAATTTAAAACAAATATCTTTGGACCCAAGAATCTTTAAAAAATTTCTTCTACAAAAATGGAAAGAAAATCATTAATGTCGTCTCAGTAACTCACCCCTTCTCCCTGGAAATATCTTAAGAATGTTGACATCAATCAGACCACCATGGAAACATGCTAATAGGATTTACTAGCATGAAGATGAAATCAAGAAATTCTAGTTTAAAAGTAAGCTTTTAGCTGGTATATCCAAGTTGTCTGTGGCAAATAAACTCGAAATTTATGTATATATGGAATATGGTTTGCTGGAGAAATAAAGTCAGTATCCATCCACTTCTTTATCCTTACATGAAAGAATAGTCAAATATAAAATCTAAAAGTTCCCAAACCAAACGGCTTCCTCTCAGCTGACATGCATCACATACATTGTAGATGTTGATCAATTACTATGAAGCCAAAATACTACCTAGTGCATAATTACAAAGCTGTGTTTCATCATTTCAGGCCTCTCAAAAAAGGAATGCTACATCTGGGCCTGATTTGGACAAATACTGACACACTTTTTTAGTGATCATCCAAAATGCATTCCAGTGCAAGAAATGGGACTTGTGAGGAAGGTGTGGTTTTGACAGTTTTGAGGCCCCCGTAAAGGAAAGCTACATCTGGGTGTGATTTTTGCTTATATGCTTTGAATCGTTAATAAGATCTGTTTTGTAAGAACAATTCATGTGAGTTTGATGGCAATTATTTTGTTATCTCAGGAGTTAACAGGAGAATTGAAAGAATATAAATTTTGTGGTTCTCAATTTTCCATTGACTTTTTGGGAGTGAAAAAACATCAGTAGGAAATAAATAAAAATCGATACATAAGCATAGAACACTATGTAGTCAATAGAAGGATGTAGTAGATTAATTTGTTGATAGGGTAAATGTCTTTAACATATTGATAAGTTTTTTCAAAGTTAGAAGATAGTATGCATGATATAATTGTAGTTTTGAAAAGTATTATACAGTGGTATTTGTCTTTGCAACACGGGGCATAGTAAACCAAAGTATTCACAATAGGTATTGGAGTGGTGAATTGGTGAGTTTGAAGTTTCAAATATTTTCACTTACACATTGGGTTTTTCTATACACTTTTATTTGTAATGTTCAGGCATTTGTTTCAAGGCAATTCATTGAGATGTAATTTACATATGATACATATGATGTTTACTCTTGTTAGTGTACAGTTCTCTGAATTTTGATTAACATATACATGACAAAAATCAAGATATGGAATGCTTCCATCAGTCCAAAAAGTTCCCTCATACTCTTTGTGATAATCCCTTTCTCTATATCCAGATAAGCAATGATCTGTTACTAGTCCCTGCTATTTTGACTTTTCCAGATGTGGTATAAATGGAATCACACAGTATTCAATCTTTTGAGTCTGGCTTCTTTCCCTTAACATAATGCATTTGAGATTCATTCATGTTGTTCTATCAATACTCTGTTTAATTGCCAAGTAGCATTGCATTGTGTGGATATGACAGTTTGCTTTTCCACTCTTCAGTTAAAGAATATATGGGTTGTTTTGAGCTTTTGCAGTTATAATAATGTTGCTATAAACTTTTGCATATTTGCTTGAACATGTTTTCATGGGATTGCTATATTGTATGCAATGTGTATGTTCTCCATAAGAAACTGCCCTCCATATTTCAAAGTGGCTGTAGTATATTTCTACAGCAATGTCTGAGAGATGTATCCTTGCTCTGTATCCTTTTCTGCACTTGATATTGTCCCGTTTTCTCATTTGGGTCATTCTAATAGGTGTGTAGTTCTATCTCATTGTGTGGTTTTTTTAAAAAGTAGTTTCCATGCCCAACATGGGGTTTAAACTCACAAGCCTGAGATCAAAAGTCATATGCTCCACTAATGGAGCCAGCCACATGGCCCTCATTGTGGAATTTAACTTATGGAATTTCCCTAATGGCTAATGATGTTGATCATGTGTTTATTTGAAATCCATACATATTATTTGGTGAAGTGCCTGTTCAAAACTTTTGAGTATTTTTTTTAATGAGTTGTTTGTTTTCCTAGTATTGAGTTTTGAGTGTTCTTTATATATTCTGAATACAAGTCCTTTTTTTAAAGCTTATTTTAATTTAAAGAGACAGAGAGAGAGAGAGAGAGAGAGAGAGAGAGCAAGCAGGAGAGTGGCAGACAGAGAGGGAGACAGAATCCCAAACAGGCTCTGCACTGTCAGCACAAAGCCTGACATAGGACTTGAACTCACAAACCATGAGATCATGACCTGAGCTGAAATCAAGAGTTGGACGCTTAACTGACTGAGCCACGCAGGTGCCCCTGAATACAAGTCCATGTTAACATGTTTTGAAAATAATTTTCCCAGTGTGTAGATTCTCTATTTTCATAACAATGTCTTTTGAAAAGCAGAGGTTTTAAATTTTGATCAAGTGCAGCTTACCAAATTTCTTATATGGATCATATTAATAACTCCTTGCCTAACTTAAAGTGATAAAGAAAACTGTCCCACATTTTCTTCTAGGTCTTTTATTGTTTAGGATTTACATGTAGGCCTAAGACTCATTTTGAGTTAATATTTGATATCGTGTGATGTATAGGTTAAGATTAATTCTTTTGAACATGGATGCTTAATTATTCCTGCATACTTTGTTGAAAAATGATTTCTCCCATTGAATTGCTTTCGCATCTTTGCCAAAAATCGATTGAACACATATATGTGGATCTATTTCTGGATTCTATTATGTTTTACTGTTTTATGTGTCTATTCCTTCACCAATACCACGTTGTATTGATTATAGTAACTTTATAGTAAGTCTTGAGATCAGATAGTGTGAGTCTTCCAATATCGTTTTATTTTTTTAGTTTTTAGGCCATTCTTATTTACTTCTTGCAGATTTTAAAAATAGCTTGTCAATTTCTGCAAAAACTTCTGGGATATTGAGTGAAACTGTGTTGCATTATAGATCAATTTAGGACAAATGGCTTAACAATTCCATGAGTAGGTCGTATCTATTTGTTTGAGTGGTCTTTTAAATCTTTCATCAGTATTTTGTAATATGCAGCATACAGATCACACACACTCATGCCCCCAGTCTCTCCCTGTTACCGTACATTATATACTCGGTGCTATTGTAAATTGTACTGCTTTTTTCTTTCTTAATTTCAATTTCCGATAGTTTGGAACAAGTATAGTAAAACTTTGGACTGTGAGTAAATTGTTCTGCAAGTTTTCCACAAGACGAGCAAACATTTCTAATAAATTTTAGCTTGATAAACAAGTGATGTCTTACGAGTTGTATGTGATGCCTGTTGTCACATGATCACAACTGAGCCAATGGTTCCCCTCTCTCTCCTGCTGTAGGATTGTGGGTGATCATCTCCCATGCTCGGTCTCAGGCGGTAGTATTTGGCAGAAATCAGTGATTTTTCAGAATGTTGGAAGGTGCCCACAACTGGTACTAGTGTATTTTTTGTCACTTCAAAGCACCTATGGACAGTCCTTGGCTTTTCCATACAAGGGTAAGCTTAGGAATGCTTTGCTTCATTCTGGGTCAGGCTGCCTGCAGATATAGACCCTTTCCTCTGCTGCCTTCTTGCCAGTTACATTAAATACAGTATACGACAAGAGTTTATTAATACTGTACCGTAGTCAGCATCTGTGTGAGCATATACAATGGCTCCCATGCAGAAGAAGATTCCATTGAGCCAATGGATAGCAGCGATTCCATTAGTGATAGTGAAAGTTGTCCTACACAATAACCCTCCTCTCTCTTGTCTCCCTCAAATAGCCACGAAGGTTTTCAAAGGTAAGTGTAGGCTAATTTATTTTTCTTTATATTTTGTATTTTCTTTATTATTTTGTATTATATTACAGTATTGTAATCATTTTTATATGAACATTTTTGGGTTGTGGAACAAACCATCTGAGTTTCCATTATTTCTTATGGGGAAATTTGCTTTGATATGCACGCACTTTGGATTACAAGCATGCTTCCAGAATGGATTGTGCTCCCAAAGGTTTTACTGTACAGTGATTTTTTTTTTGTATAGTCTTGTATCCTGTGGTTTTGCTATATTCATTGGTTCTACTTGTTCTTTTGTTGATTCCTTGAGATTTTCTGCATAATCTTGTCTTCTGCAATTAGAGTTTTATTTATTCCTTTCCTGTCTTTTTTTTTTTTTTTTTCTCACCTTGGTGCACTGGCTACTTACCTCCCATATAAATGTTGACATGGGGCGGGGAGAGTAGAAGTCCTTGCCTTGTTCCCAAACTTTTGGGTGAAAGCATCCAATCTTTTTCCCTGCCCCCACCCTTCTAGCAGTTTGTATCTTATTTATTTTTTGTGTTAACTGGAATTAAAATACAACTTTAAAAGAGCATTCAATCTGTCACCACTAAAAAGATGTTATCAATATTTTTGCCTATGTCTTATATCAGCTTGAGGTAGTTTCCCTTTAATTCCTAGATTTTGGGTATTTTTTTTAAGTCATGAATTGATGTTCAATTTTATAAAGTTCTTCTGCATTTAACTGAATTAGACAGCTTGACTTTTGTATATTGAAACAATCTACATTTTCAGGGATGCCGGGGTGACTCAGCCAGTTAAGCATCTGACTTCAGCCCAGGTAATGATCTCACGGTTTGTGGGTTTGAGCCCCATGTCAGGCTCTATGCTGACAACTCAGCCTGGATTCTGCTTCAGAGTCTGTGTCTTCTCCTCTATCTGCCCCTCTCCCGCTCATGCTCTGTCTCTCAAAAATAAATAAATGCTAAATTTATTTTTTAAAAATCTACATTTTAAGTCTATACCACTTTATGATTTATTATCCTTTTTAGAAATTGCTGAATATGATATTTTGTTGGGGATTTTCAAGTGTATGTTCATGAAGGGTATTAGTCAGTTTTCTGTTCTTAAAATGTCATTATTGGATTTTGTTATCAGGAATAGTGACTTCATAAAATGACTTAGAAAGGTTCCATGTCTATTTTTTTTTTTTTTTTAAGATTTTGGTTAGAATTAGAATCACTTTTTCCTGAGATATTTAGCTAGAACTTGCCAGTAAAGCCATTTGCACCTAGGTTTACTTTGCTAGAAGGTTTTTTCTATAAATTTACCTTGTTTAGGAGATATGACTCTCCAGGCTGTCAATTCTTGTATGCTTTGGTAATTTGTGTCTTTCAAGGAATTTGTACACTTTGTTAAAATTGTCAGTTGTATAGACATAAAGGTGTTTGTAATGTTCTCATGAAGTTGTTCCCAATATTTCCAGGGACCTCAACATTTGCAAGCCATGCAGTGGGTTGACAGTCTGGAACTGCTGCTCCTTGTCGTTCACAACAGGTATCACTTGCTTGATACAATTTAATTCCATTTGGATTAGAGAACATATTTTGCATGATTTTACTTCTTTTAAATTTGGTATGGTTTGCTTTATGGCCCAGAATATGATTTGTCTTGGTGAATATTCTAAATGCACTCGAAAGTAATGTTTATTCAACCACTGAGATGTTCTCTAAGTGGCAAATAAACCACGTTGGGTGGTAGTGTTGTTCAAGTCTTCTATATCCTTACTGATTTTCTGTCATCTTGCTTTGTCAATTACTAAGAGAAATATACTGAGTTCTCCAAAGATACTTATGGTATCCTATCAGTTTTTGCTTCATGAATTTTGAAGCTCTGTTGCTAGGTGCATACACATTTAGAGTTGTATGTCACCTGACGTTCCTTTGGTAATACTCCTTGTATGAATTTTTTAATATGAATATAGGTAGTCCAACTTTCTTTTGATTAGTTTTTTTTCTTAGTCTTTTAGCCTACTTATCTCTTTATACTTAAAAAGGGTTTCTTTAGAAGGCATATAGTATATAGTTGGGTTTTGCTTTTTTTATCCAATCTGACGATCTTTAAGTGGTGTGTTTAGAACATTTAATGTAATTATAGATATCACTGGATTTGAAGCTATTATCATGCTAATATTTACTATTTCCACCATGTGCTATTTGTTCAGTTTTCCTGTCTGCTTTTGGATTATTTTTTATAATTCCATTTTGTCTCTACTACTGGCTTATTAGTTATATATCACTTCAATTAAAAAAATTTTTTTATGTTTATTCATTTTTGAAAGACAGAGAGAAACAGAGCACAAGCAGGGGTGGAGCAGAGAGAGAAGGGGACACAGAATCTAAAGCAGGCTCCAGGCTCTGAGCTGTCAGCACAGAGCCTGACGCGGGCCTCGAACTCACGAACCATGAGATCATGACCCAAGTTGAAGTCAGATACCCAATGACTGAGCCACCCAGGCACCCCTAAATTTTTTTAAATGGTTGTTTTGGGGCTTATAATATGCACCTATAATTTTTCACAGCCTATCTTATAATATTTTTATGCCAATCCATGTAGTGTAGAACAGCATACTTCCAATTTCTTTTTCCCCTGATTTAAGGTATTGTTATATTTTACTTTTTACATGTGCTATAAACTCACAAAACCTTGCTCACTTTTTGCTTTGGTGAATATTTTTGAGTTATTAAAAATAAGAAAAATTATATTTCTTTCTTTCTCTTTCTTTCTCATTCTCTCTTTCAATCCAAATTTATCTCTGGTATAATATTCTCTCTGCCTGTAGAAATTCCTTTAATATTTCTTGTAGTGCAGATCTACTGGTGGTGAATTGTTAGCTTTTATTCATCTGAAAAATCTTCATTTTGCATACTTTTTAAAAAGACTTTTTTTCATTGGGCTTGGAATTTTTGATTAACAGCATTTTGTTTCAGGATTTTAAAGATATCACTCCACTGACTTCTGGCTTGAATGATGAGAAGTCTGTTTTTTCTCATCTCTGTTCCTTGTACGTAATGTGTCCTTTTTCTCTGTCCACCATCAATATTTCCTCTGCCTTGTTCATTTTCAGCTGTTTGGCAAGGATAGGTCTCATTTTTTTGTTTGTTTGTTTGTTTTTATATCCTGCTTGAGCACTCTGAGGTTCTTGGATCTAGAATTGGTCTTCTACTATTTATGGAAAATTCTCAGCCATTATCTCTGCAAATATTTCTCTTCTCATTCTTGCTTTCTTCTCTTCCTAGATTTCCAATTATACATATATTAGACCATAAGAAGTTTCCCCGCAGTTCTTTGATGCTCTGTGTCCTTTACTCTGTTTTAGTTTGAATGATTTCAATTGACCTATATTCAAGTTCTCTGACACTTTCCTCAGTTTTGTTGAGCCTACTCATGAGTCCTTCAAAGCATCCTTTATGATAAAATTTTTCTTGTCTAGCACTTCCTATTTCACTCTTTATTAATTTCCACTCAAGTTCCCCCATCTGTTCATGTATATTGTCTGCCCTTTTCACAAAAGCACTCAACACATCGATCAGTTATGTAAAACTTTCTGATATTCCAAAATATGGGCATCTCACTGTGTGGTTTTATTAATTGGTCTGCTGCTACTTGGCAGAGAGGGTTGTTTGTTCTTGTAATCATGTAATTTTTTGACTGAATGCCAAATAACGTGTGTCAAATGGTAGAAACTGAAGTAAATGTTATTTTTGTCTGGAACTGGGCACAGCTATTCTGCTAAAGTGTTAGGGTGAACCAATCTGGCCAGGAGTTAAGGTGGAATTAGATTCTGTTGTTGAAATAGTTATCTTTAGTATACCACTTCAAATTTTTCTAATATTACTGGCGCTTCGGGTAGGGGCTGGAGTGTTGGAGGGTTTTTCTCAATGTTCCTTCTTCACCCTCAGCTTTTGGCCATCTCTGCATACCTGTGCCACAGCATTCTCGGTCCATATTTTTGCTGTTTTTCCAATGTAGCCTGCTACTGCTTGCCTCTAGGAACAAGCTAGCCTATTTATGGGAAAAAAGGATATTCTTTATTGTCTTGGTTTAGCGTCAGTCTTGAGTGGGGGTTGGAGAGGACAGAGATCTTATGTA
The DNA here is from genome assembly GCF_046562875.1 of Panthera onca. NCBI lineage: Eukaryota > Metazoa > Chordata > Mammalia > Carnivora > Felidae > Panthera > Panthera onca. Next base: position 12,004,400 of record NC_138353.1, on the reverse strand, counting down.
TTTGGGGGAACTAGGACTACATAACACTAAAAATGAGACAGAAGCTCTCTTCCCTCACCTGTGAGCAAAAAAAAAAAAAAAAAAAAAAAAAAAAAAAAAAAAAAAAGCAGGTGATACTGCCATCTTGTGAGCAATCTAAAGACAAGAGTTCACATAAAAGGACAGAGGTGGGAGAGTTAAACAAAAGCAATACAAAGCCCAGACCCACATCTTACCCTGCCTGCATCTTTTTATTTATATGAGCTGAGAAATATTTTTGGTCTAAGCAACTCTAAGTTACATTTCTTGTTACTTACAGCTAAAAGCTTCCTAAATGATAAAACCACCATGAGCGTTCATGATTTTCCCTTGGAAGTGATGACAGTAAAGAAATGCATTAGAAGCCCCAATGTCTGACACTGTGCAACTTGACTTAGCACCTTGAAAGCCAGGGTAAGGGCATGCTCTGGTCGCCCCATTCATCCAACGGGAGAAATCTGAGAAAAATTATGATGCACCAGTTTATAATAGTAGTGAATTGTACTAGAGCATTCTAGGCTGCATGGCCTCTGAGACCTAAAGAAATTTCACAGTAAGAAAAAGTTGCTGACACCTAATTTACCTGTATCCTTAGAAACCTAGAGAATTTTGAAAATTAACCTCACGGATTTTATTCTTTAGTTTTGGCCATAATGCTGTCTAGTGAAATAAAGCAATCACATTATGGATTCTTAAATATAAAGGATGATAACTCAGTAGTTTATTACTTTGGTAAAATTGGTACATGTTAATTGAAAAAAAATTTTAAATGAAGTACCAAAAAAAAAAAAAAAAAAAGACTACGCCAAAATTTTGCTTGTCAGAGAAAACTGTTGCATATATGATGGTGAGTAATCTTTCACACATTATCTATGAAACACGTATTTGAACATATATGTATGCAGACTTAACTTAACTGGATATTTTGAAGGTACAATCCACATTTTCACTGACACAATATGTATAATTCTTTCCTATCATTATGGATTGATTCCTTACTTTCTATAATTCCATTTTTATAGGAACTTGGAGAAATTTATCTATTTATTTCTAGTTTAAAAAATTACCCTCATTGTACAAATCCCTTTATATTATTAAGATGGCCTTATCATAAATTATTATTCTAAGTTTCCAGGTGGAAATCAGTCAGACCAGTGTCATATGTAAGAGATGAATCACTGGGTTCTACTCCTGAAGCCAAGACTACACTGTATGTTAACTAAGATGAATTTAAATTAAAAAAAAAAAAGTTTCCAATAAAAATTTTGACTAAAAACAAAAATCAAATCAAAAGAACTTTGACAGAAACGTGAAGACTAAAAAAGCGAAGTATTGTAATTTTGACATTTATTAAGAAAGTACTTTTCATTAGCAACCATTTCTGACACTTTGCAAATATTACAGGAAAACTCTGCCTTAACACACACGGCAGGAGTAAAAAGTCAATTATGTAAAATGCAGTGCAACCAGAAACATTGTTTATCAATTTGTACTGTCATTTAAAGTGCACATATGGGTACACACACACACACACACACACACACAGCGCTAAACTTAAACTGATGGAATACTGTATAGAAAGAGACCAAATGATAAGAATTCAGCTCATCCCTGTTTAAGACAAGACAAAGGATGGGAACCAATCCCAACAGGGTTACAACCCAATTCGTGTAATTGCAGATGACAATATTGCTTGATATTCTACATTTCAAATATTTTCCCACTTGAAGTGCTTATGTTAAGGTTACTTGCAGGATTCCTCCTCCAAATACATTTTTAAATGATCTTTTTGGGGTAAATAAGCTTAATAAAATTTTCAAACATGATACTTTTATACATTTTTAGTCATTTAGTAAAAAGTACTGAGCACCTACACTGAGTTATGCAATGTCATGGTTTTAAAAACTCAGTAAATGAGTGAAGCCCCTTTTCTCATTAAGCTTACATTAGAGTAAACATAGATTTAGGCACGCTCTTCACTGTACTTTCGTTCCTCTGGTCTTTTATAAGCCCTAGTACAATGATAGTTAAAGTCACGTGCAATGAATCTTAAAATTGTGAGAAAACCCCTTACGGAGACTCTCTTGTTAGATGTCTCCATAGTGTGGTCTCCTGACTATCGTGAACGTTGAGGCTGGGCAGAAACATTATTTTCATGAAAGGAATTTTGTCTACTATAAGAACTCTAGGGAGTGGAAAATTTCAGTTCCCATTTGAGGACTTCAAAACAAATATAACGGTTTTATAGATCTTCACTTCTGTATGGATTCTCTGATGAAGGATAATCCTTACCATACTCTTCACTTTTATAGAATTTGTCACCACTATGGACTCTCTGATGAATAAGTAGACCTGAGCTCCAACGGAAACCCTTACCACACGCATCACATTTGTATGGTTTCTCTCCTGTGTGGACTCTCTGATGAGCCTGAAGGTTTGATCTCTGACTGAAGCCCTTTCCACACACCTCACATTTGTATGGTTTTTCCCCAGTGTGGACTCTGTGATGAGCTTGAAGACTTGAAAACCCACTGAAACCTTTACCACACTGTTCACATTTATAGGGCCTCCCTTCTGTGTGGACCCTCTGATGCGCTTGAAGACGTGAACTCTCACTGAAGCCCTTTGTGCATACCTCACATTTGTATGGTTTCCCTCCCGTGTGGACCCTCCGATGCGCTTCAAGACGTGAACTCTGACTAAAACCCTTCCCACACATCTCACATTTATACGGTTTCACTCTAGTGTGGACTCTTTGATGACCTTGAAGATATGCTCTCTGACTGAAGCCCTTCCCACATACCTCACATATATATGGTCTCTCTCCAGTGTGGACACTCTGATGGCTTTGAAGATAAGATCTCTGACTGAAGCTCTTACCACACTCATCACATTGGTATGGCTTCTCTCCTGTGTGGACTCTCTGGTGGGCCAGGAGGGTTGAGGCCTTACTGAAGCCCTTACCACATTCTCCACATTTATAGGGTTTCTCTCCTGTATGAACCCTCTGATGAATTTGAAGATTAAAGCTCCAACTGAATCCCTTCCCACACTCCTCACATTTGAATGGTTTTTCTCCAGTGTGAACTCTCTGGTGGCCTTGCAGGTGTGAACTCCGACTGAAGCCCTTCCCACACTCCTCGCACTTGTATGGTTTTTCTCCAGTGTGAACTCTCTGGTGGCCTTGAAGGTATGAATTGCGACTGAAGCCCTTCCCACACTCTTCACATTTGTATGGTTTTTCTCCAGTGTGGACTCTCTGATGGGCTTGAAGGTATGAACTCCGACTGAATCCCTTATCACACTCCTCACATTTATAAGGTTTCTCTCCTGTGTGGACTCTCTGGTGAACATTAAGAACTGATCTATGACTGAAGCCTTTACCGCATGCATTGCATTTGTACGGTTTCTCTCCAGTGTGGACTCTCTGATGATCTTTAAGTTTTGAACTCCAACTGAAGCCATTCCCACAGTCCTTGTAAGCTTTCTCTCCGATGTGAATTTTCTGATGACCTTGAAGATACGAATTTTGGCTGAAGCTGTTACCACATGCATAATGTTTATATGGTTGTTCCCTAGTATGGACTATCTGAAGGTCCTGCAAATGTGAGTCCAGACTGAAGTTATTACCACATTCCTCAGAACCATAAGGAATCTCTTCCATGTGAACTCTATGCTGAATGTTAAGATTTGAGCTACAAAGAAAACCCTTCTCATATTCTACATCTGTGTATAGTTTCTCTCCAGTGTGGATTTTCTGGTAGACTTGGAGACAAGAACTCTGATTAAAGACACCCCCATTCTCCTCATATTCATGGGGTTTCTCCTTAGTATGGATCCTAAAAATACTATTAAGGTCTAAGCTATGATTGAAGGCTTTCTCATAAATATTGCATCTATAGGACGTCTGTCCCGGGTGAATAAGTCCACAAGTGTTGAGAGAGGAGGGCTGACTGAAGTTCTCACCATATCCACATTTATATGGCTTCTCTTCTGTATGTATTCTCTGATGGGATTGCAGAGGTGAACTCTCAAAAACACAATCATCTCTTCTATGAACAATTGGATGAATATGAAGAACTGAACTATAACTACAGCCCTTTCCACATGGACTGTAGGTATGGGTTTTCCCTTCTAAGTGTAACTGCTGATAAACTTCAGAGTTGGAGTCGTCACTGAAGGCTTTTCTGTACTCATTACAGGAGTAGGGCTTTTGCCCCATTTTGATTAAGTCTTGATTAAGCAGTGAAACCTTCATGAGGTTTTCTCCACAGTCATGGCAGCTGTAAACTCTTTCTGATCTGTGTACTCCCAGATTATCATTGTGTGGCGTGATCCAACTGGTGCTGTCACACTTACGGAAATTATTTTTCATCAAAATTTGCTGACACCTACACTGATAATTATGTGACTCTGCCAGATACATTTTCCTCCAAGAATGCTGGGCTCTCCAAGATGGAAATTCTTGACTTTTTACGCAACTGGAAACATCCTCTATATGAGTCAATATATAGTTCTCATCTTCGGGAACATGAACTGGCACTCCTGCCCAAACCTGGCAGGGGAAATCACCTCGGTTTTGCAACTGAGAAATATTCCTTTGAAAATTTTTCATGGCATCTTGACACCTGGTTAACCCGCCTGTACTTTGTTGCCAGGTCTTCCGGGAAGAAGGCTCTTTGGGGGAAATGTAGCCTAATCCCACTGCTTGACTACTCTCCATATTATGTTGACTCTTGGCTCCTATAATGACAAAGAGAATTTAGATATGTGCAGAAGTGGAAGTTTTTATTCAGAGACTTTAAGATTTTGCACTTAGATCACGACATGAAATTACAGGAAAATTCATGTTACTATGTCTAAGAATACTTAGAAAATGGCTCTGGTTCTTCTTCAGCTGTATCAGGAATATAAGTAAGGTCCACATAATTCAAGCTATCTGTATGCCTCAAAATCAGGGATTTGCAACGCAACCTGGAAATATCAAACACGGTGGCCCTGTTCAAGAGGTCTAGTAAAACCATATACATATTATTTATGGGTTTATCATGGATTGCCTGGAGATCCCAAGAAGGGGGAATTCTCAAATTGGGAAGAATGGAGACTCCAGTGGACAAAAACCTTTTTTTCTCTCTGGCATGTGGGTATGGCAATGTTTTCGTCTGTACGTGTGTCAGGAGACAGTGTTAAATACCGTGCAAAGGTAAACACAGACCTTTATGCATGAGGCATCATATGGCCCCTATAAACTCTTTATCTTCATGAGAATAATAAATTCTTCTAAGTCACTGTAAGCCATATCACTTTCACCTCTTTTCAAAAGATATTTCACAATCAGCAAGGGCCATCGTATAGGTCAGAATGTGAAACACTGTGACAGAATTCAACTCCAAAGACATCAGGGGAAAAAAAGGAGGTTGAGGGAGGCGAGCACAGCCAAGTTCCCTGGCACCTGGAGGTGTACTTTGAGGCAAATCACCAAAAACCAAAAGCTCAATGAACACTGACTTTGGCTTGTGTCCTTTTAGTGGAAAAATACTTTAATGTTCAGAAAATTTGAAGCACCAGAAGAGTTGAAGACAGGCACATTTGAGTATAAATGGTTTGTCGCTTAGTTATTAACACTCAGCTTCCTAGCAGACAGCGGATCCTCAAATCCAAGAGTACCTCCCTACTGACACCGGATTCAGCAGGGCTGACATCATAACATGTACCTTCCTAACACCCGGCAGCACATTAATTCTCTATAGCATCCAGAAAAGAAAGCAGTAAAACAGAACTAAGAGGGCATGAAGATGTGTTGTTTTTCATGGGAAGGTGGTGATGGCAATTTTGCCACAAGGCTGAAAAGCTGTATGAGAGGCAGGGCTACCCTTAGGGTAGCACCGGCTGATGAGAAAAGCAAAGGTCGCAGGAATCTCTTCTGGATTGAGTCTTTTTAACTTTTAAACTAACTCAAAACAGTGTATTTCTTCTTGTATAAAATCTTACCAGTAAACCCATACTATCTCCAACTTTATTTTTTTTTAGTTTTGCATTTTATTTTTTTTCCAATTAAAATTTTTATTTTACTGAAAATGTTTTATTAAGGTTAATTTTCTTCCATAAATATATTTTTTTAATTTAAATTCAAATTAGTTAACATAGCGTGTAGTCTTGGCTTTAGGAGCAGAACCCAGTGATTCATCTCTTACGTATGACAACCTAGGGCTCATCCCAAAAAGTGCCCTGCTTAATGCCCATCACCCATTTAACTCAGCCCCCCACCCGCTTTGTCTACTATCCCCAACTTTAAAAAAAAAAGAAAAGAAAGAAGAGAATAGAAGAGAAAATAAAAGATCAGAAAAGAAAAGAAACAAAATGCCACACTGATGACTAGGGTGGCACTAGACTGTGGGACACTGCGGTAACTGCAGGGTAACACTTTATGGCACATCCATACATAACGCCTCTCAATACTTCAAAAAAAGCCAAACGCTTAGTGATGTCTCTGGCTTCTCAAAAGCAAAGTTTCCAGTTATTACACTAATATTTTATCACTTAAACATGAAACGAAGGGACATCCTACAGGAGGCAGACAAAGTTAATAGCTTATATGTGAGAAGTTTGGTGTCCAGCTGGAGTTCATCATAATCCTTATAGTTTTGCTTGGTATCATCAAAAACACTCAGTATATATCCATAAAGATACAGTTTAAATACTTTATATCTTTTGGGACTGACATGGTGGCTTGAGGACATGAAAAGAGGCTTGCCGGTCAAAACCCAGTTTTTTACAAAGTAGCTCTTTCAACAGAAATTTGTACATAATTTTTGATATGACTGTCTCAAATATTTCAGAGATTAAAGTTTCGTCTTGACCAGTGGCTTCACAATGTGAAAGCGTTACAGGAAGGGGAAAAAAGGTCATTTTACTTAGTTTCAGGCTCTATGGAAAAGATCACACATTTAATGACATTAACTTTAATTTCCTTTAGCCAGTGGGGTGTACCAAAACACCTTGTCATTTCCTTTCCCTCTCTCAACATTTAGGTTCTCTCTTAGTATCAATGGCAGGGTGCTGATAAGAAATTGTGTTAAATCAAATTCATAAACGAACTGAATAAATGAATTTGATGGAGAAAATATGCACTGCAAAAAAAACACTAAAAGGTCTTAAGGTGCACCTGGGTGGCTCAGTAGGTTGAGCATCTGACTCTTGATTTTGGCTCAGGTTATGATCCCAGTCAGGTTATGATCCCAGGATTGTGGGATCGATCCCTGCATCAGGCTCTGTGCTGTGGAGCCTGCTTAAGATTCTCTCTCTCCCTCCACCCCTCCCAAGCTCGCTCTCTCTCTCTCACTGTCTCTCTCAAAAAAAATCTCATTTGAAGAAAGCTGAGAATTTATTTCATCTTCTTAGTAGTCCTTTAGCTTTAGAGGTTGAGAAAGTCAATCATTCCAACATCCTCTATGAACCAATTCAATAACAAAAATTTTTATATGTGTTGTAAATACCAAATAATCCCTTTAAACAGTTAGCTATAATGAATTAAGAAAAAAAATCTCAGTTTAGATTTTCTTTTTCTCTTCTCCTTTAATATAAATTAGTCAAGAATATCAACTCAGGCAATCCAGGCTGAGATGAGCCTGCATTCTTACTGAGCTTTTTAAATAGTAAGAGAAACCAAGGCATTTTGCAGGCAGGAGAGAATAAAGTAACAATAATGTTTTGATTACAAATATTTACAAAGCTGGCTACTCTCCTAACCACATCTGAGACTTAGCTCTATCAGAGTATATTTAACCTTTGAGGATTTCTTGTCTGTCTCCACTGCTTTACCCCACGATTAAATGAGTTCTTTGTTTTTGGAAGGTTCTTAATTATCATTTCTTCAACAGATATAGGCTTATTCAGATCGTCTATTTCTTCTTGCGTAAGTTTTGGCAAATTACGTCTTTCAAAGAATTGGTCCATTTCATCGAGGCTATCATATTTCCATAGAGTTTGTCCATAGTATTCCTTTATTATTCTTTTAATGCCCACAAGACCTGGGTGATGTCCCCTCCTTCATGTCTGATATTAGTAATTTGTATCCTCTCTCTTTTTTTCTTAGTTTGCCTGGCTAGAAGCTTACTGGTTTTAATGATTTTTCAAAGAGCCAGTCTTTGTTTTCATTTTTTTCTCCACTGGCTTCCTGTTTTCTACTTGATTTCTGCTCTAATTCTTATTATTTCTTCTCTTCTGCTTACTTTGGATTTAATTTGCTCTCCTTTTTCTAGTTTACTACAGTAGGACCTTAGACAATTGATTTTAGATCTTCTCTTCCAACATATGCCTTCAGGGCTTTAAGTGTCCCTCTTAGTACTGCTTCCACTGCGTCCTACAAATTTTTATGAGCTGTGTTTTCATTTTCAGTTAGTTCAAAACATTTTTAAATTTCTCTTGAGATTCTACTTTGACCCATGTATTATTTACAAGTGTGCTGTTGAGTCTCTATGCATTTCGGGATTTTCCAGTTACTTAGTTTATTGATTTCTAGTATAATTCAATTGTGATCTGAGAGCACAATTGTATGATTTCTATTTTTTAAATTTGTTAAGATGTGTCTTATATATATAATGTATAAAACATATAATGTATGAAAACAAGAACAGGTTATGTAGAGTGGGAGCAGAGGGGGTGAGATGCAGAAAACAAAGACTACCCTTTATATTAGAGCATAAAATTGGCCAGCCTATCACAGTGTGAGATCTGATATCAGAACCACTATTAATGATCAAAAGTTACTAAGCATATGTGTAACTTAAAACACGGATTTGTCTTCTTTTATTAGCAACGTGCCATTTTACCCACATTTTCTTTATGTCTGAAGTTAGTTCAGGCAAATGTGGTAAGTTTTCTATTAAAAAGTAAGTTGTGGCAAGGAATTGTAATTCTGGATAAACATGTCTGGCACATGTAAGACATCACCAAATATTTACGAAAGGTTGTGTTAAAACTTAAGGTGTAGTTAAGGTTAAGTTGACATATAAAGTTAAGTCACAATTTCAGTAATTACTAACACAGTGACGTTTGATATCCCAATGAAGCCATAACAGAATTAAAGTTATCAAAGGAAACAGAGAGAACAGCTGTCTGAGACCCACGGATAGGCATGGCAAGTTCCTCAGTTCAGTGCCAGATAAATACATAACATATGCAATAAATTTACATAATAAAATATATAAAAAATAAAATGGAATATGATTCAGCCATAAAGAAGAAAAGCATCTTGCCATTTGTGACAACATGGATGGACCTTGAGGCATTATGCTGGGTGAAGTAAGTCAGACAGAGAAAGACAAACACCATAGGATCTCTCTTATATGAAGAATTTTAAAAACAACAACAACAAAACACCAAGCTTGCAGATATAGAGAAGAGATGGTGGTTTTGAGAGGGCAGGGATAGGGGTGGGAGAAATAGGTGAACTGATGGTTTTGCGGGCTTAAGTTTAAACAAACTGAATACGAATTTTAAGGGGCGTCTGGATGGCTTAGTTGGTTAAGCATCCAACTTCGGCTCAGGTTATGATCTCACGGTTCATGGGTTCGAGCCCCACATGGGCTCTGTGCTGACAGCTCAGAGCCTGGAGCCTGCTTCAGATTCTGTGTGTGTGTGTCTCTCTCTCACAAAAATAAATATTCATTTAAAAAATTAAAAAAAAAAAAAGAATTTTAAGATAACTGGGGCACCTGGGTGGCTCAGCTGGTTAAGCGGCCAACTCTTGAGCCGGCTAAGGCCATGATCTCACAGTTTGTGGGATGGAGCCCCGTGTCCACGGTATCAGTGTGGAGCCTGCTTCGGATTCCCTCTCTCCTCTCCCCTGCTGACACACTCTCTCTCTCTCAAAATAAATACAGTTTAAAAAAATTTAAAAAAAAAGAATTTTAAGAAAACTGTAGCTAGGTCAAGAGACTGTTCAGATGCTAGAGGACGAAAAGAGAGGACAGAACGGAAAGATAAAGAGCTGGGCATTTGAATAGGAAGTAAGTGCAAGAGTGTCTCAGTTGAAACCGCTGCGTGGGAAGAATCAGCTGTGATGTTGGCATCGATCACTTTTGATCCTGACTTTGGTTGACTGGCTAGCCTCAATCTTCTAAGAATAATGGCTACGTGTCTATAGATACTCAAGGACACCTAAATGATTAGAATCAGGACAGGCATTCATCAGAAAACAAACAACGCTCTGGAGTATCCCTCGATTGTGTGGATTTATTTTACGCCTACCAGCTGTCTCAAGGGGGCACTGAAGACAGCGAGGACCATGCCTCTATTAACCAAGCCTGGAGCCTGCCTCAGATTCTTCAAGGCGAAGAGAAAAGCAAGTCAAGTGAGCTGAAGCAGAAGCGTGACCGTGACGGGTCTCCTGGGCAGCAGTGGGGCGGTGCGGAACAGAATGAGTGAGCGGAAATAAACACAGGGAAATATGTGAAAAGCCAGAGGAAGCTGAGGGGACAGACGCCTTAGGGCCTGACCTGTTCTGACTCATGTCTTAGGAGAGGCTCTCTAGCTGCTGTGTTACTGCAGGGCGGCTCTTACCTAAACACCCATCTCTCTGGGTTTCTGTCTCCATCATCAACAGCTTTTCTTCTCTCTCCAACTGGGATATAAGCTCCGGTTTGAAGGGCTGATTCCCTGTAGAAAGGCAAGGACAGCAGAAGTTTTAAGTTTTGACAAAATCCAAGTGATCTTTTTTTTTTTTTTTCTGAATCATGCTTTTGGTGTCTAAGAACTCCCTGCCTAATACAAAGTCATGAAGAATTTCTCCTGTGTTTCCTTCTAGAAGTTTCACACTTTTACATTTTCCATTCAGTCTCTTAACCATTTTGAGTTAATTTTTTGTTGAGGTGCGAGGCATGGATATAGGCGCATACAGAAGTCCAAATGTTTCAGCACCCTCTGTTGAGAAGACTATACTTTCGAGGCGCCTGGGTGGCTCAGTCGGTTAAGAGTCCGACTTCGGCTCAGGTTATGATCTCACGGTTCATGGGTTCGAGCCCCACATGGGCTCTGTGCTGACAGCTCGGAGCCTGGAGCCTGCTTCGGATTCTGTGTCTCATTCTCTCTCTGCCCCTCCCCAACTTGTGCTCTATCAAAAATAAATAAACGTAAAAAGAAAAAAATCTTTAAAAATAAAATCTTAGGGGCGTCTGGGTGGCTCAGTCGGTTAAGAGTCCAACTTCGGCTCAAGTCATGATCTCGCAGTTTGTGAGTTTGAGCCCTGGATCGGGTTCTGTGCTGACAGCTCGGAGCCTGGAGCCTGCTTCAGATTCTGTGTCTCCCTCTCTCTCTGCCCCTCTCCTGCTCATGCTCTGTCTCTCAAAAATAAATATACATTAAAAAAGTAAAAAAAAAAAAATTTTTTTTAAAGACTATACATTCTCCATTAAATTGCTGTGGCACCTGTAATGCATCTAAAATAGTTTCAGAGGGCAGGGGTGCCGGAAGATGGCGGCGTAGGAGGACGCGGGGCTCACAGCGCGTCCTGCCGATCACTTAGATTCCACCTACACCTGCCTAAAGAACCCAGAAAACCGCCAGAGGATTAGCAGAAGGGAGTCTCCGGAGTCAAGCGCAGACGAGAGGCCCACGGAAGAGGGTAGGAAGGGCGGCGAGGCGGTGCGCGCTGCACGGACTGGCGGGAGGGAGCCGGGGCGGAGGGGCGGCTCGTCGGCCAAGCAGAGCCCCCGAGTCTGGCTGGCAAAAGCGGAGGGGCCGGACAGACTGTGTTCCGACAGCAAGCGCGACTTAGCGTCTGGGAGGTCATAAGTTAACAGCTCTGCGCGGAAAGCGGGAAGGCTGGAGGACAAAGGGAGGGAGAGCTGCCGAGCCCCCGGACGGCAGAGCTCAGCTTGGCGGGGAACAAAGGCGCCAGCGCCATCTCCCCCGCCCATCCCCCAGCCAAAATCCCAAAGGGAACCGGTTCCTGCCAGGGAACTTGCTCGCTCCGCGCAAACACCCAACGCTGTGCTTCTGCGGAGCCAAACCTCCGGCAGCGGATCTGACTCCCTCCCGCTGCCACAGGGCCCCTCCTGAAGTGGATCACCTAAGGAGAAGCGAGCTAAGCCTGCCCCTCCAGCCCCCGTGCACCTTGCCTACCCACCCCAGCTAATACGCCAGATCCCCAGCAACACAAGCCTGGCAGTGTGCAAGTAGCCCAGACGGGACACGCCACCCCACAGTGAATCCCGCCCCTAGGAGAGGGGAAGAGAAGGCACACACCAGTCTGACGGTGGCCCCAGCAGTGGGCTGGGGGCAGACATCGGGTCGGACTGCGGCCCCGCCCACTAACTCCAGCTATACACCACAGCACAGGGGAAGTGCCCTGCAGGTCCTCACCACGCCAGGGACTCTCCAAAATGACCAAACGGAAGAATTCCCCTCAGAAGAATCTCCAGGAAATAACAACAGCTAATGAACTGATCAAAAAGGATTTAAATAATATAACAGAAAGTGAATTTAGAATAATAGTCATAAAATTAATCGCTGGGCTTGAAAACAGTATACAGGACAGCAGAGAATCTCTTGCCACAAAGATCGAGGGACTAAGGAACAGTCACGAGGAGCTGAAAAACGCTTTAAACGAATTGCAAAACAAAATGGAATCCACGATGGCTCGGCTTGAAGAGGCAGAGGAGAGAATAGGTGAACTAGAAGATAAAGTCATGGAGAAAGAGGAAGCTGAAAGAAAGAGGGATAAAAAAATCCAGGAGTATGAGGGGAAAATTAGAGAACTAAGTGATACACTAAAAAAAAATAATATACGCATAATTGGTATCCCAGAGGAGGAAGAGAGAGGGAAGGGTGCTGAAGGGGTACTTGAACAAATTATAGCTGAGAACTTCCCTGAACTGGGGAAGGAAAAAGGCATTGAAATCCAAGAGGCACAGAGAACTCCCTTCAGACGTAACTTGAATCGATCTTCTGCACGACATATCATAGTGAAACTGGCAAAATACAAGGATAAAGAGAAAATTCTGAAAGCAGCAAGGGATAAACGTGCCCTCACATATAAAGGGAGACCTATAAGACTCGTGACTGATCTCTCCTTTGAAACTTGGCAGGCCAGAAAGGCTTGGCACGATATCTACAGTGTGCTAAACAGAAAAAATATGCAGCCGAGAATCCTTTATCCAGCAAGTCTGTCATTTAGAATAGAAGGAGAGATAAAGGTCTTCCCAAACAAACAAAAACTGAAGGAATTTGTCACCACGAAACCAGCCCTACAAGAGATCCTAAGGGGGATCCTGTGAGACAAAGTACCAGAGACATCACTACAAGCATAAAACATACAGACATCACAATGACTCTAAACCCATATCTTTCTATAATAACACTGAATGTAAATGGATTAAATGCGCCAACTAAAAGACATAGGGTATCAGAATGGATAAAAAAACAAGACCCATCTATTTGCTGTCTACAAGAGACTCATTTTAGATCTGAGGACACCTTTAGATTGAGAGTGAGGGGATGGAGAACTATTTATCATGCTCCTGGAAGCCAAAAGAAAGCTGGAGTAGCCATACTTATATCAGACAAACTAGACTTTAAATTAAAGGCTGTAACAAGAGATGAAGAAGGGCATTATATAATAATCACAGGGTCTATCCACCAGGAAGAGCTAACTATTATAAATGTCTATGCGCCAAATACCCGAGCCCCCAGATATATAAAACAATTACTCATAAACATAAGCAACCTCATTGATAAGAATGTGGTCATTGCAGGGGACTTTAACACCCCACTTACAGAAATGGATAGATCATCTAGACACACAGTCAATAAAGAAACAAGGGCCCTGAATGATACATTGGATCAGATGGACTTGACAGATATATTTAGAACTCTGCATCCCAAAGCAACAGAATATACTTTCTTCTCGAGTGCACATGGAACATTCTCCAAGATAGATCATATACTGGGTCACAAAACAGCCCTTCATAAGTTTACAAGAATTGAAATTATACCATGCATACTTTCAGACCACAATGCTATGAAGCTTGAAATCAACCACAGGAAAAAGTCTGGAAAACCTCCAAAAGCATGGAGGTTAAAGAACACCCTACTAACGAATGAGTGGGTCAACCAGGCAATTAGAGAAGAAATTAAAACATATATGGAAACAAACGAAAATGAAAATACAACAATCCAAACGCTCTGGGATGCAGCGAAGGCAGTCCTGAGAGGAAAATACATTGCAATCCAGGCCTATCTCAAGAAACAAGAAAAATCCCAAATACAAAATCTAACAGCACACCTAAAGGAAATAGAAGCAGAACAGCAAAGGCAGCCTAAACCCAGCAGAAGAAGAGAAATAATAAAGATCAGAGCAGAAATAAACAATATAGAATCTAAAAAAACTGTAGAGCAGATCAACGAAACCAAGAGTTGGTTTTTTGAAAAAATAAACAAAATTGACAAACCTCTAGCCAGGCTTCTCAAAAAGAAAAGGGAGATGACCCAAATAGATAAAATCATGAATGAAAATGGAATGATTACAACCAATCCCTCAGAGATACAAACAATTATCAGGGAATACTATGAAAAATTATATGCCAGCAAATTGGACAACCTGGAAGAAATGGACAAATTTCTAAACACCCACACTCTTCCAAAACTCAATCAGGAGGAAATAGAAAGCTTGAACAGACCCATAACCAGCGAAGAAATTGAATCGGTTATCAAAAATCTCCCAACAAATAAGAGTCCAGGACCAGATGGCTTCCCAGGGGAGTTCTACCAGACATTTAAAGCAGAGATAATACCTATCCTTCTCAAGCTATTCCAAGAAATAGAAAGGGAAGGAAAACTTCCAGACTCATTCTATGAAGCCAGTATTACTTTGATTCCTAAACCAGACAGAGACCCAGTAAAAAAAGAGAACTACAGGCCAATATCCCTGATGAATATGGATGCAAAAATTCTTAATAAGATACTAGCAAATCGAATTCAACAGCATATAAAAAGAATTATTCACCATGATCAAGTGGGATTCATTCCTGGGATGCAGGGCTGGTTCAACATTCGCAAATCGATCAACATGATACATCACATTAACAAAAAAAAAAGAGAAGAACCATATGATCCTGTCAATCGATGCAGAAAAGGCCTTTGACAAAATCCAGCACCCTTTCTTAATAAAAACCCTTGAGAAAGTCGGGATAGAAGGAACATACTTAAAGATCATAAAGGCCATTTATGAAAAGCCCACAGCTAACATCATCCTCAACGGGGAAAAACTGAGAGCTTTTTCCCTGAGATCAGGAACACGACAGGGATGCCCACTGTCACCGCTGCTGTTTAATATAGTGCTGGAAGTTCTAGCATCAGCAATCAGACAACAAAAGGAAATCAAAGGCATCAAAATTGGCAAAGATGAAGTCAAGCTTTCGCTTTTTGCAGATGACATGATATTATACATGGAAAATCCGATAGACTCCACCAAAAGTCTGCTAGAACTGATACATGAATTCAGCAAAGTTGCAGGATACAAAATCAATGTGCAGAAATCAGTTGCATTCTTATACACTAACAATGAAGCAACAGAAAGACAAATGAAGAAACTGATCCCATTCACAATTGCACCAAGAAGCATAAAATACCTAGGAATAAATCTAACCAAAGATGTAAAAGATCTGTATGCTGAAAACTATAGAAAGCTTATGCAGGTAATTGAAGAAGATATAAAGAAATGGAAAGACATTCCCTGCTCATGGATTGGAAGAATAAATATTGTCAAAATGTCAATACTACCCAAAGCTATCTACACATTCAATGCAATCCCTATCAAAATTGCACCAGCATTCTTCTCGAAACTAGAACAAGCAATCCTAAAATTCATATGGAACCACAAAAGGCCCCGAATAGCCAAAGTAATTTTGAAGAAGACCAAAGCAGGAGGCATCACAATCCCAGACTTTAGCCTCTACTACAAAGCTGTCATCATCAAGACAGCATGGTATTGGCATAAAAACAGACACATAGACCAATGGAATAGAATAGAAACCCCAGAACTAGACCCACAAACGTATGGCCAACTCATCTTTGACAAAGCAGGAAAGAACATCCAATGGAAAAAAGACAGTCTCTTTAACAAATGGTGCTGGGAGAACTGGACAGCAACATGCAGAAGGTTGAAACTAGACCACTTTCTCACACCATTCACAAAAATAAACTCAAAATGGATAAAGGACCTGAATGTGAGACAGGAAACCATCAAAACCTTAGAGGAGAAAGCAGGAAAAGACCTCTCTGACCTCAGCCGTAGCAATCTCTTACTCGGCACATCCCCAAAGGCAAGGGAATTAAAAGCAAAAGTGAATTACTGGGACCTTATGAAGATAAAAAGCTTCTGCACAGCAAAGGAAACAACCAACAAAACTAAAAGGCAACCAACGGAATGGGAAAAGATATTTGCAAATGACACATCGGACAAAGGGCTAGTATCCAAAATCTATAAAGAGCTCATCAAACTCCACACCCGAAAAACAAATAACCCAGTGAAGAAATGGGCAGAAAACATGAATAGACACTTCTCTAAAGAAGACATCCGGATGGCCAACAGGCACATGAAAAGATGTTCAACGTCGCTCCTTATCAGGGAAATACAAATCAAAACCACACTCAGATACCACCTCACGCCAGTCAGAGTGGCCAAAATGAAGAAATCAGGAGACTATAGATGCTGGAGAGGATGTGGAGAAACAGGAACCCTCTTGCACTGTTGGTGGGAATGCAAATTGGTGCAGCCGCTCTGGAAAGCAGTGTGGAGGTTCCTCAGAAAATTAAAAATAGACCTACCCTATGACCCAGCAATAGCACTGCTAGGAATTTATCCAAGGGATACAGGAGTACTGATGCATAGGGGCACCTGTACCCCAATGTTTATAGCGGCACTCTCAACAATAGCCAAATTATGGAAAGAGCCTAAATGTCCATCAACTGATGAATGGATAAAGAAATTGTGGTTTATATACACAATGGAATACTACGTGGCAATGAGAAAAAATGAAATATGGCCTTTTGTAGCAACATGGATGGAACTGGAGAGTGTGATGCTAAGTGAAATAAGCCATACAGAGAAAGACAGATACCATATGGTTTCACTTTTATGTGGATCCTGAGAAACATAACAGAAACCCATGGGGGAGGGGAAGGAAAAAAAAAAAAAAAAAAAAAAAAAAAGAGGTTAGAGTGGGAGAGAGCCAAAGCATTAGAGACTGTTAAAAACTGAGAACAAACTGAGGGTTGATGGGGGGTGGGAGGGAGGGCAGGGTGGGTGATGGGTATTGAGGAGGGCACCTTTTGGGATGAGCACTGGGTGTTGTATGGAAACCAATTTGACAGTAAATTTCATATATTAAAAAATAAAATAAAAAATAAATAAAAAATAAAAAAAAAATAAAAGTGTAGTCCATGGGGCGCCTGGGTGGGGCAGTCGGTTAAGCGTCCGACTTCAGCCAGGTCACGATCTCGCGGTCTGTGAGTTCGAGCCCCGCGTCAGGCTCTGAGCTGATGGCTCGGAGCCTGGAGCCTGTTTCCGATTCTGTGTCTCCCTCTCTCTCTGCCCCTCCCCCGTTCATGCTCTGTCTCTCTCTGTCCCAAAAATAAATAAAAAACGTTGAAAAAAAAATTAAAAAAAAAAAAATAATAATAAAATAAAATAAAAGTGTAGTCCTCTGATTATTAAAGTGGCTAGACCTTTTCAATATATTTCTTGGTCATTTGTATTTCTTCTTTTTGGAACTGTACTTTCATATAATTTGCTTTTTTTTCCCTGTTAGGGTATTTTTATTATCTTTATCAACTTCTGTGACCTCTTCATTTATTAAAAAGATAACTTAATTGGTTAAAAAAATAAATAAATAAAATAAAATAAAATAGTTTCAGAGGGGCGCCTGGGTGGCTCAGACGGTTAAGCGTCCGACTTCAGCTCAGGTGCGTGATCTCGCGGTCTGTGGGTTCGAGCCCCGCGTCGGGCTCTGTGCCGACAGCCCAGAGCCTGGAGCCTGTTTCAGATTCTGTGTCTCCGTCTCTCTGACCCTCCCCCGTTCATGCTCTGTCTCTCTCTGTCTCAAAAATAAATAAAGGTTAAAAAAAAAAAAGTTTCAGAATGGCTTGTTCCGTATCACTACAATAAGTAAATCCACTAAAAATTGTTCAGGATCCCGGTTTCATTCCTCTACCCCCTCCCATTGTACCTAATGCTAAGGTGATATGATATAGTTACGTGCTATGTTCCTTAGCTATTTCCATAAGTTCTTTTCTCTCTTCAGGGTGGCTATGGTATTAGTTTCAAATATAATTTAACTTTTCTTTCAGCTTTAGACTGTCGCGCCTTCGCATTCTTCATTTTTTACTGGTTTTTTCTTATTTAACTTTTATCATGTGGTGAACTAGCATATTTTCAAGAGTCCAGACCAGACAGAAAGGCACACTCAAATGAATGTGACACACTTCTTCCACACTCTTACCTCCCACCCACCGTAAGAGACTAACTTCACGATTTTCTGATTAATCCTTCTTGGGTTTCTTCTTATAAAGACAAGCAGATATACATAGATTTCCTTATTTCCCCTTCGTTCTTACACGAGTTGTGGTATACTATTAATGCTCTTTTGCACTTTACTATCTTTATGTTTATTTACTTACTTACTTATTTGTTCATTTTGAGGGAGAGCAAGCCAGGGAGGGGCAGAGAGAGAAGGAGAGAGAAATCCCCAACAGGCTCTGTGTTGTCAGTGCAGAGCCTGACGCGGGGCTCGAACTCATGAACTGTGAAATCATGACCTGAGCCAAAACCGAGAGTCAGATGCTTAACCGACTGAGCCACCCGGGCACCACTGCACTTTGCTATCTTTAGGGAAAATTTCTAGAAGCGAATTGCTGGGCCCATTGCTGAATAACTGTCAAATTCCCCTCCTTCAGGACCGTATCATCTTGCGTTCCTACTTTCAATGCATGAGAGTGCTCTATGTCCCGCCACTTTGCCCAAAAAAGTATAGTGTTTGAATTTTTGCTAATCTCATGGGTGAGAAATGGTATTTCAGTATAATTTTATGTAACATTTCTCTTATTTTTAATGAAAGTGAAATATCTACTCCTATGTATGCATGTACTTACATGTATGTGAGTGAATGTATGCGTGTGTGCGTGTGCACACACACACACACACACACACACACACACACACACTCCTACCTGCTAGTTCTATCCCCTGAGGCCAAGAAACAAACCCACCACAGTGTCAGTGACACTGGATGCTAGGTATCCAGACCTTGTTGTTAAATACCACGCTCCAAGAAATGGATGATTCCAGAGCTAGGGTAAAGTAAAAGAGGGACAAAGAACAGCATGCTATGCCATCAAGTAAAGAAGTACTCAAAACAAGGATGGGGGATACTACAAAAGTCCAAATTTGGAGCAATTTTAGCACCCAAATAATTACAGTAATATTACAATCCATTAAAAAAAAAAAAAGTCGCAAGTCCCTACAAATAAACAAATGGTTAAGGCGTAGGGGGCTCTTGCTTACTGTAGAATGCCAAGAGCTGACTGCTAACTGTGAAGGAGGTACTAAGGCAGAAAATCATTTTGTAATGACCATGGTAAGGACTGGAAAAGGCAAGAATCATCACTGGATGCTAAATCTATAGGGAAATATTTGTGTAGTCTTAAAAAGTGTCGCCCTATGATTGCAAGAGAAACAAAGCAGTGATTTTATAGTGGAGAAACGGAATACCTTGACTGGGTGGATTAGCACCACCGGGGCGCGTGGATGGCTCAGGCAGTTGAGCGTCCGACTTCGGCTCAGGTCATGATCTCACGGTTCATGGGTTCGAGCCCTGCGTCAGGCTTTGTGCTGACAGCTGGGAATCTGGAGCCTGTTTTGGATTCTGTGTCTCCCTCTCTCTCTCTGTCCCTCCCCTGCTCACGTTCTGTTTCTCTCTCTCTCAAAAATAAATAAACATTTTTAAAAAAATTAGCACCACCCATGGGGGACAGACTGTGTGCCTCTATATGTGATATTCTCAAAAGGACTACCAATATAGGGTTCCAGCCAGAATGGATCATCTGAACCTAATTACAAGGGAAGTCTCGGGAATATTATATACAAAATGGGGGAAAGGGAATTATAGCGTTCTTCCAAAATGTCACGGTCATGAAAGACAAAGAAACTGTGTGGAAATGTTCCAAATTAAAGAAGATTAAAGAGACATGGCAGCTAGACTAGACTCAAGACTAGGCCTTGCTCTGGGGAGAGAAAAATCGGCTTTAAGGAATGTAAGTTGCTCTACTGTTACAATCAGAGCACAAATGAAAGATGATGTAAAAGTATTATACCTGCACGGGGAATACGTAAGAGAATATTGCTATTTCTACAAAATGGACCGTTTCGTGAAGAATTAACCATGCCCAAAGAGATGCCCGGTCTCTGTCCTCAGCTCGTGGGAAGTGATCTCTAAGTCCTGGGGATTTCCTGTCTGGTGCGAGTGTCTTTCTCACCTGGAGGCCCTGGGCTACAATGTGACTTCTGGTGGGGCCTGTGGCCCACCTGCCATCGGCTTGATTTCCAGAGGGGCTGGAAACGAAGGTCAGCCTCACAGGTGTCCAACCACATCGCCAAACGGCAATAAAAGCTCTGGGCACCTTGGCTTGTGTGAGCCTCCCTGGCTGGCGACACTCCACGTGCAGGATGATCCGCCACCGCCGGGCACAGTTAGTGCTGCGCACGACCCCTCTGGGAGAGACCGCTAGGAGCTGGTGCCCAACACCCCCTGGGTTCTGCCCCAGGTGCCTCTTCCCGTGGCTGATTTTAACCTGTATCCTTTCCAGGTAATAGAGCGGAACCGTGGGGATAACAGCTTTCAGTGCATTCTGAGAGTCCCTCTACCGAATTATTGAGGCCGAGGGTTATCTGAGGGACCCCTGAGCTTGCGACCGGTGTCAGACTGAGAGTAGCCTTGGGGACTCCCAAACTCTGCATACACACTGAAGTATTCAGAGATAAAGAGCCATATACATATGTTTTCATATATACACACAAATATATTTGGAGAGAGAAAAAATATTTTATTTTACAAAAATAAATAGGGTATAATGTTACTATAGGTGAATCTAGGTAGAAGCTACAGGGGTGTTCTTGTTCTTTACTTTTACTTTACCTTGGCAAATGTTCTGTACATTTGAAGTTATTTACAAAAACATTTTTTAAAAATTTTGTTAATGTTTATTTATTTTTGAGATAGGGCAAGCAGGGGAGTGGCAGAGAGAGAGAGAGACACAGAATCCGAAGCGGGCTCCAGGCCATGAGCACACAGAGCCTGATGCAGGGCTCAAACCCACCAAACTGTGAGATCATGATCCGAACCAAAGTCATATACTTAACCGACTGAGCCACCCAGGCACCCCTACAAATACATTGTTAAAGCAAAAAACAAAAACCAAAAAATAAAAAAGCTCTGAAACATCAAGTTAATAAACAGTTACCATTACTGGCACCCTGGGGGGGGGGGGGGGGGGGAGCTGAGCAACTCACTAAATTGATTTCACAACAAACCATGTTGCAGAACCACAATTTGCCCATTTACATAGTTGGAAGGACGGATTTTTGCCTAGACAGAGACATCTTGTCTGTGTTGTACAGGGATTATTAGGACTCTTATTTGGCCAAGCTCAGAGGATGGTTTCAAGAGTCCCAGAGCTTGAAACACCTGAGCACATTTAAAGACACCCCAAGGCGGCTGGCATTCAGTCACCGCATGCCTGTCCTCACCCACAGAGACCAGGTTCCGGAAGTTCTCCAGCATCACGTCTCGGTACAGCTTCCTCTGGGTGGGGCCCAGCAGCCCCAGCTCCTCCTCACTGAAGACCACGGCCACATCCTTGAACATCACCGGCTCCTACAAACACCAAGCACACGCAGACCATGCTTATGGAAGGGGGCAGCATGAAGTGTGTGTCAAGGATGGGAAGCTGTTCTAGAATCTGGGGACCCAATCGAAGTAGCTGCCTTCTGTTTGCCTTCTACACCACTCATTCCAGCCACCAAAAGGGCTCCAAGAAAAGAACTCCTTGCACACCAAGCTGCTGCCACACAAACAAATAAATTGCTCCCTTTTGTTGGCACTCTTACAGGTAAGTCCCTGGAACTGTGGCATCATGGGCTACCGATATTTTAAAGTCACCCTTACTGTTGAAGCATCTAGTTCGTCCTCTGTACCCCCTCTGGAGTGTGCAGCGTTTATAATGTTGTGATGTGGGCAAGACTTCACGCGGGAAGGCTCTGCCTCATGCTAGCTATGTGACCTTGGAAAAGTTCTTGATTCTCTCACCTGCATGCTGATACGCACAGCATGGGGTACTGATAATAAAACGAGTGACCTAAGTACCCGATAGATGTTAACTGTTATCATAATCACTCTTATGACCAGCTTTCGTCCCATTGCGGGGCTGTATAGTAAGTCGAGGAATTGATGGCCTAGGATACAATGCACTGATCCAAACGATGCATGCTGGCTTACTTTCAGCTTATCTATTATAAACAAGGCTGAAAAAAAAAAAATTCCTTTCACAGAGACCTTGGCTCATCCCCTTAAAATAAATTCCGAAAAGTAGAAATGGTAATGCTGAAGGCCAGCTTTTAGTGTTTTGAGCTCTTAACGACAGGTGTTTCCTCCAAAAAGATTTTTCTTGCTTCTTCTTCTTCCAAGTATAAATTCCTAAACCTCTATACCCTGGCCAACACTAGACATGAATAGCTAAAAACAAAAAAACAAAACCTCTGATAATCTCAGAAGTAGACATGGAAAGTAAACACCAGCTATTTAGCAAAATGTTTACAAAGGTCCTAGCAATGAAGACCATTCCCTTTTCACGTATTTGCTGGGCGTCTCTATTTCTTGTTGCATTCCAAATATTCGTTTGGGGGACATTCAGTCCTTTTCTTCCAAATACGCTGTAAATACTCCTCATTCTACTTTGCTGTTTGTCTTCTAACTTTTTACTGCAGGGGGTTTAAATCTTTTGTATGAAGACCGGGTCAACACTGCATTTGTTCTGGCCAGAGCTCTAAATATCACGACCCGAGGCCTTCAGTCTCTGCGTGAGAACACTGCTTTGGTTTTGGATTTTGTTTTGTTTTGTTTTGCCTCTCTTTCCTCCCAAACGATGCGCCTGATACTCTTGATCCAGGAGGGAAAGGCTTTGGAGTTGGCCAGACACTGGTCTGCTGTAGGAACTTGAGCAGGACTTGAACCTCCAGGGCCGTCTTACCTTCATGTTAATGCTGCAGATTATTCTAAATTCCCCTCGGGGCAGTGAATAAAGTAACAGGTGCAAAGTGCCTGCCTGTCCTATAGTCTGACTAAAATTGTTTTTAATGAAGTCTATAGGTCTAACAAAATGAGTTAATATACAAGGAGTGAAACACAAGGACACATCCACAGACACACGCAAAGAAAGTTTCAGGTCTTGGGAAGAAAAACAAAATCTAGCTCTTTTTGTCTGAAAACATCTCACACAATTTTTTTCTGCGTTCAGCTTCAGTAGGATTCAGTTAGACAGAACCACCTTTTAGGTATTCTTTTTATAAAGTAGCCAAGGCATTAGGAAAAAAAATTTTTTTTTTTAGTTTTGAGTCCCTACAACAGAAGGATAAATTGTATCAGAATTCTCTCAGAATTGCTTTTTTGGAAAGATTGTTGGTAGTAAAACCGATACTGTTGCCTTAAACTGCGAGAATTCCCAAGAACTTAACTTGTGTATGGGGCATAGTTGAAAAGGGGGCAGGGACGGCAGTTCATTGAAATTAATAAAAGATGACACATGTTAGGTGAAATAATTTTAAATGAAAAAAATTCAAAATTATAGCTATTATTGCATATCATAATGCATATGAAGTGACTGTGGAAAAAGGTAATTTATAAGCAGAATAATGTGTGGCCTTTTCATTTTAAAACTTTTTGTTTTGTTTTGTTTTCTTTTGTTTTGGCAGGGGGACCTGGGTGGCTCAGTCAGTTAAGTGTCTGACTCGATTTCAGCTCAGGTCATGATCTCATAGTCACGAGATTGAGCCCCACATCGAATTGGCTGCCACGCCCAGCATGGAGCCTGCTTAAGATTCTCTCTCCCTCTTTCTCTGCCCCTCCCCTGCTCACACACTCTCTCTCTTTCTCTCAAATAAATAAAGTTTTTTTAAAAATTATTTTTTGGGGCACCTGGGTGGCTCAGTCGATTAAGCGTCCGACTTCAGCTCAGGTCACGATCTCGAGGTCCGTGAGTTCGAGCCCCATGTCGGGCTCTGGGCTGATGGCTCAGAGCCTAGAGCCTGCTTTGGATTCTGTGTCTCCCTCTCTCTCTGCCCCTCCCCCGTTCATGCTCTGTCTCTCTCTGTCTCAAAAATAAATAAACACTAAAAAAAAAAAAATAAATAAAATTTTTTTAAAAGATTTTATTTTTTAGTAATCTCTTTACCCATGTGGGGCTCAAACCCACAACCCCGAGATCAAGAGTCACACACTCCACCGACTGAGCCGGTCAGGTGCCTCCCATTTTTTAAAATGTCTATCTCTCTTGCACACTATTGTTTGTGCAATAAGAAGAACATAAAACAGAAACTGGAAGGAAAACGTGTTTTAAAAAGAAACTGCGTGGCACCTAGATGGTCTTAAACATCTGCTGTAGTTCTTTCTTCTTGGCAAGGAAGAGAAAAGAGCGCGTCCCCCTCAGTGAGAAGTGAAATAATGCGCTCAGTGACGGAAGTGAAAACCCCAGCTCACCTGGAACTTGATCATTTTCTCCTCCTTTTCCCAGGGAAAGGCGGATACCTGAGAAGGCAAAACAAGGCACTGAGAAAGGAACCAGGCGAGGGAGGGAAACGCAGCTTGGTGCGAAAGAGAAAAAGGCGGCCCAGTGTCGGCCGGATTCCAGCCGCCGGTGAGGTTTCTCCTGGCAGGACGCCCGCAAGCACGGGACAGGCTGCACAGTGACCCTCAGCCCTCCCTCCTCACGTCGCCTTTCTGCTCCTAAGGAACTCGCCCCGATCCCGAGACACGTGGGCAAGGAGAGGCCCTGGGATGTACTGGTTAGAAGCGGACTCGGGCACAAAATTCTGTTTCAAAACCTGGCACCCTTGTGTGTTTGCTGTATATCTGCTGTATGTTGGCACTGCCACAGCATACGCATGCGTAATATAGAACATATAACATAATATGTATCGTAAATATTATATACAATATATGACGTATGACAATATATAACACATGTATTATACGCAATATATAACATATATATTATATACAATATGTAATATATAATGTATTGTATACAATAATACATAATGTAATATATATTATAGTGCCTATAATATACAATATATGCATCCATTTAACCACGGTTAATTAATAACCTCTCCATGTTTCATTTCTGTAACCTAAAGCAGGAGGATCATAATGGAACCGACATTATCCGATTGCTATTAGGATTACGTGTGAATAGCAGAAAACTATTGCAATTATACCAATTTCTATTATGAGAAAACCAGATACTAATCTTCATCATAAAACCATCCTTGTAAACGTGTCTTGTAAGGCATCTGGGTGGCAAAGAGGACTTGCTTCATATTTACACACTGAGACCACCTTTCTGAAAAGTTTAATGACGGATGGGTATTTTAAAACTTATTTAGATCTTATTTCATTATTCATCTTTAAAATTAAAAGAAAAATTTTTTTAACGTTCATTTATTTTTGAGAGAAAGAGACAGAGCATGAGGGGGAGAGGGACAGAGAGAGAGGCAGACACAGAATTGGAAGCAGGCTCCAGGCTCTGAGCTGTCAGCACAGAGCCTGACACAGGCTGGAACCCACAAACTGTGAGATCATGACCTGAGCTGAAGTCGGACGCTTAACCGACTGAGCCACCCAGGCGCCCCTCAAAGTCTTACTTTTAAGGCACAATGGAGTGAAATATTTTGTTAGTGAATTAGAAGGCAAAGATATATATATATATATATATATATCTTTATATATATTTATATATATATAAAGATATATATATATATATAAAGATATATATATACATATATATACACACACACACATATATACACATATATATACATATACACACACATATATATGCGTATATATATTTATATATATATAAATATATATTTATATTTATTTTTATATTATATATTTATTTATTTATATATATATATAAAGATATATATACATATATATACACACACATATATACACATATATATACATATATACACACACATATATATGTGTATATATATATATACACACATCAATACATATATATATATATATATATATATATATACACACACACACACACACACACACATCAACATTATCAGACCAAGCCCTCATCACAAATATCCTCAATTCACAGTAAAGGAGTGGTCAGAAAAATTAGAAAACAAATTCCAAAGGTTGTCTTTTAGTCTTGTTGATTGTTTCCTTCGCTGTGCAGAAGCTTCTTATTTTGATGAAGTCCCAACAGTTCATGTTTGCTTGTATTGCCCTTGCCTCAGGAGAGATATTTAGTAAGTTGCTACAGCCAATGTCAAAGAGATTCCTGCCTGTAACCCTCTAGGATTTTGATGGTTTTCTATCTCACATTTAGGGAGAACATATTTGCAAATGACATAGCTGATAAAGGGTTAGTATCCACCATCTATAAAGAACTTATCAAACTCAACACCCAAAAAAGAAGTAATCCAGTGAAGAAATGGGCAGAAGACATGAATGGACATTTCCCCCAAAACATACAGATGACCGACAGACACAGGAAAAGATGGTCAAACTCACTCCTCATCAGGGAAATACAAATCAAAACTACGAGGGATCACCTCACACCTGTCAGAAGAGCTAACATCAACCACACAGGAAACAACAGATGTTGGCGAGGATGTCGAGAAGTCAGAATGCAAACTAGTGCAGCCACTCTGGAAAAGAGTATGGAGGGTCTTCAAAAAGTAAACAATAGAACTATCCTACAATCCAACAATTTGCACTAGATATCTACCCAAAGGATACAAAAATACTGATTCAAAGGGATACATGCACCCCAATGTCTATAGTAGCATTACCAACAATAGCCAAATTATGGAAAGAGCTCAAATGTCCACTGACTGATGAATGGATGAAGAAGTTGTGGCCTGGAATATTACTCGGACATCAAAAAGAATGAAATCTTGCCATTTGCAACAACATGGATGGAGTTAGAGTGTACTATGCTAAGTGAAAAAAGTCCATCAAAGACAGACAAATACTATATGATTTCACGCCTATGTGGAATTTAAGAAATGAAACAGATGAGCATAGGAGGAAAAATGAGAGAGGCAAATCATAAAACAGATTCTTAACTATAGAGAACAAACTGAGGGTTGCTGGAGGGGAGGGGAGGGGAGCTGGGGGGATGGGTTAAATGGATGATCGGTACTAAGGAGGGCATATGTGATGAGCACTGGGTTTTATACGTAAATAATGAATCACTAAATTCTGCTACTGAAACGAATATTACAATATATGTTAACTAACTGGAATTTAAATAAAAACTTGAAACTACCAAAAAAAAAAAAAAAAGAAAAGAAAGAAAGAAAAATTCAAAAATTTAAAATGAAATGTCTCATTGGGGCGCCTGGATGGCTCAGTTGGTTAAGCGTCCGACTCTTGATTTTGGCTCAGGTCATGATCTCGTGGTTCATGGAATGAAGCCCCACATCGGGTTCTGTGCTGACAGCACTGAGTCTGCTTGGGATCCTCTTTCTCTCCCTCTCCCTCTGCCCCTCCTCAGCTCATACTTGCCCTCTCTCTCTCTTTCTCTAAAAATGAGTAAACTTTAAAGACAAAATGAAACGTCTCATTAGAGCAGAATTTCTTCACCAAAACATAAACGCTTCAGCCAAGAAGATACGAGGATGGGAAATAAGCAAAAGACGTATCTGCTGAACATCATTAGTCACTAGGGAAATGTAAGTTAAAGTCACAATGAGATTGTAATACACGTTCATTAGAATGGCTAAAATTAAAAGTAAAATACAGACAATGCTAAATGACGAGCAAGGTGGGGAGCAACTGGAACTTTCATGCATCATTAGTGGAAATGCAGGATGGCAGACAGCCCGGAGAACAGTTTGGTAGTTTCTTATAATGTTAAATATTCAATCCCCATAGGACCCAACATTCCTATTCCTGGCTATATACACTAGAGAAATAGGCACAAAAATCTGTACACAAATGTTTATAGCAGCTTATTCATAACAGCCAAGAACCGGAAACAACCCAAATACCCTTCAGTGGATGGATGAGTGGATAAACTATAATATATATTATATTATTACATATATTTTATTAATTAATGGAGTATTAACCTGCAATAATGGCTAATACTTAGCCAGATGAAGCCGTGATACTTACAGTGTGGATGAATGTCAAAAGCATTATGCTGAGTGAAAGAAGCCAGCCTCAAAAGTTTACATATGGTATGAGTTCATTTATAAGACACTCTCAAAAAGACAAGCCTATAGGGGTCTAGTGGTTGCCGGTAGTTACAGATGTGGTGAAGGATGATTATGAAGAGAAAACAGGAGGGGAATTTGGGGAGCTGATGGGACTGCTCTGCATCGGATGATGGTGGTGATTATATACATTTATACCTGCATTAAAATGAATAAAACTGTACCCCCAAAAGAAAAAGATAGTGAACTTTACAAGAATTGTTTTTTAAAAGTCCATTTCCTTATCTGTAATATAAGGGTATTAGGCTTGTTATGAGAAATAAGGTTTTTTCCTTCATTTATTTTATTTTTTGGAGAGAGAATGCATGTATGTGAGCTGGGGAGGGGCAGAGGAAGAGGGAGAGAATATTAAGCAGGCTCCATGCAGCGCGTGACCTCATGACTGTGAAATCATGATCTCAGCCAAAACCAAGAGTCAGACACTTCACAGACTGAGCCACCCAGATGCCCTGAGAAAGAAGTCGATCTATGTAAACTATTGGAAACACTGCCTCCTCGTCATAACAGTCTGCAAATATTTGCTATTATTATTTCTACCAATGTATTTCTTAGGAAAAAATATAGTGATTCTTAGGAAATATGTTTTAGATCATCAAAAGAATTTCCCATCCACTTTTCAACACTCTGAAATAGTTGGCGGATTATGTAGCTCACTAATATTAACTGAGATTAAGGAATATCGCCATCGACCATTTTGCTACCTCATTCCAATTTCAGAAATTCTGCCCTGCCAACGTTTCATGCCAGCTGTCTGTTGAGTAGCTATTCTAACCAGAAACCCTGGCC
The DNA here is from genome assembly GCF_046562875.1 of Panthera onca. NCBI lineage: Eukaryota > Metazoa > Chordata > Mammalia > Carnivora > Felidae > Panthera > Panthera onca. The sequence continues at coordinate 11,975,014 of NC_138353.1, read as the reverse complement.
CATCTTATACTGAGTGCCGAACACACAGAGAAAAATATGACATGGTCCCAGCACCACAAGAACTGCAGGTGTATGGAAAGAGAGGGATAAGAAACAAAAAAACCAGACGCAGGTAAGCCAAATTCTATATACGGAAACAAAATCCATCACCATCCCTCTCCAAAGTGCCATGTTCTTGTGGAGCCTTCTGAACTAACATTCTCCAAGCATCAAAGATGCTTGAAGTGAAAACCTTAGAGTAGCTGCTAACATCTCCCTTTCTTGGTCTTGGATATAAAAAAAAATGATAATCAATTTCTGGCAATTATGACAACCAACGAACCACTATCATGCTGACTCAATGTTGGGGATTTGCTTTAAGAGGCTGAAACAAAAAGACTGGGGGCGGTGGGGGTACAAGGCTGACAAATGGTAACAAGGATTAAATACGGGTGATGGTTCCACCGGGGCTCATTATGGTTACTCTTATTACATTTGGCTATATTTATAAATTTCCACAGTAAAAACTTACGGGAGAAATAAAACCTATATCTACTTTGTAAATCTTTAGTAAAAAAAGCCAAAACTATATATATGGACCAGGAAAACATTAAAATATTAATATTATTATCTCTACAACCTGTGGTTACTGGCAATTAAACTTTTCTCTTGTGGAACCTGGGTGGCTCGGTCGGTTGAGCGTCCAACGTCAGCTCAGGTCATGATCTCATGGTTTGTGAGTTTGAGCCTCATATCGAGCTCGCTGCTGTTAGCATGGAGCCCACTTCTGATCCTCTGTCCCCCTCCGTGTCCCTTCCTCACTGGTGCTCTCTCTGTCAAAAATAAATACACCTTAAAAAAAAAAAAAAAGGAAAAATCCCTTTAATAGAGAACAAAACCTTAAAAAAAAAAAAAAAACTTTTCTCCGTATACCTCAGGTATTTTCTTAATTCTCTACAATATGCCATCGTTATTTCTATAATCAGAATATGAACCATAAATTTCTAGGATTGAAGTTTTAAATATTTATTTATTTATTTTGAGAGAGAGAGAGAGTGAGCAGAGGAGCAGCAGAGAGAGAGGGAGAGAGAATCCCAAGCAGGCTCCACGCTGTCAGCATGAGCCCGATGTGGGACTCGATCTCATGAACTGTAAGCTCATGACCTGAGCCGAAATCAAGAGTTGGACGCTTGACCAACTGAGCCACTCAGGCACCCCCCTAGAATTTAGTCTTTTTAAATTAAAGTATAGTTGACATATTATGTTTCAGGTATACAACACAATGATTTGATAATTCTACACATTATGCAATGCTCCCCACAATAAGTGTAATTATCATTTGTTACCATACAAAATTAATACAGTATTATGGACTCTATTCTGTACTTTTTATCCTTGTGACTTATTCTATAACTGGAAGTTTGTACCTCTTAACTCTCTTCACCTATCTCACCCATCACCCCCAGCCCTCTCTCCTTTGGCCACGACCAGTTTGTTCTATTTATCGGTCTGTTATTGTCGTGTTTGGTTTTTAGATTCTAATATAAGTGAAATCATACGGTATTTGTCTCTCTCTGACTTATTTCATTTAGAAGTATAAATATTATTCCAAATAAAATGCCATTAAATTACAGATGACTGAAAATATCTTATCAAAAACTCAAAGTTCATTGACATAGCTTTCATGGCCCTCTACAAAAATCCAAAACATGCCTTCTCAACATGATACTAAGCATAGTAAGAACTAAGGCAATAGGTTGAAACCTAACTCAAATCCCAGCTCAGCCTTCCTAGGTGTGTGACCTAGGACAAACAACTTATGCCCTCTGTGTCTCCCTTTTCTCATCTACAACATGGGAATAACAGTATCCATGGGACCCCATAGGGCTCTTGTTGGGATTGCATATGTTAATTCACATAAAATTTCTAGGATGATGTTTAACGTTAAATGTTTAAATAGAATCATTAGGAGACAGGAAGATGGTGGCAAAGCAGGAGGACACTAGGCTTGCCTGGTCCCACAAATGCAACTAGGTAACTATTAGATCAAGCTAAATACCCTAGAAATCAACCTGAAGACTGACGGAACAAACTCTACAACTAAACAGAGAGAAGGGGCTACATCCAAGAAGGTAAGAAATGCAGAGATGTAGTTTAGGGGAGAAACAGATCCTGGCTGCTGTCGAGGGAAGGGTGCCGCGATCATGGAGAAGGGAGCGAGAAAGAGAGGAGCATACCAGGGACACCCGAGGAGAATGTTTCTCCATTGTCAATGGCTTGGAAAGTGAGAGGGGCTGAATTTTGTGCATTCTTACAATTGTGCGGGGCTTAAAGCCTAGAGGTTTTTTGGGTTTTTTTGCTTTTTGTTTTTTGGGTTTTTTCCCTGCATGGCATTTTTTAATTGCGCAGCCAGTTTTAAATAAATGGAGAAAGCACCTTCCAAAAATTATACTAGCAAGGAAATATTCTGTCAAGCATTTACATAGTAAATTTCCACAGTTTTACATAAGATTCTTGATATCTACTTTCACTGTACACGAGGGAAAGGAGCCCCCTCAGGTAGGTGTTCTCTCTGCTTTCAGAAACAAACCAAAGGACCTGAAATTGGAGGCAAGCCTGGGATGCCAAGAAGGGGGAAAAGAAATGATAATGGGCCATTCATAAATTCCATGTCCAAGCCACTTGTTCAATGGCCCTTACATAATTTTAGGGCAAACTACTGCCCTTATGATAAAGTTGCGATCTGAAAAGCTGTAATTCTGGATCGTAGTAATATATCTCAGTACCTTGCTAGATGATAAAGACAATACTTAGGCTCACCTATAAGGTTTGAATAGACAAATACTTTAGAGGAATTCCCTAGGACTTTACAGTCTCTACTTTGAAAGCCTGGAGCTTTAAAAGTCAGTGGGCTTGGCTGAGATAGAGCCCAGAAGGCTCTTGAAGAGAAGCTGTTCTTGAAGAGAAAGACAGGCAAACAACCGAGGGGAATGCAGCACGAAAACAGCAATCTGAAGAGCAGCTCGGGCACACAGTTGGGAGATTATTTGCTGTTCTCAGAGCATGTCCCTGAGAGGCAGCATCCACAGAGACACCTCCCCAGGATAAAGGAGGTGGCCCGGCACCATTTCCCTCTCCCATCCCTCAGCATAAGCACAGAGCCACCTGCAGAAAGCAGTACAGCACAGATACTGGCTGCCTAACCTGCTTGCACCAAGCCCCACCCTGCTGTGCTCCAGTGGAACTGCCTTTTCAGTCTCGGCACAGTGGGCCCCTCCCCCAGAAGACCAACACAACCCCCTGACCTCACCATGTCTCCAGACCAGAGAGTTTTGCAGGGCCTCAGTTCCGGTGGAGATGGTAAAGAGACTCATTTCACAAGCAGACCAGAGCACACCTATTTAAAACTCACCAAATTTAGGCCAGGGACCAATCACTGCCCACAGTAGGCAAAGAGAGCCTCTGCAGGCAAGGAGAACCTCTGCAGACAACTGGCCTGAAGGACAGAGCAACCAGAACACAACAGCAGAGTGCATGCAGCACACACTGTAGACACCCTGAAGTGCCAGGCCCTGGGAAATACATGGCTTCTTTTTCACAAGGTCATTACTTTCAAGAGCAAAGACACAACTAGCTGTTCTAACACAGAGAGGCAAGCAGAGGCTTAGACAAAGTGAGAAGACAGAAGAATGTATCCCAAATGAAAGAAGAGACAAGTTCACGGCTAGAGATCTAAGTGAAACAGGTATCACTAACATACCTGATAGAGAATTTAAAGCAACAATCATAAGGATGCTCAGCGGACTAGAGAAAGAATGGAGACGTTAGTGGAACCCTTAACACAGTGATAAAAGAGTTAAAAAAGAGATGAAGAGTGCAATAAATAAGATTAGAAACATGCTTGATGCAATGACCAACAGGCTGGAAGAAGTATAAGAACAAATTAATAACCCAGAAGACAAAGTAATGGAAAACAATAAAGCTATATAAAACAGAGAAAGAATTATGCAAAAGAAAACTTAGGGAACTCAGTGATTCTATCAAACGTAAGATTTGTATCACTGGAGTCCCAGAAGAAGAAGATAGTGAAGGGAGCAGAAAACTTATTTGAAGAAATAATAGCTGGAACTTCCCAAATCTGGGAAAGGAAACAGACATCCAGATCCAGGAGGCACAAGAACCCCCAACAAAATCAACAAAAGCAGGCCAACACCAAGACATATTGTAGTTAAATTTATAAAATGCAGTGACAAAGAAAAAAATCTTAAAACAGCAACACAAAAGAAGTCAGTAACTTACAAAGGAAAACCCATAAGGCTAGCAGGAGATTTCTCAATAGAAACTACAGGCCAGAGGGGGTGGCATGATATTTTCAAAATGCTCAATTCAAAAATTCTGCTGCCAAATATACTCTATCTAGCAAGGCTATCATTCAGAATAGAATGAGAAAGAAAGAGTTTCCCAGACAAACCAAAGGAGTTCACGAGGACTAAACCAATCCTGCAAGAAATATTAAAGGGGACTCTGAATGGAAAGGAGAGACCAAAAGTGAAAGTATGAGGGCAAGAAAAACAAAAGCAGTAAAAATGAATATTTATGTAAAAACTCAGTCAAGGAACTCTCTCTCTCTTTCACACACACACAAATATAAAATATGATGACAAATATAAAAATGTGGGGAGGAAAGGAGAAAAGAATAGGTTCAAACTTAAACGACCATCAAGTTAATATAGATTGCTATATGCAGAAGAGGTTATATACCAACCTAATAGTGACCATATTATCAAAAGCCACTGATAAATATGCAAAGAATACAGAGAAAGAAATCCAAATATATCACTACGGAAAATAAGCAAAACATGAAAGAGAAAAAGACAAGAAAGGATCAGAGAAAACATAAAACAAGTAATAAAATGGGAATAAATACATATCTATTGTAATTACTTTGAATGTAAATGGACTAAACGCTCCAATCAAAAAACATAGGGTGTCAGAATAGGGGGGAAAAAAGACCCCCTACATATGCTGCCTACAAGAGATTCATTTTAGACCTAACGACACCTGTAGATTGAAAGTGAGGGGATGGAGAAACATTTACCATGCAAATAGATGTCAAAAGAAAGCCAAAGTAGCAATACTTACATCAGACAAACTGACTTTAAAACAAAGACTGTAACAAGAGACAAAGAAGGGCCCTATAATAAAGGGGATAATCCAGTAAGAAGATATAACAATTGTAAATATTTATGCCCCAACATGGAAGCTCCCAAATATATAAACCAATTAATAACAAACATAAAGGAATTAATTGATAATAATACAATAGTTGGGGACTTTAACAGCCCACTTACATCAATGCACAGATCATCTAAGCAAAAATCAACAAGGAAACAATGGCTTTGAATGACACACTGGACCAGATGGGCTTAACGGATATTTTCCAAACATTCCATCCTAAAACAGCAGAATACACATTCTTTACAAGTGCACACAGAATGTTCTCCTGACTAGATCACATATTAGGTCACAAATCAGCCCTCAACAAATATAAAAAGACTGAGATCATACCACGCATATTTTCTGACACAACACTATGAAACTTGAAGTCAATCACAAGAAAAAAATCTGGAAAGACCACAAGTACATATAGGTTAAATAACATGCTACTTAACAATGAAAGGGTCAACAAGGAAATGAAGAAGAAGTTAAAAAAAAAAAATCCATGGAAACAAATGAAAATGAAAACACGACAGTTCAAAACCTCTGGGATGCAACAAAAGTGGTCGTAAGGGGGAAGTATATAGCAATAGAGGCCTACATCAAGAAGAAAGGGAAAAAAAAGAGAAAAATCTCAAATAAACAATCTAACCTTACATCTAAAGGAGCTAGAAAAAGAACAACAAAGGAAGCCTAAAGCTAGCAGAAAGAACAAAGATTAAAGCAGAAATAAATGATATAGAAACTAAAAACTAAAAACAAAACAAAACAAAAAAACCAATAGAACAAATCAATGAAACCAGGAGCTAGTTCTTTGAAAAAATAAAATTGAATAAACCTCCAGCCAGACTTATCAAAACGGAAAGGGAAAGGACCCAAATAAATAAAATCACAAATGAGAGAGGAGAAATATCAACCAATACCACAGAAATACAAACAATTACAAGAGAATATTATGACAAAGTATATGCCAACAAACTGGACAATCGGGAAGAAATGGATAAATTCCTAGAAATATATAAACTACCAAAACTGAAACAGGAAGAAATAGAAACTTGAACACACCAATAACCAGCAAAGAAATTAAATCAGCAATCAAAAATCTCCCCACAAACAAAAGTCCAGGGCCAGATGGCTTCACAGGGGAATCTTACCATACATTTAAAGAAGAGGTAATATCTATTCTTCTCAAACTATTTCAAAAAATTAAAAAGGAAGGAAAACTTCCAAATTCATTCTATGAGGACAGCATTACCCTCATACCAAAACCAGACAAAAGACTCCACTAAAAAAGAAAACTATATCCCTGATGAACATGGATGTGAAAATTCTCAATAAAACACTAGCAAATCGGATCCAATAGTACATTAAAAGAATCATTCACCATAATCAAGTGGAATTTATTCCTGGGCTCCAAGCGTGATTCAATAGTCACAAATCAATGTGATATACCGCATTAATACAAGAAAAGATAAGAACCATACAACCCTTTCAATAGATGCAGAAAAAGCATTTGACAAAGTACAATATCCATTCTTAATTAAAAAAAAAAAACCTGAAAAAAATAGGTTTAGAGGGAACACCTCAATATAATAAAGGGCATATACAAAAAACCCACAGCTAATATCATCCTCAATGAGGAAAAGTTGAGAGCTTTTCCCCTATGGTCAGGAACAAGACAGGGATGTCCACTCTCACCATTGTTATTTAACATAGTACTGGAAGTCCTAACCTCAACAATCAGACAACAAAAAGAAATAAAAGGCATCCAAATCAGCAAGGAAGAAGTCAAACTTTCACTATTTGCAGATGACATGATACTCTATATAGGAAATCCAAAAAAAAAATCCACCAAAAAACTGCTACAACTGATAAACAAATTCAGTAAAGTCACCAGATTCAAAAAAACAGAATCTGCTGCATTCTATACGCCAATAATGAAGCAGCGGGAATCAATCTCATTTACAAGTGCACCAAAAATAATAAGATACCTAGGAATAAACATAACCAAAGAGGTGAAAGACCTGTACTCTGAAAACTAGAAAACACTGATGAAAGAAATTGATGAGGACACAAAGAAATGGAAAGACTTTCCATGCTCATAGGTTGGAAGAACAAATACTGTTAAAATGTCAATACTACCCAAAGCAATCTACACATTTAATGCAATCCCTAGCAAAACACCACCAACATTTTTCACAGAGCTAGAGCAAACAATCCTAAAATGTATATGGAACCACAAAAGACGCTGAGTAGACAAAGCAACCTTGAAAAAGAAAAGTAAAGATGGAAGCATCAGAATTCCAGACTTCAAGTTAAATTACAAAGCTGCAGTAATCAAAACAGTATGGTACTGGCACAAAAACAGACACCAAGATCAATGGAACAGAACAGAAAACCCAAAAATGGACCCACAATTATAGGGTCAATTAACCTTAGGCAGAGCAGGAAAGCATATCCAATGGGAAAAAGACGATCTTTTCAACAAATCGCGTTGGGAAAACTGGACAGCAACATGCAAAAGAATGAAACTGAACCACTTTCTTACATCATACACAAAAACAAATCCAAAATGGATGAAAGACCTAAATGGGAGAGAGGAAAGCATAAAAATCCTAGAGGAGAACACAGGCAGTAACCTCTTTGACAGTAGCTGTAGCGACTTCTTTCTAGACACGTCTCCTAAGGTAAAGGAAACAAAAGCAAAAAATAAACTACTGGGATTACATCAAAATAAAAAGCTCTGCGCAGCAAAGAAAACAATCAACAAAACTAAAAGGCAACCTATAGAATGGTAGAAGATATTTGCAAATTACGTATCTGATAAAGGGTTAATATCCAAAATAAATGAAGAACTTCTACAAATCAACACCCAACAACAAAGAATGCAGTTAAGAGATGGGTAGAAGACATGAGCATACAAGTCTCCAAATAAGGCAGTCAGATGGCCAACAGACACACGGAAAGAGGCTCAACAACACTTATCATCAGGGAAATGCAAATCAAAACCACAATGAGATACCACCTCACATCTACCAAAATGGCTAAAACCAACGGCATAAGAAACAACAATTGTTGGCGAAGATATGAAGAAAAGGGAACCCCCTTACACTGTTGGCGGGAATACAGACTGGTGCATCCAAGGTACAAAATGAAAGGAGGTTCCTCAAAAAGTTCTAAATAGAACTACCCCACGACCCAGCAATTGCACTTCTACGTATTTACCCAAAGGATATAAAAATACTGATTCGAAGGGATACATGCACCCCGATGTTTACAGTACCATTATCTACAACAACCAAATTATGGAAACCCCTCGACTGATGAATGGATACGGAAGATGTAGTATATGTATACACGATGGAATATTACTCAACCATAAAAAAGGAATAAAATCTTGCCATTTGCAACGACATGAGTGCAGTTAGAGTCTTACGCTAAGTGAAGCAAGTTAGTCACAGAAAGGCAAATACCATGTTATTTCACTCCTGTGTGGAGTTTAAGACACAAGCAAAGGAAAAGAGAGAGGCAAACCAAGAAACAGACCCTCAACTATAGAGAACAAACTGATGGTTACTAGAATGGAGGTAGCGGAGGGATGGGTAATAAGAGGTGGGGATTAAGGAGGGCACTTGTATTTTTTTAACACTTCCTTCCTTCCTTCCTCCCTTTCTTTTTTTTTTTTTTTTTTTTTTTTTTTTTTGGTGGGGGGGGGAAGCAGAGAGACAGAGAGACAGAGAGACAGAGAGAGTGAGAATCTCAAGCAGGCTCCAAGCACAGCTCAGAGCCCGAGACAGGCTGGATCCCACCACCCTGGGATCAGGACCTGAGCGGCAACCAAGAGTCAGATGCTCAACGGACAGAACCACCAAGCCGCCCCCAAAGAGGGCACTTGTGATGACCATTAGGTGTTGGATGTCAAATCACTATACTGTACATCTGAAACTAGTATTACACTGTATGTTAACGAACTGGAATATAAATAAAAACTTTTTAAAAAGTAAGTGCAATCCTTATGACTCGTGCCCAAGTACTCCCCCACCTCTTCCTGTATTTAAACAAAAGTCAGGGCGTGTTCCTGGTAGAATTTGCAGATGCGTAAAGGAAATATCTTCTCCCCTGAGAGGAGATAACCTAAGAGGAAGAAAGATGCTAAGTCCTACTCAGGTGAGGCTCTTCTTCCAGGAGGCAAAGCGTCATTTCCCCCCTCCCAGCAGCCTTTTTCAACGATGTCCAGGCTGCGGAAGGAAAGGAGGCTCAGAGAAATCACAACTTCATCAGAACTCCCATGTACATTACAGTGGACAGTGCAGACAACATCCGGGAATAACCCCTACAAAAACCTACATTTAGATTAAAAACAAACAATTAGGAATCTGGGTGCAGCTTCGCTTTCTTCAGGGATCTGAGAAAGGCCAGGAGCCGGAGCTCTGACCCCATCCCAGGTTCACAGAAGCTTTCAGGGGACTGAGAAATTAAAAGGTACTGCTAACAGGGGACTTTTTTTTTTTTTTTTTTTTTTTTAAACCCCAAGCCAGGCTCTAAGTCCTTCACTTCTCCGTCCTCCCTTAACTCGCAAAATAACTCTATTAGGTAGACGCTAATATCCACTTAAAGAAGAGGAAAGAGAGGCAGAGACGCACAGAAATTCTCCGAATATTCCACCGCGGGGATGCGGCAGCACTGGCTGGTGGTCGGGGAAAGGGCGGGGAGGCGCAGAGCCAGGAGGAGACCCTCACCCCCGGCGAGGTGGGAGCCTGGCCCGGCCCCGAGCCGGGGGATGCGCCCACCGCCCCGCAGTCCACAGAGCTCATTCAAAGGCAACACCAACCCCGCCCTTGGCCGCAGGCGGCCTCTCTTCCCCAGCGTCCAGAGCCTGGTCACCGTGGGCCAAGGCAATGGGAAGCCAGGTCAGTGCGGCCGCGGGGAGGGCCCCCGGGGAGGCAGGGGCTCACCTTTCGCGGAGGAACGAAGGCCGCGGCCTCGCGTACCTGGAGCGGAAGCGACTCTGCCTACAGAAACCCCCCACCCCTGGACTACGCTTCCCAGAATTCCCGGCGGGAGCAGGGACGCCGCCTTGGCCGCCTGCGGCGGAAGTTATCCAGCCTCACTGAGTTCCGGGACTACACTTCCCAGAATTCCCAGGCCGCCTCGTCGCCTTCCTAGGGTGGAAGTATCGGCTGTCCCAGCGAGAGGCTGGATTGTATTTCGGAGCCTGCGGGTCGGAGCGAGTTCCGTAACCCCGAAATGCTGCCACAGGTACAGAACTCCTTGATGTACTTCTGTATTATCTCCAGCCAACCATGCAAGCGAGGCGTCTTTCGGGAGCGTAATGCGTCTGGCCTTGTGCATCGGTGGACTGCAAATCCCGGAACCTCCTGCGGAGTGGCCTTTCCTCAAGGCTCTCCTCTCTCTTTGGGATAGTCAGTATTTGGACAGGCGGTATTCTCTTTTGGATAGTCAGTACGAATTAATTCTATACCGTTAGTGGAGCTTCGCCGCCCCCTCCCCCGTCGTTTTCTTGAAAAATTTTTTTTCTTCCAAACTAAGTGACAAAAACTAAGAAAAAACTCAACCAAAGCAAACTATGGAGCTATTCTAAGAAGCTACCTCCTAGAGACCAGTGAACTGGAGAAAGAGTAGAGGGGAGGGGATTATGGAAAGGAAGGGATGGCGGGGTGGGGGTGGGGGTGGGGAGCGGAATGCAGATACTAAAAGGACATTGTGCTGACCTATACAGAGTATTGAATTTGACAAATAGAGTCTCAACCTTACTTTGACTGGATTGCCTTTTTTAGTCTATATGGGCGTGCATGCGTCTAGAACCGACAGTGCTACCTACCCTGAAGTGTTCATCGCAAGATCCACAAGAATGGACGTGGATGCCAAGAATCCACAAGAAGCAGATGCAACCATTGATTGATCAGGCCATAAAGCAGAAGCAACAAATGTTTTCCGCATTTCCTTGGCTTTAATTGCTGATTATGAAACGTGAGTCATAAGGCAAATGGGAGGAGCTATACTGACAGAGACAAACGTTGGAAACCTTTATAAAATCTTGAAGTATTTTTCTTCTTTAAGCTTCTGGCATCACATCACTGATCTTCTCCCTGCTCTAGACATAAAAACTTGTAAGTTGTCTTATGGAGGACGTGATTCAGGGAGGACAGGAGATGAAATAATGGCTTAATCCAGAAAATCTGCAAAGAGAGAAAAGAGAAGAAAAAGTTTAGTTGCTCAGGTTTCTCCTGGGGAATAAATATATTATCGTTTTCCTCTATGCTGGAATATTAATTGTATTCAATGCTATGTCACTTGAGCCTCTTATCATCTAGAACAGCTCCCCTTCTTTTTTGTGTGCCCTTGACCTGCTGAAATAGTAACTCGGTTGGCATGTAGGATTGCTCACATTCTGGATTTGTCTAATGACTCTTCTGGCATGTGTTGTCCTGATGCCAACGTTTTCTGTAAAGTATAAGTTAAGGCCTAGATTTTTGGCAATAATAAGTACAGTGTGGTGCTGAAAAACAGCTGAATGAGGTCAAATACAATGTCCACCTGAAACTATCTCAAATGTTGGGCGAGTACTGTCACTGAGGAGTGAAGGAAAAATGACAGGACAGGTGTAAATACCAAATGAAGACACCTTTTACAATCTGTATAAGCAAGAAAGAGAGTTTTGTTTAAGCCCAAGTTAGGACAGCTGCCCGGGAAACACTCTTCACAGGGAAGAATGTGTTCTGGAGAATGAACAGTTTTCAAAGGAGTGTATACCTTTTTTTACATCTTATAAAAGCTCAACAGGTTATAGATTAACATGTATGCAGGAGTCACAAGTTTTAACATCAAGGAATGCAGGGAGAAGGAGCACTGCTGGCTATCTTAAGGACAAGATGGTTTTCCGTTATGCTACTCATTTACAGAGCAGGTGCACAATGCATGTTTGGTGGGCCATAAATCAGGCTTTTGGTTTAGACAAAGTTTATGTACAATCAGGCTGACTTAGATAGAAATCTAAAATGGCTTCCCTTATATCTCAGGCCTTTAGAGAGTTGTTTTTTTTTTTTTTTTTTTTCTCTCATCACATCCATTATGTGAAAATGGTCCGTGGTTCAAAAGGACCAGAATCGATGTAAGAAATCATGCGGGGTACCGAACTAACAACACAGGAAACAACAGGTGTTGGTGAGGATGTGGAGACAGGAACCCTCTTACAATGTGGGTGGGAATATAAACTGGTGCAGCCACTCTGGAAAACAGTATGGAGGTTCCTAAACAAAAGTTAGAAATAGAACTCCCCTGTAATCCAGCAATTGCCCTACTGGTGTTTACCCAAAGGATACAAAAATACCGATTCAAAGGAAATACGTACACCCCAATATTTATAGCAGCACTATCAACAACAGACAAATTATGCAAAGAGCTCAAATGTCCATCAGCTGTTGAGTGGATAAAGAAGTTGTGGCATATACATACGATGGAATATAACTCAGCCATCAAAAAGAATGAAATCTTGCCATTTGTAATGGCGTGGAGCTAGAGTGTATTATGCTAAGCGAAATAAGCCAGTCAGAGAAAGACAGATACTATATGATTTCACTAAGAAACAGAATTTAAGAAACAATAGATGAACATGGGAAAAGAGGAAGGCAAACCGTAAAACAGATTCTTAACTATAGACAACAAACGGATGGCTACTAAAGGGGAGGTAGGTGGGGGATGGGTTAAATGGGTGATGGGTATTAAGGAGGGCACTTGTGATGAGCACTGGGTGTTGTATGTAAGTGATTAATCACTAAATCCTATACCTGAAGCTAATATTACACTGTATGTTAACCAACTGGTGTTTTTTTTTTTTAAACATTTATTTATTTTTGCAACAGAGAGAGACAGAGCATCAATGGGGGAGGGTCAGAGAGAGAGGGAGACACAGAATCTGAAACAGGCTCCAGGCTCCGAGCTGTCAGGACAGAGCCTGACGCAGGGCTCAAACTCACAGACCGCGAGATCATGACCTGAGCCGAAGTCAGACACTTAACCGACTGAGCCACCCAGGCGCCCCAACTAACTGGCGTTTAAATAAAAACTTGGAAGATTAAAAAAAGAAATAATACCATGTAATTCCTAACTTAACAACCCCTCCCAAAAGACAATGCTTTAAAAAATACCTAATAGTTTGTATATTAAGGAGGATCAATCTGATAATAGGTGAATTTTCTGGATAAAATGACAGGGAAATTTTAAAATGCAATAGATAAATTTTTAATATACTTCCACTCCCTGTAATAATAAAACAGGTCATTTGAATAAACTTCTGGCAGATGATGGGTAGATAACACTTTTTTATTGAATTTTTTTTAACGTTTATTTATTATTGAGAGACAGACACAGAGCATGAGCAGGGGAGGGGCAGAGAGAGGGGGAGACAGACTCTGGAGCAGGGTCCAGGCTCTGAGCTGTCAGCACAGAGCCCAACGCGGGGCTCGAACCCACGGACCGTGAGATCATGACCCGAGCTGAAGTTGGGCACTCAACCGACTGAGCCACCCAGGCGCCCCTAGATATATTTTTAAAGCTGTCAAGAGGCATCGAAAGACAAGATGATGGAGAATTTGTGGGCTAAAATTCAGAGAAAGTGAGGGAGTCATGCGCTTGTGGTGACTTTTCTCGTGGGGTGATTGCTGAAAAGCCTGGAAGGTCCGCAGCATTTTTGACACCCATTTGAGGGTAAGGGGAGCAAAAGGTTCTGGCAAACACTCCAAAATACACATCTTTTCAAGCACACATAAAATATTTACAAAAAGGGATCACATGACGGGCCCTAAAGGAATAGCAACAAATTTCACAATGCTGAGATAATACCAGATGTGCTTTCTGAACGTAATGAACTTCAGCCAGAACTCAATAACAAAAAAAGATGACTTTAAAACTCCCGTGTGTGTTCTAATACAGTACTGTCCCTCAGCTCCCAAACCACCCTTCTTTACCCTGTTTTATGGCGCTGGGATGGAGGCTTTGCAGCCTATCCTTCTGCTTTGACATCTGGTTCCGTGTTAGTCTCTGCCGACAGAAGGAGACTGCAAGGCTGGAGAAGGAAGAGACTTGCTACTTCCTCTCGGCTTCCAGGAACAGCACTGCCTTCTAGCAGCAGCTGCTCACTCTAATTTGCACCTTTCCCAACACCTGACAACCAGTTTCATGGCTCCTCGCAGACACTATCAAACAGCCTCTCACATCCTGCTCCTCAGATGTCTAAGTCCTAGAACTGCAGCACTCTTCCTCTGACTGAGCTCGGGAACCAGAGCCAGCTGAACACTCCTCCCACCTTGGCGGTTTGAGTTTCAAGATATCAGGACCTTCCTCCAAGCTTGTCAGTTTTAATAATCCCTGTCTCTTCACTTTGTTACCCCAGACCTGGGGGTCGTTGCTGATTGTTGTGCTTGTTACCTGCACCACGCCTTAGAATCCTCTGTTCTTGGGGCGCCCAGGTGGCTCAGTCGGTTGAGCGTCCGACTTTGGCTCAGGTCATGATCTCGCGGTCCGTGAGTTCGAGCCCCGCGTCGGGCTCTATGCTGACAGCTCAGAGCCTGGAGCCTGTTTCGGATTCTGTGTCTCCCTCTCTCTCTGACCCTCCCCCATTCATGCTCTGTCTCTCTGTCTCAAAAGTAAATAAACTTTTTTAAAAAATCCTCTGTTCTCCCTTTCAGTAATCTAGTCATCAACTCCCTACATATACCAATTCTCTCTTTTCAAATAACTGGTGTGGTCTGTCTTTTCAGTGGACTCTAAGTTATATACCATGTTTGGAAATAAACCAAATCCATATAAATAAAAGAAATACTGCATACAAAACTAAAATGTATTTTAACTGAGTGATAATAAAAATACTTCCTATCAAAGCACATAGGATGCACCCAATACATCAAATTAAAGGAAAGCTTTAAGTATAGGCATAAAGGAAGTAAAAAAAAAAAAAAAAAAGGCTGGAAATTAAGAAATGAAACATCCATCTCAGTAAGTTAGAAAAAGAGCAAATTACTTCTCCCAATGTACAGGTACAATAAAAATGAGAACAGATGGGGCACCTGGGTGGCTCAGTCAGTTGAGCGTCCAACTTCGGCTCAGGTCATGATCTCACGGTCTGTGGGTTAAAGCCCTGTGTTGGGCTCTGTGCTGACAGCTCGGAGCCTGGAACCTGCTTCAGATTCTGTGTCTCCCTCTCTCTCTGCCCCTAACCCACTCGCATTCTGTCTCTGCCTCTCTCAAAAATAAACATCTAAAAAATTTTTTTTAAATGAGAACAGATACATAAAATAGAAGACAAACATAGTACAAGAGGACCAAAAAGGTTATTCTTTGAAATGAGAACAAAAACATTGACAAATCCATGTGAAGATTTATTATTAAAACAGTTAGAAATCACAAATTACCAAGGAAATGAATGAAAAAGGAAACATCACTATACATTCTTATGGACATGAAGGGATACTCTGGGGAACTTAATGCCAATGAAACTGAGAACTTAAGTGAATAAATTTATAGAGAATTTAAAACAGAATTTAAAACACACCAAAACGGACACAAGAAGTTATCACAACTCTGAATAGAACTAGTACTTGAAATGGAATTTATTAAAAATCCACAAAGGAATTCTCTAGTCTGAGACAGTGTCATCAGTGAACTCTATCAAACATTTAAGGAAGAACCCATGCTTATCTTAGAATACAATGGAATATTACTCAGCAATCAAAAAGAATGAAATCTTTTTTTTTTTTTTTGCAACAGTGTGGATGGAATTTTGCCATTTGCAACAATGTGGACGGAACTAGACTGTATTATGCTCAGTGAAATAAGTCAATCAGAGAAAGACAAATATCATATGATTTCATTCATATGTGGAATTTAAGAAACAAAACAGATGAACATAGGGAAAGAGAAGGAAAAATAAGATGAAAACAGAGAGGGCGGCAAAGCACAAGAGACTCATATATAGACAACAAACTGAGGGTTAATGGAGGGGTGGGATGGGCTAAATGGGTGATGGGCATTAAGGAAGGCACTTGGGATGAGCACTGGGTGTTACATGTAAGTGATGAATCACTAAATTCTACTTCTGAAACCAATACTACACTGTATGTTAACGAACTTGGGTCTAAATTTAAAAAGAAAAAAGAAAAAAAAAAAAAGAATTCTTCCTGAGAGTAACAAAATAGGAAACACTTTCAACTAATTCCCAACCAACACTGATCAAAATCTGTTGCAGTCTTTATTAGAATGGAAAACGGTAGGCCTATCTCATCGGAAACACACATGTAAAACTTCTATGCCATAACTTATTCAACAGTTTATAAAAAGATAACACATCATGCCTAGCAGACTTATCAGGAATGCCAAAAACAGAGAGGTTGATAAATTAATCCTCCATTCATGATGAGAAAATTTAGGAAACTGGCAATAAATTACAGCGAACATGGAAAGCAACGTGAAGAGTTGGAAACATTTGCTATGAGACTGGCAATAAGATAATGATTCTTACCCTAACCACTTCTACTAAATGTTGCTTCTGCCCCTTTATTCTTCAATCTTGCCAGCTTGTCTGATTAACTTTGATAATTTATACTAGATCCCTTGGATTTTCTAGGCACAAGAGCACATGTTGACTTCAGGCTTGCAACAAAGGTGGCACTGCAGAGCTGGGGTAACGAGGAAGGTATTCCATACGTGGTGCTGAGCTAAACTGGGTGGTGTCGAGGGGGGAATAATGATCTCTACCTCAAGCGATAAGCAAAAAATCTCATGCTGGTGGACTATAGAGCCAAATTTGAAGTATTTCTTATGAAACTTCCAATCTACTCAAGGTATATACCCATAAGTACTGTGTGTGTGTGTTTACCAAAAAGACATGTATACGAATTTTCATTGCAGTATCATCCATAATAGGGATATGCTAGAAATACTTCAAATGTTTATCCATGATGGAATGAATAAATTTTTTCACAACGGAGCCGGACACAGGAAGGATATTGAACAAACTTTAGCTATATGCGACACCATGGGTGAATCTCATAATTATGATGTTGAACAAAAGAGCTAGGCAGAAAACAGGAGGTGTGGTATGATTCCGTTTATACAAAATTCATAAGCCAGTCAAAATTGAACTGTACTATTCAGGATGGACACTTTTGTAGTAAAAACATAAAGAAAATCAAAGGAGTCTATAAAAATTAGGGTAATTGGTTACTTATGATAGAGAAGGAAGCATCACGGTGCTGTGGGTAAGAGTGGAGCTTCTTCTGGGGTGCTTCACTTCTTGGTGTGAGTGGTGATTATGTAGCTGTCCGTTTTCGGTTGATACTTTCACATGCATATTTATGATTGGGGCATTATTCTGAATATGAGTGATTTTTCGCATGCATAAAAATCAATGATATACGGTTGTATGGTACATCCGTACAATGGAGCATTATTCAGCAATAAAAAAATTAACTATCAAGTTATAAAACGACATGGGATAACATTAAATGCACATTGCTAAGTGAAAGAAGCCAGTTTGAAAGAACTATATACCATAGAATTCCAACTGTATAGACAGTAAAAATACCAGTAGTTGCCAGGGGCTTAGGGGAAGGGAGGGCTAATCGGTTGAACCGAGTGCTATTTTTTTTTTTTTCAACGTTTTTTATTTATTTTTGGGACAGAGAGAGACAGAGCATGAACGGGGGAGGGGCAGAGAGAGAGGGAGACACAGAATCGGAAACAGGCTCCAGGCTCCGAGCCATCAGCCCAGAGCCCGACGCGGGGCTCGAACTCACGGACCGCGAGATCGTGACCTGGCTGAAGTCGGACGCTTAACCGACTGCGCCACCCAGGCGCCCCTCGAGTGCTATTTTTGAGGCAATGAAACTATTCTGTATGATACTGTATGGTGGACACAGGACATAATGCATTTTTAAAAATTTTTTTAAACATGTATTTATTTTTGAGAGATAGCGAGACGGAGCATGAGCGGGAGAAGGGCAGAGAGAGAGGGAGACACGGAATCCAAAGCAGGCTCAAAGCTCTGAGCTGTCGGCACAGAGCCCAAGGTGGGGCTCGATTTCACAAACCGTGAGATCGTGACCTGAGACGAAGTTGGACGCTTCACCACCTGAGCTACCCAGGCGCCTGTGACATTATGCAATTTTCAAACCCACAGAACTGTACAACACGAAGAGTGAACTCTAAAGTAAACCGCGAACTTTAGGTAATAATAATATATCAATATTGGCTCATCAACTGTAACAAACATGCCACACTAATGCAAGATGTCAATAATAGGAAAAGCTGTGTTTGAGGGGGGAGGCGGGTATATGGTAAATCTCTGTACTTTCTCCAAAATTTTTCTGTAAACCTAACACTGCTCTAAAAAATAAAGTATTTTTTTAATCAGATCGGCTTCAAAGGAAAATGAATATATGGCAGAAAAGAACGTTTCATAAACTTGTTTTCAGAACTCAAAGGAAAAGCCTGAAGATAATGAGAATGTCTATAATGAATACAAACACATCAGTTAGGTGTATCTTAGAAACTAATTAGAAAAAAAGAGGATTACAGAAGGAAGCAGATTGTAGTAAGTAAACAATCAAGAGAGGATGAACAAAATTTCTCCATGTGAGCAATATTAAATAGTGTAACGAACAGAAATAGGAGAAGGGGAGGAGGGAGAGGAAGAGGGAGAAGAGGGGGAGGGGAGTGTGGAGAAGCGCTTGTCAACATTTGAGATATTTTTGAAATACAAGGTAAAGCTAGAAATCAAGTCAGTTTCAAAGGAATGAAACATAAGCCGTGCACTTGAATTCTTTTCTGCAACATTAAAAGCACTCAGAAAATATAATGGTATCTACAGGATTTTGACATGAAAAGATTGTGTTCTTTCTATGGTCAGAAAATGTACTGTCCATGTGCAATATACTTGGCACACAAAATTCAGGTGTGATTCACTTCCAGACTCTTCCTGGAAAATTATAGGTCTCTGGCAACAATGTGGACAGAATTTCCACAGACCCTATTCCTATTCTAATTACATAGAAATGCTGAACAAAATGTAAAACTAAAAATAACATTTACTTATTCAATTATATCCCCTACCACTCACATTCTCATTCTCTCCTGCCCCACTGGTAGTCATGCTGTGATCAATGTGCACCTTTTATGTGTATGTGTTTCTGTCAAATTGTGTGGGATTGTGTGTGTGTGTGTGTGTGTGAGTGTGAGTGTGTATATATATGTGTGTGTGTGTTATATATATAAAACAAAAATTACTCATAACTTTTCTTTCAAAAAAATTGTTTTAATGTTTATTTTTGAGAGAGAGACAGAGACAGAGCATGAGCAGGGGAAGGGCAGAGAGAGAGAGGGAGACACAGAATCTGAAGCAGGCTCCAGGCTCTGAGCTGTCAGCACAGAGCCCGACACGGGGCTCGAACTCACAAACTGCGAGGTCATGACCTGAACCCAAGTTGGACACTTAACCAACTGAGCCACCCAGGCGCCCCATACTCATAACTTTTCAAAGCTATGTTCCCCCAATATTTTTACATGAAAAAATTTTTAATGTTTCTGCATTTTGAGAGAGAGAGAGAGAGAGAGAGAGAGCGAGCAGGGGAGGGGCACAGAGAAAGGGAGAGAAAGAATGCCAAGCAGGCTCCTCGCTGTCAGTGTAGAGCACAACACAGGGCTCTAACTCACCAGCTGTGAGCTGAGATCAAGAGTCAGATGCTTAACCAACTGAGCCACCCTGGTGCCCCTTTAATGTGGAGATGAGTTGGAAGAATTATAGTGTTCACCCATATACTCACAGCCTAGGTTCTAAAATCAGCAATATTTATTTCTTAGCTCTCCACCCAGATATCCTACCTATCACTTCTGTATCCAATTCAGAGTCCTATTAAGATACAAGACATTAACATCACCCCAGAAAATTCCCTCGAGAGACTTCCCAGTCAATGTCTACCCCTTTCCCCAGTAGCAACCACTGTTTCGATATTTTTTTTCACCATCGATTCATTTTAGAATGTCAATTATATGGAATCATACAGTAGTACTCTTTTGCATTACAGTTATTGGAGCATAGTGTTTTTCAAATCCATTCATGGTGATGCACGTATCAGTCATTTGATCCTTTTATCAGAGTGATGTTCTATTGCATGAATACATCACAGCGGGTGGATATCTGTTAATATTTTTTTTTTAGCTATTATGAATAAGGCTTTCACAGTTTCTCTCCGTTATAAGATACTCCTGAAACTCAAGATAAAAAAAATCCAGGAGTGCCTGGGTCGCTCCATCAGTTTAGTGTTTGAGTTCAGCTCAGGTCATGATCTCCCAGTTTCCGGGTTTGAGCCCTTCGTTGGGCTCTGTGTTGACAGCTCAGAGCCTGAAGCCTGCTTTGGAGTCTGTGTTTCCCTCTCTCTCTCTCTCTCTCTGCCCCTCCCCGATCGTGCTCTCTCTCTCTCTCTCAAAAATAAACAAACATTAAAAAAAGATTTAAAAGAGAAAAAAAATCCAGAGAACGATTTGTAAATGTCTCTGCAAGCACACTTAGCCAGGGAAAGGGCAGTTTAGACTTACTAGATTAGTTTTTTAAAACAGTAAAGTCCATTGTAATATCTCCTGCCCCCCTGGAGATTTCTGAATTCAAATGATAATCAAATCTGTGTCAATTAGGTGTTTAACAATGGTGATCATACAGATCATCCAAACATTTCAGGTATATAAAAGAACTAAATTTTAAAAAAGAAAAGTAGGGGGTGGGGAGGAAGCGAGTACTTTAAGATCACAATTCACATACTTGGTCTCAGAATCACCCAAAGAGCTAAGAAAGAAGAGAGGTCCAGTCTCCTGAAACTATTACAGGGTTTGGATTTTTTTTTTTTCTACTTCTACCATATTTCCCAGGTAATTCTAACACCTAATTTTGAGAACTACTGCCTTAAAAATATTATGATATTCTCTATGTTTCCTAATATAACTGATTGAATTTCCCACACACTACAATTATACTGTACTCTGTAACATAGAAGGCACATAAGGTGTGCTAGGAACGATTCCAAGCCCTTTTCATATAATCTCATTTAAGCCTCATGACCGCTTAATGTGATATGGAAGCAGAGTATCGCCCAAGATCATAAGGAATCATGGAATCGTGCTTCGGAGATTTAACCCTGGCCCAGCCACTTATTGGCCTATTATCACCCATCTGTAAAATGAGGATAATCATAGGGTTGTTCTGAGAAAGAAGTAAGTTAACACAAGAAAATTGGAAATACTGTCTGAGTCCTCAGGGACTCTCCCTAAATATTGGCTGTTATCAGCCCCACCATGATCACGGTGGGATAAACAGAGAACTCAAGGAGGTGGCAGAGTTGCAGAGAAAACAGAATACAGGAGATCCGCTACTCGCTGAGCAATCTCTATAAACCTGGAAAGCTCACTCAAATGGGGGCCAAACCCACCTTCTGCTACTGCCTACAGATTTCTCTTCCAGAAGGGCAAAGACGTGTTTGTCGCAGCTGACCTCCGGCCAAGAGAAAAGGCATCGCCGCCAATGCGGGCTCAACTCCCTCAGAGGAGACCTTACCAGAGCCGCACTTCCCTGGAGCGGAAGCGACTGCCCACAGCGCTCCCAGAATTCCCAAGGAGACTCTGGTTACAGCCACGCCCTTCTGTAAACGGAAGTTCCCGACTGCCTCGCGCTCTTAACACTGACCTTTCCAGAACCGTGGGAAGAACTTTGGCTTCCTGGGGAGGAAGGTTGGCCACCTACTAGAAAGTGGCTTGTGTTTCACATGATTCCGGAGCAGTATGCGAGCTTCTTAGTCCTGTCCTTGAACAAAATGCCTTTTATAATGAATTTGGAAGAGTTCCCTTATCTTCTATTTCTTTTTGTGCAAGTCTGAGTAGGATAAGTATGAATGCTTTAAATATTTGGTATACTTCACCAGTGAAGCCATCTACTCCTGGATTTTTGTTTGCTGGGAGAGTTTTGATTCCCAATTCCATCTCCTTTACTAGCAATTGGGCTGTTCATATTTTCTATTTCCTCATGATTTAGTCTTGGTAGGTTATGTGTTTCTAGAGATTTATCTATTTCTTCTAAGTTGTCAAATTTGTTGGCATATAATTGTTCATAGTAGTTTCTTAGGATCCTTCGTATGTCTGTGGTATCAGTTATAACCTCTCCTCTTTCATTTCTGATTTTATTTCAGTCCTCCCTCTTTCTTTCTTGGTGAATCTAGCTAAAGGTTTGATGATTTTGTTTATCCCTTTCCAAAGAACCAGCTCTTAGTTTCACTGATTTTCCCCCCATGTGTCTTTTTAGTATCCATTTCATTTATTTCTGCTCTGATGTTTGTTATTTCCTTCCTTTTACTAACTTTGGGCTTTGTCCTTCTTTTTACAGATCATTGAGGTGTAAAATTAGGTTATTTATTTGAGATTTTTCTTGTCTCTTGATGTGGGCACTTACTGCTATGAAATTCCCTCTTAGAACTTCCTTTGCTGTGTCCCATAAGTTTTGGTATGTTGTACTCCCATTTTGACTTTTCTCAAGGTATTTTTTTTTTAAATTTTATTTTCTAAATTTACATCCAAATTAGTTGGCATATAGTGCAACAATGATTTCAGGAGTAGCTTCCTTAATGCCCCTTACCCATTTAGCCCATCCCCCCTTCCACAACCCTTCCAGTAACCCTCTGTTTTTTCTCCATATTTAAGAGTCTCTTATGTTTTGTCCTTCTCCCTGTTTTTATATTGTTTTTGCTTCCATTCCCTTATGTTCATCTGTTATGTGTCTTAAAGTCATCATATGAGTGAAGTCACATGATATTTATCTTTCTCTGACTAATTTCGCTTAGCATAATATCCTCTAGTTCCATCCATGAAGTTGCAAATGGCAAGATTTCATTCTTTCTGATTGCCAAGTAATACTCCACTGTATATATAGACCACATCTTCTTTATCCATTCATCCATCAACGGACATTGGGCTTTTTCCATACTTTGGCTATTGTTGATAGTGCAGCTATAAACATTGGGTTGTGTGTGCCCCTTCAAAACAGCATACCTTTATCCCTTGGATAAATACCTAGTAGTGCGATTGCTGGGTCATAGGGTAGTTCTATTTTTAGTTTTTTGAGGAACCCCCATACTGTTTTCCAGAGTGGCTGCACCAGCTTGCATTCCCACCAGCAATGAAAAAGAGATCCTCTTTCTCCACATCCTCGCCAACATCTGTTATTGCCTGAGTTGTTAATCAAGGTATTTCCTTATTTCTTCTTTGAGCCATTGGTTCAACATTTTACACTTTTTAAACATATAAGATCTGTACATTTCAGTCCTTTACTAACAAACACATATATCCTTCAATACCAAAGTAAGAAGTAGCCATTTTACCTCATGCCCAAACTTTGAGGAATTCTAATTTGTGTGCCACTGGCCTTAAGAACAACTACATTTTTTCATGTAATAAACAAATTTTATTAGAAGAATACAAGTATTTTACAAAATCCAAGAAACTAAATCAACAAACATACTTTAAAGGCAAAGAAATGAGAGATGGTCAGGAAAACATAACAGGCGGTCTGTTAAATACATAATCTGCAAATACATACATATGTACATACATACATGGAATTAAGGAGACTTAGCAGAAAATCACTCAGTTCCATGGTTTATTTTCAAAATCCAAAATTAGTAGGACAAAGACTGTGAGTGGCTCAACCAGGGTAAGGTGAAAAGTATGAAACCAAGTAGCTATGGGCCAGAGGACTCAGTCACAAACACAAGATCTCAGAAAACAAGTGCCTGCCGGACAGACCAATCAGCCTGAAACTACTACCTTCCACCCTGTAGTATACAAATACTGTAGTACATATGTTTTGACATATCGTCATAGGTAAAATTTCAGAATCCTTATGTAACCACAAATGCACATACTGTACACAAAGTAAACAACCCAAAATCCAAGCCAAAACCAGTCCCGAAACCAGTCCCCAAAGAACAAATTCCTTCATATCAATAAATTACTGATGTCATAGGGCTGTTCGTCGAGTTAAAATCAACCAGGTGAAATTAATGTCTCCTGTAAAACTGCTGTGATTCTTTGAGATTCAGAAACCTATAGACTAAAGGTTAAACAGTGCAAATATAAAACATTATATGCAAATTAAAGAATCAAGAAAAATCCATTTCCCTATTAGAAACATTCTTCCCTTTGAGTTTTAAAATCTAAAAGCATATGAGGACAGTAATCTCAGAATAGAGGAGCACTTCCTCAGCTTGAAAGAGTATCTACAAAAAACCCTACAGCTAACATCATACATCATGTGGAGAATCTAGAAATTTTCTCACTAAGATCAGGAACGGGGCAAAGGTGTTACCATTCAACACTCTTTTCAACATCATACTAGAAGTTCTAGCTAATGCGTTAAGATAAGAAAAGGAAATTAAAGGTATACAGATTGGGAAGGAAGAAATAAAACTGTCATTTTTCACAGATGACATGATCATCTATGTAGAAAGTCAAAAAGAATGGACAAAAACATTCCCAGAACTAATAAGTCATTATTGCAAGGTTGCAGGATACAAAGTTAATACAAAGGTCAATCACTTTCCTATATACTAACAATGAAGAAGTAGAATTTGAAATTAAAACATAATACCATTAGCAATCCCCAAGGTGAAATACTTAGTTATAAATCTTAGTTATAACTACAGTTATAACAAAATGTTTATAAGATCTATATGAAGAAAACTACTCTGATGAACGAAATTAAATAATAACTAAATGAACGGAAAGATATTCCATGTTCATCGATAGGAAGACTCAATATTGTCAAGATGTCAGTTACTCCCTATTTCATCTATAGATACAATGCAGTCACAATAAAACTCCCAGCAAGTTATTTTGTGAATATTGAAAAACTGATTGTAACGTTTATATGGAGAGGAATAGACCCAGAATAGCCAACACAATACTGAAGAATAAAAAAGTTGTAGTATTGACACCATTTGACTTCAAGACTTACTATGCCACAGTATAGTTACAGTGATAAAGACAGTGGAGGTGTTGATGAAAGAATAGACAAACAGATCAATATAACAGGAGAGAGAGCCAGAAATAGACTAAAATAAAAACAACCAACTGACCTTTGACAGAGAAGCAAAGGCATAACAGTGCATCAGAGATAGTCTTTTCAACAAATGGTTCTGGAACTAGATGTCCTACTGCAAAAGAACCAGAAGGAGAAGGAGGAAGAGGAGGAGGAGGAGGGGGAGGGGACGCAAGGGAGGAGGAGGAGGAGGAGGAGGAGAAAACAAAAAGAAAAAGGAGTCTAGATCCAGACCTTAGATCCTTCATATAAATTAACTCAAAATGTATCAAAGACTTAACTGTAAAATTCAAATGTAAAACTCCTAGAAAATAATATAGAGGAAAATCTAGATGATCTTGAAGATGGCTGTGGCTTTGTAGGTCAACATGAAAGAAATAGTTGATAAACTGGACTTTGTTAAAATTAAAAACTTCTGCTTTGTGAAAGACAATCTCAAGACAATGGGAAGATAAGCCACAGACTGGGAGAAAATATTTGCAAAAGACAGATAAAGGACCTTTATCCAAAATACACAAAGAACTCTCAACACTCAACAAGAAAACAAACAATCCAATTTAAAAATAGGTCAAAGACTTTGACACCTCACCAAAGAAGATATACAGATGGCACATAAGCATATGAATAGATACTCTACATAATATCTCACCAGGGGAATTTAAAGCAAAAGATTATCTTCTCGTTTTTCCTAATCAAAATCCCATCAATAACTTTAAAAAAACAAAAAACAAAAAAACTGTGGTATATCCACAGTACTAGTCAACATTAAAAAGAAATAAACTAGAAGAAATTACTAGATTTATGCAGTAAGGATGAATTTCACAAGTATTATGCTAAGTGTAAGAATTAAGACAAAAATATACATTTTATGATTATACTTATATGGCATACTGCAAAAGAAAAAAAAAAACTATAGGGAAAAAAATTGGATCTATGGTTGCCAAGGGCTGGGGGTGGGTTAAGTGGACTGATGATGTTGTGGCACCAGGGGTCTGTTTCTGTTGGACAAAGGTTTTCTTTCTAAATAGGACAATTAACTGTCTGGATATGAATTTGTCTTATCAGTCCACTGTGCTTACTCCAATTATACAATATATAGACTACTGACTGCTGCCAGGCAGTCCATCTAATAACTCATACTTGGGTTGTCCTTGCATTTTTTTATTCATATGCAAATCTATTGTACTGCTTCTTAATAAACTTGAGAAAAGAAAATGTGTTCAGTGAACCCTAATGAGATCCAGGGATTTTCCCAGTCTCCCCGTCATTCAGACACAGGGATCTTAAAGAAAGCTGAAAAGGCCTGTTGTAGATTCCACTCTAGTATCAGCTTGGAGACCACAGGTTGTGCAGTCAATGTGTTGAACTACAAGTTGTGAAATATGGTTTAAGCCAGGAAAAAAAGTATCTATTCTTCTCCTCTAGGGCCCTGAATAGATGAATCTGGGAATTTTGGGTTAGAGATAAGCATGGAACCTCCCATGCTTACAGATGAGTGCTCCTCATTCATGTGTTTTTATTAAAAGATTTTATTATTTAGAACAACAAAATTAAGGAACATATAGGCATTTATCACATAGCCCCTATCCCAACACGTGCATAGCTTCTGTCATTATCAACATTCCACACCAAAGTGGTACATTTATAACAACTGATGAACCTACACTGACACATAATCACCCAAAGGCCATAGTTTACAATAGGGTTTACCCTTGGTGCTGCATATTCTATAGGTTTGGACAAATGTATAAAAACATGTATCTATCATTACAGTATCACGCAGAGTATTTTCACTGCCCTAAATCCTCTGTGTTCTGCCAATTCATCCCTCCCCTCACCGACCCCTGGCAACCGCAGAACTTACTACTGTGTCCATGGTTAGGCCTTTTCCAGAATGTACAATTGGAATCATAGTATACTGTAGCCTTTTCAGCTTGGCTTCTTTCACTTAGTTTTTAAGTTTCCTTAGCATTTAAGTTTCCTCTATGTATTTTCATGACTTTACAGCTCATTTCTTTTTATTGCTGAATCATACCCCATCATCTAGATGCATCACAGTTTATTTATCCATTTACCTACTAAAAAACATCTTGGTTGCTTCCAAGCTTTGGCTATTATGAATAAAACTGCTACAACCATCTGTGTGCAGGTTTTTATGTGGATATAAGTTCAACCCATTGAGTAAATATCAAGGAACACAACTGCTAGATCATTTGGTAAAAGTATATTTGATTTTGTAAGAAACTACCAAACTGTCTTCCAAGGTAGCTGTATGGTTTTGCATTCCCCCCAGCAATGAATGAGAGTTGCTGTTGCTCTATATCCTCCCTAGCATCTGGTGTTGTCCTTGTTGTAGATTTTGGCCATTCTAATAGGTGAGTAGTAGCATTTCATTGTTTTAATTTTCATTTTTCTGATCACAATGATCTGGAGCCTATTTTCATATACACATACATTCAAAATACATTTGTCCAAAAACCCATAGCATGTATAATACCAAGAGTAAACTCTATTGTAAATTATGGACTTTAGGTGATTATGATGTGTCAGTGTAGTTCATTTAGGTCAGTGATCCACCTTCAGTTAATTTTTGTGAAGGGCATAGAAACTAACCTTTTAAAAGAGACACAGAGTTTGGGGAAAGGGAAAAAAGACATAATGCAAATTCTTTAAGCTACCCGTGAGAAGGGGGAGGTATATTCTGCCTTTAAAAATTCTCCTCCCAGGTAGTTTTACCTTAATCTTTCACATCTCTCAGGGCTCTGCTCAAATGTCACCTCATCAGTGACAGCATAGCACTCAATATAATTTAGCAAATCTCTTCCAACCCACCCTCAACCCTGGCAATCTTCATCCCCTTACCCTGATTAGTTTTTCTTTTTTTTTTTTTTTAAATTTTTTTTTTTCAACGTTTTTTATTTACTTTTGGGACAGAGAGAGACAGAGCATGAACGGGGGAGGGGCAGAGAGAGAGGGAGACACAGAATCGGAAACAGGCTCCAGGCTCCGAGCCATCAGCCCAGAGCCTGACGCGGGGCTCGAACTCACGGACCGCGAGATCGTGACCTGGCTGAAGTCGGACGCTTAACCGACTGCGCCACCCAGGCGCCCCCTGATTAGTTTTTCTACATAGGCTTTATTACTACCTGACTTACTATATGTACATATATACGTATACATGTATATGTACATATGTTTTTCATCTTTATTTATTTTGAGATAGAGCATGAGTGGGGGAGGGGCACAGAGTCCAAAACAGGCTCCAGACTCTGAACTGTCAGCACAGAGCCTGACATGGGGCTCAAACCCATGAGCCGTGAGATCACGACCTGAGCCAAAGTTGAATGCGTAACTGACTGAGTCACCCAGGCACCCCCTACATTTTTGTTTTCATAGGTCTTTTCCAACTGAAGTGAAATATGCCTAAGTACAAGTACTCATATTCCCTTTTCCCAGAAAAGCACTTGTCAGATAGCAGGTGCTTTGTAAAGAGGTGTTAAATAAATGTGTCCACTTAATTTTTCTGTGAGAACTTGGACTAAGTCACAGAAGGTCAAAAAGATCTTTTCAAGTAATATACTCACAAAAGGAAAAATTTCACGTCAGTTCTTCTAGAGCTAAAGGCCATCAGGCAAAGGTACACTAAGGTGGAATGCGGTAATGAAAGATAAAAGCTGAGGTAAAAAGAAGGTATAAGACACAAGTTCGGCAATGGCACTGATAGGTTGGTTCTTTCTGTAGTTCTTATACAGCCTCCCTGGATGTATTAAAATATTCATTTTCCAAGAAGCTCATTTGAGCCCCAGTGTCTAGAGTTTTTATTGGAGTTTCATTTTGTGGGCATGACGCATCAAATCATTAGCCATGTGATGGGGCTGGTATCACCTGCTTCTAAACCCCAACCATCGTATGGTTAGTTTTGCTGGTGACCAGCCCCCATCCTGATTCATCTCATTAGAATAAACTCAGGTGTGATCCAACTGGCTCACCCTGAGTAACAGGATACTCCTATCAGTTGGGAAAATCCAAGAATTTAGAAGGTACCCCTCAGGAATCCAGAAAAAACACCAGACAAATTATTTACAGATAGGCATTCATCAGAAGATTAAAAAAAAAAAAACAAAAACCCTACCACAATTCTACAACATACATCAAAACGGTTTTCTGAAAGGGCCAGATAGTATTTCAGACTTGAAGACTATACAAAACTACTCTGTTCTGCCACCACCGTGCAAAAATAGATAATATGTAAACAGATGGGTGTGGC
Organism: Panthera onca; assembly: GCF_046562875.1. Taxonomy (NCBI): domain Eukaryota; kingdom Metazoa; phylum Chordata; class Mammalia; order Carnivora; family Felidae; genus Panthera; species Panthera onca. The sequence goes on along the minus strand of NC_138353.1, from coordinate 11,945,402 downwards.
TGTGTTACAACAACAGGTAATATGTAAACAGATGGGTGTGGCTATGTTACAACAACAGAAATTTATTTACAAAAAACAGAACCATAGTTTGCCAACACTGGTAGAATATCTATTAATCACATTGGCTTATTCATAATCTCAAAGTCTAAGGGATGCCTATCCACTACTTTGTTCACACTCAACAATCATTGGCTGAACACTTCCATGTGCCAGGCCTGTCCTAGTCACCAGAGATACAGTAATAAACAAGACACAAACTTCCTCCTCACATGAAAATTACATTAAAGCAGAGAGAGAGGTGATAAAACAAATTTATGGTCATGGTTTTGAATACTCAACAGTGGTAGGATACTCATACTCCCCAAAATGATCTACAGGTTCAATGCAATCCCAATCAAAGTCCTAATAGGCTTTTTCATAAAAATTAAGAAGCTAATTCTAAAATTCACAATCTTAAAAAAATAAAATCCACAATCTTAAAAAGAACCACCTTGGGATACTTATATGATCTGATCTCAAGATTTACTATTAAACTACAATAATCATGAGACTGTGGAATTGACAAAGGATAGATATAGGCCAAAGGAGTAAAACAGTCCATGTATGTATGTCAACTAAGGTTTTTCTGCAAATGTGCTAAGGTAATTCAATTGGGAAAGGATAGTCTTCAGCAAAAGGAATTTGAACAGCTGGATATCCATGTGGGAACAAAAGAAGAAACTTGATCCTTAGTGCAAGCTATATACAAAAATTAACTCAAAATATATCATAGACTCAAACTTAAAAAGCTGAAATTACATAACTTCTAGAGGAAAACACAGGAGAAAATTTTGTGATGTTAGGATGGGCCAAGATTCTTAGGTAACATACAAAAAGCATGAGCCATAAATTAAAATATTGATATATTGGATTTCTTCAAAATTAAAATATTCTTCCCTCCAAAAGAAATCCTTAAGAATGCAAGAAAAAAAAAGCCACACACACACACACACACACACACACACACACACACGAGGAAATATTTAAATACATATGATAAAGGACTTGTATTCATAATACTTGAACTACAACTCAGTAATAAGAAATCCAACAACAAAAAGGGCAAAAAACCCTAAAGATACTTAAAAATGGAAGATACATAAATTGCCAATGAGTACATAAAAACTGTTCAACATCATTTGTCTTCAGGAAAATGCAAATTAACACTACAAATGCATTTTGATTGATATTGCCAAGTGCCCCATAAAAGTTCTTATTAATTTCATCCCAAAAGTGTTTGGTAATTGTCACTCCTGTATTGCACATGCTAACTCTGGATAATATACCTTTTTTATTGCAACAGGCCATCAGTCATTCTTTAAGGACAGTCATGAAGTTTGTTCTCTGTGTTCTCAAGGTACATGGCACATTCATCTACTCTGCTTCAAGATTAAGAGCATGGTCTCTGGAACCAGACAACCTCATTAGAATCCTAAATTTGTATATCTTATTAGCTTATTAGCTTGCTCAGACAAATTCCTTCACCATTCAATATTCAATCTCCTCATCTGTAAATGGTCCCTATATCATAGTTACAGAAGGAATCTTCAAAAAAGATACATGATGAGAATTCAAAACAGGGTCTGGAAACTACTGTGTGCTTAGTAAATGTTAGCTTTTATTATTATTTTCATCATCAATTTTATTCCATTCCATGGTTCATGGTACTTCATGGAATTAATAATTAAAATATAGGTAATGCACACACACACACACACACACACTCCAAGTAATGCACAATGAACTTTAGATTCTTTCCTATTAAGAATGCTGCAAAGAACTTCTCTTTCCTAGATCATAGCCTACTTGTCCAATTGCTTCTCTTGGATGAATTTCAAAAAATGAAAACTGAAACACCAAAGTATATACATTTAAAATTTTTGATAGTGAAGTAGCATATTTTCTTACCAAAAGTTTTTCCTATGTTTCCCTTCTCCCAAGAAAGTATAAGTATCTCCGATTCTCCATACCATGATTAATATTAGGTATTACCAATTTTTAAAAACCTTGAGTGCGGGGCGCCTGGGTGGCTCAGTCGGTTGAGCAGCCGACTTTGGCTCAGGTCATGATCTCGCGGTCTGTGAGTTCGAGCAGCGCTGCGGGCTCTGTGCTGACAGCTCAGAGCCTGGAGCCTGTTTCAGATTCTGTGTCTCCCTCTCTCTGACCCTCTCCCGTTCATGCTCTGTCTCTCTCTGTCTCAAAAATAAATAAATGTTAAAAAAAAAAAAACCCTTGAGTGACATAATCAGTGGAAAACAACATTAAGAATGTTTATTTACGAATAATATTTTCCTATCTTTACTTGCTATATCTATTCCTTCTTCCTAAAATTTGTCTATTCACATTTTTGTATTCATATCCATTATTTCTATTGGGGTTTCACTACCTTATGAATCTCTAAGATTATTAAGCCACTTTCTAGCATATATGTTGTTGACATTTTCAGCTCAGTTTACCGTACATCTTCTACACATGTATGTATGGTGCCTTTTTCACACAGGGAAATCTAAAATTTTCATACAGACTTGCTCATTGTTATATTTACTTTGGCTAGAGCCCTGCGCACCCGTAACCAGAAGCAACCTTTTGTGTGTGTCAACACCGTTCTGCAGCGTTTTAGAAGTATTAACCCCATTTAACTCTCACAAGCTCATTGGGTAAGTACTATAATTACACCTCGGAAACTCATTCACGGAGAGCAACTTGCCCAATGTGATGGCGCTAGGAAGCGGCACGGCTGATTGGCGAGTCAAGGAAAGGGCTGCGGGAAGCGGTAATGGTGAGTGTGGAGTCCAAGAGCGGGCTGGGGGGGGCTCAGTACCTAGGAAACTGTCAATCCCGGATGAGCGACCGTAGCCCGCCTCCAAGCTGGGACTCGCGATCCGCCCCCAAACGCCAGGAAGCTCTGCCCAGCCAGAGGGAAACGCAAATGCCTCTACCCCTTGCCCTCCATCCACCATCACTTTTCGCCCTTCACACATAGGGCTGGGACACCACTGGTCCCTCGCCTAGGCTAAGGAGGCCTAGAGTCGCTGCCAGAACTCAAGTCTCACCACTATCTGGGGAATCATGGCCGCAACCTCCCCTGGAGCGGAAGTTCCTGCGACTCACTTCCCAGAACCCAGAACCACACGTGAGACACACCACCCGCACTGCTGAAGAGGAAGTGTTGTCCGCGGCACGGAACTTCTGGACTACACTTCCCAGAATGCCAAAGCGGTCTAGGGCTACAGCCCCACCTGCCTGGAGTGGAAGTGCTTCCGACTACACCTCCCAGAATCCTCTGCGGGATCATGCTTCCTCCCTACCCTCTCTATTTCTTTTGCTTAATTAAATATTACCTGAGTCACTTCTCCAGCGCTTATTAGCGTTTGGCTTTTTTATATTTGTAAAAAAAATTTTTTTTTTGTCAAGAAAGCTCTAGTACCTGGGGGGGGGGGGGGGGGGGGACAAGCAAAGCTTTCCATACGAAAAGAAAATTAACATGTTTTTTAGCAGAAAGACAAGATTTTAAAAGGGACTTGGTCTGGGCTGCATTGTACATCAGACTTAAGGAAGATGGGATGCCAGACTTGGTTTGACTTGATTGCCTCTTTACTTGTGCCTGTATTCATCTATCTCTGACTGCTATCTGGCACGAAGTATTTATTTCAAGATGCCAAGAATCCATAAGAAATTCCAAGCACAAATCAGGCCGTAAAACAGAAACAGCAATGTTATTTCTGACAAATGAAAGGAACTGCACTGGCAAGGGGTTGGAGAAAAGATTGTAATAGGGAAAATGGCTCTTTCCTTTAAAAAGTTTTTTAAAGGTTTATTTATTTTTAGAGAGAGAGAGCAGGACAGGCACAGAGAGAGGGAGACAGAGAATCTCAAGCAGGCTCCACACTGTCAGTGCAGAGCCCAATATGGGGCTCAAATTCAGGAACTGCAAGATTATGACCTGAGCTGAAGTTGGAAACAACCGACTGAGCCATCCAGGAGCCCCTTTCCTTTAAATTTTTTAGTGCAAACTCAGGCTTCCTTTCGACTACTCCTGTGTTGGTCTTCAATATTATATATTTGCTGAGTATTTCTTTTATTCAGGAGGGGAGGTAGGTTGAGGTAGGAGATGGAATGCAGGTAACCATGACCAGTGAAACCATAGGAAGTAGTACTTACCACTTTACTTCTGGGCAGAAAAAAATTTTTTAATGAAACAATAATGCCAAAGTATTGAGAATAGTAACATGAAACACCAAATGCATATACCTTAAATTCCATGCTTAAAAATTTTTTTGCCACACTGGCTTCATTTACCATTTTCTGAAATATTGTATAGCTACTTCTTGATATTGTTATTTCCTTCCAAATACTACCTATATCACTTAAAAAATAACGATATTATATATCCACAAAATCATTACCTTATGGGACAAAATTAACAATTCTTAGTATTATCTAATTTGTATCCCAGTATGAGTTCCTGTTTATTGAAAAATACTTTTTTTTTGAAAAATACTTTTTACAACTAGTTTATTCCAATCAATATCCAAACGGATTAACCATATTTGATCATCTCATCTGAAGTTCATTTATTCTGAAACTACCCTCCCCAACACACATCATCACCATCATTTTTCATTTCTTCAAATGTTGTAGAATCGAGATGTCAAATTACGTATCCAAATCTGCATTTTCTATTGGCCTCCTCATACTTTTTCCTGCAAACTTCTAAATTTTCTGTAAAGTAGAATTTTGATTTAAAGGCTAGGTAGGATACAGGGTCATGGGGGGGGGGGGCAAGAATACTTCATAGAAGGGACTGGGAATATTTGAATAAGAAACCATATTCCCTTAAACCAATTCAAGTCCTAGAAACACCTGGGTGGCTCAGTCGGTTAAGCAGCCGACTTCAGCTCAGGTCATGAGCTCATGGTTCATGAGTTTGAGCCCCGCATTGGGCTCTGTGCTGACAGCTCAGAGCCTGGAGCCTGCTTCAGATTCTGTGTTTCTGTTTCTCTCTCTGCCCCTCCCCTGCTCATGCGCTCTCTCTTTGTCAAAAATAAATTTTAAAAAAATATTAAAAAATGAAAAACATTGTCAGGTCTATTGTAGCTACAATAGAGCAAAACCTCATTAATTCAAACTACTCTGATGCACAATTGGGATAATTATATATAATTAATATTGAGTTAAAAGTTCAAATTTTTCAACATAATTTAAGACTTTTTGATTTAGGTTTTGATGATCTGTTGCCTATAAATTGCATTTGCATGTTGAATAAAACTGGCAAAACAACATAATGTATAGAACATTTTGAAAAGTGCCATAGAAATAAAACTACTGTAATTCACCATCTTTCATGCTTTTTTTTTCAGATTTAAAAATTGAGATGCAATTGACATAAAATTATATTAATTTCAGGTGCACAACATAACGGTTCGATATATGTACATATTGTTAAAGTATTACCATAATAAATCAGTTAAAATCCATTACCACACATAGTTACACTTTTTTTTTCTGGCGACTGGAACTGTTAAGATCTACTCTCTTAGCAAGTTTCAAATATACAATTTAATATTATTAACTATAGTCACCATGCCATACATTACATCCCCAGGACTCAATTTATAACTTGATGCTTTAATTTTGCACTACTCCACCCATTTCAACCATTCCTCATCCCTTGCCTCTGGCGACAAGTCTTTCCTTTGTGTCTATGAGTTGGTTTTTTGTTTTGGATTCCACATATAAGTGAGAGCATATGATCTATTTCGCCTCAGGCTGGATAATTTCAAATGACTAGTCTTCAGGTTCACAGGTTCTTTGCTCTGCTTGATCAAGTCCATTTGATGTTCTCTATTGTGTTTTTCCCCCATCTCATCCATTGTATTCTTGAGCTCCAGACTGTGTTCAAATCTTTTGTGATTTCTTTTTTAATGTTGATTTATTTTTGAGACAGAGAGAGACAGAACATGAACGGGGGAGGGTCAGAGAGAGAGGGAGACTCAGAATCCAAAGCAGGCTCCAGGTTCTGAGCTGTCAGCACAGAGCCTGATGACCCTGGGGGAGGAGTGTTGTGGGTAAAGTGAAACCGTTCTTACCCTCTTCAATGTGTCTATTTTTTGCCCCAAAGTTGTGCTGGAACTTTGCTGGACTCCTGGACTTCCAGAAGGGTACTCTTGTTCATGGGTGGTTGTCAAAATCAATGTTCTTTGGGGGGAATGAATGTAGAAAACTCCTGTTCTACCATGTTGCTGATGTCGCTCTCTTTCAGAATTTTATTTACAAAGCTAAATGTAAAAATGGCAGGATCTTCTTCTTTTCAAGGCTGAATAATATTCCAGTGTATGTATATGCCATATTTTCTTTATCCATGTATCTGTTGAGAGACATTTGAGTTGTTTCTTAACTTGGCTATTGGGAATGGTGCTGCAATAAACATGGGACTGCAGATATCTCATCCTGTTTTCAATTGTTTGGTGGTATATATCCATAAATGGGATCATATTGTAGTTACATTTTTAATTTTGGGGAGGGGGGAATTTCCACTGCTATTTTCCATATAGGCTGCACCATTTTAATTCCCAAAAACAGTGCAGAAGAGTTCAATTTCTCCAAATGTTCAACACTTGTTATCTATTTTTTTTTTAATAATAGCCATCCTACTGGTGTGAGTTGATATCTTATTGTGGTTTTGATTTGCATTTCACTGATTAGTGATGCTGAGCATATTTTCATATACCTTTTGGACACTTGTACATCTTCTTTGAGAAGGGTCTATTCAAGTCACATCCATTTTAAAGTCCGGTTATGTTCGTTTTTGCTATTGAATTGTAGGAGTTCATTTTATATTTTATACATTAACCCCTTATCAGATATGTGCTTTGCATGTATTTTCTCCCATTCCATAGATTGCCTTTTCATTCTTTTGATTGTTTCCTTAGCTATGCAGAAGGTTTTTAGTTTGATGTAGTCCCACTTGTCTACTTTCACTTTTGTTAATTGTGCTTTTGGTGTCATATCCAAGAAATCACTGCCAAGACCAACGGGAAGAAGTTTTTCCCTTATGTTTTCTTCTAGGAGTTTTATGGTTTCAGGTTTTATATTTAAGTCTTGAATCCATTTGTATTTATTTTTGTGAATGGTGTAAGACAGCATCCAATTTCATTCTTTAGCATGTTCAGGACTTTATGCTTAGTGAAATCAGCGAGTCACAGGTCAGAAGTGGCATGATTCTACTTAAATGAGGTTCCTAACTAGTCAAATTCACAGAAGCAGAGATTAGAATGGTGATTACCAGGGGCCAGGGGAAGGGGTAAATGGAGAGTTGTTCAATGGGGCTACAGTTTCATTTATGCAAGGTAAATTAGTCCTAGAGATCTGCTGTACAGCATAGTGCCTAAAATCAACAATACCGTATTATATACCTAAAAGTTTGCTAAGAGGGTAGATCTCATGATACCACACGCACGCTAGTGCATGCGCGCGCGCGCACACACACACACACACACAAATCATAATAAAATAAAAAAGAGAGAAGGAAACTTTTGGAGGTGGCAGATATCATGTCTCCCAGTTTGCCAATAGATGTTAAGGCCAGTCTTCCAAACCCTTTATGTTTGCAACTATCAAGGCTGACAGTCAAAGAGTATATTCCATATATTTTCTCCCTCACCACTGTTGAATTACCCCAAACTCACTGTACTCTTTGGCCTTAAAACTCCCATTGAAACAGAAATTACACTTGTCACCTGATCAGTCTGGGTCCAATAAGGAGACAGAAACCACACAGTGCTTTCAATGGAAATTTAATTTACAAACGATTAAACTTTTAAAAAAGTAACTATACAATATTTTTAAACTTTATGTGGTACAATACTGAGGGTATCGAAGGAAAAACAAACTTCAGCAAACCTCAGACTTTGTGAAGAAAAGGTAACTGTAGCCCACTGGATGGCAGAGAATTTTCTGTTTTGCCTGGGTCAGTGGTGCTCCCTGGTTGCTGGTCAAGTTGGAAGCAACATTCTAGGGTGTGGGTGGTTTGTGGGCGAGTCGCAACTGGTGGTCGAGTGCATGGGCATGCAGAATGAGGAAGGCTGCAGATGGCATCCATTTGGGGAACAGATGAGTCATAGCCAGTGGCCACGTTCATGGATGGACATAGGGAGTGGGTGTGCCTGTTTCGGTAGAAGGCCTGGAATGTGCAGGGTCCACATCCAGAGGTCCACAGGAATGTGATCAATGGCCTAGAGTTGCAAGATCAGCAAGGGACTGTACCTTCTGAGTGTGTGGAGAGTGCAGAGTACGAGCAGATGTCCTCACACCCACACTGCTGACTGACCATGCAGCTGCTACAAAAGCAGAAGACCCGTTCCTCCTGAAGCCTCCTTCCAACGCCCTCTGCGGAGAACACTTAACATTGTGTCCACTGCAAAGGAGAGATGCTCAAAGAAATTTCTTTCATTATCACAGAGGGTGTGTTAAAGGGTGAGTTTGGAGCTGAAAGTCAATAAACTGGCACAGTGTCCCTAGACTGAACTGCAACCATTGCCCTTTCAAAGTCCCAGCTACGGGTCTGTAAGTGTTGGGTTACATGGGAAGACATACAGGATAAGGGTCAGGAAATCAAGGATTGGCCTAAAACAGCACTGAGACACAAAGGAAGACCACACAGTGGGAAGACAGCTGGCTTTCCTACTGGTCCATTTGCAGTAATTACTCATTCAAGGAGCGATATACTACAGCAACCACCTAGCGATAGGTCAAGTCCATCGCCTTCCGTCTCTGGCAGCATCTTTCTAAAGCAAATGTCACAACCTTTCATCAGACTCACTTTCTCCAAACAGAGCATTTCCTATGTTATACATACACCCACCTGGGCTAAACAGTCCAAACAACCCTTGAAACAACACTGAAAAGTGTAGAGTAGTGGAGGGGACTACTCCCAGTGCTACTCACGTTCTCAAACTTGTCAGTCACGGGTCATCCTGTAATGATCTCTAACAACTTGATTTTTTTTTTCTTCAAAAAGTATGTGGAAATTTTTATAGGTCTATATCATTTTTAATGGTGATATTTTGTTTCATTTTATGGGGGTACCATAATTTACTCAATCTCTTATTCGTGTATCTTCAGGTTGTTTACGATTTTTTTTTATTATTGTAAATATTCTGGGAGCATGTTCCCTTCTGAAATCATCTTTTCCCTCTTGTACAATTACACCCTAAAGATAAATTTTGTGAGGTGGAATTATTAGCTCAAGACGATGCACATTATACCCTTTGGTACATGTAGATAAAACCCTCTCCAGAAAGGTTGCACCCGTATTTTTTCCCCGCGAATTGCTAGTTTTTCCACTCCATTATTGGCATTGAGCTATATTGATCTTTCACTGTTGCTCGCCTGAATTGGTAAGAAAGCAACACTTCAGGAATGGTTTTATTTGCATTTGAATGGCTGTTCCATGTACAAACCATAACTAGTAGGAAATTCTAATGTAAGAAAAAGTAGAAATAAAACACGGCACAAATAAGTTTCCATTATTTCTTATGGGGAAATTCGCTTTGATATACAAGTGCTTTGGAACACAAACATGTTTCCAGAACAAATTATGCTCACAAACCAAGGTTTTACTGTATCCCTCCTCCTCCCAAACCCATCTATAGTCCCAAACTAAACCACAATTGTGGAAGGGACTTGACCAAACTAGCACCTTCTAAAACCCCATTATTAAACAAGACTATTGAGAAGTGCTGGGGCCGGCTTCTGACAATAAACAGCCTTGCCCTTCTGTAAGTTGTTAGTCACGTCAGTAAATATTAGTTTTACTGAATTAACTTTATTAAGACTATTTGTAGGACACCTGGTCTATTTCTTACTGCACTTAAGTGGTAAGCTGACAAACTTTTCTCATCGTTACACATTACAGAGTTTCCCTACTGCACGGGATTTCTGATGTCTATAGATTGCACTTTTGGAAGGCTTTACCACATGCATGTTATCTGGGCCACTTCTTTTTTTTTTATTTAAAAAATTTTTTTAATGTTTATTTATTCTTGAGAGAGAGAGAGAGAGTGGGGGAGGGGCAGAGAGTGAGGGAGACACAGAACCGAAGCAGGCTCCAGACTCTGAGCTGTCAGCACAGAGCCTGATGCGAGGCTCAAACCCATGAACCATGAGATCATGACCTGAGCCCAAGATGGACGCTCAACTGACTGAGCCACCGAGGCACCCCTGGAACATTTCTTTTTTACGTACGTACCAATGAATGAAGATTCTCACTGAAGCCCTACCCACACCATTTTGGACGGCTGCACTGCCACATATGGCCATAAAGATTTAAAAGTTTCAAACTCTGAATTATGAAGTTGCTTTCTTACGCGAACTCCAATGACTATAAAATATGTTGCTGTTAAATCTCCCTGTCATAGTCAGTATAGCCTGGGCAAAACTAGCAACAAAGAAACTGTCAAAATGTCAGGACTATAACACAATGAATGTCTATTTATGGGGCGCCTGGGTGGCTCAGTAGGTTAAGCATCTGACTTCGGCTCAGGTCACGATCTCGCAGTCTGTGAGCACGAGCCCCGCGTCGGGCTCTGTGCCGACAGCTCGGAGCCTGGAGCCCGCTTCGGATTCTGTGTCTCCCTCTCTCTCTGCCCCTCCCCCACTCACGCTCTGTCTGTCTCTCTTTCAAAAATAATCATTAAAAAAATTTTTTAAATAGAAGAAAAATGTCTATTTATTTAAAAAAAAAAAAAAAAAAGGTCTAACACAGATCAGATAGCCACCTTCCACCAATCCAAGCCTGGAACAGCCTCTAGGAAACATTTCTAGGAAAGATGCCTGGAGGACATCACAAGAGGTCTGTAAGGGTCAGGCCTGGAAGTAGCTTACATCACTTTTGCTCGTACTCTGTTGCTTGGAAACCGTATCACATGGACGAGCTCTCAACTGCAAGGGGTTCTGGGAAATGAAGGCTCTTTACGTGACCAAGAAATGGAGCCCGCAAGGTGAACGCACAGTAAATGTGGCCGTAAAATATCACTTCTAGAGAGCCCCTCTCTGTGTAGAAAACCTTGTGGGTTTGGAAACCTGAGAATTTGGACTAATATTCTCGCCACACGAATAACAATAACACGGGTTTCGTTTCTGAGCACTCATTTTGAGTATCTTTCTAGCAGGCACACTCTTTAAAAAATCTACAGATTTTGGCTGGCCTGAAAGCCTCAGTGTCCTCATCTCAATTATAATTTCCTTCCTGGGCATATCCACTCGTGGAAATCTGACCTCTAATTATTGTCATTGCCACGAAGCGTGCGTCTGTCAGTTATCACTTACTTTGCCACTGCAGCATGCGACAGCTGGTGGGAGTCTTGCAGACATTGTCGAGATCCAGAGTAGTTCTCTGGAATGCTCTTGTGAACCCCTGCTTCCGTGCCTCAGAACGACATCATGGGTGACAGTGTCCTTGCCCTTTGCTGCCCCAGCCCTCCCAATGGCCGAGTGAGCCTCTATCACCTTCAGTGCATGGACTTGCTTGGTTTCCTGATTGAACCCTGACTAACTACGTTGAGAATGTTTCCGTCCCCTTGTGCAGTCTTTGATGAGTAAGAAGGTCCGAGCTGCAACGAAAGCCCTGGCCATCCTCACGATACACACAGTGTATCTCATCCGTATGCAGTCTCTGGTGAGCAAGAAGGTATGAGTTACGACCGAAGCCCTTACCACATTCCTTACACTTATAGGGCCTCTCTCCTGTGTGGACTCTGAGATGCACTTGAAGATCTGAATTCCGACCGAAGCCCTTACCGCACTCATCACATCTATACGGTTTCTCTCTGGTATGATCTCTTTGATGTAAGTGAAAATATGAGCTGTAACTGAAGCCCTTACCGCACACGTCACATGTATAAGGCTTTTCCCCTGTGTGCACTCCCTGATGAATACAAAGAAGGGACCTAAATCCGAACCCCTTCCCACACACATCACATCTGTAGGGCATCTCCCCCGTGTGGACTCGGTGATGGTTGTGAAGAGAGGAGTTGCGCCTGAACACCTTGCCGCGTTCGGGACATTTATAGGGTTTGTCTCCCGAGGGGCCCTTCTGGTATCTGGGAGGGTCTGCGCTCTGCTTGCAGCCCTCAGCCCACTTTTGATACTCATAAGCTTTGTCCTCTGAATGAGTTTTATAATGAACAGTAAGCTCTGAGCTCTGACTGAAGTCCTTTCCACACTGGTCCCATCTACAAGACTGTTCTCCTACGTGAGTGCTGGGATGGACAAGAGGGTCTGCAACATCTATGTGTCCCACCTCATAGTGATTACATTCGACAGGTTGTGGTACCACAGGGACCACGTTATGGACTGTTGACTTCACTGCCAAGTGCTTCCCACAGTCAGTGTATCTATAGGGATCTTCTTCTTTACATTCCTGGGAGTCACCATGACCCCGTGATGTCTGACTGATGTGGTCATCACCCTGAACGCATCCATACAGTGTCTGTCCCACGTGAATTCTCTCATATTGTCCTTGAGAATTCTGGCGCTGAGTCATGCGGGCTTCCTTCCAAGACTTGGGTGTAAGGAGTTGTGTCAGGCTTTTCCACACCGTGCCATCTTGATTTTCTAAATTAATGGCCTTTATTACATAGTTCTCACTTCCAGAAATCTGAAGAGACACTCCCGCCCATTCTTCAGAGAGGAAAACATCTCCTTCTAAATACTGGGGACAATTTCCTTGAACAGTCATGATACACTCCTGACTCCCAGTTAACTCACTGATCCTTTGTTTCCAAATCGGCCAGCGGTAGAGCCCTTCTGGCGAGAGATAACTCAACCCTTTTCCCTGAAGATGTGAAATGTTGTCTCTAATCCTGTCTCCTATGAGGAGAAAAGAGAATTTGGCGAAGAGAACAAGTAAGTCATCCCTCCAGAGGTTTTCAGAAATGAAGTAGGATGGGGTGGGAAGTTGTCACTGGATTCTATTCATAGAGGAAACAGAACCACAGTAAGTCTAATCTGTGAACTGCCTGTTAAAAATCAGATGTTGCAGGGAAACCAAAAGAAATCTTGGGAACAATTTATAGAGAAAGAAATTCACCTCCCTGCTATAAGAGCAGCTGATAAGACACCTTTAATCACTTGGCTACAAAAGGTACGGGGGAGTCTTCCCATATGATTCATGTTCTTTGTGTGTGTATGTGTGTGTATGTGTGTACGTCATAATAATGGAGTGCTACACATGGTGACAGACGTAAACGATCACAAAGACCTTCCAAGATACTATATAAAGTTGAAGAAACAAACAAGTCCTGTCTCCTGCTAATGTCCCTTCCTTCACATCATTGTCACAGGAGGTGGGATTATCATGTATGTTTCTATACCACCCGCACAACTGTATGTGGTGGACTTAAAACAGCAATAGGGATTGAGATGGGGATAATATTATGAAATAAAGTTCTTGGGGGAGGTGGGGGAGGTACATGTACACCTTTGAGGCAGGCTTAAAGAGACAACAGTTTCTCTGAGATTCTCTAGATTCCATGAAGAGATAAAGTCCACCAAGATCCTGTAATCCAGCCAGTGATATTTTTTTTCTTTTCTCTTTTCTTTTCTTTTCTTTTCTTTTCTTTTCTTTTCTTTCTCTCTTCTCTTCTCTTCTCTTCTCTTCTCTTCTCTTCTCTTCTCTTCTCTTCTTTTCTTTTCTTTTCTGGTAACTAATCTCTATTCCCAATGTGGGGCTTGAATTTATGACCTTGAGATCAAGAGTCACATGCTCTAAGATCCTGTCATCCACTTCCTTAATATCTCCTCTTTACATTATCTAAACTGCAGAAAATCAAATAGCCATCACTATGAGAATGGACAATTGGAACTGTCAACGGTCTGGCCCCCAGGGAAGCAAGACTGTACTAAAGGGCCATACAACGAAGGGAGATGAGGTAGAAAAGGGTGGTCATACCCTTGGCACCCTAAAATGGGCTTCAGAATGGCATGAACACCATGATCAAGACCATCTGGACACTGCTTCTGGTTCGATGCCATTTCTGAGTCATTTTACTGAGTGACTTTAATTTGGAAGGTGGTGTCAGAGAAAGGGGGACTTTGAGCTGCCCACCACAAGCTTACAGCAGCAGTCTGCCAGTTTTTTTGACTGTATCCACATTAAGAAACGCATTTACACTGCGACCTAGTACACACAAATAGACACAGACCGTTAACTAAAACGGCTTTATCACCTGATACTTACCTCACTAGGTGCAACGTACTCTGATAAATTCTGTTGTGTTCTAGTCCATTAATCTGTCTTGCTTTTTAAAAACGGCTGATTATGATAGAGTAACTTGATGTCAGACTTACCGACAGTGCTGAATCCTGCACATTGGGCCTACGTCTATAATCTACAGACACAGTGGTACCTCGTTTCATGTGGTTATTAAAAGCACAGGGTCTAAAACCAGATTAGGAGGGTTCAAATCATAGCTCTTACAAACTGTGTGATCATGGGCAAGTTATTTAACTACTCCATGCCTCAGCTGTTGCTTTGGTAAAAGGAGGCCAGAACAGCAACTATCTCATAAACTAAACCAAGGTAATATGTGAGCCTCTGAGAAATTAAAAGTAGATATTCATCAACAAGAAAGCAAACAAGCTGACCCTTATATCGCACTCACTACATACCAGATCCTGGTTTAGTTCCTTTCACACTCCTTTGCCCAAAATACTGCAAGGGACCGAGGCCCGTGGTAGTGTGTGAACTTCATCAACCTCACTTTAAGAAACAGGAGAAAAGAATGACAGCCTCCAACGAGAGGAGGTCAGGGTGGGCTCGCTAACTGTATAGGATGCCCACGGGCCAGCGGGTGCAGGCCTTGAGAGCTTCCTCACCAACACTTCCACAAGGGGCCACCCACTCACATCTATCTGCTAACACTCAGGTGTCTTGTCTGCACATCCCTCAGGTTTTCTCTCCAGTGGCCAAAGCTTCCCTTTATGCTCCAACTGGAATATTCTCTCTGCTGCAAAGCTGATTATTTGAGGAAACAGGACCAGTGGTTTGCTGCTTGGTCACAGAGGGTTGTTGTCCTCACCCACTGAGACAATGTTCCTAAAGTTCTCCAGCGTCACGTCCTGGTACGGGTGTATCTGTGCCTTGTCCAATAGCACCAACTCTTCCTCGGTGAAGACCACAGCCACATCCTTGAAGGTCACAGTTTCCTAAAACATCAAGCACACACCATATTGATGATCCACAAAGGACCACTGGCAGAAGAGCACAACCGGAAGCTGTGCCAGTCCTTAGGTTATTGTCTTTCTGCTCCAAACTCTGGTGCTGAAACCACACACTTTGTAATGCTGGAGCTGAGATTCTGCAAATCACACTTTGAATTTGGCAAGTGGCTCCATGTGAGGCTCAGACACTAGGGGGCGCAAGAGGGATTTTGTAAGGCTCAGAGAGAAAGGGACTTCACTTGCTCCTGCCTGTGTGCTTCCTGTTCCGGGATCACCTCTCTCACGCTCCTCCGTTCTGCTGGTGACAGCAGTCCCTTTCCGCAGGGATGGCTGAAGCCACTTTGCAGTTTCCCCAACACTTACAGAACCAGTTTCATTGTTCCCCACGTCACAGACACCAGTCCAGCCAGCCGGTGTCCCCTCATCAGAAATCTGGGTCCGTGACCGGTGGGCTTCTTCTCTGAGCTCAGAGATACCAGCCAGTCAGCACCGCCTCCTCACAATTTTGTGTTTCAGTGCCACAAGGCCCCTCCTCCGAGTTTCTAAGTTCCAATAATTCAATCTCTCCCTTGCGTCCCCTCAGCCTGGTTGGCAGTTTTTATGTAGCTGTTACTTCTGTGATACTGTAGAGTTCTCTCTTCACCCCTTCAGTTACCTGGTTAACAACTCCCATACCTAGTGAACAATTCTTTCTATTAAATTCTTCCTGTTCCAATAGCTAGTGTCCCTGAACAGGCCCCTCCTAGTACAAAAGAAATGAGAGACACAGAAGAAATTCAAAGTTTTAGGTAGGCCAAGTGTCGCTTCCATCCCCCACATTGCCTGTGTCCCCCTGTTACCCATCCAGGGTCGCACAAAGAATGTTAAACATCCACGAACATCTGTCTTTGAGTGCTTATACGAGCGTTGGTATAACATAAATTCCTAGACAAGAGACCACTGAATTACTTGGGCAAGCATACTTTACAGTTTGATATTATCCAAAATGTCCTCCAAAAAGGTTGTGCTGATACACTGGCCTAGCAGTATCTAGGTGTTCATTCCCCCTCACAAACCAAGACTTGGCATTTTACTTTCTCTGCCATGGCAGATAAATCTATTTCGAATGGACTAAGCAGACAAGGCAACCAAAAGCATTGGCTGCCGGATTAAGGGGGAAAAAAAAAAACATAAAAAGGAAATTATTGGGACAACTGGGAGCATTTGGGTATCAGCTAACTACTAAAAAATAACAGAATCAGTAATGGAATTACTGGATCATATGGTGGTTCTATTTTTAATTTTATGAGGAAACTCCATAATGTTTTCCACAGTGGATACACCATTTTTCATTCCCACCAGCGGTACGCAAGGGTTCCTTTTTCTCCACATCCTGGTCAACACTTGTAATTTCTTGTTTTTTACTTTAGCCATTCTGACACGTGTGAGGTGATATCTCATCGTAGTTTTGATTTGCATTTCCCTGATGATGAACGGTGCTGAGCATCTTTTCACATGTCTGTTCGCCGCCTGTATATCTTCTTTGGAAAAACGTCTATTCCTAGGGTGCCTGGTTGGCTCGGTTGGTCAGGTGTCCAACTTCAGCTCAGGTCATGATCTCACCGTTTATGAGCCTGAGCCCCACATCGGACTCCGTGCCAACATCGCAGAGCCTGGAGCCTACTTCAGATTCTGTGTGTGTCTCTCCCTGCCTCTCCCTGCTCTCTCTCTCTCTCAAAAATAATAAATAAACATTTTTTAAAAAATGTCTATTCCTATCTGCTACCCATTTTTCAATTGGATTATTTGGGTCTTTTTGATCTTTTTGGTCTAAGTTCTTTATATATTTTGGATATTAACCACTTATCAGATATATCATTTGCAAGTATCTTTTCCCATTCATTAGGTTGCCTTTTTTATTTTGTTGATGGTTTCCTTCTCTGTGCGAAAGCTTTTTATTTTGGTGTAGTTCAACGCCTTTTTTTTTTTTTTTTTTTGGGGGGACAGAGAGAGACAGAGCATGAACGGGGGAGGGGCAGAGAGAGAGGGAGACACAGAATCGGAAACAGGCTCCAGGCTCCGAGCCGTCAGCCCAGAGCCTGACGCGGGGCTCGAACTCACGGACCGCGAGATCGTGACCTGGCTGAAGTCGGACGCTTAACCGACTGCGCCACCCAGGCGCCCCTATTTTGGTGTAGTTCAAACAGTTTAATTTTGCTTTTGTTTTCCTTCCCAGAGGAGACATATCCAGAAAAATGTTTCTATGGCCAATGTCAAAGAAATCACTGCTTATGTTTTCTTCTAAGAATTTTATGGCTTCAGGTCTCACATTTAGGTCTTTAATCCATTTTGAGTTTATTTTTATGCACAGTATTTACCCAAAGGAAACAAAAACACTAATTCAAAAAGATATACACACTCCTATGTTCATTGCAACATTATCTGCAATAGCCAAGATAAGGAAGCAACCCAAGTGCCCATCAATAGATGAATGGATAAAGATGTGGTATACACACACAGATACACACACACACACACACACACACACACTCTGCACAATGATATATTACTCAGCCACAAAAAGGATTGAACTCTTGATATCTATAACAACATGGATGGGCCTAGAGGGTATAATGCTAACTAAAATAAGTCAATCAGAGAAAGACAAATACCATATGATATCACTCACATGTGGAATTTAAGAAACAAAACAAATGATTAGAGGGGAAAAAAAAGAGGGGCGCCTGAGTGGCTCAGTCGGTTGGGTGTCCGACTTCAGCTCAGGTCACGATCTCTCAGTCCGTGAGTTCGAGCCCCGTGTCGGGCTCTGGGCTGATGGCTCGGAGCCTGGAGCCTGCTTCCGATTCTGTGTCTCCCTCTCTCTCTGCCCCTCCCCCGTTCATGCTCTGTCTCTCTCGGTCTCAAAAATAAATAAACGTTAAAAAAAATTTTTTTTTTAAAAAAGGGAAAAAAAGAAACAAAAAACAGATTCTTAAATACAGAGAACTGGTGGTCGCCAGAGAGGAGGTGAGTGGGGGGGTGGGGGAAACAGAGGGGATTAAAGAGTACATTTATCAGGAAACCTGGGTTGCTCATTGGTTGCACATCTGACACTTGATTTCAGCTCTGGTCATGATCCCAGGGTCATGGGATCGAGCCCCACATTGGGCTCCATGCTCAGCTTAAGGTCCTCTCTTTCCCTCTGCCCCTCTCCCTCACTCACGTGCTCTCTCTTTAAAATAAATAAAATGGGGGGCGCCTGGGTGGCTCAGTCGGTTAAGCGTCCGACTTCAGCCTGGGTCACGATCTCGCGGTCCGTGAGTTCGAGCCCCGCGTCGGGCTCTGCGCTGACAGCTCAGAGCCTGGAGCCTGCTTCCGATTCTGTCTCCCTCTCTCTCTGCCCCTCCCCGGTTCATGCTCTGTCTCTCTCTGTCTCAAAAATAAATAAACGTTAAAAAATTTTTAAAAAAAAAATAAAATAAAATAAATAAAATGGAACAAATTTACAAAAAAAAGAGGACACTTATCATGATGAGCACTGAGAAATATATAGAATTATTGAATCATCATGTTGTACACCTGAAACTATATAACACTGTATGTTAATTATACTTGAAAAAAAATAAATTTCCTTAAAAAATTTTTTTTAACATTTATTCATTTTTGAGAGGCAGAGCACAAGCCGGGGAGGGGCAGAGAGAGAGGGAGACACAGCATCCGAAGCAGGCTCCAGGCTTTGAGCTGTCAGCACAGAGCCTGACGTGGCGCTTGAACCCACAAACCATGAGATCACGACCTAAGTGGAAGCAGGTCATTCAACTGACCGAGCCACCCAGGTGCCCCCAAAAATAAATTTCTTGAGTGTGATGACAGTAATGTGGAGATGTAGGAAAACGACCTTATTCTTAGGAGATACATGCTGAAGCATCTAGGGATGAATAATGATGCCTGCAATTCGTTCTCGACTGGGTCAGCAAAATGAAATATAGATAGGGGCTCCTGGGTGGCTCAGTTGGTTAAGCGTCTGACTTTGGCTCAGGTCATGATCTCACAGTTAGTGAGTTTGAGCCCTGCATCGGGCTCTGTGCTGACCCCTCAGAGTCTGGAGCCTGCTTCAGATTCTGTGTCTCCCTCTCTCTCTCTGCCCCTCCCGTGCTCACACTCTCTCTCTCTCTCTCTCTCAAAAATAAATAAACATTAAAAAAAGTTTTAAGGAAGATGAAATATAGATAAGTATGTGTGTATATATGTGTATTATATATATGTGTACAAGTTAACAACTATGAATCTAGTTAAAGATCATATACTATACTGTTTTTTCCACTTTTCCACGAATTAAAAAATTTGAAAATAAAAAGTTGAGGGGAAAAATAATCTAGTATTAATCGCCATCCCCTGACCAAGAAAACAAATGTTTAAATAAAATGTTATCATTGCAGGGCCGCCTGGGTGGCTCAGTCGGTTAAATGTCTGACTTCGGCGCAGGTCATGATCTCTCAGTTCGTGGGTTCGAGCCCTGTTGGGCTCTGTGCTGACAGCTTGGAGCCTGGAGCCTGCTTTGGATTCTGTGTCTCCTTCTCTCTCTCCTCCTACCCCACTCGTGCTCTGTCTCACTCTGTCTCTCAAAAATAAATAAATGTAATTTTTAAAAATGTTTAATAAAAATAAAATAAAATAAAATAAAATAAAATAAAATAAAATAAAATAAAATAAATGTTATCAGTGTACTTATCACACTGCTCAACCACGTGGTCACAGACATGTGACTCTCATTAGACTCTGCACCTCAAAAATGCTTCCAACCAAAGCTGTGAGAAGTTAAAATGTATTCCATGGAGCATTTATGCAATTAGCATTTAGCATTTCGCAACTGTTCAATTCACCAATACATGGCAATTATTAAAAACAAAAAGTAGGTGGAGAGGCATTATGGACTGGATGTTTGTGTCCCACCCCCCACCCCCCAATTCACATATTGAAATCTTAATCCCCCAAGGTGATAGTCTTAAAAGGTGAAACCTTCTGGAGGTAATTAGGTCATCAGAGTAGAGCCTCATGAATAGGATTGATGCCCTTCTAAAAGATCTCCCAGAGAGCTCACCCTTTCTGCCATATGAGGACTCAGCAAGAAGATGGCCATCCACTGATGACAAAGCGGACCCTCACCAACACCAAATCTGCCAGCTACCTGATTTTGGACTTCTTAGTCTCCAGAGCTGTGCAAATAAGTTTCAGCTCATTAACCACCCAGTATATCTTAGCAGCACTTCTCTCCTCGGTAGGAGGCAACAAAAAGGAGTTGGAGCGAGCAGGCCAGGAACCAGAGATACTGGACAGCCCAGTGGGATAACTCTAGGGAGAAGGGGTTAGGAATGCAGGCTCACCCAGCCTAACCCCCTTCTCCCTTCTTCGTCTCAACGCTCTGGGAAAACAAAACACCCAATCCCCACCACCCTTCGCAGCCGAGTGGATTCTTTGCTGGGATGCTATGCAGAGACTGCCATATAATGCCGGTACAAGGACTGTCCAAAAATATTAATGACCCAAATTTATAAACCAATACAGATACAATCAATGACTTAAAAAGTCTTTTTCTCAGCACACAGCACCATTTATGAAGTACTCTTGTAAAACCTGGGACCTGAATTTATTCAAGTGTTTCGTGCTTCCATTTATAGGAAAGATTATAGCTGGAGGAACCCATTGAATGACAGCAAACAGAAGCATTTTTGAGATAATCGGGGAAAATTGATTATTGCCTGGGTATTAGATGATACCAAAGAACAACTTGATAGTCTCAGTCATTTTTTTTTCTAGCGTCAGTAGAAATACATACTGAAGTATATAGAGGAGAATGGTAACTTAGATTGCTATTTAACAAAATTCTCTCACACTCCCCAATGCCACTACAAGACCAGAGTGCATTTCATTGCCCCGTGACTTAGGATTTGGCTCCACGACTTGTTCCAGCTCTGAGCCTAGCCCTTTAAGAGGTCTCGAATGTTTCCACTTGCTTCCTTACTCCTCTGCCACCACCCAACACATCCAAGCTAACCGATAAAACTGCTACCACAAGCAGAATGCTACCAAATAAATATCTCTGGCACTGACTTTGGGACCGGGCAGTACTGGTTGAGGAAACTGTTAGCAGAGGCTGGAAAAATGGTCGCCTGGGTGACACAGTGTGAAACGCTTGGTAAAACAGTTGCTGGCAATAATTTAGAAGCTAGAAAATGTCCTTAAGGAGAAGGGGTGGGCTCAGGCAAGATGGTGTCCAGGCAGAGGAAAGGAGAGGGAGTGCATTTATGTTAGCTCGCACCCGAGCTGCTCTAAGAAAGTAATGGGCTCAGAACAAAACCAGTATAAAACAAAATAACGTGCTATAGGGATCTTCTTTTAAAATGCTTTGGGAAAGGAAAAAGGCAAGTAAAAACGAGATCGATGAAGCAGATGTGGCAAGACGTTGAGCCTGCGCTCTACATCGGCATTCATAGTACTCTTTTCCCTTTTTGTATATTTTCATAATTAAAACATTTTTCATGATTTAAAAAAAATCACGGCTGCACCCTCTGATGGCCTTTTTGATGCGTCAACTTGGCTAGACTACGGTCCCATTATTGAAGCAAAAATTAATCTAGGTGTTGCTGTGAAGATGTTTTGTAGAGGTGATTAAAGTCCTTAATCAGATGACTTTGAAGGAGATTATTTCAAATAATCTGGGTGGGCCTGACTCAATCAGTTGAAGGGCCTTCAGACCAGAACTGAGGCTTCCCTAAGAGAAAAAATTCTACCTGTAGACAGCAGTCCCAGTCTGTATCTAAGAGTTCCAGCCCACCCTGGGATTTCCAATTCGCCCTGCACCCCGCCCCCACCCCCAGTCACATAAAAGAAATCTCATCCAAATCTCTTCTTACTATATATCTCATGTTGTTCCACCTTAATTGGTTGAACCCTGATGGACATATACCCATTCAAATCTTGCTACTTATGTGGACTGGACCCTGCACTACTCAGAGTGTGGTCATGTATGTACTGACCACGCACTCGAATGTTGTGGCAATGCTGCATTGCTATAGAAGTTTCTGGGGCGCCTGGGTGGCTCAGTCGGTTAAGCGTCTGACTTCGGCTCAGGTCACAATCTCACGGTCCATGAGTTGGAGCCCTGCATTGGGCTCTGCACTGACAGCTCAGAGCCTGGAGCCTGCTTCCGATTCTGTGTCTCCCTCTCTCTCTCTCTGCCCCTCCCCGGCTTGTGCTCTCTCTCTCTCTCTCTCTCTCAAAAACAAACATTAAAAGCTTCTGGGTTCTTCCTTTTGATTGCTGTATTGATCTCTCTGTGACAAGCAGCTCATGGACTGGCACTTGTGTGCGAACCACACTTGGAATAGCCTGAACTAGGCATCCTGACATCTCTGAGCCTGTTCCTTCCTTTCTGCAAAGGGCGTTAACACCACCTCTCTCACACAGCTGTTACGAGCAAGGTGAAGTGTCTAAGACACAGCCGCCACTCAAAACTTGGCCATTTCCTTTCAGAAAATAGCTCCCCAGAAGGGACGTGGTATTTAAGAGAGAGAAAGGAAACCTTGACTTACCCGGAACTTAACCATACTGTCTTCCTCTTGGAAAGAGTGGGATCCCGAGAATGCAGAACTGCAAAGAAAGAATCCATGAGAGTGTGGGTTTAACAAATTCCGAGTAAATCCTGGTTTCTTCTTTTTTTTCTTTTAAACTTTTTTTTTAATGTTTATTTATTTTTGAGAGAGAGAGAGAGAGAGAGAGAGATACAGAGAGTGTGAGCAGGGGAGGGGCAGAGAGAGACAGAGACACAGAATCTGAAGCAGGCTCCAGGCTCTGAGCTGTCAGCACAGGGCCCAACGTGGGGCTCGAACTCACATGCAGTGAGTTCACGACCTGAGCCAAAGTCTGACATTTAACCAACTGAGCCACCCAGGTGCCCCTGTCCTGGTTTCTTCTTATCTGTGCAATTTTTTCACACATTCTTCCCTCCCAAGGTATCTTTACCTCTCTTCTCATTCTCAACGGACTGAATCTCACCTCCTCAAGCCTTCTCCCCTGCCCGCATTCCACCCAGGCTCTCCTGTCACTCCTGTCTCGCTCCTCAAACTTTTCAGTCAAAACTGCCATGCTTTTCCTTTTCTCAGACTTGCCAATGTGTTGACGTCACCTGCATCCCAGTCATTCCGGAAAACAGGCTCCAGAATTTCTGACTTGGAGGGTGATCTCAGCATGACGGGGGAACCTTCTTTTGCTCCCACTTTCACATGCAAGTTACTCCTGTGTAACCAGGACCTGGAAGCTGAAGAACTTTCAGTTAGCTAAGATCTTACAAAACAACCTCTCCCCAGCACCCATTCTACGCTCTGGGACCCTGTGACTTTTGCAAATACTGATGGCACAGCACACTCTGCTCTGGAAAAGCTCACAGGATGGTGCGAGGAACTCTCTAGATCTGCTGGTGGACAGAAGCAGGTAGAAGGAGGCCCTGGGAACTTGGCACTCTACATCCACTCAACTCCTTTCCCTGTCCTGCCTGTAGCAGGAGACCCCCTTGCCCTCCAGCTTCCAGTTGAACTTAGCCAATAGGGCAAGTCAGCAGGAGATCCAGCGAAGGGACATAAGTGAAGTCAGAGTACTTCCCCAGCTCTTTCCTGGAGTTGCTTTGGACTGGCTGTTTCATACCCCTTGACCAAAGGTCACAGCACCTATCAGTGGCCCTCCTCTCAGATCTCTTTCCCCAGGTCTGGTAACTGGCTCCTCCCTCAGCCCTTCCACCCTAGGGACGACAGTCAGTTACCCTGCTATGAGCAGATCTGGGATATTGCAAGATCCTTTCTTGATTACCACACCCTGCCCCCACTTTGGTAAACTGCCCCTTTATTTTAAGCTCGTCTCAACTTACCATTCTGACTCTGGTGCTTATTTCCTATCTGAAAAACTCCGTAAACATCTGTAAAAACTCTGTAGCCTCTGGCCTTCCAGGAGAAACTGAGTGTGTAAAATTTCTGCTTTAGGCACTGTGGGAACCCCAAAGATTAAAGGATAAAAACCAAAGACCATGTCTCTGTCTTCTCAGATAGTGCTTCTCAAAACTACCTGGGGGCACCTGGGGGGCTCAGTCAGTTAAGAGTCCGACTTCAGCTCAGGTCATGATCTCATGGTTTATGGGTTCGAGCCCCATGTCGGGCTGTGTGCTGACAGCTCAGAGCCTGGAGCCTGCTTCAGATTCTTTGTCTCCCCCACCGCTTCTCTCTCTGCCCCTCCCTGGCTCTCACTGTCTCTCTCTCAAAAATAAATAAACATTAAAAAAAAAATTTTTTTTTAAACTACCTGTTGTGAGAGGTGTGTGGGTAGCTCAGTTGGTTAAGCATACAACTCCTGATTTCAGCTCATGTCAGCATCTCAGTTTGTGAGATTGAGCCCCGCATCAGGCTCTGTGCTAAGCATGGAGCCTGCTTGTGATTCTCTCTCTCCCCCTCTCTCTCTCTCTGCCTTTCCCCTGCTCACACTTGCTCTCTCTCTCTTTCAAAATAAATAGATAAACATTAAAAAAAAAAACTACCTGTGGTGAAGGACCAGTTTCATGTTATTTTCACTGTTATTTTCATCTGTCACTGACCAATATTTTGGTAAAATACAGTTAAAAAGAAATTTCTAACTGGATAGTAACATGCAGAAAAATTAAACTGGACCACTTTCTTTTTTTTTTTTTTTTTTTTTAATTTTTTTTTTCAACGTTTTTTATTTATTTTTGGGACAGAGAGAGACAGAGCATGAACGGGGGAGGGGCAGAGAGAGAGGGAGACACAGAATCGGAAACAGGCTCCAGGCTCCGAGCCATCAGCCCAGAGCCTGACGCGGGGCTCGAACTCACGGACCGCGAGATCGTGACCTGGCTGAAGTCGGATGCTTAACCGACTGCGCCACCCAGGCGCCCCAAACTGGACCACTTTCTTACACCATACACAAAAATAAAATCAAAATGGATATAAGACCTAAATGTGAGACAGGAAACCATCAAAACCCTAGAGGAGTAAACAGGCAACAACCTCTTTGACCTTGGCTGCAACAACTTCTTATTCGACATGTCTCCGAAGGCAAGGGAGATAAAAGCCAAAATGAACTACTAGGACCTAATCAAGATAAAAAGCTTCTGCACTGCAAAGGAAACAATCAACAAAACTAAAAGGCGACTGACAGAATGGGAGAAGATATTTGCAAATGACATATCGGATAAAGGGTTAGTATCCAAACGATATACAGAACTTACCAAACTCAACACCTGAAAAAAAAATAATCCAATGAAGAAATGGGCAGAAGACATGAACTGACACTTTTACAAAGAAGACATCCAGATGGCCTACTGGCCACACTGACACATGAAAAGATTCTCAGCGTCACTCATCATCAGGGAAATACAAATCAAAGCCACATTGAGATACCACCTCACACCTGTCAGAATGGCTAACATTAACAATTCAGGAAACAACAGATGTTGGCAAGGATGTGGAGAAAGGGGAACCCTCTTGCACCGTTGGTGGGAATGCAAACTGGTGCATCCACTCTGAAAAACAGCATGGAGGTTCCTTGAAAAATTAAAAATAGAGCTACCCTGTGACCCAGAAATAGCTAGGAATTTACCCAAGGGATACAGGAGTGCTGATGCATAGGGGCACATGTACCCCCAATGTTCACAGCAGCGCTTTCAACAATAGCCAAACTATGGAAAGAGCCCAAATGCCCATCAACTGACGAATGGATAAAGAAGATGTGGTTTATATATACAATGGAACACTACTTGGCAACGAGAAAGAATGAAAGCCTGCCATCTGCAGCCATGTGGATGGAACTGGAGGATATTATGTTAAGTGAAATAAGTCAGGGAGAGAAAGACAGATATTATGTTTTCACTCATATGTGGAACTTGAGACACTTAACAGAAGACCATGGGGGAAGGGAAGGGGAAAAAGTGGTTTCGGAGAGGGAGGAAAACCCATAAGAGGCTCGTAAATACAGAGAACAAACTGAGGGTTGATGGAGGGGGAGCGGGGGGAGAGGGAAAAATGGGTGATGGGCATTGAGGAGGGCACTTGTTGGATGAGCAATGGGTGTTGTATGTAAGCGATGAATCACGGGAATCTACCCACAAAACCAAGAGCACACTGTATACACTGTATGATAGCTAACTTGACAATAAATTATATTTAAAAATAGATAAATAAAATAAAATAAAAATACGGAAAAAAGTAAAAAGAAATTTCTAGAAAAAGTACAAACTTAGGCATACAAATTACAAGCCCATTTTTAAATCATCAGATTAATCAATTATCATACAATTGCTAAAATTGATATACAAATTTTTCAATGTTTACACTCAATTTCTGAAATTATCTGGTCACAAACCAATAACATTTAGCTCTCTGACTGGCCCCAGTCTGCTGGCCACCCCGCGAGCAGCTTGCAGGGTTACAGGATCAGGTTAATAGAATAAAAAATGACTTTTTGGCAAATCTTCACCCTTTCCCCCCACTCCTTTACTACCTCTTGTAGAAAGCATGAATCGCCTTATTCTGGGCTCCCACAAAGATTTGTTAAACCCCTAAGTACAGTGCTAATCGCATTCTGATCTGAGTGCTGAAGCAGGACAGAGACCAGGTCCCCACGGCAACCTCTGGAGGGGAAGAGGAGCTGCAGGGAAAGCAACAATTGAATCTGGAACTTCAGGTGCCAAGAAACACAATCAGAAAGAGAAGCCCCGGGGCTCCTGGGTGGCTCAGTAAGTTGAGCACCTGACTTCAGCTCAGGTCACATGATCTCACAGTTTGTGAGTTTGAGCCCACATGGGCTCTCTGTGGTCAGCACAGAGCCCGCTTCAGATCCTCTGTCCCTCCCTCCCTCTGCCCCTACCCCTTGTTCTCTCTCTTTCTCTCTAAAAAATAAACATAAAAAAAAAAAAAAAAAGAAATATAAGCCCCGAGTTTTCCCCAAAACCCTGCTTCCAGATTCCTGACTTTTCTTAGAAGTTCCAGAGGATTCAAAAGTGAGAGAGATGTGCCTAGCAATCCTGTGTAATCATCTCAGGAATGGGACAAAGACCATTGCTTCTGTGTGCATGAGGGTGAATGTCATGTGATAATGCCAAAGTGGTCCGTCTGTAATCTGTGAGTATCTGAGCCGGAGGGCTCTACAAGAGCTGGCTTCAGCCCTCAGCCCTCAGGGCTTGTGGCAGGACGGCAGGCAGGGCTGTCTCTAGCCCATGCCAATATGCCTTTGAGGATATTAGAAAATGTATCCCTTCTTCAAGATACTTTTCTTCCACCTGTTGGAAAATTCTTATCACATACTGATTTTTGTTGGAATAAAGCAACGGAGTACTTTTATTGTTACTTGCTGAAAATTGCATGTGTGTCCTATGTGAATAGTATGGCTTTGATGTGGTCTCCTTGTGCAGTACGCAGCCTGCACAGATGTGCATAGCCGCCCTACCCCCAGAAAGCCTGTCCAAAAACTTAAAGGCTAGTGAGACATGGCTGTGTGCACATGACAAAGCCTGTCACTGGCCAGTTCAAGTGACTATGAAGTATAGGACTATGGGAGGGCTTTTCTAGTGACCTTCCCATATCCCCTGCCCATGGGGATCAGTCTTCTATGGTCAGACCACAGGATCTGGTACTGACGTCCACTACAACACTTTTCATATCCTACTTCAATTTTCCTGGTTACTTTTTGCTTTCTCTCCTGTAACATGTGCTCCTAATGACTAAAAATTGTATCATTTGTGTACATATGGCAAGTTTAGCATGCAGTAGGTGCCAAATGAATGAATGAATGAATGGAGAAGTCTGGGCCTTTGCCTGACTCAATTCTCAGACTGAAAAGATCAGATCCTGAGATCAAAGGTGCAAGGAAAACCCATGCATTGGGTATATGACCCATGCAGTGAACGCTGACTAGGAGAAAACGCAGTAGAGCCTGGCTGTTTAAAAAAAAAAAAAAAATTAGGGGCGCCTGGGTGGCTCGGTCGGTTAAGCATCCGACTTCCGCTCAGGTCACGATCTCACGGTCCGTGAGTTCGAGCCCCATGTCGGGCTCTGGGCTGACGGCTCAGAGCCTGGAGCCTGTTTCCGATTCTGTGTCTCCCTCTCTCTCTGTCCCTCCCCTGTTCATGCTCTGTCTCTCTCTGTCTCAAAAATAAATAAACGTTAAAAAAAAAATTTTTAAAAAAATTAAGACTCTGAAACCAGACTCCCTGGGTTCAAGGCGTGGCTTTGTCAGCCACTGGCTGTGTGCCCTTGGTCAAACCAGCTCCTGGTGCCTTGGTTCCTTCCTCTGTACAAGACAGGATATCGAGAGAACCTATTTCTAAGTGTCATTGTGGGAACTCAGTAAGTTATGACGTGCAAGGTGCTCAGAGTGGCGCCTAGCACACAATAAGGAGTAAGTGTTGTGTACTGGGCTGTATGCTAAGTGCTCCAGATAAAAATGTAAGATTCAGTCCCTGATCAGGGTGCCTGGGTGACTCAGCCCGTTAAGCCTCTGATTTCGGCTCAGGTCATGATCTCGCGGTTTCTGAGTTCAAGCTCCTCATCGGGCTCTGTGCCAATAGCTCGGAGCCTGGAGCCTGCTTGGGATTCTGTGTCTCCCTCTCTCTCTCTGCCCCTCCCCTGCTCACTCTGTCTCTCTCACTCTCAAAAATAAACATACATTTAAAAAAAAAAAAAACCCTAAAATTAAATAAATAAATAAAAATAAAAGACATCCCTTTGGGGCACCTGGGTGGCTCAGTTGGTTGGTGTCCAATTGGCTCAGGTCATGATCTTCTCGTGGTTTGTGGCTTTGATCCTCATGTCTGGTTCTGTGCTGACAGCTCAGAGCCTGGAGCCTGCTTGGGATTGTGTCCCCCTCTCTGCCCCTCCCCAGCTCGCGCTCTGTCTCTCTGTCTCTCAAAAATAAACATTAAAAAAAAAAAAAATCAGTCCCTGATCTAAAGGGGAGGCAAACTAGAGGGTAGAGAGGTGAGCCAGTAAATTCACTGGAACGTGAGAAGGGCTGCAGCAGATGTGGCTGCACAAAACTGAACAAAGACACAGGGAACAGAAACCCGACACAGCCCGAGAGGGCTCCAGGCTGTCAGGGAAGGCTTTTGAGAGATGATAATTGAACTGTAGCTGATGCCCAAAGAAACAGAAGGCATTTGCCCAACTGACAAGGAAGGAGAAGGCTAATGAAGAAGTGGCAATGTGGGCGAAAACACACACGTGGGCAATGCTGCGGTCCCACCAAAGGCCAGGAAGCACATGGGTATAGACTAGAACAGAGAGTCACAGGGCCAAGTCCGGCTAAGACAATGCCGGAGACATTACCAGGGGCCGATCCTGAAGAATCCTGAAGAGTTTCAACATTGTGTTACTATTATTATTATTATTATTATTATTATTATTATTATTATTAACCTTCAAGTACCAGTTTGGGTGTTACTTCTGCAGGAAGCCCTCCTTGATTATCTCCACCTTATCACGTACCGTCTTCATCCGTTCAAGCCCCTGTAACAAAACTACCACATACCGCGTGGTTTATAAAGAACAGAAATTTATTTGTCACAGTTCTGGAGGCCAGAAGCCCAAGATCACCATTAGGTGAGGGCCCTCTTCTGGATCACAGACTTCCACCTCTCCTCACAGGGTGGACCAGGCAAGGGAGCCCTCTAGGCCCTCCTTTATAAGGGCATTGATCTCACTCACGAGGGCTCTGCCCTCAGGCCATAACCACCTTCAAAGCCCTGCCTCTTTTTTTTTTTTTTTTTTTTAACATTTATTTATTTTTGAGACAGAGAGAGACAGAGCATGAACGGGGGAGGGTCACAGAGAGAGGGAGACACAGAATCTGAAACAGGCTCCAGGCTCTGAGCTGTCAGCACAGAGCCCGACGCGGGGCTCGAACCCACGGACCGTGAGATCATGACCTGAGCCGAAGTCGGACGCTTAACCGACCGAGCCACCCAGGCGCCCCAAAGCCCTGCCTCTTAATACCATCACGCTGGGCCTTGGGATTTCAAACATGTGAATTTCAGGGGATCCAAACATTCACACCATGGCAGAGGCCGACTGTGGCTGGCATTTCTCCTATCGAAGCACTATACTGTGGTTGTTTCATTATCTTCCACCCTTGGCCATAAGCTCAGAGAGAGCAAGGGTGGCATTGACTCGTCCAACACATATTTATTAAGTGCCTACTGTATGCCAGGCAGGGATCTAGAAACTGAAGATATAGCAATAAGGGTTATGGAGGGAAAAAAAAAAAATGGGGCAGGGGGATAGGGAATGAAATGGGGTGGTCAGGAGAAGCCTCACGGGGGTGATCTGTGAGTAAAGACCTAACTGAGTAAAGGAGTGACCAACACAAATATCTGTACAGAGAACATTCTAGACAGAGCGTACAGCAAGGGTCAACACCCAGAGGTGGCAGCATGCACGGCATGTGGCTAAAGTGGAGCGAGTGAGGGAAAGAATAATCAGAGACGAAAGAAAGGTAAATGCGAGCCAGATGCTATGCGGTCTTCTAGGCCGTTTTAAGGCTTTTGGCTGTTATCCTCATTAGGTGGGAATAAAGGCAGGGCTTTTGAACAGAGGAGTGACATGATCCAACTTAGGTTATCAATAGGGTTATTCTGGCTGCTGTTAAGAATGGACTAACAGTGGCAAGATGGGAAGCAGAAGACCAGATGGTCGGTTATCACGACAATCCCAGCAAGGGATGATGGCGTCTTGGGTCAGGGACGCGGAGGTGGAGGCAGTGAGAAGTTGCTGGGGTCTGCGTTTATAATGAAGACACGGTCACTAGGCTCCGTCGATGGCTTCCATCCAGGGTGGAAGGCAGGGGGTGGAGGCTTTGGCCTTGTTCACTGGAAGGATGGAGAAGGTTTTGGAGAGCCAGGTTTTGCAGCCGATTAGGAGCTCAGTTTTGGAAACAGTGGGTTTGAGGTGTTGAAAAACACACCCATAGCGTGAGAAGTAAGGCAGAGGATTCATTTTCAGAAATACGAAACAAAAGCTGGGCAGTCTAGTTAACAGTAGGTTTACAAAGTACTGGAAATATGTATAAAACCCCACCCTGCCCGGACCCACAGCGGAGTCCCAAACCCTTAGAAACTTCACTTCCTGGTCCTCCTTCCCCTCTCTGTTTCGCAGGCTTATTTTCACGGGCTTATTTTCGTGGACTTTGCAATGAGCATGTGCCAAGGAATAAAGGGAGGAGGGACTGAAAGTCTCTGGTCATCTCAGGGAATGTACATTTGTTCTAATCAGACCGCTTTATGGCATAGGCATATGGGCATAGGCAACGCCTGGGTAAGGCTGTGACCTCTGTAGTGCTCAGCCAATGAGGAATCAGGGGAGGGGCTTCACACTAGGAGATAAATTGTCTGCTGTAACTGCCCCTCAGACACCAGCTCTTGCAAGAATGTTGATTAAAGCCTCACTTCACTGTGTTCCCAGTCTCCTTGTCCCTCCTTTGATTGGGTCGGTGGGCTGATTTCTCACTCATATTTACAGAGATCGAAGAAAAAAATTATCCCCTTCACAAGAGACAAAAGACATAAAATGCCTATGAATCAATTTCATTAAGAACACGGGGGCCTGGGTGGCTCAATTGGTTAAGTAGCCCACTTTGGCTCAGGTCATGATCTCATGAGTTTCAGCCCCGCATCAGGCTCTGTGCTGACAGCTCAGGGCCTGGAGCCTGCTTCGGATTCTGTGTCTCCCTCCTTCTCTGCCCCTCCCCCACTCTCTCTCTCTCTCTCTCTCGCTCTCCCTCAAAAATAAATAAACATTAAAAAAATTTTTTTAAAGAATAGACGAAAACCTCAGAATTTTATTGAGACACTTGAAGCGCTGACCACACCTCTGAGCTCACAGCGGCTCACGGGGCCCAAGGGTCTAGTCTGAGAGGGAATTTGCGATGTCTGGCTCCCACATACTATATGCAGCTAGGAGCAAAATTCAACCTTTCTATGCTTCCTCAGAGCACTTCCTAGCTAGTTCATTGTAAAGCTGTTTCAAAAACATTTTATTATAAACATTTCAAACACATGCAGAGGGAGACAGACTAGCAGAATGAACCCCCAGGTACCAATCATGCAGCTGAAGCAATTATCAACACGTGGCCACTCTTATTTCAACCATACGGCTACCTAGTCCCAACGTACACTTAGTATTTTGAAACATTCCCCTGACACCATATTCATCATATTGTCTAATCCAAACATACGTCATCACGATGTGAAATAGTTTTAAAAGTGCTAACATTACACCTCAAATAATTAACATCAATTCTCTAATTTTATCAAATGGAGAGGCAGTTTGCAACCGAACAATTTGCCATTTGCTCTTTATGTCTAATCAGCCTCAAAGTTTGCATTCCCTGCCTCTCGGCGTGCAAGGTGAGGATGGGGCCAATAATTTGGGGCAGTTCTTTTCAAACTGTATTCAGAGACTACTCTAGATGTCTAACTAGAGGGAGGAGAAAAGCCAAGAGGTAAGCAGAGTTAGGGCTCCCCGGAAAAAGACAGAAGAGACATAGCTGGGTTTTTTTGTTTTGTTTGTTTGTTTGGTTTTGGTGGTGGGGGGTGGTTGACATAGCTTCTTGACATAAGAAAAGTCATTTTTATGTCCTGGCCCTCTTGTGATCTAAGCCTGACTGGCACCTGACGCTACTTGCCGGAAGCACTTTTCTTGCAGAACTCCCTGCGATATGTTGAAATTGCAGAATAGACCTCGGTAGTTAACGGTTTTAAGGGAACAAAAAAGAATGTAAGAATACACAGCCACTTTCAGGCCACGAGATAGCCTAATCATATTTGGGACAATAAATCGATGGTAAAACTCCCAGGGCTGACCCCAAAGTGAAGCGTGGCCTGAAGCACATTCTTGAGTAATCTTTGCAGGATCTAAACCCCTTCGAGCACCCAGATCCCAGACCAAGTGAGGCCAGAGAATTGATGATGCTGACCCTTGCCGGCCCTCATGACTTCAACGAAGACCGGGACTCGCCCACTTTAAGATGACTTTTGCCCCACTGCGCAAGACCCTTCATGAATATGTACGCACCCTTAGCTTAAAACTTCCCCAGTTTTATTGTTCCAGGAGACACTGCTTTGGGAAATATCCCGGGTGTTCCCCTTTACTCGTTGCAAGTAAAATCCTTCCTTTTCCTTTTTTTTTTTTTTTTTTTTGTTTGTTTTTTGGGGGGTTTTTTTTGGCTTGGTTGTGTCCTTTAGCTCAACACTTACCAAGAGGTGAACCCAGTTTGGGGTAACAAGATACCCCCCTGGAGACAGAGCTACCAGATGCCAAGCCCAGCGTTCAGAAGCCAAGATTCCAGAAGCCTTGGGGTGCTGAGCCCGAACCGCCCCCCTGCCAACCCCAGGGATGAACAGACCAAGCCGTCCCCCATACTCGGAGATGAACTGCTGGGCCCGTCCCTCTCTCCAGTCGGGGACGCCTGGCCCCGACCATTATCCCCCAAACATGAGCCAACGCCCTCCGGCCCCCCCCGCCTGGATGTGGAGATGAACATTCCAAGACGGACACCAATCCCGACGCGGGGATGCACAGCTCCTACCTCCCAAACCTGCAGAGGCACTGCCGCAGTCCCCCCAAATCCAGCTCAAGCTCGCCCACCTCTTCCCAAGGAATGCCGGGCGAGCACCTCAACACTCCGCCCCGCCAAGAAGGCTCTTTCATTGGCCACCAGTCCCCGCTTCCAACTCCTCCCATCTAGCAACAGGGCGCGATCACGACTATACACCCTCCACCCCTAGCGCTTCCGACCGGGGCGCGGTCCGGGCTGGACTCACCTCAGCGCCCCAAACAAGGTCGCCCACGGCGCCCGCCGGAGCCCATAACGCATGCGCAGGAAAGTCTGCGGACTACAATCCCCAGAAGCCCCTGCGCCGCAGCAGCCAGGGGGCCCGTGCCCCTGCTGGGGTCACCCGCACGCCAGTCATTTACCTAAAACGAAAATAACAACAATCGCAAGAGTGGTAAAATAACAGTGAAACGCTAGCAATAATGAAAACAAATCATTCTCCACCCGTGATAATAAAGGAGAGGCAAGATTCTCTTACCACCTGGAAATGAGCACTTGTTCCCATTTTAGTGAAAATCCTTTACAGGTTCTTAACTCTGCAGACATACCCTTTGATTTTATAAACACGCAATTTTTCAATTAAAATGTATTTAAATACCCTTTTCACGGCTTGTTTCCATTGAAGGGGACCCTGGAAGATCTTCCACACTTCAGAGCTGACATAGTCCTGTAATAGGTTTCTCCTTCTCTGAAGCAGAAAAATTAACAACCAGTGCCTTCTGTTATTAATCAGGGGATAGCAGGAGTCTGGGTGGGTGGTGGGTGGAGGTCTTATAAGAGGCCTATTTCTACAAATCACGAAGACATGGGAAGTTTTCAGATTCCCATCTGAAGAAGCGGAGCGGAGAAGTCTCCGCTCTTGGGACTTACTTTTTTGCATTTTAAGATTCCTGTTAGAGAAAGTCTCTTTTTTTTTGTGCCATCACGGGGTAAGAAAATTGTAGAAGGATTTCCCTAGAGGCCCACAATTCTCGCCTGGAGGAAAGCACCAAAACGAAACAAAACAAAACAAAACAAAACAAACAAAAACAAACCCCAAAACAAAACACAAAAACAAAAAACGGGTGAGAACATATTCTCTCTTTGCTAGCTCTGGTCCTAGACATGGGAGATAATTGAAGACCCCCATCGCCATGCCTTGGCAGGAGCTGGAGAAATAATATCCAACTATCAACTGGCATTGCAACTTAGGCACATGAAGAGAACAGCAAAATTCTTTTGGCCTATCCCTGTCTATTGATATCTTGACATTAGTTTCCTCATGATGGAAAAAAAAAAAAAGTGCAATCTTCCAGGGCTGGGAGTCATCCTTAATTTTGGCAGATACTAAGTCTTTTTACTGGATAGAGGGGGATGTTTTCTTTAACGTGCTTCAGTAATATCTGCCATAAATACGTCAATTCTCCACGTTTGCATTAATTTATTCTGTAGCCTCTTTTTTTTTAACATATATATTTTAACATTTATTTATTTTTGGGAGACAGAGAGTGAGAGGGGAAGGGGCAGAGAGAGAGGGAGACACAGAATCTGAAGCAGGCTCCAGGCTCTGCTCTGTCAGCAGAGAGCCCAACGTGGGGCTGGAACTCACGGACCACAAGATCACGACCAGAGCTGAAGTCGGACGCTCAACTGACTGAGCCACCCAGGCGCCCCTTAGCCTCTCCTTTTTGACCTCTCTCCTATTACTTTCTCGCTTGCCCACTCTGCTCCAACCACAGCGGGCTTAATGGTTGTATCCCCAGTGCTTAGACCCACAGTGCCTGACACACAGTACCTCTCGATTCATCAAATTTCAGTCAGAAGTAACAATTCAAGAGATAAAGATGCTATGCATGTACTCCTGATGGCCAAATTGCATGACACCGTGTTACACCGGGACCCTGGGGTCCAAGGCAACAACAGGCTTATTAGGTGTTTTCAGTGCTGTGAGCAACACAGCTGGATGCGGGAGATCTCCCAAGTGTGTGAATAACTCCACTTTAATCTCTGACCTGCTATCCTATCACCTCATCCTAGTGGGTGCTGGTAGATTACCTCACCAAATTGGCACGCTTTCTTCTCCATCTGGTGGTGGAATAATACTAGGCTGGGTTTTATACCGGAAATATTTACATTCAGGCTAACGACTGTTCTGAGGAACAGTTACACCTCGTCTGGACCCACAAAAGCTGCTTGGAGATGGGTAGCTTAAATCTCTGACTCTACCTTATAAAATGACCACATGTCAACCTTTTGCTAGGACACAGCCTTACTGTCACCATACACTTTATACCAGACTCGTCTCCCCCCAACCAACCCACTTCCGTTAGAGCCAACTCGTTCAACATCATTCTTGGTATGCTACCGATCATTCCATCGCTGACTCCGCTCTGCAGATGGTGCTCTTACAACTCTCCAAACGCCCTGAAGCTCGTATTAACCTTTCTACCATATGACATTCAAAGAATGACAACAGAGTAACACCTCACTTCACTTGCTGCTGCTGATTTTGCACGGAAAGTACCGCGCTTTTACACCCAACGCAAACCAATCCATAGCGGTTACAGCACTGCCCTTGACTC
The DNA here is from genome assembly GCF_046562875.1 of Panthera onca. Classification (NCBI taxonomy): domain Eukaryota; kingdom Metazoa; phylum Chordata; class Mammalia; order Carnivora; family Felidae; genus Panthera; species Panthera onca. The sequence goes on along the minus strand of NC_138353.1, from coordinate 11,908,938 downwards.
TCTCGTAGCCCTTGCTGCCACTGAAATACCAGCAGCCGACTGGCAGCTGGGTCAGCTGTAGGCAACCCAGGGGCATGTCAAGGCCAGCCTCCAGCAGGTAGAATGATCAGGGCACATCTACAAAAGTTGACTGTTGCCACAACCATTCCAACCGTGTGATTCTCCCACGCTTGTTAGTAGGTATGGAGTTTCAAGACACATCCACGAATTCTCTGGTCCTCCTTCCAGGAGGCCTACTGCCCCTTCCCATAAACTAGTGGCTCCGACGGAACAGAAGAAAGCAGAAGTGATGGCGATTTCAGGGTCAAAAAAGGCACTGTGGCTTCTTGCTTGCTCTCTCCCCTCTGCTCACTTGCTCTGAGGGAAGTCAGTTGCCCTGTCATGAAGGCTCTCAGGCAGTCCTGTACAGAAGCCCATGTGGTGAGGATCTTAGACCTTTTTCAACAGCCACTGAAGAACTGAGGCCTCCTGTTCAAGGCTCTTTTGTGCCCAGAGCCATCTTGGAAGCAGATCCTTTAAGCCCTGGTCAGGCATTCAGAAGACTGTAGCTGCAGGCAGCATCTGACAGCCAGTTCCAGAACACTGGGGATGTGCTGCCCAATTTTAAGAATCTGAGGTCCTCCTTTGGAAAGCCAGTAAGCGAGTTGAACTTTCTGACCACAAACCTTGAAGGTCTGAGGTGTAGGAATGGCGTCTACACTGGCTCTTTGGCTCTAAAACCCACCCCACGATTGGAAGGAATCACCCTGCTGCTGTTCCATAAAATACTGGAGATTTTCTTCAAGCCCCCTTCCGAAAGCTAACCATTGCACTCTGCTCGACTCCCAGACATGCTAACTATTCGCTTAGATAGAAGGTGCCCCTTGCCCACCTCCCTGACGTTCTTTGTCTAGTAGCCCAGGCAGCAGAGAGGAGCTCAGCCTGGACTGTGCCCCAGGTCTCGAGCCTCCCGGATGAAGAAGTCAGACTACCGGGAATGCCCTCTGTGAAGCAAGGCTTGGGGGCTCACTGGTCCCAGAGGGTCAGGATGCAGACTGGAGCACCACAGCCCCTCCCGGTTCTCCAGATCACCTCGTTTCTGCCCAAGCCAAAAAAAATTATGCAGTCTCTGAAAGTATCTAAATCACAAATTTCTCAGTTCATTTGTATACCTTATATGTGGTACTAGGTGCTAAGTCAACAGTAGAAAAAGCCAAAAAAAAAGAAAAAAAAGTATAGAGGTTGTAACAGGGATCTTTGACCATAAGGCACTGTTCCACCAGACTCATTTTTTTAAAAAATAGCTTTACTATCGTTATAAAACTGATATATACTCTTCGTGAAAAAGTAAAATGCATAAAAGTACATGAATGTATTACATACCCCGCATCCCACTTGCTAGAGATATGCAGTTATCATACTAACCTTTCACACTTTTTTTTTTTCTCTCTCTCTAAACATACACACACAAAAACATACCAACAAAATGGAGTCATACTAAAATTGTTCCACAACTCTCCTGACTCACAAAATAATTTGTGGGCAACCTTCAATGCCACTGTAGGCACTGAATATTTTTAGTGGTTTTCGCTCATTTACATGTGCCTTTATTTGTTACACTTGGGAGTTTTTTTTTTTTTTTTGCTATAGTAAGAAAACTCTAAGAAACTCAGCTGGAGGCATACATCTTCTTCCACATGTGCAACTATCTCCTAACTATCAATGACTACACACTCATTGCCACTTCAAAGGTTATACAAATGGGACTCGATACACTGACAAATCCTTTCCAAAAAAAGACTACTTCTTTTCACTCCTACCAGTATATTCACGAGTGCCTATTTCCACAGGTCCCACCGATGGTGGCTTTGGTGACTCTGTTCTGTTCTGACAAGTTAAAGGGGTGTTTCTGGGTTTTTTTAAATGCTCTAATATGTATCTTTAAAAACACGGGGAAACGAAACGAACGGGGCAGAAATATTCATGACAGCAATAAATTAACCAATAAATTCAATGCAATGCCAGTCGGACTGTGTTTTTAAAACTTGATAAAATGCGATGGTCCTGCCATACAGCACAGCCTGTCTAGGAGAGCGGTGTATCTCTAGGAGATAAAACACATTCACCGCAGCATGATAAAAACATGATGGCGATACATCACGTGGAGATACACCTGCCAAGAGGCGACTCTCGAACTGTTCCCAGCCTTCTGAAAGTGACTTGCCCTAACCAATGTGCGCATCATCTCTCCATTTTTGTAGAAACCATCTTCTAAAAGGTACGCACGATGTTGGTTTTAGTAAGGTGACGGCTTTTTCCTACATTTGTCCCATGTGTAGGTATTCCCCCCCTCTCCCCCACCCGGCAAGGAATCCACGTTCACAGTCTGCTCCTCGGACACACTCCTAGGTCATTCGTAAGAAGCTCCCTCCTGGGCCGACTCTGATGAGAGTGGCGATTTTTACCGAGGCCCCGCCGTACTTCAAGGACGGCCCTCTGGGGGACAGACCCTTGGAGAGCAAAGTTTGCGACGCAAGTGCTTTTCTCATCTATCAACCTTCCGGATCGTCCCTTCCTGGGCAGGCCAACTGCTGGGACGGGTCACCCTCCACCGGAGCCCTCCCTGCGCATCCCGTTGGCAAAGCCTTCCTCCTGCGTCGGCGCTCAGACGGGCGTCAAGTTCTGAGTTCTGCCTCGGCGCGTGTCTGCTTCTCCGGTTTCTCGCCAGCGTGCGCTCGCTGGTGATTCCGCAGCCCTGAGCTGTAACTGAAGCCCTTCCCGCACTCCCCGCACCTGTAGGGCTTCTCGCCGGTGTGGACCCTCTGGTGGACGTGAAGACAGGAGCTTCGCCCAAAGCCCTTCCCGCACTCCTCGCACCTGTAGGGCTTCTCGCCAGTGTGGACCCTCTGGTGGCCTTGAAGATGTGAGCTCTGACTGTAGCCCTTCCCACACACGTCGCATCTGTAGGGCTTCTCTCCCGTGTGCACCCTCTTGTGACTGAGGAGACCAGAGCCGTACCTGAAGCCCTTGCCACATTCGTAACACGTGTAGGGTTTCTCCCCCGTGTGCAGTCTCTGGTGGGTGCGCAGATTTGAGCCGTAACTGAAGCCCTTGCCACACTCCTCACACGTGTACGGCTTCTTCCCCGTGTGGATCCGCTGATGTTTGTAGAGGCTCGACGTGCACCGGAAACCCTTCCCGCACGCTTCGCACTTGTAGGGCTTCTCGCCGGTGTGGACCCTCTGGTGGATGAGGAGCCCCGAGCTGTAACTGAAGCCTTTGCCGCACTCGGCACACTTGTAGGGCTTCTCGCCGGTGTGGGTCCTCTGGTGGATGAGGAGGTCGGAGCTGTACATGAAGCCCTTGCCACACGCGTCGCACACGAACGGCCTCTCCCCCGTGTGGACCCTCTGGTGACTGTGGAGGTCCGAATTGCGCCGGAAGCCCTTCCCGCACTCGCCGCACTTGTAGGGCTTCTCCCCGGTGTGGACCCTCTGGTGGACGTGGAGGTCCGAGCTTCGGCCGAAGCCCTTCCCGCACTCGCACTTGTAGGGCTTCTCCCCCGTGTGCAGCCTCTGGTGCCGGAGCAGCCCCGAGCTGTAGCTGAAGCTCTTCCCGCACACGTCGCAGTCGAAGAGGCGCTGCCCCGTGTGAACCCGCTGGTGGGCCCGGAGGTACGAGTTGTAGCTGAAACCCTTGTCGCACTGGTCGCACCGGTAGGGCTTCTGCCCCTCGTGCGCCTTCTGGCGGCTGCTCGGGTGGGAGCCGCACGAGAGGCCCTTCCCGCACTCGCACTCGGCGCCGCAGCCCAAGGGCGTCTCCCCCGGGTGCACGTGCCGGTGCTTGTGGAGCGCGGACTTGGCGTAGAAGCCCTTGCCGCACTCGCCGCACGCGTAGGGCTTCTCGCCCGTGTGCAGCCGCCGGTGCACCTGCAGCACCGAGCTGTAGCTGAAGCCCTTCCCGCACTCGCCGCACTTGTAGGGCTTCTCCCCGGTGTGGACCCGCTGGTGGACGAGCAGGTTGGAGCTTCGACCGAAGGCCTTCCCGCACTCCTCGCACGCGTAGGGCTTCTTTCCCGTGTGCACGCCCTGGTGGATGAGCAGAATCGACTGATACCGGAAGCCCTTCCCGCACACGTCGCATCGGTAGGGCATCTCCCCGGCGGGGGCCCGGGGCCGGCTGGGACCGCGCGCGTTCTGCCGGAGGCCCCGGGCGCGCCCGTTACCCTTGGAGGGTTTCTCGTCCGTGGGGGCCCTCTGGGGCCTCTCGAGGCGGGCGGTCTGCCTCAAGCCCGTACCACCCTCGGGATATCTACGGGCTTTCTCTTTCCAGGGCGCTCCGGGCTGGGCGGGAAGGTGCGAGGGGCCCCTGAGGCCATCTCCGCATTCGCTGCTTCTCAGGTCATCCTCTTCCGGGGCAGGGTGACGGAGGGTTGACTTTTTCAGGCGGTCTCTTCCACAGCGCTCGCGATCACACGGTCTCTCTCTTTCGGGTAACCCGTGGTCATCGTGACAACGTGACACCCAGCGGAAGCCGAAACCGTCCCACTCAGGTTTATCCGTTGTACCCTGCGTGTCAAGTTTTTTACACCTTTCCAGAACATTCCACGACTCGTTCACAAAGGCTTTCATCCAAGATTCTTGAACGGATACCAGTCGTAGAGCTTTCCAGGGTGGAAATGCTTGATTTTCCGAACCGATGGGTCCTTGAAGACCGCTGGCCAAATTGCCAATTGGCGAACCCCGAGGAGATGCTCCTTCCCACCCCTGGCAGGGAGAAGCGTCCTCCGAGAACTGGAAATCCTTCCCTTGAAGATTCCCTCTGCGGTCTTGACTCCCAGTTAATTCAGCAGCCGCCTGTTCCCCGATTTTCCAGTAGGACAGCTCTCTGTAGGAAAGGCACTTAAGTTCCCTTTCTTGACTATACTCCAGATCCTTTTCATTCTTGTCTCCTGTGGGGTGAAAGACAGTTCAGAGATGAGAACAAGTACAAGAATGGCTCAGGGATCTCAAGTCAAGTCAGGCTTTCAGGCCCGGACCAGTAACGGCCTGGAGCAAAATCCACCTGTGTGTATCATAACTACCAAGGCACTTCTTTTATATCTGGAAAAGAAAAAAAAAAAAAAAAAGAAGAGGTTCCTATTAATAAGCTTCGTAGCCAGACATTAAATGACCCTACCAGTAATGAACTGCATCTCATCTAGTTGCCCAAGCGAGAAAGAAATTCCAAACAGATTCCTACAGAGAAGATTCCCTTCTCCGCTTAATGTTGTTGTTCATAACAATAATATCCAACATTATTATGATGCTTCCTACGGTGCTGACGATATACTCCGGTTAACTCACTTAACCCTCAGAGTAACACTGAGGTGGGAACCCTTACCATTTTTGTTTAACGGATGAGGGGTCCAGGGCACAGAGAGGGTGAGTGACCCAGTGAAGTCACTCCACCATGCGGTGCCGAAGGGGTGGGCAGGGAGTCAAACAGGGAAGTCCGGTTTCAGAGCCATACTGAGCACTGCCTCCCAGAGTGAATCTGTGAGCACGTGTGAGCTGAACTTGGGCGAGAAACAAAGCACCAAATCCTCCAAAGTGCACCAGCTGTGTCCCGGCTTCCAGAAGCGTATCGAATAGGAATCCACATGATACTGACAGGGCACAGAGGCAGAAACATGTTCAGCTTCTCTCTGTCACTAACCGCAAGCCATCAAACCATCACGTTTACCACGTAGTTCAAGGTTAAAGAAATCTGCCCATGCTTTCTGATATTCCTTATTGGCGATTCTTATCATCATGGGCCAGAATAACACAAATCTGTTCACACCTGAGGACTTGTAGGATATTGGAGACAAATGAGAAACCCATCAGTGGACTCTCAATATGCTGGAAGAGTCTCTTTGCCACTGGCTTATCTTAATGCTGACCGGCTGTTTCTAGCAAAGGGAGGAAAGTCCAGGGACCCCTCAGTCACTCTGGATACGTTACTCTCTGAAAAGCATGAAGAATCCATGTGAAGGTGGGGACCGAGGAGCGGAAATGAGGTCGGAGAACAATCACCTACCATAGTACAAGTGTCCACAGGCAAGATCAAGATCAGAAGGGGCCTCTGCATGACAAGTTCACCCCACCCCTGCCTGCGTCAGACTCCAGGCTGCATGGTTCTTGCCCGGGCATGCATCTCTCGGGAGTTTCTCTGTTACCCAAGTCTCTCTACCTTGTTCCATGGAGGTGCCTTATCAGGTTTGAAAGGTTGTTGCCCTGAAAATCCAAGCCTTAGGCTCATTTGTGAGGTGCAAACAATGATCAAAAAATGTAGTCCTGATCTTTCAAGTTCCCCGGGAACAAGAACATTCCAATCAAGGTAAGTGTGGATTACCCAGACATTCCCCTTACCCAGGGACAGCAGGTTCTGGAAGTTCTCCAGCATCACATCTCGGTACAGCTTCCTCTGGGTGGGGTCTAGAAGCCTCAGCTCCTCCTCGGTGAAGACCACAGCCACGTCCTTGAAGGTCAATGGCTCCTAAAATGTGAAACACCATTAACACAAACACGTACCAGATGAAAGGCAAACTTGGCGTCACTGAGAAGGGTAGACAAGCATGCAGGCAGTTGCTCGGTCTGACGAGTCAAATCAAGTTTTGTTAATGTCTGATGCCAACAATGTCGGTTCTTACCAACTGATCTTCCGTGGTTATCCACAGAGCAAAGCAACAAACATTCTTCGCTCAGTGTGAGCACTTCAGAGGGCAATTCCATAGAGCTACAATGCTTCCATCGTGCGGTCTGTCCATTTTACAATTTTTTTATAAGTTTAAAAAAAATTTTTTTTAACATTTATTTCTGAGAGAGAGAGAGAGAGAAAGACACAGCACAAGTAGAGGAAGGGCAGAAAGACAGGGAGACACAGACTCTGAAGCAGACTCGAGGCTCTGAGCTGTCAGCACAGAGCCCAACGTGGGGCTCGAACCCGCAAACTGCGAGATCATGACCTGAGCCGAAGTTGGGACGCCCAACCGACTGAGCCACCCAAGTGCCCCTCAAGTTTTTTTTTTTTTTTTTAAGTGTATTTATTCACTTTGAGAGAGACGGAGAGAGCACAAGTAGGGGAGGGGCAGAGAGCGAGGGGGAGAGAGAATCCCAAGCGGGTTCCATGCTGCTGGCGCAGAGCCTAACGAGGGGCTTGAACTCATGAAACCACGAGACCCTGACCGGAGCCGAAACCAAGAGCTAGATGCTTAACTGACTGAGCCACCCAGGGGTGCCTTGACTCTCACTTACAGAATACCAACTTTTCCTCCAAAATGACTGTTTCAGCAGTGCCTGATGTTAAGAGTGCCCACGTCCACACACACCTCCAGATCACCTCCTCGATTCTTCACCAACCAGCCCCTCGCCCCTCCATCAGCAGTGGGGCAAATCCTGCTCTTTGCCGCCCCTGCCTCCCACCCCCTCCACACACACACGCCTTTTACGGGTTTCCATGTCAGCACCTGTCAGAAGCAACCAACGGGTGTTTATGCGACCATGTCCCCAGCCAGAGGACGCCTCTGAAGCAGCGGTGGAGTTTCACGTCATGCTGTGTCATCCTCAGTTATGAACTGTGGCCCATGGCCTTCAAGCAAATTGCTCTAGTCCACGGAGGAAGACAGCGGCAGTTGTAAACACAGTGAAACACAGCGATCAACTGTATCGTGATACTCGCCGTCCTTCTCGAGAGGGAGACAATTGCGTATGAGGGACTTCAAATTCCACTTGGCCTGCAGCCTGTCCCAGGAATACCTGTAACAAGGTCTTACGAAGTACAACTTGAGCTGTGATTCTATACATAATTTAAAAAAGAAAATTTTTTTTACTATTTTTGAGAGAGAGAGAGACAGACAGACAGACAGAGTGCAAGTGGGGGAGAGCAGAGAGAGAGGGAGACACAGAATCCGAGGCAGGCTCCGATTTCTGAGCTGTCAGCACAGAGCCCAATGTGGGGCTTGAACTCACGAACTGTGAGATCATGACCTGAGCCAAAGTCAGAGGCTTAATTGACTGAGCCAGGCACCCAGGTGCCCGTATACATATTTAACTTAAAAAAAAAAAAAAAAATTTCATGGGTACGTTTTTAAGAAGGAAGGCAAAGTAGCTTTAGTAGTGAGGTTTCCTTTTTTTTTTTTTTAAAGTTTATTTATTTATTTTGAGAAAAAGAGAAAGAGAGAGAACAGGGGAAGGGCAGAGAGAGGTGGGGCGGGGGGAGAGAGAATCCCAAGCAGGTTCCATGCCATCAGTATGGAGCCCGATGGGGGCTTGAACCCACGAAACCATGACATCATGACCTGAGCCGAAGTCAGACACTTAAGTGAGCCATCCAGGTGCCCCCATAGTAAGGTTTAATGCATGCATGTCTATATATGACTCATTCCATAAATGTTCAGTACCTATAAAACAGTATTAGACACAGGAATTCCAGAGATAATGAAGAAAATAACAGCCGTGCCTCTGTGGGGCTTGTGCCCACAGTCCCCGAGATCCCTTCCAAGTTCTATGATTCGCTAGAAGGACTCACAGGACTCAGTACATAGTCGTACTCACAGCTTGCACTTAGTATGGTTAAAAAACAAAGCAAAATCATGGGGCACGTGGGTGGCTCAGTGGGCTAAGCATCCGACTCGGCTCAGGTCACGATCTCACAGTCTGTGGGTTCGAGCCCCATGTCGGGCTCTGTGCTGATGGTTCAGAGCCCGGAGCTGGCTTCAGATTCTTGTCTTCTTCTCTCTTTGCCCCTGCCCCACTTGTTCCTTTTCTCTCTGTCTCTCTCTCTCTCTCTCTCTCAAAAATAAATAAATAAATAAATAAATCACTTTAAAAAAATCAGCTGAGGGAAAGGGCATGTGGGGTGAAGTTTGGAGGAAGCAGGGTGCAAACGGGTGTGTTTCTGTGACAAATCTCAGCCACGCATAGAACTACACACTGGACCCCATGGATCCTGGCAGATCTCTGAACATGGGCGTGGTCTCGGGGAGCCCTGAACCAGGCGGTGAAGGAACTTGGCCATGGTTACACAGCCAGTAAGAGACAGGGTTCGAGCTCAAACTACAACATGAGCACACAGAGTCTAGTTCCAGAGCCACTGTACTTTAACAACTGTCCTATACGGGCCAACCTGTGTGTTACCAGGGGGCCAGAAATGCATGTATAAAGCAGATAATTTGCAGAAAAATCACTCTAAGGCAGGCTCTAGCCTACGTATCTTTACGTGGTTTATCTCACTGAACCCTCACAAAACTCACAGAAAGCGAGAACTTTCTGGAGCACCAGGAATGCTCTCTTGTCTGCTCTTTTAATGGTAACTACTCACAAGGTAGTTATTGTTGCTATCTCCATTTGACCGACGAGAAAACGGGTCTCAGAAAGCGAATGCTACGTGTCGAACAACATACGCTTCGGAAGCCTGAGTCGGGACTGGACTCGGGCAGCCCGAGTAACGACGCTGAAACCACCCAGCCCTACCGCGGCCCAAATGAGACTGGAGGCGCCAGACCAGAGGAACCCACCTCCCCACTCGGGAGGGCGAGCGCCACCAACACAGCACATTTCCGAGCAGAATCCCAGATCGATCCCAAGACCAGAGGCAGCGTCACAGGGGAGAAACGTCGGGCCAGAGGCAGCCGATGTGACAATTACACAGTTGTGGCCCTGCCGCTAACTCCCAAATCTCTACAACCAGTCCTGCCTTCAGCACTGAGCCCTGCCTACTCTGCCTGCCGCCTGGACGCCTAAAAGGTATCGCGAAGCAAAAACAGCCCAACTGGAAGGGAGTCTTTCTTCCCAAATAGTTCCCTTCTCATCTCTCTGACGTGGGCAAACGCAAGTACCATCTGCCTTAAAGGCATCGCCTGGATTCTTTCCTTTTCTTCATTTCTTACATCTAATTAAAAAAAAAAAAAAAAAAAAAAATTCATGGGGCGCCTGGGTGGCTCAGTCAGTTAAGTGTCTGACTCTTGATTTCAGCTCAGGTCACAATAGCACGGTTCGTGAGTCCGAGCCCCGCGTCAGCCTCTGTGCTGGCGACGCGAAGCCTGCTTGGGATTCTCTCTCTCTCCTCTCTTTCTCTCTCAAAATAAATAAAAATAAACTTAAAAAAATTCTGCCACTTATTATTCCAAAGTATACTTCAAGCTTCTCCCTGTAACTACTTCTGCCTCTCTAATGTGACTCGTCATCGTCCTTCGCTTGGATGATCGCACAGACCTCCTCCCAGTTCATCCTGCCTACGTCCCTCAAGATACTTCAGAGCCCTCATCTTGTGTTTAACCCGTTACTACCGGTCTCCCCCTTCTAGAAGGCCAGCCCCATGAAGGCAGGGGTGTTATCTGTTTTGCTCTCTGATGTATCACCAGGGCTTAGAATAATGTTTGGCCCATAGTAGCTGTGCAACAAACGTTTGCTGAATGAAGAGAGAAAGACTAACTTTTGAACCTCAGAGGTACATGCTCAATATAAATAGTAAAACAACACAGGGACATACAACTCAGTAGACCAGAGTACAGTATACAGGAATGGTCACGTCCTATGAAAGCTAAGTCAACTGTCATTTTTCTTTCTCCACATATATAACGCACACACCTATTTTTTTTTTTTTAACTTTTTTACTGTTTATTTATTTTGAGAGAGAGAGAAAGCACACGAGCAGGGGAGAAAGAGAGAGCACACAAGCAGGCAGAGAGAAAGGGAGAGAGAAAGAATCTGAAGCAGGGCAGAGCCTGACATGGGGTTCAAACTCACAAACTGTGAGATAATGACCTCAACGGAAATCAAGAGTCAGACGCTTAACCAACTGAGCCACCCAGGCATCCCCATACACACCTATTAAATATATACATGTTTATATACATATATACATATACGTATACATAAACATATACAAAAATATATAAATGATAAAGTCAGCATTTCAGTTGACCTACACATGAATGATTAATAAATGGCACTGTCCTGACTGGCTATCCATCTTGAAGAAAATGACATTAAATGTCAACCTTAGGCCACTTACAAAAACCAGTTATAATCATTTTAGAGATTAAAACGTTTTTTAATCTAAATAAAAACCCATTTAGGTGCCTTTTTTTTTTAATTAAAAAAATTGTTTTTTTAATGTTTAATTTTGAGAGACAGAGACAGGGTGTGAGCTGGGGAAGCGGCAGAGAGAGGGAGACACAGAATCTAGAGCAGGCTCCAGGCTCCGAGCTGCCAGCACAGAGCCTGACATGGGGCTCGAACCTACAAGCCACAAGATCATGACCTTAGCTGAAGTCAGACACTTAACCACCCAGACTGAGCCACCCAGACGCCCCCATTTAGGTGCCTTTCTGATTAAGCTTAGAATGGGTAAGGCCTTTTGCAGCTAGGTATGGAGCCATATTTTCAAAAGGGAACTAACAAATCATTTAACTGTGTACAAATTTTACACTTCTTTATGGTCAACTCACCATTCAGAAAGTAAAAATTGAGAGAAAGTAACTTTAACACTTTTGATGGGCATGAGTTAACAACCCTACTCTTGAAAGAGCTCCTGTCATTAATGAAAAATGGACAAAAGCATTTCATAAGCAATTTATAGGTGAGAAAACATAACAGCAAATATATATATGAAAGATGCTTATCATGCACCTAATGTGTGAGGAACTACAAAATACATACGTCTTGGCCACATACCCTCCTCCATCAGATTAGCAAAAATGTTTAGTACTGATATATAGCCTGGGGGGGAGAACTTGCCAAAAAGAAAATTAATCAGAATTTTTAGAAGTGTGACCAAAAAAACCCACTCCTACGATTCGGGGAAAATAAAACCTCAAGAGACGAGCCAACCAGCAGAATGAACATCACTGAAGCACAAGCCGGTGAACTGGAAAACAGAGCAGCCTCCTGGAAGGTGACAGAAAATTCCGAAGAAGAGAAGTTTAAGAACAGGGAAGATAGATCTGGAAGTTACACCTTCAGTAATGGGAGTTCTGGCAGGACCACATGAATAAAATGATAGTAACGGCAGACAGACATCCAGGCAGAAAGAGAATTAACGCCACAAGATCGCAGAGCAAAGGCAATAAACGTGTGATCCTTGAAAATGACGCTCAGCCAAGATGCCATGTATAAACACAACAGACCTTTCTGAGAAAAAGCGCTAAACTAACTAATAAATAAGCATAAGCTTTGCTCACCAGAAGGTGAATGGAGAAGGGAGAGAAAGACCAGCATGAGACTTAATGCCAGTTCCGAAAGTATGAATGAAGACTCTTCAGCTTCGGCAATGTGCCATCCGCAATTCCGTTCGCCTAAAGGCACAGACATTGTTCAGCACAGAAACGGTCAGCGGAGACAGCATCCGCAAGTCTTCTTTGGGAAAAGCAAATCGTGGAATGACGCTGAGCCAGCCAACAGGCAAGTCAGTGAAGCCAGGACTACAGAAACCAGAGACGGGTGGCGGACAAGGACCACTACGGAGAGAACTGACACAAGCTCACTGTGGGAATCAGTGGTGACAACCGTCAGAAGGTGATGACGGTAACAACAGTACCATACCAGGAGCTGGTGGGAAGTAGAACCGTGTTAATTTCTTCAGCCCTCGTGGCAGGAAGTTCCCCAATAACATTTACAATTAAGGCGTACAGTAAGGAAGTAACTCAAACCTTCCGAATTTTTCCATAACGTCTTTTCGTAAAAAAAGGAAGCTTTGTAAAATAATTTTGCACGCGCCGAAAAGAGCACATACTTAAAATTTTGCAAACTGCTTTCATTTCTTTTTCTTGCAACCCAAAGGAAAAATGAGTTAACACGTATGCACAGATCTACGGTGTGTGTGTATGTGAGAGAGAGAGCGAGCGCATCTTTTCATGTCCTGATATTTTCATCCGCTTTTGACCTCATTTGACAGCGGCACAGGACCTGGACGTGAGAAGAAACAAAATGATAACAGTCCATCAATCCAACATCAATCCAATGGACGGACACGGAGTCCACCCCACGGTTTTTTCTTTTTTTTTGCTGTTACGAACAACGTTGCAATGATCAGTCTTTGAATACTCGCTCTGATTTGGAATGAATTCTTAAGAGTAGGAAATATTGGAGCAGACGTGTGCAGAACTACCAAGAAGACTAAAAATGCCCCTTTCAATGGTATGAACGCACCATCTCTCCATCTGGCTAACAGTGAGAGCTGACCTTTCAAATCTTTGATCTGCTAGAAAAGAAAAAAAAATCAGTATCTCATTTCATTCTGTATCACTTTATTTTTTTTGTTAATGTTTTGATTTATTTTTGAGAGACAGAGCATGAGTGGGGGAGGGGCAGAGAGAGAGAGAGAGAGAGAGAGAGAGAGAATTTGAAGCAGGCTCCAGGTTTTGAGCCGTCAGCACAGAGTCGGATGTGGGGCTCGAACTCATGAACCGTGAGATCATGACCTGGGCCAAAGTCAGACACTCAACTGACGAAGCCACCCAGGCACCCCTGTATTACTTTAATAGAAGCTGATCGGACTTTTCATATAATTGTTGGCCATTTGTACTTCTGCTTTTCTCCCTTCCTGAGCAAGAATGCTTGGGTCTTTGAACCCCTCTGTCAAAAATAAAGACATTAGAATTTATAATTTTGTCGTAGACGAAATGTTTTTTCCCCTAATATGCTCTTTTAGCCTCGTTCACGGGGTACTTTTTGTAGGGTGTATTCACCTGGACAAAAGGACACCTGGAAAGGAAACAGAGAAATGTCCCACGGAGGAGATAAACTCGGGCAGAGAAGGACTCATTTGTAATTATTCACCCAATACACTGTTTCCTCGACTCCCTTTTACCAAGGGAGGGAGACATTTTTACACTCCGATGCCTGACGTGTGATTTCTGGAAAGAAAAGCGATCTCAACCCACCTGAAACTGTCCTGTCCTCCCCATCCTGGGAAAGGGCTGAAGCTTGAGAACGGAGAGCTGCGGGAGGAGAAGGAAGGCCATGAGAAGACGTGGCTCCTGCCTCTAGACTCTCTACCTGGACCTCAGCAACGTCTGCTGCGTCACAAACTGGTTTCTTCTCTCTCCGCACCCGGCTCGATTCTCCCCCACCGCACCCCCTTCATGAACTCTCAACCTCTCTCCCTAGGCCTCGAGGTCAAAGTCTCCATGGTTACCTCTCCCAGGTTTTCCCAGAGCAGCAGCAACTTTATGTATCCTCTGATCTTCCGAAGCCAGAGAAGCAGAAGATCTGGGCCTTCTTCATTCTTGAGGTTCTCCAAGCTCTGACAAGGACTGTCACATGGCTACCTGGGCTCAGAAGGACCTGCCTTCCCCTGCATGCTCCCCAGCCTGGGTGGTTCCCGCACTCCGGGGACCCGTGGGCTCAAGAGGGAACTTGACTTTATGGAGTCCTTTCTTCTGGGCCCCAAAGCTCTGGGTCTCCAGAACGGTTCACACCCTGTAGACATCATTCATTCAGCGGACACTGACTGAGTCGCTGTATGCATAGTCCCCGCTCTGGAGAGACTCACCGTCCACAGAGCCAAGGATGCTGCAGGTGGCTGGGGACAATCTGAGAGGTTTCTGTGGGGAGGGCTGAGCAGAAGTGTCACAGGGAGACACAGGGCCCTACAGAAGGGTGCAAATGCCACAAACACAGGACACCTGTGTTCTGTGAAAGAAAATCTGGAGCATGAAAGCTTTACTAATGCAACACTGTAGGCCTCACAGAAGAAACGATGAAAAAAAAAATCCCTGTCGTCGGGGCGCCTGGCTGGCTCAGTCGAAGAGCATGAGACTCTTGATCTCAGGGTTGTGAGTTTGAGCCCCACACTAGGTGGAGAGATGACAAAAAAAAAAAAAAGAAAGAAAGAAAAGAAAAAAAGAAAAAGAAAAAGAAGAAGAAAAAATCCCTGTCCTCGAGGGTCCTATCACTCAAGATACAGGTTAGCAAAGATCTTCTAAATCAGAGTTTGTAACCTTTTCTGTTCAATGGCCTCCTGTGTCAGTCTGGTGATACTTATGGGTTCTTACTCGGAATGATGTTGTGAAAGCATAAAATAAAACACACAGGGTTACTTTAAAGGCTAATTATACCGGAATACAATGTTCAAAAATAATAAAACACCAAGGATGTGCTTCTTTTTACACATTAAATATCAGGAATGAATCAACTGCTGGAATTTCTAAAAAGTAATGAGCATAAGTGATATTCTGAAACATCTACACCAACTACAATATAAAAACATCTATGATTTACCTGAATAACAGAGTCACGGGTTCTGATAATACTACTGTGGTCTGTCACCTGCATTCATAATCAAAGGAAATACTAATTTCCAGTATGACTGGTGCACATCTTTTTTTCCCCACTCGGGTTCATGATCACCCTGCATTACGCCCACGGACTTGCGTTCAAGAACCCCTTCCGTAAGGGAGTCCTTCTGCCACCATCAGATTGAATCAGTCACCCTGGGACCCCAGAACCATTTTGTAGAAACTGCTGGCTTGCCACCTTTCACACAGCCGCCCTGTTGAGACCTCTAAGTCATCAAGAGAATGGGGTCCTCTACCTTCATTCGTGGTCTCCATTTTGCACGGGGTTGGCACACTGGACACGCTTAGCAAATTTCATCAGTGGGGTGTGGAGCACAGAGATGAACAGAACTCTCGGCACGGGCCCGGAGCTAGTCAGTAGGCAGCAGAAACACACTGACCATAAGCTCCTTCCTTTTGCCTCTTTGCCTGATCTTTCTCCTGAGACTCGAGCCACAGGGCAGGTTCATAGGAACGTACACACCCTTAGGGTGCCTGCTCTAAGATACTCCCTGTACTGTACTGAGTCGGGAGCTCATGTCTCCACCTTGCCTCTAGCCATCGGTCCCAGGCCTCTGCACAGCCCACTCTGGCAAGCGCCTCCCTGTCTCCCACCGTTTGTGCACTGCCCTGCCCCAGGGATTGTCCTCTAAAGCAAGTGTGGAGAGGTGCCTGGGTGGCTCGGTCGGTTAAGCGTCAGACTTCAGCTCAGGTCATGATCTCACGGTTCATGGGTTCGAGCCCCACGTCGGGCTCTGTGCTGACAGCTCAGAGCCTGGGGCCTGCTTCGGATTCTGTGTCTCCCTCTCTCTCTGCCCTCCTCCACTCATACTCTGTCTCTCTCGCTCCCCAAAACAATAAAATACCAATACAAATACAAATAAAGTTAGGTCACTCCTCCGGCCAAGAACTTCACCTCACTCAAAACCTCCGCCAAAGGCCTTTCAAAAGGCTTAAAGACACTACGCTATCTGACCTCCCAATACCCAATTTCCTACCGATCCTTCCTCTTTCTCACTCTGCTAACCCTCTCTGGCCTCCACACTTCTTCAAATGGACCCTGCCTTCAATGCTGTTCCCTTTCCCCAGCGTCCACAGGCCTCTCTCTTCCTTTGGATCCCTACTCACCTACTCACCACCTTGTCAGTGAAATCATTCCTAGTTATCCTACACAATTGCAAGTCCCTCTGCCAGTCCTCCCAAAGCATCTTCCCTGCTTCATTGTCCTCCGTGAAGCTTAGCTAACCTACCATCTATTTTTCTTGTTTACTATCTTCCTGTACCCATGAGAGTATGAACTCTGTGAGGGCTGGGATTTTAGTCAGCTCCAAGCAACAGGGTAAGCACTCAACACATATTTAAATGGGAGAATGGGGGGTGGGGGGAGCCTGGGTGGCTCAGCCAGTTAAGCGTCAGATGTCAGCTCAGGTCATGATATCACGGTTTGAGTTCGAGCCCCGTGTTGGGCTCTGTGCTGACAGCTCAGAGCCTGGAGCCTGCTTCGGATTCTGTGTCTCCCTCTCTCTCTGCCCCTCCCCTGCTCACGCTCCGTCTCTCTCTCTCTCTCTCTCTCTCTCTCTCTCAAAAATAAACAAACATTAAAAAAATTTTTTTTAAATGAAATCAATGGGAGAATGGGACTAATGCGAACTCAACCTGCTGATACTTGGATCCTGGGTCTTTTGAGACCAGCTACAGAGCGGGATGGTTTTGTTCTGCAGTTTGTTCGCTTAATCAATTACATGCAAAGGACCATGCAGGGCATGCTGGGACACGATGGTGATCAGGGCAGGCAAGGACTCTGCGCGCAAACAGCTAACATTCTAGCCGGGAAGACAGCACACATTCACTGGAGTTCTACTTTTATGTCAGGTGCTTAGGTTTAAGGAAAGATACACTCCTTTACCATATGGAGCTCACACTGGACAAAGAGGACGACCAGTACAACTGACGCCAAAGGCACTGGGATCAAGGGGTAATGGGACTAAGGGATACCGCAAAGGTAGAAAGGACAGGACTAGACGAATAATTACACGTGAGGGTGAAAAGGAGAAGTCAAATACGAGTCTGGAGTTGAAGTTTAAAGAAAACAGGTAAATTATGGCGTTTTAATCCAGCCAGCAAGACGAGAGGCAGGGGTGGGAAGTTGCTGGTCTTGACTCTTAACACCGAGGTTGTCACACGGCCTGGGTCTAAGTTCTGGCTCAGCCATTCTGTAGCTGCGTTAACACCAGAAGAGAGAGAAATCTCTGAATGAGCCTGTTCTTTCTGCTGTTAAGTGAAGACAGTACTTCTCACTCACAGAGTTGACAGAATTAAGTCTCTCTCTGTGACACATGTACACGGGCATACCTATTTGAATGAAGTTCAGAGTCTAGTACGTGGTACACGGAAAATCCTCAGCCAACTACTGTCACTGCTGTCATTCGCTCACCCCACCGCCAACCCGGGAATACAGGCACCCATTCGTTTAACAAAGACACGTTCAGTGTCCCACTCTGTCTCCGACGCTGTAACAAACCCTGGGGACACAGGACCAAGTAAGATGGGCAAGGTGCTCGTTCTTACGGTGCTTGCATTCTGGCGGGTCAACAGGTCTTACAGATGAGGTGACCTCTGATTACAAAAGGGGCAAGGACGAAAATAAGTTGAACGTGACAGATTCTCGTTCTGGGTCAGACCACAGGGGGCAGGTGTGGGAGACGCAACATGAATCAGGTTGTCGTGGACAGTCTCCAAGACCTGCATGAAAATAAATCAGCCACGCAAAGATCTGGGATGGGAAGAGAACGGAGGGACACGCATAGGGCAAAGGCCCTGACTTCTGGTTGTAACACCTCAGCGTTCTTATCTGTGACACGGGACTAACGATAAGTTACTGAGAAAATTAACTATCAATTCTTACTGACAGGCTAGTACACGCCAGGCACTGTCCCAGGTATCAGGGATACTCAACCAAAGCTGTCCGCAGCACTGGCATGTAATAAGCACTTAATAAATGCAAACCATTACAGTCACTGTAATTATTTCTTCCCTGTAGCTAGCACAGCCCTGAAGCAGTGTAAGCCTAAGTGATTTACCGGCTACACGAACCAATACTACAGGCCAGGGAGAGAATACACTAAATAGAGTCGCTGGGAAATTCCCCCACCCTTAGGAAAAAAAACATCTCTGGGGGAAAGCAGCCACGGCTGAGGGGCCGGAATGGGCATTTGGCAACACCGTGGTATGACGAGTAAGGAAGATCAGGAAAGCAGGCCTTTGGGAAGAGAGCTGGCATTGCCATAAAACAAGAAACCAAACTTTTATTCACCTGGAGCTCTGACGTCAAGAGACCAGGGGTTACTCCTTTCTCTTCTACTCAGATCTCTCTGAGAAAGGCACAGTCCCAAGAAGGCAAGGCCATGAAATAAAAACGAGCCAGGAGATGACATGATTTTATCACAATTCCCAGCTACACAACAAGGAGAAAGTTCTGAGCACCAGCTGAATGTAATCTAGCCTTCCTGGAATCTACTCCTACCCCCAGGAAAGAGACCTCCCTCCCTACAGGGCTCAGAGGGTCCACACCATTCTAACTGTGGGCCTTGTCTACAAGCCTGCATTCACTGTAGCTCCTAGGAGACCATCAGATGGCCAACAGATACCTGAAACGATGCTCAACGTCACAAAACATCAGGAAAACGCACATCAAGATGGAGAGACCACCTTACCCTTGTCAGAAGGGCTAGAATCAAAAAGACAAGAAATAACAAGTGTTGGTGAAGACGTGAAGAAAAAGGAACCTTGGGACGCTGTTGGTGGGAATGCAAACTGGTTCAGCCACTGCGAAAACAGCATGGAGGTTCCTCAAAAAATTAAAATTAGAAATGCCATATGATCCAGTAATTATCCAGTAAAATATCCAGTAATACTACTGGGTATTTACTCCAATAAAACAAAAACACTAATTTGAAAAGATCTACGCACCCCTGTGTTTACTGCAGCACTATTTACAACAGCCAAATTATGGAAGCCACCCAAGTGTCCGTCAAGAGATGAATGAATAAAGAAGATGTGATACATATATATACAATGGAGTATTACTCAGCCATAAAAAAGGATGGTATCTTGCCATGTGCAACAACACGGATGGACCTAGAGGGTGTGAAATGAATCAGAGAAAGACAAATACCATACGATTTCCCTCAGATGTGGAATGAAAGGGGGGGGGAAATGAACAAAGAAAAAAAGAGACCAAAAACCAGACTCAAACACAGAGAACAAACTGGTGGTCGCCAGAGAGAAGGTGGGTGGGATAAGAGTTCTCTTATCATTTTCTTAAATGCTTATTTATTTATTTTGAGAGACAGTGCGTGAGAGGAGGGGCAGAGAGACAGACAGACAGAGAGAGAATCCCAGGCAGGCTCCACGCTGTCAGCGCAGAGCTCAATGCAGGGCCCCACCCCATGAACGGCGAGATCATGACCTGAGCCAAAACCAAGAGTCAGACGCTTAGCCACCAAGGCACCCCAAGACCACTCTTGTCTTGATGAGCACTGAGCAATGTACAGTATTGTTGAATCATTACATTATCTACCTGAAACTAACATAGCACTGTATGTTAAAAAATATTTTTAGGGGGGCACCTGGGTGGCTCAGTCGGTTAGGCGTCCGACTTCGGCTCAGGTCATGATCTCACGGTCCGTGAGTTCGAGCCCCGCGTCGGGCTCTGTGCTGACAGCTCAGAGCCTGGAGTTTCAGATTCTGTGTCTCCCTCTCTCTCTGCCCCTCCCCTGTTCATGCTCTGTCTCTCTCTGTCTCAAAAATAAATAAACGTTAAAAAAAATTTAAAAAAATATTTTTAGGGGCGCCTGGGTGGCTCTGTCGGTTAAGCATCCGACTTCGGCTCGGCTCATGATCTCGCGTTTTGTGAGTTCAAGCCCTGCATCGGGCTCTGTGATGGAAGCTCGGAGCCTGGAGCCTGCTTTGGATTCTGTGTCTCCCTCTCTCTCTGCCCCTCCCCCGCTCACACTCTGTCTCTCTCTCTCAAAAATAAATAAACATTAAAAAAATTTTTTTAAAATATTTTTAAATGCCTAAAGATATACCATGTTCATGCAATTAAAGACTTAAGGTTGCCTGTTCTCTCCAATGCAATTTCAATCAAAATCTCAACGGACTTCTTGCAAGATTTGACACCCTGATTCTAAAATATGCGTTGTAATGAAGAAAATCTAGAATAGCCAGAAAAGAATCCTACCAAAGAAGGAAAAATTTGGACTCATTCTTTCTAACTTCAAGATTTATTCTAAAGCCACAGTAATCAAGAAACAGTGGTACTGACTTAACGAACACACAGATCAATGAGAAGAGTCCTTTCAATGTATGGAGTTGGAACAACTGGAGTCTTAATGTACCCCTCCTTAAATCATACACAAAAATTAATGCAATATGGATTAAAAGTCGACTATTAAAAGCAAAAGGTTTGAATTAAGAGTTGCGACTCTCATACGCTGTGTGACAGAACAGAATTCAAACCATGTGGCTCGGACGCTGCAAAAAAACAGAGCTAGCATCACTACACCAGCAAAATGATTTCTTAAAGCTTGTACGGCGCTTAGTAATTCTCAAAGGAATACATACAGACCGTGAAGAATCAACTTCTGCAGCTCTTTATAGAAATAACTTCACAGAAAAGTCTGAAATTCACACAGAAGTAGGTGTGCGGCTACCGTGAAAGAATTCCAGATATCACCGATCCAAAACTACTTGGATTGGAGTCTCCCAAACCGAGAGATGCCCGTCTCAAAGCCACAGCTGCCGACTTCCAACTGCTCCTTCCAAGCCTGGGGGCGCCCAGCGCTGCCGGCCCGAGCCCCGCCCCCCATCCCAACCCGGGATGCTCTGTGCGTCCGCCTCCTCAAACCTCTCCTTCGCCAGGCGGAGCTGCCGAAATCTCCCGGCTCTGACCCCCCGCCACACGCCCCCTCCCCCCAGATCCTAGAGCCCAGGCCCCTTGTCCCTGCGGCGGGAACGAAGACCTCCAAAAAGCCCCACGTCCCGTAACCTACTCACCATCGCAGAAGAAATTATGGCAGTGCTGCGGTGGCCGGAAGCGGAAGTGGGCGCCTCGGCAGGGCCCGGACTACACTTCCCAGGACCCTCTGCGGTGCGCGTTCTTACTTAAGGGAGCCGGCGGTGTCGTAAAGAAGCGTACACCTGGAGCCCCGCCCAAGGCCAGGTGGAAGGCGGAGTGCCCCGCGGGGCTACTCTGGTTGGTGAGACGACACACGCTGTTCCGGCGCTGAGCTTTGGAGCTCCGCGACAGCTTTTTTCTTTCCTTAAAAAAAACGTTATTACTCGGTACTAACACGTTCACGTTGTGGAAAATCTGACAATACTCTCAAACAAAAAATCCATAATCCCATCACCAGGGAATATAAAGCATTGATGTTTTTGATTACACACACACACACACACACACACACACACACACACACACATATAATTTACACCATACATATATAATTTACACCATATATGTATATAATTTACACTATATATTTATTTATGTATTATTTTTTTTTTACAAAAGCAGTGCATGATCAATGTTAAGGGACAAAAGTAAAAAGAATGTTAAGAAAAGTAAGGGAAAAAAGAGAAAGAACGAAAGTCCCCCATAATCCTAGCACCCAGAAACAAGTATCATTAAGATCTTGACCTATGTATTTCCGGATTTCCTCTTTGAGTAAATATACACTTAAAATTTTTTGTCCCCACAGAATTTGCATCATAATATCTTAGAGCCGATTTTTTTCTCTCACTTCATGCATGTTACTAAATAATAAATTCATTTAAAGTGGTTGTTTAGGATTCTTTAGTTTTAGGTCCGTTACCACCTTATCCACTAAAGAAGTTAGACTTCCAATCTCATGCGTCAAGAGTAGGAATAATCATTTTCTTTAATTTCTTCCAGTTTGATAGCCCAAATATGCTGTCTCCTTATTGACTGCGTTTCTTTATTCATGGAGATGTCGAATAAATGTCGATATGTCAGCGGTGGGTAAATTGCCTGTTTATATCCTTTGCCCATATTTATCTTTTGCTTATTTATTTATAAATTCTCTTTGTCTACAAATGGTATTGACGCTGTCCTGTATGATGATTTTTCCCCCCAGTTTGGACTTTTATAAGGCAGTATTTAAAAACCACCGACCTTTATTTGATCAAATTGATCAGTCCTTTCATTTTGGATTCTGTATTTTTCCACACAATTATAAAGACTTCCTTCCTCTGATATCCAATAAGGACATCTATATTCACTTCTGTTCTAAAATTATACCTGAGATTTGTCTTAATCAGGTATGGTAAGACACACAAATACAGAAATGGTAGTCATGAGGAAAGAAGTTTAATACTCACAGATTTCTAGAAACAAAGTGTGTGGCATGCCACACAGGGCTTCACAGGGAAGGACCAGGGCTGGTCAGGAGGGAGTAGAGAGGACACGGTCCAAAGCCTTTATTGGGTTTTGATGGGAAGGGATGAGTGAATCAAGGTAAATAAGATGAATAAGTTTAGGATAATATTTTGGTGGGCTCTGGGTGGTCCCTTGGTGTCCAGTGCCTGGTCCTGGGTTGATTCAGGGCAGGGGAATATTGCCTTGGTGTATGACTTCGATAAAGGACACAGTTGGGTGTCTGGGCTCTGGATGGGTTTATTTGTATATCAAAGGCAGCTAACAGGGAAGTAGTTTGCTATCTAGGAATTTAGGTAGCCTTGGGAGGGGCGTCTCTCTGGGATCAAGGCCTCAAATGCCAGATCATAAAAATAAATATATAAAAATAAAACACAGGAAAAAAAAAAGAAGATATAGTCAATTCAACTTTTCATGGTTTTATTGGTCTGTTTTATTCTGTGTCACTTATTTTAGTATATGGTGTGAAGAGAGATCTACTTTTCTTTTTTACCAAATGCTTGAGTATTTGCAATAAAATTTCCTGAAAAATTCATCGTTTATCTACTGATTTAAAATATCATCCTACTCATTTACTAGGTTATTGTACATACTTATATATGTTCTGGGATACAACTGTTCCAATGACAGAGATGTTTTTTTCTGTGCTAAAAGATCTCAATTAGAGTTATCACTGTTGTATAATATATATATTTCTCTCTCCCTCCCTATTCTGTTTTTTTTTAATTTCATCCTATAAATTCTAGCACTCTTTTCCAGATAAACTGTTGAATTGTTTTGACAAATTCTCAAGACTTGTCAAGGGTTTCTGTTGATTAGAAAAATAACCCAATCACAGCACTGCAAGCCTCTTGGCATTTGCTTGAGTGTAAACAGTTTCAGTTCCCAGCCAAAGTCCTGCCATTTTTACCACTCTGTCTGCTACTGTTGATCCCTCTTAAAATGCCTATCTCCTTGTTCACTTTTGAAACATTACCCAATTTTTTTAAAAGTAGGCTCCATGCCCAAGCCCAATGTGGGGCTTGAACTCACAACTGAGCCTAAGAACTGAGCTGAGATCAAGAGTGGGACTCATGATCAACTGAGCCACTCAGGTGCCCCAACCTTACCCGATTTTTAAGACTTAAATAGAAGACCATCCATGGAAACTGTATGAGTGCTATCACAAATGAACAGAGCAGCCTCTGGTTCAGGAGAGTTCCATGTGAATATAGTTAATGTGATCTCATTTTTGGAACATTCTCATTTCCCCGGGAAATCAATAAATTGGGGTGTTTTTACCTGCAGAACTGAGGAAGAACTCCTAGATGTGGGCAGATGAATCTCTCCCAAGGCTCTAGGAGTTATATGTTAATTATATGTTAAAATGAAAGATGATGAAAAACATTTGTTTATGTTAAAGCAAAAAAAAAAAGTATGTATTTATCAAAGGTGCATAGTGCTTAACTAATCTCCAGCTACCTAAATGTTTTACAAAATGAATGTTTTCTAAATGTTTTACAAGAATGAACTCACTGGGAACTGTTAATGGCCCTTTTGTTATCATTTCCCTTTGATAAGGAAACTGAGGCACAGAAGACATAATCACTTACCCAAGGTCTCAGGTACTGTGTGTCAAGATCCAATGGGCACCTGGTTGCAGGATCTCTACTCCCTCTGCACTGTGGTGCTTCCCATAACATATATGTAGACACGCTCACGGGTGCACAGAAACTTAGGGAAGGTCACACGGAGACTGGGGATGATGGTTTGGTGGGGAGATCTTCCCTAAGGAAGGACATGGGTTAAGAAGGAGGAAATGAATCTTGCTTCTAATTTTATTTCTCTCTGTGGAAAATTTAGATTACATCCATGGTCTTACTTAGTATATTTGTGAAAAAAACAACAATCGTAAATAAAATATCTAATGTAAGTGTAAAAATTCATGAATAAAGTAAATTATAAATAAAACAAAGTATTAATAATGATAAAAATCGCCAGTCTACGAGAACACGTAGTGACCGTAAATATGTGCGTACCAAACAAAACATGTAAACCCAAAACTGACAGCGCTGAAAGAAGAAATCGACGTGCAGTTATAGTTGGGGACTTCAGCACCCCACTTCCTGCAGCTGATATAATTACCAGACAGAAAATTAGCAAAAATATAAACTAAGTGAACACCATTAATGAAGACAATCTAATTGATGCTTATAGAATGCTCCACAGAATACGCATTTGTTTCAAATGTCCATGGAACACTCACCAAGACAGACCATATCATGAGTCATTTTTCAGTCACCTATGTAATCAAGACAGTGGTATTGGTGGAGGGATGGACACGTAGGTCAATGGAACACAGTTAAAGAACCCAGAAATACACCTACACAAATATGTTCAACTAATTTTTGACGAAGGTGCAAAAGACATTCTATAGAGATACTGCCTTTTTGACAAATGGTACCGTAACACTGGAAATCCATAGGCACAAAAAAGTGGGCATTGGCATAAACTACAAGCCTTATGCAAAAAAATGAGTTCAAAATGGACAGTTGGATTAAATACAAAACAAAGAACTATAAAACCTTTAGGGAAAAGGCAAAGAAACTCTTTAGAATCTAGGGCAAAGCTGAGTTCTTATTATTATTTTTATTTATTTATTTTTTCTTTAATATAATTTATCGTCAAATTGGTTTCCATACAACACCCAGTGTTCATCCCAACAAGTGCCCTCCTCCCTGCCCATCACCCACTTTCCCTCTCCCCCACTCCCCCCCATCTACTCTTAGTTTGTTCTCAGTCCCTAAGAGTCTCTTATGGTATGCCTCCCTCCCTCTCTGTAACTTTCCCCCCCCTTCCCCTCCCCCATGGTCTTCTGTTATGTTTCTCAACATCATATGAGTGAAAACATACGGTATCTGTCTTTCTCTGCCTGGCTTATCTCACTTAGCATAATACCCCCCAGTTCCATCCACGTTGCTGCGAATGGCCAGATTTCATTCTTTAAAGCTGAGTTTTTAGACTCGACACCAGTAACAGGAACAAAAGAGGAAAAATTGATAAATTGGACTTCATCAAAATTCAAATCTTTTGCTCTGAGAAAAACCCTGTTAAGAGGGTAAAAAACAAGCTAAAGACTGGGAATAAATATTTGCAAACCACAGGTTGGTTCGCACCCCTCTTGGTAGCCTCCCTGGCGTAATCTGAAGTCAGCCCCAGTACTCAGAGGGCAGGGAGAGACTGAAGAATGAGGCAGGCCACTCCAGGTTGGCAGGCGGCAGTTTCAAGAAGCAAAGGAAACTTACATATGAGGCGTGTCTTGGGCACCAGCAAGGTGAATGAATCCCCGTACCTGCTCTCCAAATGTTAAGCCCTAACTGGGCAGTCATGTATACCGTTCTCAACACCACCTCATTATTTCAGGACTGTGTCCTTGGAGCAGCCTGGGGGAGCAGGAAAGGCAAGCAGAACCCACATTCCCAGGACAGGGAAGGGGTGAGGAGCTTCCGAGTGCCCCTATCCAGCTCGTGGGTCAACTGGAAATCATGTACTTTTGTGTTCCCCAACACTTCAACCCTCGCGATCAGCTTAGAATCTCATCTTCCCCCTCTTCCATAATAAGCCCTGAGTGGTCAACAAGGGGTTTCATTAGTGTGGAGGTGGCTCTTTTGGTGGCTATCTGGCCACATTGGAGGCAGATTAAGACTATAATATCCAAAATCAGTGACGTTTCTATCGAGAGCCCCAGGATCCAAACCATTGATTTATTAAATCCCCTAGAATGGGGGTTGTATCACTCAGGGCGATTACTTGTGTCCCTGTGTCATTTGGTAAAGATAATACATTAGCAGACTTATCAGATAGGAACACATGTATTCTGTTTGGATAATGGCACAGGTGTCTCTTTGCAAGGCAGAAATAATGTCCAAGGCCATCCTATCTGGGAGGACAACTTTTCTATTAGAGTCATTCAGTGTTCAGTAATGGTAGGTTTCACTGGCTATCATTCAGGGCTTGCTGAGTGAACTTAGTAAAGGCTTCTGTGTGTGCTATAACACCTTCCAGGCCTATGGAAGGAACAAAGACAAGAGCCAGATGATCCTACCAGTGCAAAATACAAGGTGTCTCCCTGGCCTGAAGGAGATTGGCAGCCATTGTTACCAAAGGGCGGATTTTCCCCTTTGCCTAGGGAAAGCCCAGGGCATAACGGCCCAACCATCCAGGTGGAAGCCGTGGCCAAAGATCTGTGTCATATAACCATTGTGTTTTATTTGGTGCTACCCAACAAATACTGGACATTGCAACCAATCAGTGCCAAACCCATCACTACCCCTTAATATGACAGAATGACTACACAGCTCTCCTGGTATCCATCCAATGTATCTAATATGATTGGGTTGATTTTGTTTAGAGTGATTTTTTTTTTTTTTTTTTGCTCCCAACACAGGGGTGCCCGGGTGTTCAAATGCCCATAATCTGGAGTAAAACATATAAACCCATCCCAAATGTGAGCATAACCATCCATTGCTCTGATGGTAGTATTTCCAAGACCTTTTTGGTAAGCAATTTGATGAGCTACTCTTACAGTTTGCTTTCCAGAAGAATACCCACATCCAGGGTCATTAATAGTGTGTGTCACGCCATGTTTCCGGGTTAGTATTGGTAATACCAGATGGACTAAGAATACTAGCCTTAGATTGTTGCTGTTGTTGCTTTACTGCTTTAGGGCTTTCTGATCACATCCCTGAAGGAGTGATATGCATTTTGGCAATTCTGACAAGCTAGAGAGGGGCAACCGCCCACATATTCAATAACTGGATTGATTTCTTTGTCAGGCACACAAGTGGGCCCCTAGTAGAAAGGTATGTTTATCAGGTGCCCCTCCTGTGACTAGACGCCACAGGAGCATGCCTAAAGGCCAAAAAGACAGGTATTTTGTGAAAAATTGTATGGCGACGTCTCCCCCTTCACAAGAGTTACATCTGTGGCCCAATCCTTAGATGGTCATGCAGACTTAGGAATTTGACCTGCTGTGCATACCCAACATGCTGGTCAGGGCAGACAGCATAAGGAGGTGGGGTGGGGGCAGGATATGCCAGACCAGGACCCCCCACCTTCTCCTGTTTTCAATACTGCGTGTTCCCTTCCATGTAGAGGTGTTCCCACAGGTTCAGCAGCTCATAGCAGGACAATGGGACCCCAGTGGGGACTGAGAAGTTCCCCTTCACCCAAAGGTTCAAAGTAACTCACTCATCCCAGCAGCGCATCCCACTGCAAATTCTGGTAAATAATTCCTCTTCCAGATGTGAGGGGGACTGCTGTTCTCAGCAGCAAAGCACGGAGCTGGTCTGCTGTGAGGATGGAAGCATGGCTGTTTCCTGCCACTTCCGCACCCCTACAGTACCGGGTGCCTTGGCAGGGGTCCCCAGTCTGGCATATGGGGCAATAGGCTCTGCTGGTTGATCATTCAAAGGTATTAAAGCCTGGGACAATACTTTGGTCCATCCAGCCAAGATGGTTTAACCTATTCACAAGTTAATCTGTCGCTTTAATATTCCATTTTTTTTTCCTTTCTATTAACCCTGCTACTCATGGGTTATAAGGGAGATGAAGCTTCTTTTTAGTGGCATGTTTTTTGCCCAGTCTGGGATATCATGACTTTTGAAATGGGACGCCCAATTACCATCTATTCAATGAGGGTATCCATATCAAGGAGGATATAAGCAATTTGCCAATCCCTCGCCTGTTGGGAACTCCAGTGAATGGTCTCAGATTCTTTTGGCAGTTGCTTTGGGTGTTGTTTAGAACATACAGGACAGGTTGTTGCTTCATTAACCAAGTCACCGTATTTCAAGGGCAATCCAGCACCCCTGGCAATAGGCCATCCCACCCAGGCATTGTTAAGGTCACTCTATGCACCGGATCTGCTGTACCTAGTGGAGGGTCAGTAGCTAAAACTTGTGCCTGAGGGGCACCTGGGTGGCTCAGTTGGTTAAGTGTCTGACTTCAGCTCAGGTCACGATCTTGTGGTTCGTCAGTTTGAGCCCAGCGTCGGGCTCTGTGCTGACAGCTTGGAGCCTGGAGCCTGCTTTGGATTCTGTGTCTCCCCCTCTCTGCCACCCCCCCCATTCAGATTCTGTCTTTCTCTCTCTCTCTCAAAAATAAAGTTAAAAAAAATAAAACTTGTGCCTGAGCTAGGACATCAGTTTTCTGTTTGCAAGGGGATGTCAGTGCCTTGTGAGACAGGACGTGAAGAACAGTGAGGGCCGCCTTAGGCGCTTGTAGATGGACCCAAATGTCTTTCCATGTATCTTGACCCCACTAGGGTTTATTCATACTCATCCACCCCTCAGCTTCCCATTGTCGGAGCCATAGGGCTTATCCCTTCAGAAGAGCCCAGCTGTTAGTGCAGAGAGTTAATGGCCAGGACTCAGGACCATCACCAGCCAGACTACTCTGAGCTCAGCCCACTGGCCACTAAGGTTTGTTTCTGTTTCCATCCAGATGGTGTCCGTGTTGGGCTGAATAGCAACTACAGTCCATGTGGGCGGGGTTCGCCTAGACTAGACCGATCTGTATAGGCAGCATCAGCGGGAATCTCCCCTGCCCCCCTCTTTACAGGGACACCATAGGAATAGGGGTGGGAGCATCTGGAGGATGTATATATACTCCATGGGGCCTAGCAGCCCTAGAGACAGTGAACTTGTGCGTAGGGCCGTCCTCTACTGTAAATAGACCTGCCACTTAGTCAAAATGTGGGTTTGAGTCATAGCAAAGGTGGGTTGACGGAACATATATTTAACTCACCCCTTGACTGGGAAGTTCTCATGACAATGTGTTGTTCCTTAGTGAGAGGCTCCACCTGGAAGAGTACTGTGTGCTCCATGGGGGTGTATCAGCTTTCTGCCTCCTTCATTTAGACCAAAGTCTTGGCGGTATTGTCTCCTTCTCTTGTTTTTGTCGCAGTGCCCAATCGACACCGTCTGGAGTCATGGACACATTTAACTCAAACGGGACCCCTGCTTGATATATGCCAAGGGCTTTAGTCTGCTTTGTGAGTATTTTTGCCTTCCCAAAGGCAGCCTGCTGCTCTCATCCCCGGTCCCACACCTACCCTTTCATTATCAGGTAATATAAGGGACAGAGGCACTGTGCCATGTGGGGAATAAAAGTCCTCTGGAGACCTTAACATTCTTACAAAGGCCTGCACCTCTTTCATATTCTTGGGGGTTGGGCAAGCTTGCATCTATCTTATCAATCACAGCTTCAGGGACAACATGGGTCTAACCCAACAAGACAACTCCCAGAAACTTCACAGCGGTGTCTGGGCCTTGAATTTTCTGTCGGTCCGTTGCCTATCCTCTCCCTCACAGATGCTCCAGCAAAGCCTGCAAGATGTCCTGGCAGGAGAGGCAGATCGTTCCATGTTAATATTACAACATCAATATCATGGGCCCATCTCAGTGATGTGGGAAAGGACAACAGGAACAGGTCTCGGGCTTCCATCCCATGACACACAGTGGGGCTATGCAGGTAACCTTGGAGGAGCGCTTCGAAGGTCTATTGTTGCCCCTGTTATGTGACGGTAAATTGATCTTGTGACTCAGTGGCCAGGGGTATACTGAAAAAGGTATTTGCTAAGTCTAGCACAGCACGATACCTTCCTAGGACTGTGGCTAAGGTGTTTAAGATGATGGCAATGTTGGGCACTATCTTATTTAGTTTCCAGTGGTCCATCATCAACTGCCATGAGCCATCTGGCTTTTTTACTGGTCATACAGGGCTGTTGAAACTACTATGGGCAGTAGTGTAGCTCTAGATGGTTTCCCTATAATCCCAGGAAATTTATATTGTTTGACATTTACCATTCTATGTGAGGACAGCAGGCTTACTGGTTCCCAGTTGGTGCTTCTCCTCAGCATGGGTTTGATTCCTCTAACCTGGAGGTATCAGAGGTTTGCAGAGTCTGATCTTGTAGGATGGAGATCAATGCCCAATATGTTCTCTGGTATTGGAGAGATAAAAACCCCCATAGTCTCAGGGAGGGCAGAGAAGATGTCCAAGAGGACCTTTCTGACCATAACTGTCTGTCCTCCATGACTACTGATGGCACTGAAAGGGGCAGAAAACCTCTGAGGGTTACCATATATTAGAGTACATTTAGCTTCAGTATCCACCCGTGCTGTCACCTTTTATGGATTTCTGGAAGACCAATGAACATAGGGCCTCTGATCACCTCCAGTGGCCCTCACCTGGAGGCAATCTTGGCCTGCATCTTATACCCAGGGTGAGGGACACACCCATCCCAAACAGGCATGTATCCCTGAGGCCTCTGGTGGAACAGGGGGTACATCAGGGATGACAGGAGTGGATGAGACAGATCTAAACTGTTACTCAGGTTTTAAGGCTTTCCATAGGCCAACCCAGTCTGTCTGTTTAGGCAGGGTCCCCACAGCAATGAGGTCACACTATATTTGCTTCCAGGTTATTCTGACTGGATCCTTGAGAGCAGGTTGGGATAGCCTTTTAGCTTTCCTGGCTCCCCTCTATCTCTAGCCCATGTCTGTTCCCAGGATCTGTCAGTTTCCTCCAGTTGAGCAATGGATTGCCCAACATGGTAAACATCTCATACATGGGCTCGGCATGGATATCAGTGTTGGGGACAGACTGGAGAATCTTGGCTTTGGTCCATGAAGTGAACGTGGTCTGAAAAGGGCCTGAAAAGGCAGAAGCATTGATCACCTGTCTCATTCCCAGATTCCTGAAAATTTGCTGTACCTCCTCTATCGATTTCCAGATTCTTACATGCCCAGGGAGATACCCCTCATCGGGCCAAGCCTCCCTTACAGGATAAAATAATCCAATCTATAAGGAAGTGAGTACTTTGCATCTCTTGGGCACCATACAGGTGCTGCCAGAGGGCAAGGTGTGTGGTGATGTTGCTCGTTTTCTCTGCCTCCTGCTGGGTCAGAGAAACACCACCACCCCTGTATCCTATAGCCACACTAACCATGCCAGGATATCTTCCCTGGCCTTTTGCTGAAACTGGCATCTATATCAATAAGCACAGTTGGGAGTGTATTCTCTCATCATCAATGTTTCCTGAACTGGGGGCTGTCCCGCTGCTTAGGGTTGCTGTGCTGTGCTTTTGTTTTTTGATGTGTTAGGGGTGCAACGGCATGGGGCATTCCATCCACTTCCCTGTCAATCACCACAATCTCTTCCTCCTCGTTCCCATCATTCTCCCAGGGATTGAATGTCTTAGCTTGCCAATTGGACTTAGTCACAAGCACTGCCTTTGTCTGAAGCTCCTTGCACCCTCCCAGCTTTGCAAAAGGGCATGAGAAGGTCTCCAACGTATTGTCCTTCAACTCCCATCATGTCTGCCAGCCCCAGAGCCATCAGCCTAGTGGACATTCTCATGTCCTTTTCTAATCTTAGGTTGTCTTCTAACTTCCTGACATGAGCCTCAGCCTCCAGTTGGGCATCGATGGCCAGTCGAACTGCCCATTAGTATAGGCCAGCCCACTGCGGCCACCACATGCCTCACTTCCTTGCTCAGAGCACAATGCACAATTACTCCAACAAGCACACCAGCCGGCATTTTCAGGGCATCCCTGTACTCAGAGGATGGTCCACAAGTACCTAACATACAGGCCACTCCTCCCCACAAAGAGGTCGATGGCCAACACTGGATTTCCCCCATGGATGCTTCTTTTCCAAGGCCCATCTCTTCTGTCTTCTGGCTCTCTTGCCAATTGGTTTGCAACCCTCCTGGGAGCTTCCCTGGTGTGATCTAAAATCATCTACAGTACTTGGAGGGCAGGGAGAGACCAAAGAAAAAGGCCACTCCTGGTTAGTAGGTGGCAATTTTATGAAGCAAAGGGAACTTACAAATGAGGCTTGTCATGGGCAACTGAAAGATGAGTGGATCCCCAGACTCACCCTCCAAATCTTCAGTTTATAAAGAGGACTTAACTGTACTTAGTCACATATACCATGCAGGTGTTTTCAAACACCACATCACCATTTCAAGACTACATCCTTGGAGCAGCCTCTGGGAAGAGGAAAGGCAAGCAGAACCTACATTCCGAGGACAGGGGAGGGGGTGAGGAGCCTCCAAGTGTCTATGTCCAGGTTGCGGGTCAATCAGCAATCACGTCTTTTTGGTGATGTTCCCCAATGCCACATATCTGATAAAAGATTAGTGTACAGAATATGTAAAGAAACTCAATAGTATAAAACTAAACAATATAATAAGTAATTAGAAAAATGGGCAAGAGGGGTGCCTGGGTGGTTCAGTCAGTTGAGCATCCAACTCTTGATTTTGGCTCAAGTCACGATCTCTTGGTTCATGGGATCAAGCCCTACATCGGGCTCTGCGCTGACACCACGGAGCCTGATTGGGATTCTCTTTCCCTCTCTCACTGCCCCTCCCTCCCTCAAAATAAGTAAACAAAGATTTTTTTCAAAAAGAAAATGGGCAAGAGATGAACAGGCATTTCTCCAAAGTATACACAATGGCAAATAAGCACATATAAACACGTTCAACTTCATTAATCATTAGTGAAATGCAAATTAAAAGCACAATGAGATATCCCTCTGCACCTATCAGAATTGACAAAGTAAAAAAAGTAAAAAATAGTGACTCCACCAAGTGCTGGCAAGGATGGAGAGAAATGGGATCACATCCCTCATGATGCTATGACTACTTTGTAACAGTTTGGAAGTTACTCTAAAAGTAAGTATGAAACCACCTTACACAACTACACTCTTGGGACTTATCCCAAAACAATGGAACCTTTTGTTCATACAAACACTTGTACACAAGTGTTCATAGTAGCTTTTTTTTTTTAATTTTTATTTGAGAGAGAGAGAGAGAGAGCAAGCAGGGAAGGGAAAGAGAGAGGGGACAGAATCCCAAGCAGGCTCCACACTGTAAGCACAGAGCCCAATGTGGGGCCTGAACCCACAAACCGTGAGATCATGACCTGAGCTGAACTCAAGAGTCAGACGCTTAACCGACTGAGCCACCCAGGCACCCCATTTTTTTTAAATAGCTAAAAACTAAAAATAACCCAGATGTCCTTCAATGGGTGAACAGTTAAACAAACTGTGGTATGTCCAAATCATAGGACACCACTTAGCAATAAAAATAAATGATACAAGAAACAAGTTGGATGAATCTCCAGAGAATTATTCTGAGACAAAAGAAGCCAATCCCAAAAGACTACATACCTTCTGTATTCCATTTATAAAAATTCTTGAAATGCTAAAATTATAGAAGTGGAGAAGAGTTTAGGGGTTGCCAAGGTGCTAACTGGGGGAGAGGGTGTGGCCGTAAAAGGGTATTTTGGTGGAGATGGAACTAGCCTGTATCTTGAGTGTGGTGATGGTGGACACGTGAGCCTAGAAGGTGATAAAATTGCATAGAACTAAACACACACAGCCAAGCACAAATGATTACAAGTGAAATTGGGGATTCTGCACATGATCACAGGATTCTATCAACGTCTATAGACACTGACTGTGATTCTGTATTGTAGTTCTGCAAGATGCTAAGTGAGAAAAACTGGGTAAAGGGTCCAGGAGATGTCTCTATTGTTTCTTACAGCTACATGTGAATCTCCAAGTATCTCAAGATAAAGTTTTGTTTGTTTCTTTTTTTAATGTTTATTTACTTTTGAAAGAGAGACAGAGTATGAGCAGGGAAGGGGCAGAGAGAGAGGGAGACACAGAATCCAAAGCAGGCTCCAAGCTCTGAGCTGTCAGCACAGAGCCCGATGCAGGGCTTGAACCCACAAAACATGAGAGCATGACAGGAACCAAAGTCAGACGCTTAACTGACTGAGCCACCCAGGGGCCCCTGTTTTGTTTCTTAAAAATTCATTAACCAAGGGGCGCCTGGGTGGCTCAGTTGGTTGAGCGTCCGACTTCGGCTCAGGTCATGATCTCGCGGTCCATGAGTTCGAGCCCTGCGTCGGGCTCTGTGCTGACAGCTCAGAGCCTGGAGCCTGTTTCAGGTTCTGTGTCTCCTTCTCTCTCTGACCCTCCCCCACTCATGCTCTCTCTACCTCAAAAATAAACGTTAAAAAATTAAAAAAAAAAACCACATTAACCAAGACTTAAAAAGAAATCTTTTGAACCAACTCTTTCCAAACATCAGTTGGACAAAAACTTTATACACTAAGAATAATAACATGGCAGATATACCCTAATTATTCACTAAAACGGTTATGAAAAGCATAGTCTATTTTATTTGACGGATTAAAAAAAGCATAATTGATTTAGGAAACTAAGTTTTTTCAGTCCTTACCTTAGGAAATGCACTATAAAAAATAAGAAATATAAAAAGCTGAAATACAGAGATGGTTGCACAACAGCGTGAATGTACTTAATGCCACGGACCTGCACACTTAAAAAAAATGTTAAGGGGCACCTGGGGGGCTCAGTTGGTTAAGCATCCAACTTCGGCTTAGGGCCCATGGGTTCGAGCCCCACATGAAGCTCTCTGCTCTCAACGCAGAGCTGGCTTCAGATTCTGACTCTCCCTCTCTCTCTCTCTCTCTCTGCCCCTCCCCAACTAGCTGTCTCTTGCAAAAATAAACATTTGAAAGAAATTGTTAAGATGGTAAATTTTGTATTATGTATATTTTACTACAATGTTTTAAAAATGGAAACATAAAATCCCCTGTAATACCATGACGTAAAGACTACTGGTGGGTACACACACACACACACACACACACACACACACAAATATTGTGTGTTCTTCCCAACTTTTCCCCATGTATACAACATATAGATGTGTTCAAAGGAAAAGGTGCGATCATACACTAAATGGTACCTTTAATCTGCTTTACTCCTAACACGGGCCAGCCTCACCCCTGCCCATCAGCAAACCTGCGCTCCCAGCGTCACCATCTCCCTGCATCCCCGCACCTTCCTGCTACAGTCGCGGCTCCCAGGGACGTTTGCAATTATCCACGTTCATGAGGCCGCGATGGAAACACCTTTCCGCGCTCCTGATTTCATCCCAGTGACCAGACACACGAAGGGCATCGCAGGTGGAATTTCCCCCTAGGAGGACCCGGGCTGGGAAAAGAAACTGGGGACGGCCCTGAAACGTGTCACGCGGGGTCACGAGGCCAGCAGCTCAGACGCCCTGGGCTGACAGCGGGGAACCCCCTGCCCTGAAGGATCGAACCAGGGGTGCCATTAGGGGGGAAGTCCCGAATGATGAAGCTCCAGGTAGGAAGGCCTGTTCACCTGCCCCACTACGGTACACCTGCCCCACTTCCGGTATGTCTAGGTCCGCCAGGAGCCTCCCATCCATTGCCGCGCATGCGCGATGGCAAATCGAGGCCACACCCCCACACCCGGATGGCGCCCTCTTTCCGCTTCCGGGAGAGCCGTGCTACTAGAGATTCCCACCCAGAGTCGGCCCAACGCATGCGCATGCGCCCCAACGAGTGCGCCGCCGCGACTCTGCCCCTCCCGGGCTCTGATCTGCCGCTTCAGCTGGTTCTTAAACGGCCTGGGGCCTCAGGACACCTATCCCTAAGCTCGCCTCCTGCGGAAACATCCAGGCTTGGTCTCCGAACACACTCCCATTGGAAACCAAAATCTGCAGCAACCAACCGCCACCTCCACCAACCCAGGGTCTTCAGCTCAAGCATGACGCAGCCTCACACTGGATTCAGGGACTCCTGGTCTAAACACTCACGGAGCAGCCCTCCACCCATAACAGGTCCCTGAATCCAGCGAGCCCAAACCACCATGCCTAATAAACACAGAAGTATACTAAGGCAGACTCAGCGGGACACTCTGACTCTATCTTCAAGCTTGTTCTAACCTAGAGCCACACCTCATAGGTCCTACCTGCCTCCCCGACCCCATCTCTTCACCACCAGATTCCACCTACGTACGGGATTCCATCTCAGACATACAAAACCTACACCCAAGAGCTGGGGCCTCCACCAATCTGGGTCTGTAGGCCAGTTACTTAGAAAAAGACATCACAGATGCCTGCCAGGAACATATTTTGTGCCCACAAACTACCACTCCTCCCACCCCCTTACTTCCACCCACCTGAACATCCTGTGGGCTCTCCCACAGCAGAAGGTGCATCTGCACTGAGGTCATTTCCCCTGGACAACGGCAGTCCGCCCCTGGACCCACCCTGCCAAGAATGGTGCTCCCCCATGCCATTCCCTCCCAAATGAGCACATCTGAGCACACAAACAGCCCCAGCCCGCCAAGAACTTACATCTCTAACCCGGGCTTCCATCAACCCCAGTTTCACATCCTCACCCACCACCATTTGTTCCCATGTCCCAGGTTTGGCCCACAGAGTCTAACAAAACCTCTCTGCCTGCATCTCTGAATGGGAAAGGGGGCCTGTCTAGCTGTTTTTCTCTCTGACCTCAGTCTGCAGTCTTTAATGGATTCTGGACTCTCCATCCCATCCCAGATAGACAACTCGGGGTGGGTTTCCCACCTCCCCATATTGAGGGAAACTGTGTCTTGTCCACATAGCCAGCCAGGTACTAAAGATGTGCCTAATGCACGCACCAGGGTCCCAAGTCATTGGGTGGGGAAATCAATTTAGAACCATAGGTTAGGAATAGCGTTTTAAAAACATATTAGAGGAGCACCTGGGTGGCTCAGTCGGTTAAGCATCAGACTTCAGCTCAGGTCATGATCTCACAGTCTGTGAGTTAGAGCCCCTGCCTCGGGCTCTGTGCTGACAGCTCAGAGCCTGGAGCCTGCTTCCGATTCTGTGTCTCCCTCTTTCTCTGCCCCTCCCCTGCTCATGCTTTGTCTCTCTGTCTCTCTCTCAAAAATAAGTAAACATAAAAAAATTAAAAACATATTAGAACACGGTAGGAACAAAGATCAAAGATTATACTCAATGGATCAAGATTAAATCACAAAGAAAATTAGAAAGTATTGGTAATGATGAAAATGAAAGCACAACATTGGATTACTTGTTTTTTGGGTGTTGAGTTTGATAAGTGCTTTATGGATTTTGGATACTAATCCTTTATCAGATACATCATTTGCAAATATCTCCTCCCATTCAGTAAGCTGCCTTTTAGTTTTCTTAACTGTTTCCTTTGCTGTGCAGAAGCTTTTTATCTTGATGAAGTCCAAATAGTTTATTTTTGCTTTTGTTTTATTTTTGACATGTCGAGTAAGAAGCCGCTCTAGTTGAGGTCAAAGAGGTTGCTGCCTGTGTACTCCTCTAGGATCTTGATGTTTTCCTGTCTCACATTTAGGTTTTTCACCCATTTTGAATTTATTTTTGTGTTCGGTGTAAGAAAGTGGTCCAGGTTCATGCTTTTGCATGTGGCTGTCCAGTTTTTCCCAACACATTTATTGAAGAGACTGTCTTTTTTCCAATGGATATTCTTTCCTACTTTGTCAAAGATTCATTGACCATGCAGTTCTGGGTCCATTTGAGTTTGCTATTCTTTTTTATTAAAAATTTTTTTTTAGAGAGAGAGATGGGGGATGGGGCAGAGGGAGAGGGAGAGGGAGAGATAGGATTAAGCAGGCTCCACACCCAATGTGGAGCCCAATGCAGGCCTCGATCTTGTAACATGAGATCATGACCTGAGCAGGAATGAAGAGTCAGATGCTTGACTGTACCACCCAGGCCTCTCTCTGGGTTTTCTATTCTGCTCATTGATCTGTGTGTCGGTTATTGCGCCAGTTGGTCACTACAGCTTTGTAATAGAACTTGAAGTCAGGAAGTCTGATGCCTCCAGCTCTGCTTTTCTTCTTGAAGATCACTTTGTCTATTCGGGGTCTTTTGTGGTTCCATGCAAATGTTAGGGTTGTCTGTTCTAGCTCTGTGAAAAATGCTGGCGGTATTTTGATAGGGATTGCATTAAATGTGTAGATTGCTTTGGGTAGTATAGACATGTTAACAATACCTGTTCTTCCAATCATAGTGAAAGTTTGACTTCTTCCCTGCTGATATAGATGCCTTTTATTGCTTTTTGTTGTCGGATTACTGAGGACCAGACTTCCAGTACTATATTAAATAACAGTGGTGAGAGTCTTATTCCTGATTGTAGATGAAAAGCTCTCTGTTTTTCCCCATTGAGGATGATATTAGCTGTGGGTCTTTCATATATGGCCTTTATGATGTTGAAGTATGTTCTCTGCATTCCTACTTTGTTGAGGGTTTTTATAAGAATGGATGCCATACTTTGTCAAATGGTTTTTCTGCATCTTTTGAGAGGATCATATGGCTCTTATCCTCTCTTCTATTAATGTGGTGTAACATGTTGATTGATTTGTGAATACTTAACCACTCTTGCAGCCCAGGAATAAATCCCATTTGAGCATGGTGAATGATTCGTTTAATGCACTGTTTGATTTGATTTGCTAGTATTTTGTTGAGAATTTTTACATCCGTGTTCATCATGGATATTGGGCTGTAATTCTTTTTTAGTGGGGTCTTTCTTTGGTTTTGGCATCAAGGTAATGCTGGCCTTGAGGAATGATTTTGGAAGTTTTCCTTCCATTTCTATATTTTAGAAAATATTTGCAAATGACATATATGATAAAGGGTTAGTATCCAAAATTTATAAAGAACTTATCAAACTCAATACCCAAAAAATAAATAATCCAGTTAAAAAATGGGCAGAAGCCATGAATGGACACTTTTCCAAAGAAAACATCCAGATGGATAACAGACACATGAAAAGATGTTCAACATCACTCATCATCATGGAAAAAGAAATAAAAACTGCAATGAGATATCACCTCACACCTGTCAGAATGACTAAAGTTAACAACATGGGAAACAACAGATGTTGGCAAGGATGTGGAGAAAGGGGAACATTCTTGCACGGTTGGTAGGAATGCAAACTGGTGCAGCCACTATGGAAAACAGTATGTAAGTTCCCCCAAAAAGTTAAAAATAGAACTACCTTATACTACTGGGTATTTATCCAAGGCATACAAAAACTGATTCAAATAGGCACATGCACTCCAATATTTATAACAGCATTACTAACAATAGCCA
Source organism: Panthera onca (assembly GCF_046562875.1). Classification (NCBI taxonomy): domain Eukaryota; kingdom Metazoa; phylum Chordata; class Mammalia; order Carnivora; family Felidae; genus Panthera; species Panthera onca. Next base: position 11,869,179 of record NC_138353.1, on the reverse strand, counting down.
AATTATGGAAACAGCCCAAGTGTCTATCAATTGATGGATGGATAAAGAAGATGTAGTGTGTGTGTATATATATATATATATATATATATACACACACACCGGAATATTAGCCATATAAAAGAATGAAATCTTGCCATTTACAACGATGTTTATGGAGCTAGAGTGTGTTACGATAAGTGAAATAAATCAGTCAGAGAAAGACATACCATACCATATGATTTCACTCATAGGTGGAATTTAGGAAAGGAAACAAATGAACAAGGGGGGAAAAAGAGAGAAGCAAACCAGAAAACAGACTCTTAACTAGAGACAACACACTGAGGGGTGGTGGAGGGGTGGTGGGTGGGGGATGCGTTAAGTGAGTGATGGGTATTAAGGAGGGCACTTGTTGTGTTGAGCACTGGGTGTTGCATGTAAGTGATGAATCACTAAATTCTACTTCTGAAACTAACATTACGCTATATGTTAACTAACTAGAATTTAAATAAAAACTTGAAACAAAAAAAGAAAAGAAAATGAAGACACAACATGCCAAACTTACAGGGTGCAGCTGAAGCGTACTTATAGGGAAATTTATGGCTGCAATGCCTGTATTAAAGCAAAAAAAAATCTCAAATTAATAACCTAATCTTTTTCTTAAAGGCACAGAAATAAGAACAAATTAAAGCAATTAGGAGGAAATAAGAGATTAGAGCAAATAGTACTGAACGATAGACTAGAGTAACATCAGAGGAAAATGAATGAAACCAAAAGTAGTTTCTTTGCAAAGATCAGCAAAATGTACAAATCTTTAGCTAGACCAAATAAGAAAAAAAAAAAAAAAAAAAGACACGACTTCAATACTAAAGTACAAAAGAGGGGATATTACTACTGATCTTACTGATACAAAAGGGATATAAGAGAATGCTATGAACAACTGTATGCCAACTAATTATATAAAGGACAAATTCCTAGAGAGACACAAATTATCAAAACTGACTCAAGAATAAAAAGAAAATCAGGGGCGCCTGGGCGGCTCAGTTGGTTAAGTGTCTGACTTCGGCTCAGGTCACGATCTCAGAGTTGGTGGGTTTGAGCCCCACGTCGGGCTCTGTGCTGACAGCTCAGCGCCTGGAGACTGTTTCCGATTCTGTGTCTCCCCCTCTCTCTCTCTGTCCCTCTCCTCCTCGCGCTCATTCTCATTCTGTCTCTCAAAACTAAAAATGTTAAAAAAACATAAAATTAAAAATGTCATGTGTAAACCATACATCTAATAAAGAGCTGTATCTAGAATACTGAAAAAAAAGTGCTCACAACTCAATATTAAAGACAGCCCAATTATACATACATACATATATATATATATATATATATATATATATATATATATATATATTCTAATTCTATTTTATTATTTTTTTAAAATTTACATCCAAATTAGTTAGCCTATAGTGCAACAATGATTTCAGGAATAGATTCCTTAGTGCCCCTTCCCCATTTAGCCCATCCCCCCTCCCACACCCCCTCCAGTAACCCTCTGTTTGTTCTCCATATTTATGAGTCTCTTATGTTTTGTCCCCTTCCTGCTTTTATATTATTTTTGTTTCCCTTCCCTTATGTTCATCTGTTCTGTGTCTTAAAGTCCTCGTATGAGTGAATTCATATGATATTTGTCTTTCTCTGACTAATTTCACTTAGCATAATACCCTCCAGTTCCATCCACGTAGTTGCAAATGGCAAGATTTCATTCTTTTTGATTGCCGAGTAATACTCCATTGTATATACATACCACATCTTCTTTATCCATTCATCCATCAATGGACATTTGGGCTCTTTCCATACTTTGGCTATTGTTAATAGCACTGCTATAAATATGGGGGTGCGTGTGTCCCTTTGAAACAGCACACCTGTATCCCTTGGATAAATGCCTAGTCGAGCAATTGCTGGGTCGTAGGGTAGTTCTATTTTTAGTTTTTTGAGGAACCTCTGTACTGTTTTCCAGAGTGGCTGCACCAGCTTGCATTCCCAATTTATATTTGTAATCTTTTAATGTTTATTTACGGGGGGGGAGGCAGAAAGACACAGAGACAGAATCTGAAGCAGGCTCTAGGCTCTGAGCTGTCAGCGCAGAGCCCGATGCGAGGCTCAAACCCACGAACCGTGCAATCATGACCTGATCAAAGTCAGATGCTTAACTTACTGAGCCACCCAGGCACCCCAAGACAACCCAATTTTAAAATGGGCATAGGATCTGAATAGACATTTCTCCAAAGAAGGCATACAAATAGACAATAAGCACATGAAATGCTGCTCGGTGTCATTAGCCCTCAGGGAAATGCAAGTCAAAAGCACAATGAGACACCACTTCACCCTCACTAGAATGGCTATAATCACAAATACAGATAATAACAAATGTTGTCGAAGATGTAGAGAAATTGTAACCCTTGCATGCTGCTGCTGGAAATGTAAAATGGGACAGCCACTTTGGGAAACACTCTGGCTGTGCCTCAAACATTTAAACATAAAGTTCCCATGCCCCCAGAAATTCCACTCTTAGGTAGGTACCCGGGAGAAAACATATGTTCACGCAAACTCTCGCACATGAATGTTCATTCATAGCAGCATTGTTTATAATAGGCAAAACATAAAAATAACCCAACGTCCATCAACTGATGAATGGATGGAGAAAATGTGATACATTCATACAATGGATTATTATTCAGCAATAAAAAGGAACGGAGTTGTGGTAGGCTCTACAACGTGGATTAGCCTTGAAAACGTTACGCTAAGTTGAAAATTTTTAATAATGGAAGTTCACATATTGTATGAGATCATTTATATGAAATGTCCAGAATAGGCAGAGCCTCAGAGACAGAGAGATCAGTGGTGGGGGTGGGGGTGAATGTTGGAGACAACAGGGTTTACAGTGTTTACGGGGTTTCTTTTGGGGGTGAAACAAATGTTCTAAACTTGATTACTGTGATGGCTGCCCGACCATGCGAATACGCAAAATGTCGCTGAATTGTGCGCTTTAAATGGATGAATTGTTTGGAGGGCCATCAGCACGGAGACGGGAGCGGACAAAATGCGAGGGGAAAGATGGGTCAAAATAGGAGATCAGGGCAAAATAAAGAACGAATGCACCGTGAATAGAAGAAAAAGAGTGAAGGCAAAATGATCATATGTATAAATGGGGAGTCTCGAGCTGGGGGTCCACAGTGTCACTTCCAGGCAGGGGTGCCACACCGCAGCTGTCACCTGCAGGGATGAAGGCAGGAGGTCATGCTGGCATCATTGCCTACAACAACCACGTTGACAGGCAGGAGCCTCAGGCTGCACGGCCAAGGACAGCCAACAGCTAATATGGTAAAGTTGCCCAGTAGAAGTGGCTCTTCTATGAGCAAGCGTGTGACAGCAGCAAGCTGAAGGCCAAGACCGTGTGGGAGAGCAGGATGCAGATTTTCTTCTGCCACTGGGTGTGTGATGCTGAGGAGGCCTTGGAGATACGGGCAAGGAAGCACATCGTGCTGGTCAGTGGTCTGGCCACATCTTGGAGTAAAAGGACAATGACGAAGAGCGGCTGTGAGGCCATGCCTATGTCCAAGTGAGACGTGATTTGAGCGTGGGGTCCCTGGGGGATATCTGAGAGCCACTGCTGTGAGGAGGGGAGACTTTGGGAGACAACCTAGCGAGGTCTGTGGGTTAGTGTTTCCTGTGGGTGATAAGCTGATTCTCCCAGAAACCCGGGGATGGTTGGAGCGTAGCTGGGTGACACGGGAGATACTCTGAGTGCTGGGGGTTGACGGGCTTGGTGATGAAAGTAAGAAGATATGGTTACACTGTTGACGAGTGTGGGTGACTCCGAAGAAACCCCAGGATACAGGGAAGAGCCCAGTGGTTTGGGTGATTGTGTGGCATGGTTTGGAGAGGGAAATGTTAAGCTGTGGAATGTGATAATGATGGAGGTGCATCTGGTGAACTTCTAGGTGAGGATGGCACATAGACCGGCGATCCCAGTGAGGAGGTCCCCATCCTGGTTGTGTTGCTGGGAGAGGGGAATGAGAAGCCGTGTGAGGTTGGTCCCTAGTTTGTAGCGCCAGGGCTGGGGGGCCCTTCAAAGGAGCCAGACGCACTCTCCTCACAGGCGATCCCAGAGGCTCCTTCTCTGACCTCCCAAAAATGAGGAGTAGTGGTGTGTGTGTGTGTGTGTGTGTGTGTGTGTGTGTTGAGCGGGGAGAGGGGTGCCCTCTAAACAAATGCGGAAATAAACAAATGAAACAGACACACAGAGACTTACCAAGTGTTGGGTCCTTTGTCCTCTGAATTCAATTCCACGTGGGTAGAACTCTGGAAGCAATAAATGCATGGAGCTCACGCCAACCGCTCTGAACGCCGCTCTCCCCAGAGAGGATCTGAGCAGAGAGAGGGCAGGGCGAGTTTTTATACCGGTGGGCGGGGCCTGGGCGGGGCTTTACACAGGCTTCCCACGCGTCTCTTCCAGCGGCCAGACTCTGCTCAGCAGAAACAGGATTTCATGTTTAAAGTCTGGAACGGTTTAAGGCAAGAACTTACAACTTTTGTGAGCCAAAAATAAATTAACGCCATTTAAACACTTAAAACTGTTCTAGCGCTCGGGCCTGGACCAGCGGCATTGTTGCAAAGCCTCAACCCCCAGCCAAGACCTACTGACCAACACCCGACCCGGCGGTTGGGTTTCTGGGGACTCAGGAATCTATGTTATAAGAAAGCCTCCCTCTGCCTCTGATGCATGGCAAAGTTGGAGAACCATCTGTGTAAATGAAAGGAGGTGTTTTGTTTTAAGTTGAGATGCATGTTGCATAAATAAAATTCTCTTCTTATGTGGGGGGGGGGGGAGTTGGGGCAAGCTGGGTGGGGACTGACTGCAAATTGGTGATTAGGTTAGGAATTTGAAGGCGTGGTTCCAGGTAATTAGATCGTTTCTCATTCACTGTTTAAAGTACAATGAATTGTTTGGTTAAATTACGTTTGTGTAAATTACTCAGGAATTACTGAGAATTGCAATGCTGAATTGAGACAGATAAGTGATTTCATGGAAATGTTTCCATCAGAACATAAATCTTATTTTCCACCCTCATTTGTTTGTGGGTTCATTTAGGGTCAGCCCCTTCTTGTTCTTTGGGTTTGTGTCTCAATTCCAGAGAGTTCCAGAGCCGGGAAGCGGGAGTAGGAGGGATGTCTGACACCCTCCAGCAGTCCAGCACCTTGTTGCGGAAATACCACCTGTTTTATTCTTTCTTTAAAAAAAAAATATTTAGTTTAGTTTTTATTTATTTTGAGAGAGAGATAGAGAGCAAGTGGGGGAGGGGCAGGGAGACAGGGGGAGACAGAATCCCAAGCAGGCTCCACCCTGTCAGCACAGAGCTGGATGTGGGGCTTGACTCACGAAGGGTGAGATCATGACCTGAGCCACAGTCAAGAATCAGATGCTCAAGCAACTGAGCCACCCAGGTGCCCCTCATCTGTTTTATTCTCTCATTACAATTCTTTCCCAAGCTTCCTGAAATGAATTAAAAGACTTTAATTTCTGCTTCTCTTTTTCTAAACAATCTAAGATTAATGTTGGTGACATCCCATGATCTGCCGTCCTTCTATTTTAAATGTGAGGAATTTTTCTCATTTCTTTTATCCCTAGAGCACAGTAGACATTTTTAATCTTTATTTATTGTGTCAAATCCAGCTTACGAACCATGAAGTTTTAAATTAAGATATTGGAAACATTCTTCTTGCTTAGTAAATGATTAACTTGACATTACATCAATAGGCATTTATAAACATGTCCGTGTCTAATATTCAACCACATCATTTCTTCCTTTACATGATACATACAATGAGTACAAAGTCAGTTAGAATCCCCCCCGAGCATATGTTTCTCTTAATCCCCTTTGTGCTTCCTGGAAAGGGGGCAAAATGAGCTGGACAGACTTGGAACTCTGTTCAGCCCAGTTCCATCTCTATAATGTGGCAGAAATTGCTCAAAGCTAATTTCCAAACATGACCTTCTTTTATGTTTTCCAGTACTAATAACAATATTTTCATCTTTTCCTAATTTTGAATATTTTTCTGGGATGTGGGGGTGCAGGGGGATTATTGAAGTGCTTGGACATAATGGGATTAAAACCATAGATTATACTGTGTGTTTATGAAAGATAGTCCTGGGCCTGTGATTGGGGAAAGAGTTGGCCCTGCCCCTGACTGCAACCAGACCATTATTTCAGAACCCAGCAACCCTGACTCTACTCACTCAGACTTCTACTTTGAAGTGGTGTTGATCTCTGCCTAATCGTGTCAGGTGGTATGTGGGCTCCAAATTCTGAACCGCATATTTAGATGGTTCCTCCAGGGACCCCGATGCATCTTCCTGGGAGAACATTCTCTTCTGATTAGAACTACTAGACCACAGGGGCACCTGGGTGACTTAGTCGGTTGAGCGTCCAACTTCGGCTCAGGTCATGATCTTGTAGTGCTGAGTTCCAGCCCCACATTGGGCTCATGACTGTCAGCCTGTGACGGCAAAGCCCACTTTGGATCCTCTGTCCCCCTCTCTCTGCCCCTCCCCCACTTGCACTCCTCCTCCCCCCAGAAAACCTACTAGGCCACAGAGAATAGGGTAAAACAGGGATGGAGATAAAACCTGGGAATTATAATTGAATGTGGTGGACATGAGGCCATTAGGGTCCTGTTCCAGAAGCGGAAGGAAATTGTTGGCCAAAAGGAAAACAACAGCCCCACACAGGGAATTTTTTTGTTTCTCTGTTAAGCTGAGTGACATACATTTTTACCCTATAAACGTATAGGATCCAGTGTCAGTTGTTGGTCAATGTCATTATACACTCTTTGTAAAACATCTTAAATGTCTGCATAATATTCCATTATAGATAAGCCAAGAGTTTCTATCCATTTTGCTATTGTTGGCATTTCCTTTTTTTCTTAACCAATTTTTCATTATTATATTGTAGTGATGCTCCAGGGGCAAGGGAGGTGATTGGAGCAAAGCATCTAAGAATTTGGGTGGCTCTTGATATATATTGTTAAATTACATTCTAGAAAGGCTACCTCAGTTTATGCTGTCTTAGCAGTATGAGCGGAAGTGTGGGTTTTACTTACCAAATCATGCTTTCTGTACCCTCATCTCTCAACTTGGATTGTACAATTTAAAAAAAAAAATTTTTTTTTTAGTTGAGACCGCAAATGAGGTTAAACCTTATTTTCGTACATCTTAATCACTGAACACCGATTCAGTTTTTCAGTTTTGCATGTGTATATGTGCGAGAGGAAGATGGATGGGGGACATTTTCACTGTAGAAAATCGTGTCAAGAAAAGACTTTTGGGTTCATCTCTGAAACAACATTTTACTGGAGAGTCATCTTTGGTGATCATACAAGACAGGTCCTGGACCCACCTGTTGAATCCTCAAAGGTGCTGATTTTTCTCACCAGTTCCTGGGCTGCTGGCTACGAGATGCCCTCACTTACTCTACCCAGTAGATTTTAAGGACAAAAATCATGAAGCAAGCAGACCTTAAGACGGGAAATGAAATTCTTTTTTTTTTAAATTTTTTAAAAATGTTTATTTATTTTTTGAGAGACAGAGAGAGACGGACCATGAGCAGGGGAGGGGCAGAGAGAGAGAGAGGGAGTCACAGGATCTATATACTATATATAATTAGTATATATAATTTACATAAATTTATATATTTAATACAACTATATAAAATAATACCTGCAAAGTGTTTAAAATACCATACTATAAAATCTATATACTATACTACATAGTATATATACTATTTTTTTTTACTGTTTGCTGATACAGTAAGTTACATGCATTGATTATTAAATGTTAAACCAAACTTGTTATTCCTTTATACATCCTTGTTGTTACTAACATGTTACCTTTTTTTTTACAAATTTCTGGATTTGATTTACTACAAATAATTTTATTTACTACAAAGCATTTACTGCTGAGAATTCTTGCATCTTCGTTGCCCAGGGATTTTAGTATTTGGTTTTCTTGTAATGTCTTTGTTGGGTTTTGATAAAAGGTTTATACTGATAGCAGGTAAAAGGAGTTGGGATATGTCCTCTTCATGTCTATTTCCTGGAAAAGTATGTGTAGGATTGGTATTAATTCTCCCTTAAATGTTTGAGAGAATTAATCAGGGAAGTCATCTGGACCTGGAGGTTCTTTTGTAAGAACTTCAATTTGTTTCATAGATTAATAGAACTATTCATGTTACGTGTTTCTTCTTCAGTGAGCTTTAATAGTTTATATCTTCCAAGGAATTTATCCATTTCATTTAAGTTGTTGAATTTATTGGAAAATAGTCATTCATAATATTTTTTATCATCCTTCTAATGTATATGAGACCTGTTGTGTCATATCCTCTTTCATTTCTGAAATTGGGAATTTGTATCTTCTCTCTTTTTATTCTGGCTACAAGCTTATCAATTTTATTGATCTTAAGAACAGAGTTTTTTGTTCCATTGGCTATCTCTGTTATTTTTGTATTTCACTGATTTCTGCTCATTGGGCATAATTTTTCTAGTTTCTTGAAGGGGAAGTTTTATTTGAGACCTTCTTTTCTATTTTTTTAAGTTTATTTATTTATTTTGAGAGAGAGAAAGAGAGGGATAGGGGCAGACAAGAAGGAGAGACAGAATCCCAGCAGCCTCCACACTGTCAGTGCAGAGCCCCGTGCAGGGCTTGAACTCAAGAACCGTGAGATCATGACCTGAGTTGTAACCAACGGAGCTACCCATATGCCCCAAGACCTTTCTTCTTTTCTAATGCCAGAATTTAATGCTATAAACCTTTCTGTAATTACTGCATTAACTACATCCCACAAATATTGGTATGTTGCATTTTCAGTTTTGTTCAGTCTAAAACATTTTCTCCTTTTTCTTGTGACTTCTTCTTTGATGCATGGGTTATTTGCAGGCGTGTTATTTGATTTCCAAATATTTGGGTCCGTTCTCAAAAACTCAAAAGACACTTCTGCATATCTCTGAAGGCACAAATTCTAGCCTCCTTGGTCTCTCTGCACTTTTTATCGCAACTGAGAGAGACTGTTGGGCTCTCTTGGGGCATGAACTGCCTGCTCTGTGGTCTAGAAACTGCCTCCAGACTGTCAACAAGGGAAGTCACAGGGCTTGCCTCACTTATCATTCCTCTTAAGGATCAAAGGCCTGCTCCGTTTATTATCTAGTGTCTGAAAATTGTTATTCCCTTTGGTCTGGTTTTATGGTTTTTAAAAGGGTAAATCTAGGCCCTGTTTTTCCATCAGGCACCGATTCTGAAAAGATGGGAATAAACATTGCTACCTGTGTTTTACCACCCCAACCGAGCCTGTTTTAGAATTTGCTCAAATTACAATGCCACCACTTTTCTAGACAGGACTACCCTCCAAACTGGAAACGTTTGGCTACTAAGGCAGAGCCCTGTTGATGGGCTTTGCCCTCCTCGGCTCTGTCAAGTACAAGGTCCAATGTGTGAATATTACCTGCTCTGCTGACTCCAGTGCTCACTGGAGGCAAATTGTCAATGATCCCAATCACTGTCAACTCTGGAATTGGTATTGCTTGCTCAGTGATGGTGTGCATGTGGGTTTGAAAATGGAAGAGTTTTACACACTCCATGTAAATGGAGGAGTGCGCTAACCACTCCTCTCCTTCTCATGAATTCTTTCAGTAAGAAGAGATCCAGAGCTCATGGAGAAAGTTCCTGAAAATCTTTGCCTAGACAGTAATCTCAAAAGACCTTTTCCCATGACAAATCCAAGTTCACTTTCTTTTATTTGGGAAACAATAGGGTGTATTTCTCTATGAATAGATTAGGAAGAAACACACATAAAAAGAAGCAAATAGGTTAACTCAAATAGAAGAGGCAGGCAGGGGAGGGCACGGGGCCATTTTCTGGTACATTCTGATTAAGAACAATGGCTGTACTTCTCAGTGGCTTCTGTTGCTTTGAGAAGTAAGGTGATTAGAGCAGTCATATTTCTATCTTGTGCTGTCTCAAATCACCTACCTTCCATAATCAGGGCTGAAAATATCAGGTGCTCATTTTCTTCATCCCCTTTGTGGCAAGCGGTGGCTACATTACCTATTTAGGTCGAATGTTCTGGGGTGATCATGGGGAAAGATCTCTCTTCCTGACAAAAACAAAGCCTCTCCCATCCTTCCTGCTTAGGATGTTCGTTGTACGAAGATGTGATGTCGGAGGCAGCAATCTTGTGCCCATGAAGAACAGGTGAGGAGAACAGTAGAAAAGTAAATCTATTTGCTCATTGTCATCCTAGGAAAATCCTGGAAACACCTACCTTCACAATACTTGTAAGAAAAACGCCTACAAAATCGAGAAACTCTATTAATGGTAGCTGATTATGGCCCACTTGGCGAACAAGTATCAGATGGGACTTTCCTTGAGGATCCTCCATAGCACCCATTCCTTGAATTTTTCCATAAAATCAAAATAGGATAGTCTTTGAGGCAGAGAACGTATTCGCAGTTGGCCTTTCCTCAAGCTAAAGTTAAGGGGAAGAACGGTCTCCCACCTCCTTTGACAACCTTTTAAGAATAAATCGGTAAGACCCGGTAATTATTATCACATTCGTGTGAAGAACCCCTCTCATAAGTCATCACTAACTTGGGAATGTATTTGTTCTTGGTTGATTAATTTCCAATTCTCACAGCTCTCACCATATTCCAGACTTTGATTTAGTTCAGAACAATACGGTTTAACCAGTTTAACACAAATTAACCTAATAATTGATAAATATCTTAGTTTACCCCAGTCCGGTAGGCCTAAAAATAAGTATTTGTGGCTTGAATAAGTCCCAGTCTTAATTCAATATACTTAACTACATCAAGGTCCCTTCATTATTGAATTGCTTTCATTAGTAAGAGATTCAGCATCATGGTTTACAGTGGCTGTTGGAGACATTGCAAATAGCATTATTGATTTACTTAAACACATACAATTCTTTAAACAATGCCCAGTCTTCCCCCCTCTCTGGCAATGATAACTGGGATCTTTTAGGGTAAATTCAATGTCTTTTTGAATGCAGTGATGACCCGGATTCAAGGGAGGGGGGGCAAACTTAGCTAGTAAAATTACACCCACTGAGGGCCGGTTGGCTGTACTGGGAAGGGATGTTAACCACATATACTCCAACCCAAGACGGGGTATAGGAAGCCAATTATAGTCTATTTTGTTCCAACTGTGTGGTACATGGGGAACTGTTTTCCACAGGAGGAAGTAAACCCATATTTCAGTCAGGTTCTTGCACATCTGGCTGGGTGATATGAGGTCCTCCAATGCTGAACAAAGGCAGCCAACTGTTAGAAGCAGGGTGATTAAGGAAACCATTCTGGAAAAAGAAGTATCAACTGGAATCCTATTTGGATATTTGGTTCCTAAGTCCATGTTTCATGTTGCTTTAGAGTTGGCATTTGTATTTCTCCCCTTTATAGCTTGCCTCCAGGATAATTAATCTACACATAGTCTTCCCCACTCCCCATCACCATGTGATGAGATGGGCCATATTAGCAAAAACCTTTTTTCTTGTTTTCTTCCTAAGTTTTAACGAAGAACAAATAAGGGCTCTCACTGAAGGTGAATTGCCAATAATCCCAATCACTTAAAAAAAAAATTTTTTTTCCCCCTTCAGGGCGCCTGGGTGGCTCAGTTGGTTAAGCATCTGACTCTTGATTTTGGCTCAGGTCATGATCTCATGGTTGAGATCAAGATCCACATCAGACCCTGGGCTGACAGCGTGGAGCCTGCTTTGGATTCTTTGTCTCCCTCTCTCTCTGCCCCTTCTCCATTTGTGCTCTCTCTCTAAATAAATAAACATAAAAAAATTCTTGTCCTGGGGCGCCTAGGTGGCTCAGTCGGTTGAGCGTCCAACTCTTGATTTCAACTCAGGTCATGATCTCACAGCTTGTGAGTTCGAGGCCCACATCAAGGTCCACACTGACAGTGCGGAGCCTGCTTGGGATTCTCAGTCTCCCTCTCTTTCTGCCCCTCCCCCGTTCGTTCTCTATCACTTTCAAAATAAATAAGCATTAAAAAAAAATCTTGTCCCTTCAGTGATAAGTAAGGCCAAATACACTGAGGCTGAGTCAGTTTATTAATGGTATCTTTCTATAATCTCACACAGTCCTTAGGCTTATCCACCAGAGAGGCAAGTTATAAAAAGGCCAACATCTGAGTGTCAGTGATAGGCCTGAGCTGGAATGTTAGATGCCCCTTTGAGTGTGAGATGAAACCGTTTCCAGGTCATCAGTCTAGTGAAGGTTCTGTTTCCTGTATGGATCTACATTAAGCCAATTTTGTCATTTGTCAAAAATGTTGATGCTGAACAACATATGCCTGCAGACAATTTAGACTGTATCAACATAAGGCAGCTTTTGTGAAGACTGTTATAAGTCAACTTTGAGCCTGTCATGGACTGAATGCTTATGCCCACCCCCACCCCACCCCCACTCAAATTCATGTTGAAATCCTAATCTCCAATGTGATGGTTTTAGGAGATGGGGACTTTGGGGAGGTGATTAGTTCATGAGGGTGAATTCTCCATGAATGGGATTAGTGCCCTTATAAAAGAGGCTCGAGAGACATCTTTTGTCCTTCCGCCATGTGAGGACACAGCAAGAAAATGGCCGCCTATGAACCAGGAAGTGAGTCCTCACCAGACACCGAATCTGCTGGTAGGTTACTCTTGCTCATTGTGTAAGCCATCCAGTCTGCAGTGTTTTTGTTATAGCAGCCTGAACGTACAAAGATGGTGCCTTTCTTAGGCACTTTCGATACTGCATCTCACAATGGATCCAGGGATCCATATAGATCTACCTTGGTCCAGCTCTTCACGACTAATGGTTTCTTAGTGCTCACGATGTTCCTGCCTGGCTGGTAGGAATTCCACTTGGGTTCGTGGCCCCCTATGGGCTCTGTAACACCACCAAAGCGTCTCTGAACGGTTTTTTTTTTTTTTAACCTAAATATGCCAAAAAAATTTTTAACCAAAATATAAGTTCGTTTCTATTTTCCTGCCTCAAGATAAGTTACTCACCTAAGAGTCCTGGTTCTACATCACTGCTGCATAACTGATGGTTCCCCAGGGTAATGCTGCAACCCAAGAGAACTAATGCTACTGATTCCAGTTTAACTCGTTTTAACCTAGTCTCCATCACCTAAACATTTTTATTTTAATTTAGCGTCTTCTGACTAATTTGAATGTCTCATGAACACAAGCCCACATTTTTAGTTTCATTTAAAGCCAGAAACTTTAGTTTTCCTTTTATTAAAAAAATACACCTGGAGTCGGTCCAGGAAAAACAGAAAACAATATCCCCTAAACAGTAGTCCTCCCATCTTCCCATGTGGACAGAGAAGCCATAACCGGGACACTCATACACAGGTAGAAGCTGCACCAAATGGGGAAGCTGTGGTGACTGGGTGTCCAATTTCTTGGGAACACATCTTAGAATTGGCTGTACTATACACAGGTCTAGATGATACGGGCTATCAGCAACATCTAACATCTATCCACCAGATTATGAAAAAAGATTTCAACTCCTTCTATTGCAGTGCAACATGAATACGAAAGCAGAGTGTGCACCTAGTATTAATGGTGGAATCCCTATGCAACTAGCAGAGAATAGTAGTATCAGAGAGTACAGATAAACAGCTTTGGTATTTCATCAGAACTATATCCTTTGGTTTTTCTATAGGTTTCTTTTTTAACCGAATCCTCATCACCAAAATTTCAGCATATTCCACTTATGATCACATTGACATATTATTATTTTACATTGTATGGTGACAGGTGGCGACTATGCTTATACTTACGATGAGTACTGGGTGATGTATATAATTGTCTAATCAGTATGCTGTACACGTGAAATACCGTAACACCGTATGTTAATTGCTATACTTCAATTTTAAAAATTATCAATTTACACTACTGGCATGTCCCAAAGGTTTTTAAAAAGTACACAAAAATCAAGCACTTATACCCATAGAAAGTTCCAGCCTGACACGAAATGTTCCATAGGAATAGTGTGGTCTCTGTCTGTTCAGAAAGCAAGTAATGGTGGAGAAAGACAAGAATAAGAGCTTATGGTCAGAAGATTCACCAACCTTGTCCAATCTGCAGCGAACCAAAGGCATAGATATCAACAATCCAGACCTGAGCAAACACTTGTAGAACACCAAGCAAGAAAAAGGAACAACATCCAAGCAAATATCCAAGTTGCAAGAAGCTGACCCAACATCTAAATTCGAGGTATTCTCCTTGAAGAAGAGAGGAAGTGAACGTGAAGGCTGTCATGATCTCAGAATGAACACTCAGTAGAAAATAAAAAAGATGTTAGTTAAAGAGACCAGACAGGTGACATTAGTACGGAAAGGTTTCTCAATTGCTAACCTATTTCCACGTGATCTATTTCAATAGATCACAAATAATTACCACATTGGCCAAAAGACAGAAAATCCAACTTTACTGTTCCAACACGAAGATCCATTTTGGCAAATGCCCAAAATGATATTTTAAAATGTAACAATACTATTTACTGCAAAGTCTATACAATTCACTGATTTAGTTACACCTCAAATTAATCCAAAGGATTAAATTATCCTACATAGGAAAAACTGCTTATGACACCAACTCGTTTCTCCTTTCACAAAAACAGTTTTAGAGAGCTTTTGAATATCTACTGGCAGCAACCAAAGTTACTTAATATTAGCTTGGTTTTATAAACTCTCGCCTTTTTTCATGACCAGCATCTGAACCCTCTTTTTTTATGTGACAAAGTTTTCACTGGAAAATGATCATTACCCAGAGATCCCAGACTTGGAATTGGATGTAATGACGTGAAGCTCTAGGTTATCCCTATATGGGGAAGAGAGTGAGCATGTTTTTGATTTTAAGAGAGATAGTTGTATTATGTTACATAAGAGGCTATATATACATATTTAAGCCAAAGTACAGAAAGTGAAGAAAATGTTGCCTTATGGGCTACGTAGTAGAGAGGTCTATACAGGAAACTTTTCCAGCTGCTGCTTAGCAAATGAATAAAATTTTATGAATGACAAATTGGCTACTTAGTTCTTATAAGCGGAATGTCGAGCCCACCCACCATTACAGACTCTCCAGGAAACACGAGACCTAGTGACCTTGACCTCTCAACCTACCACATAGCTCAGATGCAGGCACAGCTTGGGATCCACCAGACCGAGGCACTTGCCTCAGATTTGGAATTAGAACAAATCACTGTAGTTATATTAAGAAAAATTAATATATCTTAAGGAACTTCAGGAACAGCAAGGAAATCTCATAGACCCTACAGCATCACTCTGCCAATCATTTCCGTGTATAAAGCCCTGAACGCGGGGCGCCTGGGTGGCTCAGTCGGTTAAGCATCCGACTTCGGCTCAGGTCATGATCTCACAGTCCGTGAGTTCGAGCCCCGCGTCGGGCTCTCTGCTGACAGCTCAGAGCCTGGAGCCTGTTTCCAATTCTGTGTCTCCCTCTCTCTCTGACCCTCCCCTGTTCATGCTCTGTCTGTCTCAAAAATAAATAAACATTAACAAAAAAAAAAAAAAAAAAAAAAAAAAAAAAAAGCCCTGAACGCAATCTTACTGCTTCTTGCCAATTCTTGGACACACCTAATATCCTTTTCTCAATCAATTAGCTAGAGTTAGCTCATGTGCTTCCCAACTAAGAACCCAGGCTGCTATAATTTGTAAAGAGTAATGCGCTAATTCCTGATATGATCCACTGAGTCTCCAACAGTGAAACAGTCCATGTGCAACCTCCATCAACAAACTGGAAAAATACTAATTTTTCAAGAGAAAGCTCTGAAGGCATAGGTAAGGTTAACTGGTCAAGTAGGTTAAGTAAGACATACAGAATAGACAATATTGATGGAGTGCAAAATCCAGATGAAATTTAAAAATACAAAAGTGTATCTGAAAACAGTACTTAAAAATCTGGATTTCCCCTCTCCTGGCTGAAATCTCTCAAAAAACCATCAATAAAACACATTTATCTTTTCGAGCCTAGGAGTAAGCTGAAACATCAAACTACAAAATAAGATGGGAAACGTGCAAAAGCAGTAAATACGGAGCAGGAGGAGTGTGGGAGGACACATGATTATAGTTAACACTGCTATAGGGTATATTTGAAAGTTGTTAGTCAATCTTAAGAGTTCTCATCAGCAGGAACAAAACAAAACATGGTTTTGTATCTATATGAGATGATGAACGTTAACTGTGATAATCATTTCACAATATATGGAAATCAAGTTATGCTGTATCCCTTAAACTTACACAGTGCTATATGTCAATTATATCTCAATAACGCTGGGGAAAAGTGAAAAACTGGTTCTAGGAGAGTATTTCCTAACATCTAGGTAGTTAAAAAACATTTTGGTCACTTTTCATTTATTTCTAATTTTACTGGAGTATGGTGAAAGATACGTGGCGTGTAAAGTCTCTATAAATTCTTCTCCGGCAAAGTACAGCTTCATCTTTGTGAATTTTACGCACAACTTTATGCATACATCATTATACATGTGACATATGCATATATATACGACACACATCATTATATATATAAATGCCACATATATGCCATTAAAATCAAGCTACTGATTCCCTTTTAACCAGAAATTTTAGGTTCAGAAGTTTAATTACATATTTTTGGCCTGTTGTCACATGCAGTTAACTTATTTTTGGTTGACTACCTTTAAATTAAAAGAATACCTTTCCTACAAAGGAAAGTATTGAGTAAATTATATAAATTAATATTTTTATTTATTAATTGACTATCTTACTTCAGTGTACTTGGCAAATGTAAGTCACCTCCCAGGAACTGATGTAACCTTATGACTTGGTGCACAAAGACGACTCACATATTCAAACTGGCCCAAAATACACACACACACACACACACACACACACACACACACACTCTCTCTCTCTCTCTCCCCAAAATTTTTGCAGTTTTAAAAATTTCACTTTCAATGAATTATTTTCAATGTTTACTGAAGAGATTAATTTCCAGTAAATCACCTTCCAAACTTGAAATATTCAGAGCCCTCATTCTGAGACGCACTGGCTTTACTCATTTGTACAATCATGGCTTCTTGCCTTCAAAGGAAGATTCACCATGTCCAATGAAAACCATCCTTGGGGCACGTGGCTGGCTCAATCGGTAGAGCATACAACTCTTGATGTCAGGGTCATGAGTTTGAGCCCCACGTTGGGTGTAAAGATTACTTTAAACGTATGTATATTTTTTAAAAAGAAAGAAAATTATCCTAGCACAGGCATTAGTTTCATCTATAATTTGGGAGGAAGCCTATTCAGGTCCTGTTGCTAAATTAGGGTATTTGACAATTTTATGTTGTCCCCAAAAGGCAATGGGCGGAAAACACCTGCTATTCCTCTGTGCATTCATTGACTGAAGATCTTTCAGGGTGTGCGTGAAGCCAGTTTTCTAGCCATCAACAACCATTCCCCAGAACTTGTCATTGCTATGTGTGCTGTACTCTGGCTTAATCTTCACAGAGATGGCTCCACTTAGCATCATCGCATGGGGACAGAATTTTATTAAGGGCAACCACTGTCAGATGTCACTTATGGTTTCTCCTTTTTCCTCCAGGGAACTCACATCTATTCTCTGGTCTCCCATTTCAACTCTCAGCTTCCTTTTTTTTTTTTTTTTTTTTTTTTTTTAAGTGTTTATTTATTGAGAGAGACAGAACAAGCAGGGGAAGGGCAGAGAGGGAAACAGCATCTCAAGCAGGCACAACGCTCAGCACAGAGCCTGAAGTGGGGCTTGATCTCACAAATAGGAGATCATGACCCGGCCAAAGTCAAGAGATGCTTAACTGAGCACTCAGGTGCCCCTCTCTGCTTACTTTTTATTAACTCTCTAGGATCAGAGGTGTCAGGTCCATGATAATCCATAGGATTAGAATTCAAGATTTAGGGGCAAAGGCCAGAAAGACATGTGAACCACATCTTACAATCCAACCAATAGCTACAAATCTTGCCTAAAATCACTCTTGCAAACATAATTTAGGTGATGAGCACTTAGCCGTGATAGTGCCCTCCCACTCATAAGATTTTCATATTAGGGAATACATCCCAGAGGAAAGAAGACAAGACTGCATGGCACGGGGAGAGGGGAGAGGTAGGACCCTTAAAATAGAGCTCCTTTATACTGCTTTGGAAATATTTTTTAAAATGCCCTTTGCACAGCCTGTGTATTCTCCATCGCTCATACAGGACCCCTTCTGGCCTAAATTTCCAGTATCCCATTGCCAGGGAAACATTTAATTTTCAATGAGGAAAATCTCTGGGAATCTAAGTTCTAAGGAGTGACCTGCTCAAGCTAATCCAAATGGAAATCTCAGAACCCTGTGGGATCTCTATTCAGCCACCTAGTCTTTCCTAAATGGTCAAAGATGGAAATCTTTGGTTTACTTTTTGTTTTTAATTTTTACTCCTCATATTACTTAGTATAGTAAAATAGCACACATTCCAAAAAAGAAGAAAACCAGGCATAAACCTAAAAATCAGATACACCCAGAATCCCTTTCAATTCTGATCCATACACAAATATCACAATGGTTCTAGAAATTAATGTTCGATTCTCTTGGCCTGCATTTTTTTCACTTCATATCATAGCCATATCCTATTTTTAAAGAAATCTTCACATATAATAGAAAGCACTGCATAAAATGGATTACAAAGTAGCTACCGGGGAAATCGTGTCATAAAATGATACTGAAATATTGTTTTCCAGCCTAGCTTCTAATACTATAGCAGTTTTCCAATCTACTCAACAACAAGCCCACCAGTGTGTGCATTCTCATTTACTCTTTATTGCTAAAGAGCTCTACTTCACTCACAATCACTCCATAGCAAGTGGTAATTTTCTCAGATTCAAGTTGGAGTGCTTTCTGCAAGGAAAAGTGCCAATATTTGTTACTTATGTGACAATGTGTCATAAATGCCAAGTTTGATTTTTTGATATGGAATTGCTAAGTAAAGTATATGACTCATTGTTCTTTCTTCTCTAGAATGAATTTCCAGATACACGACAGAAGGCTGACTGCAAGCTAGGAAGGAAGGAAGGAAGGAAGGAAGGAAGGAAGGAAAGAAAGAAAGAAAGAAAGAAAGAAAGAAAGAAAGAAAGAAATTGAAGAGAAAGAGGAAAAGAAAGAGAAAGAGGAAGAGAAAGAGGGAGGGAGGAAGACATGCAAGAAAAAGGAAAAGGAAAGGAAAAAGAAATATACTCTGGCTAAAAGATTTCCAAACTTGTTACATTCATTCATAGGGTTTCTCCTCAGTATGAGTTGCCTGATGCCTAATAAGTTTAGAACTATTAATGAAAGCTTTCCCACACTGATTACACGTAAAGGGCTTTTCTCCAGTATGAGTTCTTTGATGTACAATGAGTCGAGCACTCAAGCTGAATGTTTTTCCACACTGATTACATTCGTAGGGTTTCTCCCCAGTATGAGTTCTTTGATGTTGAGTAAGGCATGAACTCTGCCTGAAGGACTTCCCACACTGATTGCATTCATAGGGCTTTTCTCCAGTATGAGTTCTCTGATGTACAACAAGAACGTAACTCTGACTAAAAGACTTCCCACACTGATTACATTCGTAGGGTTTTTCTCCAGTATGAGTTCTCTGATGCATGACAAGGTGAGAGCTGCGGTTGAAAGACTTTCCACACTCATTACATTCATAGGGTTTCTCCCCAGTGTGAGTTCTTTGATGTGCAACAAGCTGAGAGCTCCAGCTGAAGGATTTCCCACACTGATTACATTCAAAGGGTTTTTCCCCTGTGTGAGTTCTCTGATGGGCAACAAGTTTGTAACTCTGACTAAAGGACTTTCCACATTGATTGCATTCATAGGGTTTCTCGCCCGTATGAATTCTCTGATGTGCAATAAGTTTATAGCTCTGGATGAACGACTTCCCACACTGACTGCATTCATAGGGCTTCTCTCCAGTGTGAGTTCTTTGATGTGCAATAAGTTTGTAGCTCTGCCTGAAGGACTTTCCACATTGATTGCATTCATAAGGCTTCTCTCCAGTATGAGTTCTCTGATGCACGACAAGAACATAGCTCTGGCTGAAAGACTTCCCACACTGATTACATCTGTAAGGTTTCTCTCCAGTATGAGTTCTCTGGTGGGAAACAAGGTGAGAGCTCCGGCTAAAGGATTTCCCACACTCGTTACATTCATAAGGTTTCTCCCCTGTGTGAGTTCTCTGATGTGCAACAAGATGAGAGCTCCAGCTGAAGGATTTCCCACACTGATTACATTCAAAGGGTTTCTCTTCAGAATTTCTCATGTTTTGAGCAATGGATGAACTCTGGGAGGTTTTACTACAGTTATATTGACTCTCTTCAACAGGGATTCTCTGTTGTTCATTATGGGATATACCGTGGTTCAAAACTTGCCCACGTTCCTCAAAGTCAAAGGATCTTCCTCTGGCATGTATTTTCTCATGTATATTTAAGGGTACATCATTGCTAAAAGATTGAATACTGTCACTAAATCCATAGGATTTAGCCTCTGTTTGAGTTCTTGTAAACTGAATAAGGTGAATGTTCTGGTGGGGGTTTCCACATTCATTACTGTCACAGAGTTTCTCACTGTCATGAATCACCTGATGACTGTTAACAATAGGATTATAATGCAATTTTTTTACATGTGAGGCATGTTTATGAAAATGGTTTCTTATGGATATCATCTGGGGTGAGAGAAGACTGGGATTCAGACCACTCTTCTCCTCAAGTTCATCATTTTTACAGACTCTCTCATAAGTAATAGCTTTCCTGTGAGTAAAGGCCATTTCCTTCAAAAGTCTCTCTTGTTTTTCCTGTTGCTTCTCCAACTGGTCCTTACAATCTCGAACTTCTTCACATGAAGCTAACCAAGGATCATCTCTTGTCAACCTTTCTAGCTTCACTCCGTGGAATGGTTCGTCATCAAAAATGTTCTGCTTTGATGTTGATTCTCTTCTTCCAAGTGCAGTTGCCAAGTCTAGAAGAGAGCAAAATAAAACATCCTAGCCAAACAATGTTAGAGTTGGAATATTGGGAAAAAGCTGACAAGAAAGTATGCAAAATATAGGTGGATTTGTTTTCAGCTATGGACCTATAACCTGGATTAAGACAAGAGAAGGGTGGGAAGAAGCAGCAAGCAAAGAACCACCACAGCCCATTGAGAACTACCAGTAGCCCAATAAAACTACTGGGGCGCCTGGGTGGCCCAGTTGGTTAAGCGTCTGACTTTGGCTCAGGTCATAATCACACAGTTCATGAGTTTGAGCCCTGCGCCGGGCTCTGTGCAGACAGTTTGGAGTCTGGGGCCTGCTTCAGATTCTATGCCTCCTCTCTCCACCCTTCTGCCTGTGCTATGTCTCAAACATAAATAAACATTAAAAAAAAAAACCAAAAAACTATTTAATCCCAGTGTTGCTGAATAAAAAATATTTTAAATGCCAAATACCTCCATATTCCAAAGTAAGATCACCCATATAGAACCTACAAAATAACAAACAATTGTGCAAACCTTAGCAAAAAAAGAGTCCTTTCTACCCTCTTTAGTGCTAGACACTTGCTCACTGAAGTACAGGATAGTATCTACGCTGCTGGAGGCACGAAACGTGCTAGAATAGTCTGTGTCAGTAGGACATGGGCAAACTACTTTGTGAATCAGGAAAAAGAGTGAGAGCACTGTTATCCCAGGTTCCCCAAATGCTTTAGAAGCAATTATTACAGCCTGATGGATTCCTGGGGTTCCAAGTGAGAGAGAATGGAGATCAGCCCGGAAGCAGAAGCCCGTGTGGTTACTAGGTCAAGCAACAGAGAGTTCCTCTGGAAAAAGTGGCAACGTATACAGTCGAATAGGAGTGGGAAATGGAGACACATGTGGCATGCCCGATGGGGATTTTTGAAACAAATCTTCAATATATGTACTGACTCCTAAGTGTCGGTTTCTCACCTGGATATGTATGTTAGGAAATGTTTGTATTCATCTCCTGGCTCCCATGAGGAGACCGCATCTGGTTTGAAAAGCAGATGGGGAACTAAACAGGCTTTGGGGTGTCTGGGGCTGGGGACAAAAGAAAATCACTGCAGAATTTGGTCCCGGTCTTTGGCCTTTAGGAACCATGAAGACTGAACAAGCTCAAACCTGAGAAGCTGTACTTTTGCTACCCTATGCATTAAAATTGAATCTTCACTGGGGAATAAAAAGCACAAACACAGTCTATGTGTGGTCAAAATCATTCTGGCCTCCGAACTCCATAGTTATCAATGGAAATCATTTCAATACACAAACTTCGTTAAAGGGGACTGTGTTCTTACCCCAAGAGACCAGGTCCCTGTGGTTCTCTAGGATCACATCTCTGTCCAGGGTCCTCTGAACAGGGTTCAAAGTGCCTTCTTCCTTCTGAGTGAAGTCCACAGTCACAATTTTGAAGTTCTCTCCTTCCTAAAACAGGACACACATTCCTGCTCAGTTGGGCATCACTTCCTTCCAATGTTCATAAAGGAGGAAAAGACTGACAAAGGGAAGAAGGAAAACTTGATGGCCTGGAAATTGTCCTGAGGCTGACAGTGTCCAAAGGAATCTAGTCAAGGTGTACAGGTGCCTTTTAGGGAAACCCCTTTGGGTTTTGGATGCTGGATCTGTTGATACAACCCCAAAGAGGAACAACGGATAAAAACAGATATAAATTGTTTCCTCTCTTGTTCACCTTGAACAAAATGCTCGTTCTGATTTTTGCACTGGTGAATATAGAATTGCCAGTAACGAAGTCTCTCCAAATTCCCCAAATGGAACAAAACAGAGTCAGCATACTTTTTCTGTCAAAGGTGAGAGAGTAAACATCTTAGGCTTTGTAAGCCATGCAGTCTTTATCACAACCACTCAGCCCTCCTCCAGCAAGAAAGCAGGCACAAAAAATATATAAACAAATGGGCGTGACCGTATTATAATAAAGTTTTACTTACAAAAGCAGGCGGTGGGCCAGATTTGGAAGAAATGGGTTTTCTCATCTATTAAGAGCACAGGTCTGCATTTTAAAAATATATATCTAATCTGACCATCTGCCTTCTAAGCTGAGTTTATCCCATTTTTTTAAAGTTTATTTATTTATTTGGGGGGGGGGGATGGGCAGAGGGAGAAGGACAGAGGGAACCTCAAGCTGTGTACTGTCAGAACGGAGCCTGAAGCAGGGCTGGATCCCATGACCTTGGGATCATGACCTGAGCCAAAATCAAGAGTCGGACTCTTGACTGACTGACCCACCCACGTGCCCCATCCCACTTCTATTTATTAGGCTTAATCATTCCCAACTCATAGGGTTGTTCAGTAAATTAACTGTGACGATATATGAAAAGCTATTGGCAGTTTCCCGAACAAAAAAGAAAACGGCTGGAAAATTATTAAGGTTATCAGGTTTGAGAACTCTAAAAAAATTAAGTGACAGCCAATGTGACTGTTACCCTGAGCTCTCAGTCCTCCGACGACAGTTCTATTTTGTCCACACTCAGAGCTGCAACGTAGAGCCTTTAAGAGACAGACGCGCTGTCGTTACTGACATGGAGAGGGGGGCTTGGACTGCCTCCTCTAAGCAAGAAAGGACCCGTTTCCAAGCCTACTGGGCAGGAATTTTGATCCAATAAAGTGCTGAGGGTGATCTGTATTTAGCCAAAGGCAGCAAAACCCAGGGAAGTGGAACGCCACTTGCCGCTAAAGGACTTTCTAGATAGACCTGGTATCCTTAAGCTGTGTTCGTGAATAGGACACACGGTCCCCGGAAGCCCGTGAAACTCCACGCAAAATGCTGCCGCACCTGCATTTTTCTAAGTCAGGACCTGTAAGTTTCACCAAAATCTCAGAGGGGTTCATAATTAACCCAAAACGGCGTTCAGAAATATCATTCGCACACTGCCACCCGTGTCGAACGTGGCTCTCTAGGTACTGGTTTCCAAGCTCCAATCCACACTTCCTTTTTATAAACACTCCCCTTCACTCTTCAATGTAGGTCCCTTTAATATCAAGCTTGTTCACATGTCAAATAAACAATGCCGGATTAGATTAGCACCGCTACCCCCACTCCAGCCCCGGCTATGTGTTCCGAAGGTCCCACGGGTTTCTCTCCTAAGACTCCCCACACCGTTGAGTCTGCTCATTTGTGCAACGGCCATCTACGTCACTAGGCTGCAATCCGTGAGGGCAGGGGCAGGGTATTGATAGTTTGCAAAGCGGCTCAGCATATTGGTGTACCGTAGACAAGAAACACATACTCGGCAAGTGATTTCAATGAGTGAATCTGTAGTCTCAACAGACTTCACCATCGATCAAAATAATCTGACTTTGGGGCCAAATTCTGGTTTAGGTTCTCTCTCACACCTGGATCTCATCAGGCCTATTGCACACCCATTTGAATTTTTTTTTTCTTAACGTTCATTTATTTCTGAGAGAGAGAGACACAGAGCACGAGTGGGGCAGGGGCTGAGAGTGAGGGAGACCCAGAATCCGAAGCAGGCCCCAGGCTCTGAGCTGTCAGCACAGAGCCCGACGCGGGGCTCGAACTCACGAACCGTGAGATCGTGACCTGAGCCGGAGTAAAACGCTCAACCAACTAAGTCAAGTGGGTATCCCTTATCACACACCCATTTGAAAAGCTTTTCGATGTGTGGATACTGGCTTTATCCCCACTTATTCTGTCCTTCCTCTCACCTGCCCCAAACCTCCCACTCCTCAAAATTCCTTCCCGAGCCCTTCAACCGTGCCCCTGGGACCTCTACTTCTGTAGTAACGAAATCCTACAGCTTCAACATCGTTACCAAACATTCCCTCTACATCCCTGTGTTAATGGAAACCTACGCCTACCCCCTCCCCCGCAAAGACCCCTCCTCTGCAAACCTCACAGGCTCCGGTTCGCTCAGCATCAAAGGGGGAGGGTGCGTGTCCTCTCAGCTACACTGAAACTCACGCCATTTACCTTACTTCTTGGACATTTGTCCTACCAACCCCTTGAACACCAAGCCCCACCCACCGAAGACTTACAATACCTGGGATTTACCCTCTACTTCAAGAACTTGTATGGTCTCAGCCTGCCCTGTCTCTAGCATCCGGTTGTAGAGGTCCCTGACAATCATATGAAACTGAGTGACGTCAACGACGCACTTCCCGGGCGGCATCAGGCTGTGAACTATTCTCACAAGGCCCCTGTGAGAAAATGCCAGCAGCGGCACCATTTTTACAGACGAAGAGCTAGAAGGATAGAGAAACGAACACGTACGCTTGAAGTCGGAGGCTGGGATGCAGCCTCAACTCTGCCTAACACGTGCCCTCAGGCATCGATGCCTCGCGCTGGCCCAACTCCCGGCCCTGAGAATCGCTCTTCGGCACCCCACTCTCAGCGTGAGCCCCCAGACCTTGAGATCCCCAGATCCCTTGAGACACTTGAGAGGAATCCCCCTCTCAAGTCACACCCATGGAACGGCCCACCTCTGATTACAACACTCCGCATAATCTCTCCCTCTCTCTTCTCGTGCTTTGACAGTCTGGGGCCCTTCCTCGATTCGAGTATCCCCTATTACTGTCTGCTGGTCTATATTCTTTTCCTTTCCATTCGGTGCCCCTGTTATCTTTTCCATCGTAATTATTCAGTGTAGAGTCCAGGGGGCATTCCTTTTAATCTTTCTACTGGATACGTTCAAAAATCCCCCTTCAAATAGTATCTTGCCTTATGGGACTTTCGCTGAAGGTACCCTGGCTGCAAAAATGAATCTGAATGTCAACTTATGACCAATGGAAAGAAGGTTCCGGAATGCCACTGGGAAAGAGAACTCACAAAAGCAGCTGGATGGGACACTACTAATGGTCTCTACCTCATAATGATCCTTTCAGACTGGCCAGCAACCCTGTTATACCTCCTGGAGCTGCCTGTCTCTCATAATACAACACTACTGTTTTCAGCCTTCTCCACTCATGTCAGGCACCTACCTCTCCATTCCAAGTGCCGCCCTCAGGCCCCACCGATAACGACCAGATTGCTCACAGAGAAAAACCCAAGCCTTCGAAGAATTCCCTCAGCCCCATTCTTCCTGAACGGGTCCTTCCTCCTCTGTAGAGCCGACAAGTTCACACACGCCCTGAATGAATTTCTCTGGTGCTAATCAGGGACTCTCCTTTTTAGTTTGTATCTCCTCCCTCTCTTGATTAACTTATTTTTCTCCACTTAATCCTTCCCTGAAACCGCGTAAACAGAGTCAAATCTTTTTAATCCTTTAAAGAAAAAAGGGTGACATCAAACTGGACTCTTTCTGGTAGATCCAGAAATGAAGGGAGAGGGGCCCGTGGGGGGCTCAGTCGATTAAGCGTCCGACTTTGGCTCAGGTCACGATCTCGCGGTTTGTGAGTCTGAGCCCCGCATCGGGCTCTGTGCTGACAGCTCGGAGCCTGGAACCTGCTTCGGATTCTGTGTCTCCCTCTCTCTCTGCCCTTCCCCTGCTCTGTCTCTCTCTCTCTCAAAAATAAACATTTAAAAAATATTTTCTAAATAAAAATAATAAAAAAAGAGCCCCTCTGCCTCAAACTTGTAGCTATCACTCTCTGCAATCTTTTACATGATAACTAACCAAGTTTTCGTAAACGATGCCCACTTGCATATCTGTTTCCTCCCTTTCTGCTCACCTCCCGGGTCACTTCAGCCTGGCCCCTGCCCCCCAGCGGACATGCACATTTCTACATTTCCCAGGGTAAAGAGGGCCAACTCACCGGGGATGGAAGGGCCAGTGACCCGGCATCTTCTTTCTCAACCTTGACGATACTCTCTGGAGGAAGGAGAGAGTCCTGAGCAGGAAACAGACGAGAAAAAGGAAAATAACCAGGAAACTAAGTCATGGCTCGAAACCGCCACAGCGAGGAGGCTAGAATTCGACAAACCGCCTGTGTTCACACATCCCACCTACAAAACGTCTGCTCCCTCCCGTTGGGAAGCTCGAGAGAGAGAGAGAGAGAGAGACAGGGGACAGCTGGAGGGGCAATGAGACACCAGACACGGGCGTGAGATCTCTGTCGGTCTTCCAGGCCAGCCCAGCTACCAGCGCAACAGAGCTGAGTGATTCCAGGCACCGTGTGCGAGAAAAGAACTGTTCAACCAGGTGGTCGGAACTCCTGGATCGCGGAGTTGTAAGCAAATAAAACAGACTACAGTGCGACCAAAGAATCATAAAGATTCCAAAATTAACTTCAGAAAATGTTTGGCAACAAGTGCCACCAACAAAGGCACCATCAGTAAGAATCTATACTATTAAGATTTGTTCTAGGGGTGCCTGGGTGGTTCAGTCGGTTAAGCATCTGACTCTTGATCTCAGGGTTGTGAGTTCAAGCCCCACGGTGGGCTCTACGCTGGGCGTGAAACCTACTTTAAAAAAAGTATTTTGGGGGCGGGGGGCACATGGGTGGCTCAGTCAGTTAAGCATCTGACTTTGGCTCAGGTCATGATCTCACAGTCTGTGAGTTCAAGCCCCACGTCGGGCCCTGTGCTGACAGCTCAGAGCCCGGAGCCTGCTTCAGATTCTGTGTCTCCCTCCCTCTCGGCCCCACCCCTGCTCATGCTCTGGTTTGTTCTCTCTCTCTCTCTCTCTCTCTCTCTCTCTCTCTCTCTCCCCAAAATAAATAAACATTAAAAAATTTTTTTGACTTTTTTTATTAAGCCCTATTCTAGATCAGTAAGAAAAAGGGACCTTCAACACTACAAGGGACAAAGGAAAATGCGCGTGCAACTCAACTATGAAGAAATAAAATGGCCAGTAAATATACAAAAAGATGCTCACCTCTTTTTTTTTTTTTTTTTATTTAAACTTTTTTTTTTAACGTTTATTTATTTTTGAGACAGAGAGAGACAGAGCATGAACGGGGGAGGGTCAGAGAGAGGGAGACACAGAATCCGAAACAGGCTCCAGGCTCTGAGCCATCAGCCCAGAGCCCGACGCGGGGCTCGAACTCACAGACCGCGAGATCATGACCTGAGCCGAAGTCGGAAGTTCAAGTGAGCTTGAGCTTGAGCCACCCAGGCGCCCCAGATGCTCACCTCTTTAAATCAGAGAAGATCAAGTCTCTATTTCTATAACTACCTATCTCTATATATTAGAGGCTATAAATTCACACTGATGCCCCTCATTACAATTCAGGAACACATGTGATTCTAGCCTTCCTGCTTTCCATTTTTGTACCTTCTCTGGCTCCCATTATCCATACCTCTATATCTGCTTGTTTGCTCAGACCGCTGTATGGAACCAAAATCCTGACCACACAGAGCATTTCTTCTGCCTGTTGTAAGGACTCCCACCCCGGGGGCCCACTAGTCAAGAGTGTCATATACCATCGGTGGGAGTTTAAGTTGCTAGAACATTCCTGCAGCACTGCACCCATATGCCCGTGCTCTCTCTCTCCCTGCCTCCCCTCCTCCCCCTCTCTCCTTCCCTCCTCTAAGTGCTGGAGCCACATCCATGTAAAGAAGGCCCCATGAGAACGCTCGGCTGCTAAGTCGCCTGCACAAGTACCCAGGACAAACTCCAGGATGGTTAGGCTGCCTTACAACGGCTGCGTGGGCATTACTGAAGAGCTCCAGGGGCCAAGGAACAAAAACAAACAAGCCACACTCACAAAGCCAAAATGACCACGGCCCACGGGAGTCACAAGTTTTGACGCATGCAGCATGGAAACGTGGCTGCAGAGAGAAACTGCCTTCCTAATGGGCGGCAACGCACGGGGAGGCTCGAACCCACGAACCGTGAGATCATGACCTGAGCCGAAGTCGGACGCTCAACCGACTGAGCCACCCAGGCGCCCCTGTGATGTTTTTGAATAGATGTGTACACTGTGAAATGAGTGCCACAATCAAGCTGATTAACACATCCAGCGTCTCGCACTTATGGGTTTTTTTTGTTTTGTTTTGGATGATAACACTTAAGATCCACTCTGAATGTTGAGGATGATGGGATAGGTAAGGCTCTGCCACCCTCTTGGCAGGGTTTTGGTCTCAGCCGCTGAAGGCAGGCAGGATCTTCCCTGGCCCGGCCGCTTCCAACGCGTAAGTCGTTGAAATCTCCCAGGTGATGGCCGACGGGGTGGCCCGCGGGACTCACGTACCGAGACTTGGGCTCCCTTGATTGCTCTCTCTGCCAAGGCTCTCATGGACATCCGTCAGGCCCAACAGCTCTTGTGCGTCTTCTGATCATGATTAAAATGTACTAAAGGAAGGGCGCCTGGGGGAGGCCTCGGCTCAGGTCATGATCTCATGGTCCCTGAGTTCCAGCCCCGCGTCGGGCTCTGTGCTGACAGCTCAGAGCCTGGAGCCTGCTTCGGATTCTGTCTCCCTCTCTCTCTCTGTTCCACCCCTGCTCACGCTCTGTCTCTCTCTCTCAAAAATAAGTAAACGTTAAAAAAAAAATTGTTTTTAATTTACTAAAGGACATTCAGAGTTGAGAAGTGTGCTAGCCAGCGTCCAACATGGCCCTCGATGACCCTGACCTCCAGGAATTCACACCCTGTGCAGCCCTTGCACACGGTACCAGGGTGGGTCTGCATGACCGAGGAGTCACAGAAGTGACGGTGTGTCCCTTCTGAGATGACATAAGACACACCGTGGCTTCCACCTTGGTTGTGTGCAATTAAGTGCTCTCCCTCTGCCCTCCCTTTCTTAGATCCTTTGCTCCACGAGAAACCAGCTGCTGTGTTGTGTGCGGCCCTGGAGAGAGGTCTGTGTAGCGGGGAACTGAGGCCTCTCGTCGACGGCCACGGGAGCGAACGAGCTGGCAAGGGGGTCCTCCTACCCAGTCAAGCCTTCACATCAGCCTGGGCCCACAATTTACTGCAACCCTGTCGGAGACCCTGAGCACCAGAAACATCCAGACCAGCTGCCCCCGGATCGCTGACCCCAGAGACTATGTGCGGTAATAAACGCTGGTTGTTGTTCTAAGCTGCGAAGTTTTGGGGTATGACGTCACGGATGGCTAACACGAGAAGGAAGATGGTTTTGCTTCTCCTAGGCAGCCTTGGAATATACAAGAAGCGTATTTCCGTCTGCGAGAACTAGGTCATCTTTGTCCCTAGCACCTCACGCGGGGCCTTCCGCTGGTTGGGCAATCAATAAATATGTGATGAAAGTGAAAATTATAATGAGCAGCTTGCTACTTCCGTTGTATGTTATAGAAGTAAAGAGCGAAAGGGCCATTAAGATTCTCAGAAAAACACCCAAAGTCGCTAGCTCCGAGTAGAACACCAGTGGTCACAATCAAAGCACGCTTTACCTGTAGTTTTGATAACGTGTGAATGTATGTATATAAATTTAAATGCATAACTCCCTCTAAAACTCTTGCCCATGGGTACACCTGACCCTTAAGCAACACCAGTTTGAACTGCACAGGTCCATAAACATGTTGATCTTTTTAATAAACACAGCACAGTACCGTAAATGCGCTTTCTCTCCCTTATGATTTTCTTAATAACGTTTTCTTTAACCTATTCTATTTTATTGTAAGAATACAGTGCACAGGGGCGCCTGGGTGGCTCAGTCAGTCGAGCGTCCGACTTTGGCTCATGTCATGATCTCGCCATTCACGAGTTCGAGCCCCGCGTCAGGCTCTGTGCTGACAGCTTTGGATTCTTTGTCTCCCATTCTCTCTCCGCCCCTCCCCCGCTTACGCTCTGTCTCTGCCTCTCAAAAATGAATAAACGTTGGGAATACAAGCTGGTGCAGCCACTCTGGAAAACAGTATGGAGGTTCCTCAAAAAACTAAAAATAGAACTACCCTACGACCCAGCAATGGCATGACTAGGCATTTATCCACAGGATACAGGTGTGCTGTTTCAAAGGGGCACACGCACCCCCATGTTTATAGCAGCACTATCGACAATAGCCAAACTATGGAAAGAGCCCAAATGTCCATCGATGGATGAATGGATAAAGATGTGGTATATATATACAATGGAGTGTTACCCGGCAATCAAAAAGAATGAAATCTTGCCGTTTACAACTACGTGGATGGAACTCGAGGGTATCCTGCTAAGCGAAATCAGTCAGAGAAAGACAAATATCATGACTTCACTCATATGAGGACTTTAAGAGACAGAACAGATGAACATAAGGGAAGGGAAGCAAAAAGAATTTAAAACAGGGAGGGGGACAAAACGTAAGAGACTCTTAAATATGGAGAACAGAGGGTTACTGGAAGGGGTGTGGGAGGGGGGATAGGCTAAATGGGGAAGGGGCACTAAGGAACCTACTCCCGCAACATTGTTGCACTAGATGCTAACTAACTTGGATGTAAATTTAAAAAAATAAAAAATGAAATTAAAAAAAAAAAGAAACAAAATGCACAAAGATAAAAAGAGAGAAAGAAAAAAACAGACTCTTAACTATAGAGAACAGACAGTTACCAGAGGGGATGTGAGTGGGGGGATGGGTAAAATAGGTGATGGGAGTTAAAGAGTATATTTATTCAGATGAGCACTGAGTAATGTATAAAATTATTGAATCACTATATTGTACACCTGAAACTAATATAACACTCTACGTTAGCTATACTGGAATTAATAAATGAAATAAAAATTGAAAAAAAAATGAATAAACGTGGGAAAAAAAAAAAGAATACAGTGCAGGGGGCGCCTGGGTGGCTCTGTCAGTTGAGCATACGACTTCGGCTTAGGTCATGATCTCACAGTTTGTGGGTTCGAGCCCCACATGGGGCTCTGTGCTGACAGCTCAGAGCCTGGAGCCTGCTTCGGATTCTGTGTCTCTTTCTCTCTCTTCCCCTCCCCAACTTGTGCTCTGTCTCTCTCTGTCTCTCAAAAATAAATAAATGTAAAAAACAAATTTTTTTTAAAGAATACAGTGTACATAATACATATACAAAGTATGCGTTGACTGTTGATGTTGTCAGGCTTCTGATCAACAGCAGGCTATTAGCAGTTAAGTTTGTTTTGTTTTTTGTAAGTTTTATTTCTTTATTTTGAGAGACAGAGAAAGAGAGAGAGAGAGAGAGAGAGAGAGAGAGAGAGAGAGAGAAACCCAAGCAGGCTCCGCACTGTCAGTGTGGAACCCAACACGGGGCTCGATCTCTTGAACCGTGAGATCATGACCTGAGCCAAGATCAAGAGTCGGACGCTTAACTGACTGAGCCCCACCCCCTGAACCCCGTGCCCCAGCAGTTAAGTTTGGGGAAGTCAAACTTAACTATGGATTCTCGACTCTGCAGGGGGTTGGTGTTCCTAAACCCTGCATCGTTCGAGGTCAACTGTACAGGGAACCAGATACAAAGACATTTACAGCAGTGCTATTCGTAACAGCAAAACATGGAACATTAAATATCTATGAACAGTAAACCCATAAGTTCTGGGGCATGGGGTGGAAATCTGGGCACCAGATGTGCAAACTGGTATCAGACCGTCACTGCTCCCGGGCCCTCACAGCGGACAGAAATAGGAAAACACATGTGTATGTCTCTCTACACACACACACACACACACACACACACACACACACACACCATTGAGACATCCATACGTCTCCACGTACTTCTACACCTACATATACTGAAAACCCCGAGTCACGTCGCTACCTACAACTCCCACCGATCACTAAGGTTTACTCCAGTGTGCTCTCTCTTACCACATCTGATTGTGAGAACACTGGCTCCCATGAGCCTTATTAGGTTTACTCATCTGATCAACGTCCCCGTGGGTGACTAATCTCCCATTTCCACAGCCGCTCCTTCTCCCGCACGGACACTCCTTGGCCCTCCTGGACTCTGACACGGGGGCTCTCTCGACCCTCCTTGGGCTCAGACTCTGCAGGTGGCCTCATCCCACTTTGACTTGGACTCCATGTAGATGCCCTTGACTTCCTGCCTTCGCTCTGATACCCCACCCTGGGCTCCCCCCTCCCCGTCGTGCACGGAGAACCTCAATCTTCTCAGGCTGTGACACACCACACTGGGATGTGTCCCCAACCCCAACATGGACACACTTCTCACCCTGCCTTGGCTGACACCCCATCCATGCTGGACCACCCTTGGCATGGATGCCCTCACTGCACTCGGGTTGTCCACATTGAGGCATCCCCTCTACGGAGGCCCTTCTCACCTGCCCTGGGCCCGTCACTACAAATATCTTCCTCCCCCAGATGGACACGTACCTCACCCCACTTGGGCTCTGATTCTCCGTGCCACCTTTTTCACCCTGTCTGGTCACGATGTCCCCACATGTGGACACCCTCCTCACCCCAATCAGGCTGTGACACCTCACAGGAGGGAGCCCTCCCTCCCTCCACCACAGACGTCTACCCAGCTCGGCCCCATCTCTTGGCTTCAGGAATGAACCGTTTAGGAAGGGGGAGGCGAAATTCTAACACTTTTCAAGAAATTAAATGTTTTCAAAGAACATTTACTGTAGGAAAATGTTTTCGATCGTTGATTTCCTAACTTGAAAATTCGCTGCACAAAAGTAGAAAAATATAGGTAAGTAAATGAATACATAAGGTCCCTCGGAGTGTAACTGACACTCTCTGTTAACTGACGTGTTTATAACCTTCTAACACGTTTCCTATAATACACACTGTATCTTTTTTAAAAAAGACGATCATTTCTAAATGCCATTTACTGAACACAGATCCCACATATCTTTGTATGTTGGGACGCGTGTATCGTCCCATCAATGGCCACAGTATATTCCGTTTCACGGCTTTAGGTAACTTTAATGCTCCCCTTGCATGGCCACTTCTCACACATTCTTCCCAATTTTTCATTCCCAAGCAAACGGTGCGCTGCTGGCCAAGGGGGAACGAATCAGTACTCTAAAGGCCTTTGATATCAGGATGCCAAATTCCTCCCAGAAAGAGTTCTCTGGGTTCAAATAGCGAGGAGGTGGGGGCGCCCAGGTGGCTCAGTTGCTTAAGCGTCCGATTTCAGCTCAGGCTGTGATCTCACGGCTGGTGGGTTCGAGCCCCGCGTCGGGCTCTGTGCTGGCAGCTCGGAGCCTGGAGCCCGCTTCGGATCCTGGGTCTCCCTCTCTCTCTGCCCCTCCTCCCCCTCGTTCGCGCTCCATCTCCGTCTCTCTCTCTCTCAAAAATGAATTAAAATTTAAAAAAAAAAGAAAATTTTTTTTTAAATAGGGAGGAAATGCAGGGAGCCTCCAAGAACGTATAGAGGATAAGGTCAGGGGAGATCAAGAGCTCCCAGGACACC
This sequence comes from Panthera onca, assembly GCF_046562875.1. Lineage (NCBI taxonomy): Eukaryota > Metazoa > Chordata > Mammalia > Carnivora > Felidae > Panthera > Panthera onca. The sequence goes on along the minus strand of NC_138353.1, from coordinate 11,834,854 downwards.
GCAAAGGGAACGAGGACAGCCTCCGGAGCCTAGAGGGTCGGGCTGTGGGGCCTGGGTGCGAGCAAGCTGTGGGTCTCCTGTAGGAAGGGGAAGTCCCACTCACCTGCGCACCGGTCTTCAGGGGCCCTGGGGGCTTCTCATCCCGGTCTTCCATGCTCTCCTTCAGGCACAGGCAGGGGCCTGAGGGCCTGAGCTGCAATGGTGCAAGAGCCCTGAGCAGAGCATCCTTGCGTAGGTCCCCTCCCTCCGCCCCGCCCCGCCCCCCCAGGATTAGCCTCCGCTGCCAGGACGCATTCCCCACGACAAGCGCGCCTCTAGAGGTTTCTGCCTGAAAAGCTGCGCACGCCTCTCCCAGGCCAAGACTGCAGCTCCAACCTGATTCCTTCGCTATCACAGGCCTCCGGACCTCCTGCCTGTAAGTCAGGCCCCAACACGGCCTCCTGCCCACCACCAACATCTGCAGTTACAAATCGGTCCCTCCCTGCCCCACTGGGCTTCTGGGAGCCTCACAGATGCCCAGCACGTCGAGGACCGCCTAGTGAGCACTCCCTCCCCCGAGACGTGAATCTGCAGCCCTAAACCAGCAGCATCTCTTCCTGGAGCAAGGAGTAGGGCTTCTGGGATTGATGACCCGGAACCACACTCCCAACTAAATGTCCCACCCCTCCCAGAATCCTCCCCTTCCTTAACTAGGCCTGACCCTCCAGCAACCTGTCGTGCCCTGCCTCCCTCCCACTTTCTGCTCAAATAGCCAAGCACAGGCGCAGAGCTGGGCTGCACCTAGGACTCGGTGCCTCCACCATTCTGGGTCCACTGGCTGCTACCAGAATAGCGCCTGCCCGATTCCCAGCCCCAAACCCTCCTGAGCCCCGAACGGGTAGCTCAGACTTGGTCCCTCCATCAACGTGGGTACCCTCGGCCTGAATCAGCAACAGAGCCAGGCCTGGGAGCTTCCTGACAAACACCAGCTCGTGCCAACCCCTCCGAGGCCCAGAATGTGGACTTCAGCCGTCTTTCTGCCAACTCGATTGTTTCTGGGTGTGAGACTAGAACAGCCCCCCTGGCAAATCCCACCCCCACACGCCATCTCGCCAACCCTACCCCCCATCTCTCCCTCTTACCCACACCCTTGACCCCCAGGATTCTCACTCAGTGTAATGCGGGTTCACCATGCAGCCATATCCTGAACTTGCCCACACACCGTCTCCTCCACTAACATCCACAGGCCCCTGCTTGAGCCACACCTGCCCAGATTCCTGTCCGAGTATCTTCCCGGTCACCTGCAGCCTAGGGAGATCCTGTCCTCCCGCCAACCTGGGCACCACCACGGGTGACTGGGGCGCCATCTGCACAAAGACCCCAGCACCCTCTAATACCCACCTCCAGGCTCCCGTTTCCCGTCCAAATACCCACGTGTATTCGCAGGGGGCCATGGCGCAGCCCTAATCCTCTGCAGCCGGGAATCTGCAGCTGCTCCCTCCACCCACCTGGGCATCCTCAGGCAATACCAGGGTCCTAGGACTGCCCATGCCTCCCCGTTCTGCCCAAGACCAGAGGCTGCGGCTCCAGCAGCGACTGGGCGGGGCCGCGCACCTAGGTTCCCTCCTCCTGCTGGCATCCCCGCGGATACACACGGAATCCACATCCCGGACCTGGGCCCTCCCCCAGCCTGTGGGTTTGTGCAATCCCTGCTCCTGAAAGGAGAAGACGCATCTCGCACTCTGCACCTCAATACCCGGGCTACCTCAAGCACCCACAAGCCTCTGTGAGGATCTTAAGGGCACCTGCACCACGGCCTGCTTGCCACCAAAACATCAGAACACCCAAACCGTCGCTTGAGCAAAGAATTCCAGAGTCCGCCCCAGGGCCTGGGCGCTCACCAGTCTGGAGGGTTCTCCAGCTCATGACAGAGCAGCTCCCACGGGAAGCAAGCCTTTTGGCTTCCTCCAGCCCAAATGTGGATCCCTAGATGCCACAGAGTACAGCCCCTTCCAGGTCCAAATCTACAGCCCAGACTCTGTCCCTCTACCAATCTGGGCATTCTCGTGCCCGCAAGTGGAGTTGCCCCCAAGCAAAGGCCCTGGGGCTGTCTACTTCCCAAACGTGCCGGCAGCATCCGGGGTCCTTCCCCAATAGCTGTCAATTTCACCGCAGCTGTTGCAGCTCTGACCCTCCCAGACTCCACTTCTGTACCTCCCACCCAAAGTCTGCACCCAACTTGAACGTCCTAAGGCCCTGCACTACCCTACGGGGGTCCCAGGACCACCAGTCCAAATTCCTGCTTCCCAATCAACACGCCCAGCCTGAGCAGGGAGCGCCCTGCCTAGAAACTGCCTCCAGGCCCTGGCTCCTCTTGCAACCTAGGAATCTGTAGTCCAACAGGGATTCTCAGAGAGTTCGCTCAGGTAGCACTGGTTCTTCTGGGGCAAGAATCTGCAACTCAAACCTGGTCTCTCCACTACCGGGGGCGCCCCAGGTCCCCAAGCCAACTGCCCAGAACCTCACCTCCCACGTCCTGCTTCCTATTCAAACGCCTGCTGAAAATGCAGGAATAGGGGCAGAGCCCCTCTCCTCCAAATCTGAAATCGAGTACTCTCTCAACGCAGTCTTCAGTCCTCAGATCCTGCACTAAACCAGCCTAGCACTGGAGGAGGGGAAGCGGGGTTCTCAGGATCGCCCCACATCCCCGCATATGGCCTTGTCTTCACCAACCTGGGCGTTTTCAGCCTTGGGACAAGAGCACCACCCTATCAAGCACTCGCGCACTCCCGAATCTGCAGCTGCACCAGGATCCCTACCTACTTCGGGACCCCGCAGAAGCGCCGCACGCTCAGGTCCTAGGTCGCCCACCTACACCCCCAAACCCACCTTCCCACCTACACCCTGCGCATGCGCGCACGGGACCTCCAGCGCTGCCCCGCCCCTCACCGACCTGGGCGTCCACGGGCTCGCGGCCCAGGACCGGCCTGTCCCAGCTTCAGGGCCCGGCACGGCTCTGCAGCGGGACGGAGTCGGGTTAAGCAGCCCCCTGCGCCGATTCTGCAACACGACAGACTCGGGTTCAGTCAGTTCGGCCCCCTCCCCTACTCGGCATCCGCAGGGCCACTCGGCTGACCTCCGAGCCCAGGTGCGTGGCGACAGCAGGCATCCGCGCGCGGGACAATGGCTGCGTTTCTGGCCAAACCCGGAAGTGCGTTTGGGCTCGGCGAGCCGGGACTACAATTCCCAGAAGCCCCAGCGGCACGGGCGGCGCTTAGGCGGGGCTCCAGCTCCACCCGGAGGCGAGCGTGGGGATTACCGCGAGCTGTGTCAGGTTGGGGTACCCGCGGGGGGCCGCGACTGTCTGTGTCCCCGTTTCTGCGCGGCGCCGAGACGGGGAGCGGGACCCGCACGGCCAGGTGCGATACGTGGGCAGTGGCCGACTTGGGAAAAGCTGGCCTGGGACCGGCTGGACGCCCAGGAACGGCCGTGAAAACGGAATCCCCATGAAACCCCTCCTGGGACGTCCCCTCCTGGGACGGCTGCCTAGTCAGATGCTTGGTGCGCACCGTCTCTTCTTGGTCCTCAAGCCCAAAGATGGTGGCTACAAACCCGTTCGTTACACAGTCCGGGGAGCTCCTGGCGAGTCCTTCAAGAATCTGATATGTTGATATGTTCTTGTAGTTCATTCTAGTAAAACAGCAAGAGTCCTTTTGGTTTTTAAATGGAGGTCTTTCCCTGCCTGTGAGACTTTAAGGATCGTACTCTCCCCCTCCTGATCTGCTTTGGCCTCCATCTTCTGGCCATTTTTCTCTCTCAGCTCCAGCCACGCTGGCCTTTCCATCTTCACCAGCAGCTCTGGCAGGCTCCCACCCCAGGACTTTTGCATACGCTGTTCATGCTGGCTGGCAGGCTCTTCCTTTGCCGATTCCACTGGATTCTTGCCATCTGGTCTTTAGGCAGATGTCACCTCCTCGAGAAGCATCCCCCCACCAACCATTGTAAACTTACAAACCCTTCACTCCCCCACGCACTCCCTGCCTCCCTTCTCATCATTTTTCTGTAGAGAACGCTGGAGTCCAGCTCCAGCAGGTCCAGGGGTTTCCGAAGGATGAACGGCGTCGGCGAAAAAGCGAAAATAAAACAAGACTAAAATAAAAAACTAACATAAAAACAAAAAAAAATAAAAATGGACACAGACAACAACAGTGTGTTGAACTGGCCGATTTATTGTAGCAAACGTGGCATTATATTTGCTGGTGATCTCCTTGTAGCATACGTCATCTACGTTTTCTGGCATTACCCAATTCTCAATTGTTCGTTTGTGTCATCACCCAATAAGGAATACCATGATTGTTTTCTCATAACGTCCCCTCCTGCCCTTTGCTTATTGATTAATTTCTTTCATTGTTTTTGTTATGTATCTATGCTTATCTATAAAGTATTTGCTTTGGTGCTTTCATGAAAGGTCATTTATCTCTCAACACCTCAAGTGGAACAGTTACAGGGACATGACCTCTTGGTTGTTTCCCTGAACCATTCGTGGTTTTGAAGAACAAAAGTGTTTGCCTCGGTCCGAGGTGCCAGGAGGGGGCCAAGAGGGCCTTCGAAACCCACGCCTTATACATTCTCAGAGAGGCAATGCACCTAGGAACCAATGAACCATTCTGTCCCTTAACCGACTAGGTTCAATCATCATCTGGAATGCCTCCCGGGGGCCAGGTGGGCCCAGGGGTCAGGGTGACCTGAGTCCAAAGATACACTCCTTAGTTACCGGAGTGGGGCTTTCAGATCCATACGTCTCTCCTTTACAGGCCCTCTTTGCTGGCAAATGCATGAGGCTATCCTTCCTGTAAGTAGAGAAGTCTCCATAGGGGGTGGCAAGGGCTAAACGTAAGGCCGCACAATTTCTTGCGGAACCTTATTTTTTCCCCAATGGTTCTTTTCCCAGGGGGCCTGCCGAGGGCAATTCCCCAACAGACAATACCCCAGGTACTTTAATAAGGCCAAATTACCTAAAAGTGGGAGGACAAGAAGCTTCACTGTCGGGCTGCCCTGCAGTCACCAATCCGTCCACAGCCCGGGCCTTGCCACTCAGGCTGGGATAGCTCGGCTTCCAGCAAGAGAATTTTATATATATATATTTTTTTTCATATATATATATTTTTCATATATGTATATGAATATATATTTTTCATATATATGAATATATATTTCATATATATGAATATATTTTTTCATATATATGAATATATTTTTCATATATATATACACTATACACACACATATATATATATGTTACGTATTTATTTGGTCGGTTATCTGCTTTCACCACTAGCCTGTCAACTCCATAAGGGAAAGGATTTGTATCTGATTAGTGCTGTAGCCCCAGCATCCTAAGGTACCTGCAATATAATAGATGCTCAATAAATATTTATTTTGAATAAATAAAGGCTCCTGGCCCTTTGTTAAGTGCCTTAACATCTCATTAACTGCCTGTGGAAAACAGTGATGTTTATTCCCACCCCACCAGGAAGGAAGCTGATAGTTGGAGCCCTGCTGTGTGACAATATGGCATTTAAAATGTTTTTTTTAATTATTAGTATTGTTGTCAAAGTACTCCTGTAGTTTTCTTCACATAACTTCTAACCTTTAACAAATTATTCCTATTTGAAATGTAATCTCTACCCCGCCCCCCGCTTAAATTCCTTATAATTCGTTATTGTGGTTGATTTTTTTTAAGACTTATGTTGGGGGCACCAGCATATTACTTAAATAAATAAACTTTGGGGGCGCCTGAGAGGCTCTGTTAAGGGTCCGACTCTTGATTTCAACTCAGGTCCTGATTTCATGGTTCATGAGGTGGAGCCCCATGTGAGCTCATGTGGAGCCTGCTTGGGATTCTCTCTGCCCCTCCCCTGTGCTCGCTCGCTCTCTCTCAAAATAAACATTTAAAATAAAAATAAAAACTTTTACAAAATTAAAAATAAATACTTATTTTGGATCTGGTTAGCCCACTGAAATGTCAGGAATTCTTACAGTATTTCATTTGATCCTCTTGGCTTTTCTGGTGAGACAATCAGCTATAGATAATTAGTTCATCTCTTCCTTACTTCCTTAAAAGTATTTAAAATATTTTTTTTCAGCGTTTATTTATTATTGAGAGACAGAGAAAGAGCATGAGCATGGGAGGGGCAGAGAAAGGGGGAGACACAGACTCTGAAGCAGGCTCCAGGCTCTGAGCTGTCAGCACAGAGCCCGATGTGGGGCTCGAACTCACAAACTGCGAGATCACGACCTGAGCCGAAGTTGGATGCGCCCCACTTTAACTTCTTATTGCATACATTTCAGACACAAAAGTAGAGAGACGAGCTAAATGGGTCACAACCATTGGGTACAGAGAATGCAAAGTTACTATTATTAGCAGGTATCATTACAAACCACGAGACCCACGAGAACTAACGAAAAGAAATTAACCACAGGCAGAGGCTAGAAAGGCATCAAATATGAAAGAATAAACATTTACGCGCCATTCTGTGCCAGGCACTGCCATAAGGTCCTTATAAATGTTTCTCACTTAGTCCTCATTAGCAATTCTTACCAGGTTGGACTGTTTACTTCCATTTCACAGAAGATGAAGTTGAGGCCCAGAAATGTTAAGTAACTCACCCTGGATTGTGTTGTAAGGGCAGGGCTGGGATTGAGTCCAAGAAGTCTAATGCTAGAGTTCATGCTCTTAACTTTTACATTATATTGCCCTTGACCTACATATCAACATCTTTCCTCTACACGAGCAATACTAAGTTTGCAAACAAGACAGAAAAGCTTATATTTATTCATCATACAAGCGAAACATAGGAAGCATAAGAAATCTTTAAAACCCTAATGACAGACGTGAAAAACACAGAACTGCCATGCTCCTGGCTGTGTTGTAAAGATGTCACACGTTGCAGGGGCGCCTGGGTGGCTCAGTCGGTTGAGCATCTGACTTCAGCTCAGGTCATTGATCTCACGGCTCTTGAGTTTGAGCCCCGTGTCAGGCTCTGTGCCGACAGCTAGAGCCTGGAGCCTGCTTCGGATTCTGTGTCTCCCTCTCCCTCTGCCCTTCCCTTGCTTGTGCTCTCTCTCAAAAATAAACATTAAACATTTTTTTAAAAGATGTCAAATCTTGCATTATGATGTACAGATTCAGTACAAATATGACAATCATAATGGGATGCTTTGACATTTAGCTTATCTTCCTTTTTTTCTGTATTTTTTTCAGTATTTCTTTTTTTTTACCTTAAGATATTCAGACATTAAAGCATTAGTGATATGTAATTTAAAACTGACTTTGTTTTTTGTTTGGTCTTTTTTTCTTCTTCTTCTTTCATAATGAACAAGGGGGCAAGTTTTACTTCCAGGAGCTCCCGAATCCTGATGACCTAACCTGAATGTTACGGGGACTTCAGAATGGCTATTACTGAGGAACAGGAACTCGTTCTAGGAAGATGCCCTTCAAACTCAGAGGTTTCTCGATCAACTACTTGGGGATTGGCTGCGACCCAAGTTTCGTACTGAGGGTTCTGTCGGCCAGGATCTGGGTGTGGCCTTAGCAATCTACTGAGGAACAAGGAGGTCACGAATCCACTTGCTCTAAAGGCTGGAAGATAAAGCTATGAGTCACTAGAGGGGGAATATGACCCATACCTGGGATCCTGGGGGTGGGGGGATGTAGGGGTGGTGGGTTCTTGGAAGCAGGGGGTGGGAAGAGACAGTCTTTTCCCTTTGCTCAACCCTCTTCTCGGACTCTAGACATTGGAGGGACCCAGAGCTTTGTGATCAGCCCCTACTCTTCTCTGTCTTTACCCACTTTCTTTGCAATCTGTAGGGGAATGGGTTAACTCAACAGGCCTGGAGTGTTCGAGCCCAAGAAAGGCCTATTTCCACGACTAGGTCTCGGGTGGCTTCTAGGAACTGAGCTCTTGCAATGTTCTGATGAAAGGGTTTTTGCAGGCAGGCTTGTGGCCTTGGACCACGCTGTATCAGCTTGTCCGGATGGTTTATACAAACAACGTGATCTGTAGTGAACACCTGCCTTCCTTCTGGGGATCTGGAGCTGCCCATGTGATTGACCCCCTATAAAAACCCTGGACCCTCAGGTTCAGGGCAAGCCCCACCCCCACCCCCACCCCGGCTGGCAACACTTCACAAGTATCGTCACACATCATTGCTGGGGGAATTCCCATGTGACTCTACTGAGACAGGACACGTGGAAGCTTGTGCCTGGTGTCGTCCATGCTTCACTCCCGGAACGTTTTCTTTTCCCTTTGCTGATTTTATTCTCTATCTTTTTGCTGCACTAAACCGTAACCATGAGTGTAACAACTCCTGGGTCCTGTGAATCCTTCTAGCAAATCGTTGAGCCTGCGTGCGGTCTTGGAGACCCCCCGACACAAGACCTACATTCCCGTAACTTTAAACCCCACTAACAACTCCCACGTGTGTATCTCCAGCCCTGCTTTATCTAGACCGTTACGAACAATTGCCTGTTTCATTCTCCAGTTGATTTCTGACACGCCTAAAGCAAATTCTTGATTTTCCTTCTGTATTCCAAATGTATATCCTCCCTCACTGTTGCCTCAGAGAGTGGCCTGCCAGTGACCCAGGTGCTTTGGCCAGAAACCTGGGAGTCAGCCTTTGACTCCTCACTCTGTCCTCATCAAATCGGATTCTCCCCACCCTCACCCCCCAAATTCTTGAGATTCTAAGCATCTCGTGCCTGCTCTCTCCCTTCGTTCTGCTTTTTTTTTTTTCCTGTCATCATCTCTTAATAACTCCTTGTGTCTTATCCTCTACCATGATTTGAAAAGACACATTCCACCCTGCCTCCAGGGCGGGGGGGGGGAATGCCCCTGGGTGGGGGGGGAGGATGCTGTGTCTATCACTGGTGTTTGCCCATCTCCATGATACAGCTGTGGCAGCCCCAGATTCTGAGTCTCAAACCTTGGCCCTCTAATTCTGGGTCACTTCCTCCCTGTTTTTATTGCTTGTAAAGAAACATGAGTCAAAGCCCAAGATTTGGTGGGAGCTGGGGTCCAGTGCTTGAACACATTAAAACAGAATGTCACAGGGCACCTGGGTGGCTCTGTCAGTTACGTGTCCGACTTCGGCTCAGGTCATGATCTCGCGGTTCGTGAGTTCAAGCCCCACGTCGGGCTCTGTGCTGACAGCTCAGCCTGGAGCCTGCTTTGGATTCTCTCTCTCTCTCTCTCTCTCTCTCTCTCTCTCTCTCTCTTTCTCTCTCTCTGCCCCTCCCCTGCTCATGCTCTGTCTCTCTTTGTCTCAAAAATAAACATTAAAAAAAATTTTTTTTTAAATGTCACAAGGCCTACGAAGACAATGGCTGGAATAAAACAAGCACCCAATAAATTTCATTAATATGTGATTGAGCGTGATTTCTCTAGGATTTCTGGAGAAGGGAAATCTGCCTCCATTAGACTGAGGGGTTGATTTGGCCGTAGATGTTGCGTTCTGGATTCACAAGCACCTGTTACACAAAGAGAAAAGATGAGTTCCATTTTCTATGTAGGCCTTCCTGGTCTACTTGCTGTATTTAGTACAAGGCCCAGATGCTCGCGCATTGTTCTCCGTCCTGGGAAATTCCAATGAACTTCCTCCTATCTGACTGCACTTCAATCACAGCAGCACCTCTGTGTTTCTACAATGGCCCCTATAGTTCCCTACCTTGGAGGAGAGACTCTAAAATAATCCCCACGTCCTGGCATTCATGCCCTTATGTTATCCCCTTCTTTTGAGGGCAAAACCTGTGACTTGCACCTAACCAAAAGAATATGGCAAAATGACAGGATGTGCATGATTGGTTTCTGTTTTATAAGATCTGTTATATAAGATTCTGTTATATCAGACTTCTGTCTGGGCTTTAAAAAAGTAAGATGCAATGTTATGAGCTGCCTATGGAGAGGGCCACATAGCAAAGGACTTAGGGCAGCCTCCAGCTGACAGCCAGTAAGAAACCGAGGTCCTCGTTTGACAGCCTGCAAGGAACTAAAGGCTGAGCTTGGTAGTGGATCCTTCTCCAGTCAAGCCTCAAATGGGACCTGAGCCTTGGCCAACACCATGATGACAGCATTGCAGAAGACCCATCTAAGCAGTGCTTAGACACACACTTTGCGATAATGGCATATGCTGTTAAGTTTGTTGTCATTTGTCATGCAGCAACAGATCACTAATACACTCCACTCCAGATCCTTTGAATGGATTGCTCCTTCTCATCCCTCCAGAATATAGCAGACGTTGAGTTGACTGACCTGACACTCTTCCTCATATCTCATCCCTTGCCTGCTTCTATTGACAAGAACTGGGAAGCATAACACCTCATTCTCTCAGCCTTCCTGGCAACAAGGAATACCATGTGACACAATTCTGGTCCAGGAGATATGAGTAATTTCACGGGCTGGCACTTCTAGGAAGAGCTTTTGCTCTACTGATAGAAAGAAGCAAATGTGGCTTTCCTTCTCTGGACGAGGGGGACCTAAAAGTCCACGTGTGCCAGTTCATACCTGACTGGAGAGCTCACAAACCTAAATACAACCCATACAATGGCCTGAGCCAGTCTGATTCTCCTCTGTAGAATTTGAACCTAGAAACTCTTAACTAGTAATAGAGGATGTTGTTACATGTAATCTGAAGTTATAGAGGCGTGGTGACTGGGAGGCTTGCATAGGAATTCAATCTGGACTGAGAACAATGGAACAGATTCATTGCTCAACAAATATGAGCAACCACATAAGAGAAAAGCTTCCTGACAACATTCCAGTCCTCGCAGGCCCACCAGTAATTTCTGAAATTGGGTTATCTGAGATTCCCCCAGTGTTCTCTGAATTACTTTCAGGGGGTTTGTCTTTCTTATTAAAAGCCCTGACTATGGGGCCACCTGGCTGGCTTAGTTGATAGAGCACGCGACCCTTGATCTCAGGGTCGTGAGTTCAAGCCCCACATTGGGTGTGGAGCCTACTTAAAAAAAATGTTTAAAATCCCTATGATATATAAGACATTCACATCCTTTGAGAATAGTTCATCTGTAAATTACACTAAAGCCTGCCGCCCTCCAATCTATCCTCCATAGTAACTGGCCTGCCCTCTAGAGTAACAAGGAATACATTTGTCCCTTTAGTGCAAGACAGCACTTCGGACACTAAAATACTAGAATTCTGTGGCCCTAAAGTTTCTCTTTTCCAAATCTGTTCTGGCCTCCCTCTTTTGCTTCCTGAAATCTGACTGGTCACTGACTCCTTCAGAGGATACTGTCTAAAATCCATCCCTGGACATGAAGTAATCTGGCTAGCCCTGAACATGGATGCTATTGCTTGAATCCTCTGAAATAATCTCACTAGTCCTTAGAACCAGGAAGCAATCACCTGAGTTATTGGAACTTCCAATGGGAAGGTCTGCTTCCCATCTGCCTGGATGAGCTAATAGTTTTCTTCCTTTTGGGTGATAAAACTGATTTTTTTTTTTTTGGCCACCAGGAAACTCAAAGACAAATGATAAATACAGGAACAGGTACTACATAGGTCCAGCATATTTACCTTCTTATCCATACCTTGATTTCCTGCCTATTTTTAGAAGCATTTTCCTAATTGTGATTCCTATTTCTAATTTAGCACCATTTTATGGTGTGATATATAAGCTTGCTGTGAATTGCCTCAAATCTCCCATGGGAGGAATGTAGAGAGGTGAGTATCATGAACAAAAAGAAAAGATTGGAAAGAAAAGAAAACAAATTAAAGGAGATAGATGGTTATCATTGTACTTAAAGGGATGGGAAAGGAATGAATAGAATGGAGAGAAATGCAATGGAGTGGAAAGGGATGGGATTGGATGGGATGGGATGGGATGGGATGGGATGGGATGGGATGGAACAGAATGGAATGGGTGGGGTGGAATTGAATGGAGTGGAGTGGAGTGGGTGGGGTGGGGTGGGGTGGGGTAGGATGGGATGGAATGGGTGGGGTGGAGTAGAAGTGAATGGAGTGGGGTGGGGTGGGGTGGGGTGGGGTGGGGTAGGGTGGGATGGGATGGGACGGGATGGGACAGAATGGAATGGGTGGGGCAGAATTGAATGGAGTGGAGTAGAGTGGGGTGGGGTGGGGTGGGGTGGGGTGGGGTGGGATGGGATGGGATGGGATGGGATGGGATGGGATGGGATGGGTGGGGTGGAACTGAATGGAGTAGAGTGGGGTGGGGTGGGGTGGGGTGGGGTAGGGTGGGATGGGACGGGATGGGATGGAATGGAATGGGTGGGGTGGAATTGAATGGAGTGGAGTAGAGTGGGGTGGGGTGGGGTTGGGAGTAGAGTGGGGTGGGGTGAGTAGAGTAGAGTTGGAGTAGAGTGCGGTGGGGTGAGGTGGCACTGGACGGGACGGGATGGGATGGGTGGGGTGGAGTAAAAGTGAATGGAATGGAGTGGAGTGGGGTGGGGCGGGGTGAGGTTGGATGGAAACTGGAATCAGGGAATGGAGTGGAATAAATGGCATAGCATCCAAAAAATGTAAATGAAGAAATGGAATAAATAGAAAAATCATAATAGAAAGGAATGAAGAGGAAAAGAAGAGAATAAAATAAACTGGCATGGAAAGGAGACTGACGACACGGAGTGCAGGATTAGAACTGAATGGACAAGAGTGGGAAGGGAAGGCATTTGAGGAAAGGAAAGGAATGGAGAACAAGTGACAAAAAAGCAATATGACAAAGGGTAATTGGGAGTTCAAGAATGGCGATGCAGGCACAAAACTGGAATGCTGCAGAATCTAGAATGAGGAAATGGAGTTAAATGGAGTTCATACGATGGTGTGCAGGGTAAGGAAATGGGAAGGAATGTTGGGAGAGGACTTGAAAGCACGAAGTTAAATGGTTGGGAAAGTAACACGGGCGGCTGGAAGGGAGGGCCATGGAAAAGAATGACAGAAGTGGGTGGGAATAAAAAGAACAGAATGGGATCCAATGTGGAGGAACAGAAAAGGGATAAAAGAGGACAGACTGAAAAAATTGGAAACAGTAACATGGATTTAATGGAAGAGGGAGGCACGGGGGGAAAGGAAATACAGGGAGAAGAAGGAAATAAGTGAAAAGAAAAGGAAGTGAGTGGGAAAGTAGTGCTGTAGGATAAGAAGAAAGGGAATGCAGTGGAATGAACTGAAAGCCAGGCAAGGGTTAGTATCCAAGTCAGTTAAGCGTCCAACTTCGGCTCAGGTCAGGATCTCACGGTTCATGGGTTCGAGCCCCACATCAGGCTCTGTGCTGACAGCTCAGAGCCTGGAGCCTGCTTCGGATTCTGTGTCTCCCTCTCTTTCTGTCCCTCCCCAACTTGCGTGCTCTCTCACTCTCTCAAAAATAAATAAAAACATTAAAAAAATTTTTTAAGTCTATAAAGAACTTACCAGACTCAACACCTGAAAAACAAATAATCCAGTGAAGAAATGGGCAGAAGACATGAATAGACATTTTTCCAAAGAAGACATCCAAATGGCTAACAGACACATGAAAACATGCTCAACCTCACTCATCATCAGGAAAATACAAATCAAAACCACAATGAGATACCAACTCACACTGGTCAGAGTGGCTAAAATTAACAACTCAGAAAACAGCAGATGTTGTCAAGGATGTGGAGAAAGGGGATCCCTATTACATGGTTGGTGGGAATGCAAACTGGTGCAGACGCTCTGGAAAGCAGTGTGAAGGTTTCTCAAAAAATTAAAAATAGAGCTACCCTAAAACTCAGCAATCGCACTACTAAGAATTTATCCAAAGGATACAGGAGTGCTGATTCATAGGGGTGCATGTACCCCAATGTTTACAGCAGCGCTATCAACAATAGCCAAATTATGGAAAGAGCCCAAATGTCCATCAGCTGATGAATGGATAAAGAAAACGTGGTATATTTATACAATGGAATACTACTCAGCGATGAAAAAGAATGAAAGCTTGTCATTTGCAACAACGCGGATGGAATTGAAGGGCATTAAGCTAAGTGAAATAAGTCAGTCAGAGAAAGACAGATATCATATGTTTTTACTCACAGGTGGAAGTTGAGAAACTTAACAGAAGACCGTGGGGGAAGGGAAAGAAAAAAAATAGTTATGAACAGAGAAAGAGGCAAACCATAAGAGACTTTTAAATACAGAGGGTACAAGGGGGTGGGGGAAATGGGTGATGGGCATTGAGGAGGGCACTTGTTGGGATAAGCACTGGGAGTTGGATGTAAGTGATGAATCACGGGAAACTACTCCCAAAGCCAAGGGCACACTGTATGTTAGGTAACTTGACAATTAATCAATTAAAATTTAAAAACTAAAATGTTTAAATTCATAAAAAAAAAAAAAACAGAGCTGAATGTACACAGGGATACTGAACAGGAAGGAACGGGGTGATGGAAGCCAGAATGCATAGAACGGATTACATGTATGAATGGGGAAGAGCAGGAATGACATGGGATGAGAAGGAAAAGAATGGAAGTGAGCCCAAGGGATGGGACGGAAGCGGGGTGGACAGGAATAGAGTAGAAGGTAGCAGAACGTGGAAGAAATGAATCAAGTGGAATTAGAAGGGAAAAGTGAACAAAACGTAATAGAAAGTAGTGGGAAAGAACGGGAGGGAAAGAAGATGAGGGCGAGATGGAAAGGGGTACAATGGGATCACACAGTAGAGTGGGATGGAATCCACAGAGCGCGATGGAGTTCAGTGAGTGGGAAGAGAGGAAAAGGAATGGAATGGAATGGAATGAGTAAGAGAAACAGAAGGAATTTTGCGGAAAGAATCAAGGGGCGCCTGGGGGGGCTCGATCAGCTCTTGATTTCAGCTCAGGTTGTGATCTCCCGGTTCGTGAGACTGAGCCCCGCACCGGGCTCCGCGTGGCCTGCCGCCCTCTCAGTAAACAAATAAATGGATAGAAAAGAAACACGCGGTGTCGGAGTGTCCCCGGTACTGACCCCATCTTGTTCACATCTGCAAGATGACCTCCCCGGGGGGCTTACGTGTTCCGTGCACCTTGGAAGTTAGCGTATCCCCCAAGCGAATGTGGGAAGGCTTGTTCTGGCATTCCGTGTGGCTGTTTAGATAACTCGTAGAGATGACATGGTTTCTTCCCCCCCCCCCCCCCCCCCCCCGCCTCCCGGCACACAGGTGGCAGCAAGAGGTCTGTTAAGCCCTAGACCCTTTGACGTCACTCTACAAAATCTGTGGATGAAGATCGGGACTTTTTGGAGAACTGCTGTGCAGGTGCCTGGGTTATCATCCACCCGATCTCCCCTTCTCAGTAAGTTACTCTGAATGAAAATCTGTGTAAACTGTATGGAGTCACCTGCTTTGTTTTCTGGTCTCAGAGTGCCTCCTCAGTTTGGGGATACATTGCTGCCCCCTCTCCACCTTGTGACAGGTGGCGCGAAAACAAATGTGACAGAAACCTGGAATGGAGTAAGACCAAGTCCACCAGAAAAGAAGAGAATGAAGTGAACTAGAACATGATAGGACGGAAATGGGTGGAATGGAACTGAAAAGCGGTTAAGGGAAAATTCTCTTGATAGTTTATCCCACGGACTTTCCATCAAGGAGGAAGCGGCAGATTGGTGACAGCTCTTGACCTATCCAAAGATTCAGGGTGGCATAAAAGTACCTCATAGTGTGATTCTGTGTTTCCTTTCGGTGGAGTGGGGACCAATGGATCCAATGTAACTTCGGGCGATGGTTTTCTGGGGCCATGAGAATCGTTCCCGGGGGTTACTGATGGTGGCTCCTTCTGTGAGTGAAGGGAGAGATCAGTTAGGGACCACGGGCACAGACTGCCTTAAAATCACAGTGTCTACGAAGTGTCAACTTGCATTCTTCAGTGACCCAAGAGAGGAACAGGTTTCACCAGGATCTTACAAAGAATCAGAAGTGAATGTAAGTCTAGGACCCAAGGCCCTGCCCCTGATCTAGAACGCTGTCTTTCCACCTGGCGACCTCTGCAACCTCTACTCCAAGATTTCCTTTGCACCCCAGCATGTGCCTGGCTGGTGCCACCTCATTTGCAATACAATTCAGAGCCCCGGAGGTGAAAGGAACACAGTAGGGGCCAGAGACCTGGAATCTGACCCAGCTGCCTCTAAAGCCTTGGGCTACTTTCTCCCCATCCCGGCCCTGCAATGCACAATTACTATTTACACAGGATGGTTTCTCAGACTTGTCAAATACAAAGTTCTCAGATTGTATTCCCTCTGCAGATTTTTCATATCAAGCCCAGCAGGGCCAACATACCTCATAAAACTGCTCTGGGGGATCTGGTGGCAGCATCTAGGGGAAAAGAAAGTGGTGAAGAGGTCATGGGGCTTGGGATGGGGACCACCCCCAGAAATTTCCAGAAACAGCTTTGGCCTCGGAGGCATTTACATCCCTCCTGATTCCCAGAGGAGCTCAAAGCTGCACATTGTCATGTTGAAGAGCTAGAAGACAAAAGGGAAGAGAGTCAGGGAGGATCTTGGGATCCCCAGAGAAGGCAGGGGAGGAGATGCAGAGACCCAAGCTAGCACTGGGTATCCTCAAGAGAACGTGCCTCACTCCCCGACCCAAGAGGTGGGACTGACACAGCCCTACTGGGCTGGGGATGAGCCAGGTAGTCAGGGGAGCAGGGAGGGGGACCTCTGGAGCATTGCTCACCTTTTTGACTCCAACCTGTCCTTGAGGTTTGGGTAAATTGGCATACATGGGGCTCAGCCAATCTAGAGAAAGGGAATACCAGCCCAGGGCTGGGATTAGGAAGAGATGTGGGGGAAGGGGCTGTTTTCCTAGGTCACTCCCATCCCCAGAAAGGTGGTGCAAGAAACCTTCCTTCCTTCCTTCCCAGGACTACCTACCCATCACATCTTTGGTGAGCTTGACCTGGAAAAGTCCTGGAAATCTAGCTCTGGGTTAGAGTAGACCGTTTGATGAGATGGATAAGGACAGAAACCTAAGACCTAGCCCTAACTGTGCCAGGGGGTCCTCTGTAGCACGGGTTTATCCTTTATCCTTCCTGGACATGAATCGCCTTTCTGTAAAACCGAGCTGAACTAGACAGTGTCTAGGACTTCCATCCCATGGGGCCCATCCTTCCAGAATCCTAGGCCGGAGATGTCAAAGATGTTTCGTTTTGCCTCTGGTCAGCTCCCACCCATCAGTAGAGGGTGTGGGAAGCACGGTGCTGAGGGGGATTGTGAGGCTGACTTTGGGTTCAGCAGGGCTCAGCAATCCATCAGCAGAGTTTTCCAAGAGTGAGGAAGGAGACGATGGCAACTAATGCCCCATTTTTGCTGTGGTTGGTGGAACAGACATAACTGCTCAGAGTTCTTGGCTCCAATCTCATTCGTGATCGTCACACTAGTGGCAAAGCTGGGAGCAGAGGCCCAGGCTCCCAATACTAGCTTCTTTCCCAGCCCCCACTGCTGCCCCGGGCATCAGCTATGAAGTCACTTACTGGAACAGGACTCTGCATGGGGCTCCTCCTCAGAGGTGGGTGTTGCTGCCTCCTGGATGGGGTCCTCTGCTTTTTCCCTTGAGAGCCTGAAACCCCAAATCCCTCATTCTTGTGTGCCTCCAGTCCTTGCCACCTTCACAGGCCCTACCCATATCCCACGTCCATTCTTGGGCAATGTCCCAAACCCCCCCGAGTTCCCCAGTTGCTACAGACACAGCTCAGCACCACGGTCAGCCACACTTCTGCCAGGCAGGCCCCCTGCAGGCCACACCTCCTACCCCATTCCCAGCTTTACCGTCTGGCATTTCTGATGTAGAGGAAGCAGCCCAGCCCTGTGGACAGGGCAATGACAGCCAGGATCCCGATAGCAATGCCACCAATGGCTCCTGCAGACAGGGATGACTGGGGACCTGGGCAAGGAGAAAGAATCAGGACACTGCTCTTAAGAAGGAAGGGGCTCTGCTCTGGAGGCACAGGAGGGGGGCTTCCAGGATGCGATGGGGGTTCTTGGTTTCATTCTCTGAGCTTTCGTTTCTTCCTGTGCCAAATGAGCATGGCCATTCATAACCCTATAGGCTTCTGCCGGGATTAAATGAGATCCCACTTGGAAGAACCAGGGCCATGCCTGACACAGAGTAAGCACTTGGTGAAAGGCGATGATACGATCCGGTGATGATGATGCCAGACGCTGCCTTCCCCCAGGCTCTAAGCTCCGAGAGCCCTTCATACGTGATCTCGTTCAAACCCTACAACATCCCCATGACCATCAACCAGACTCACTGCTTCCTCCTCTGAGCCTCTGTTTCTCCATTCATCAAGAGGTCTTGGGGACAGCTGGGTGGCGCAGTCGGTTGAGCGTCCGACTTCGGCTCAGGTCATGATCTCACAGCTCGTGGGTTCGAGCCCCACATCGGGCTCCGTGCTGACAGCTCGGAGCCTGGGGCCTGCTTCGGATTCTGCGTCTCCCTCTCTCTCTGCCTCTCCCCTACTCATGCTCTCTCTCTCTCAAAAATTAAATAAGCATTAAAAAAAATAGAAAAAAAAAAAAAGGTCTTAACAAGACCAGAGGGTTGTTCTGAAGATTACATATGGTGCACTGGGTCCTCTGGGAAGGTACATTGGGTCCTCTGCTCAGCGACGACTAAAAACGTCGCTCCTGGCTTCAGACCCTAGGACAGGGCTCAGTCTCTCCTACCCAACAGAGATGCCAGCAGGCCCACCTCAGAGCCGGCTGGCTGGGGAGCTACCCAAGAAGTGTTTGCTGATACGGCATATGGAAAGGCTTGTTTCAAGCATGTGGTACAGGCTCAGCAAAGAATAATTCTATTTGTTTAATAAACACAATATGCCAGGCACTGCCATAAACGCTTTACGAATGTCGATTAATTTTCAACAACCCTAGGATATAAGCACGGTTATCATGTCTGTTTTACCTACAAGTAATCAGAGGACCAGAGATGTTAAGCAGCATGCCCAGGGTCACACAGCTATCAAGCACCGGAGCTGGGATAGGAACCCTGGCTAAGAGCGACACCGTGTTGTCCCCTCGAGAACTCAAGACAGAAATACGGGGACCCGCTGCCAGTCACACCCAGTTGTGATTCGTGTAATTCCTATCATTAATAGAATTCCTACCTCACTCCTCCACCCAGGGGCTGTCTCCCGACTCTCTGTACTGCTAAACAACTCTGGAAGGGAAGGCATCACCACCCCCGTTTACAGGTAAGGAAACTGAGGCTCAGAGCAGCCTGGAGGGTTTCCCGGGGGGCGCACGGCTAGGAAGCAGAGGTTCTAGGCTGGGATCGAACAGCTCCACACTGGGAACCTGCCCACGCAGCACACTCCCTGCCACGCGAGAAGCCCAGATAGCTTCGGCCGGCATCAGGAAAAGCCACTTGGACCCCAGGGGAAGGGGCGCCGGGGGACTCACCTACCACTCTGACCCGGACCGAGGCAGAGCGGGCCAGGTGGGTCAGCGGGTTGGAGGCCGTGCAGTCGTAGATCCCCTGGTGCTCCCAGGTCAGGGCCCAGATGATCAGCACCTGCCCCGCATGCACAGCGGTGGACTGTTCAAGGGTCCAGTGAAACTCAGCGCCCGGCTGGGACTCCGCCCGGCACTGCAGGGTCAGGCTGGAGTTGAGCTCGGCCTCCACGGTGCCGACCACCCCGGGCGCAGACCCGCTGGTGATGTCCACTCGGTCAGGGCCGTCTGTGTGCAAAGCCAAACATCACGCCTCCACCCTCCACCGGGGAGTCTTCCTGTCCTGCCCCGTTCTGCTTCCGCGTTGGAAGTGTCACCCCTTTCCCCACCCCCTTCTCGACTCTAAGAGCATTGCAGGTGGTAGCCCGGAGAACCCAGGCTTTCCCAGCCGCCCTTGAAAGGAGCCCCAGCAAGATGTTCCCTCTTCCTCCTTGGTTCCCAAGCGGGTGGATTATAGTCCACACCGTGGAGGGGAGGAACCCAAAGCCAAATGGCAGCAAAACGAAACGAACAAAACCCCCGGCCCTTGCAAAAGCGAACTCTCCCCAAGGGGCCTCGTGAACACATCCAGGCTTCACAGATTGCTGCCACGTCCCACAAACATGAGCCCTAAACTTCCAGAACCGTCACCGTTCTGAGGGACTTTCCAACCGAACAGCAAATAGCCCTGTTGCAATATTTGAATTTACACCCGTGTATCCCCAAAGGTAGAGAGAGATGCTTGTAGCTTTGCCCCGTGAAGCCAGAAGGAGAGCCTGGGACAGGTGCCTGGTATGGGAAGGGAAGGGAAGGAAAGGAAACGAAGGGAAAGGGAAGGAAACAAACGCAACGGCTGTTGAATTTCTCACGCAAACTAAGAGTTGAGTCTTTGTCTTATTTAAACGACAGCCTACTGACCGGGCCACCCGGGTGCCCTGAGTCTTTTACCTTATTTACATTAATGTGACAGGTGCCTGGGTGTGGCCCAGTTGGTTAAGCGGTTAAGCGTCTGACTTCTACTCAGGTCATGATCTCACGGTTTGTGGGTTCGAGGCCTGCGTGGGGCTCTGTTGTGCCGACAGCTCAGCCTAGATCCTGCTTCAGATTCCGTGCCTCCCTCTCTCTCTCTCTCTCTCTCTCTCTCTCTCTCTCTGCCCCTCGCCCCCTCATCTCTTTCTCTCTTTCAAAAATAAAATCACGTAAAAAAATTTTTTTTAAATAAATTAATGATTATCTACTGGAAGGAAGGATGCAAAGAGTTTTGAGTTGTTATGCTCCTAGAAAAGAGGACAATCCTGCCCTCACCCCCGCCCAGGAATCCTTTGATATCTACCCCCCCATCTGAACCTCCTGGTTACCAGGATCCCTCACGGTCTTCCAATCCTGGCATCAGATCCTCCCCAAGGCAACCAGAGGGGACCTCCTAAGTGCAAATTGGACACTATCCCTCCCCCACTCAGAACCCTCCATGGCTCCCCAGTGTCCTTAGGGCAAAGGCCATGGCTGAGGAGCTCATTCACAATCTCACCCTTGCAGACCCCTCCGCCCACCTCTCCACACCTTCCACTCCCAATCCGGAAATAACATCCTGCTCGGATCTTCCGTCTCTGTCCTGTTCCGTCTTGCCTCGGAGCCTTCACACATTCTCTTCCTTCTCTGGAATGCTCTTCCCGGAGCCTGCTCTTCCTAGATAACTTGCTCGTCCCTTGGATCACATCTCACCACGAGCCTTCCCACACGACACCCCCCCCCCGCCAGACTTTGGGGGCTTCCCTCGGGTTCCCCAAACACCGTCGCCCCACGGCAGCACTTTTCACGCTGTATTGTCTTTGCCTGATGATCGACCTCCCCATCCCAAGCAGGCCGTGAGCTCAAGAGGTCATTGTCATCACTCATCAAGCACCCGACATGTTGCTCGGCAGAGAGGGAGAACAAAATAGCAATTTCGGGTTTCGTGACGGCAGCGGGAAGGGAAGAAGACGACAGCAGTGTGTGTGACCTCTGTCCCCCCACCCCCCGTGTCCCCCGTTACTTAGCACGAATAAACGTGGACCCTACTTTCTCTCCCTGCAGGAACCTCTTCTCCACCTCAGCTCAGGGCTGCTACACCATGCGAGTAGCTCAGGCAAAAAAAAAAAAAAAAAAAACAAAAAACCGCGGGGTCAGGCCCTTTGTCTTTCACTCGGTGCCGACAGCGGCAAATCCCGTGAGTTCGATATTCAAAATGCATCCACGGTCGCACCGCTTCTCACCCCCACAGCTGCCCCCTGGCCCAGGTCCGTCACCTCCTGACGGACAGCCGTGGCCACCGGGAGGAGGCGCCTCACAGGGGTTTCAGTAACGGAGGGCCCAACCTCTGTGCCCTGGAATCCACTGCCGGCCCTCCCCACGGGCTGCCCCCTACTTATACCTGAGTGTGTTGGGGAAACTGAGGCAGACCCCTTCCTGGGACACATGGGACTCTCCCTACTGCCTTGACAATGTTCCTTAGGCTGCACGGTGGTCTCTGTACTTCTACCCAACCCTCTCTACCCCACCCCTGCCCTCCCCTCCTCTGCTTGCTCGGGGTCAAACACCTCACTCACTGGCTCCCCCAGCCCTCACAGCTCCCTCCCTTCTTTTGTGCACAGGAGCACTCATCCTACCAAAATCCTCGCCCGTGTCACCCCTTTCGTCCTACCTTGGGGTCTGCCTCTCCAAGGACCCGAACTTTCTAAACCTCCTCCTCCCCCGCTTCACCCCCGCCCCCCATAGACAAGGGCCCAGGACACTCTGGGAAAACCTAGGTCTAATCCTCTCCTCCCTCCACTCAGAGCCTTCTGTGGCTCCCAGTGTCCTCACCACGGCTCACGGGGCCCTGCATGATCTGCCCCCAGCCTTACAACCTCCTGACCTCTTCCATTCCATCCGCCCCAGTTCACCTGTCTGGTCGCCTTGGCCTGCTCGGGTTCCTCTGCCCACTTGTCACCACCCACCCCGCACGCTGCTCCCTCCGCCCGGAGCTCTCTTCCCTTAGCTGCCGACAAGCTTCTGCAGGAATGCCACCTCCTCAGGGAAGCCTGCCCTGACTACCCCAGCTAAGACTGCAAGGCCTTCCCTTCCCAGCCTTCCCTGCCCCTCTCGCTGCCTCCTGGTTCTCCTTAGCCCCATGGCGGTGACACAACACATCTGTCCCCTGCTTAGCTGTTTAAGGTGTGTCTCCCCACTAGAATATAAGCCCCACCAGGGCTGGTGCTGCGTCCTGTCGGGTGCCGAGACAGGGCTGGCACACAGCAGGTATTCGGTGATTGTGGAATAAATGGCTAGAAGGAAGAACGGAAAGGGAGGGAGGGAAGGAGGGAGGGAAGGAGGGAGGGAAGGAGGGAGGGAAGGAGGGAGGAAGGGAAGGAGGGAGGGAGGAGGACAAGGCCCAGCCCGGGTGACTCACAGCTCATGGCGAGCCTGAAGGGCTCGCTCCGTGCCCGGCTGCCCCAGTTCCAGACCTCACACTCATAGGGTCCTGTGTCGTCCCGCCGGAGGCCGTGGATGACCAGGCTCCTGTTGTCAGCCGACAGCACCAGGTGATCGCTGGGCAGGAGAGCCTGGCCCCTCAGGAGCCACAGGACTCCAGCCCCCTCATGGGGGGTCTGGCAGGTCAGGGCCACGGAGCTGGCATTTTCCACGAGATTCAGGCTTGGGGGCACAATGTGAGGCTTGGTCAGCGTTTCTGGAAACACAAAGAGACACGGGTAGGGGTCAGGGACCCCTTCCCTAGTCTGCAGCCCAGGCGGGGGGCCCTTGGGGGCTTTCCAGGGATACATGTGTATGTCTTGTGTGTGTGTGTGTGTGTGTGTGTGTGTGTGTGTGTGTGTGACTGCGTGATACGGGTGCTGCGGGTGTCGTGTAACAATCGCGAGGACGTGACGGGTTTTGTATGTTTGGTGAGGGTGTGGTCTACGGACGCGTCTTGTGTGCACGTCTGTGTCTGCTGCATGTGTGTGTCGTATTTGTTGTGTGACTGTGAGGCATTGTGAGTTTGTATCGTGTACGTGGGCCTTCTGCATGTGAATGTACGCGGCGTGTGTCACTGTGTGGTGTGGACACGCTTTGTGTATGGCTGTCGTGTGTGCCTGTAGCTCCTGAGTATGTATATCGTGTGTCAGTTGTGTGCACGTCATATGTTTCGTGTGTAGGTTATACGTTGGTTGCATTGTGTGTTATGGGTATTGTATGTAAATTGCGTGTATCGTGCACAGCTGTGCATATGTGGTTATTATTTACGTACGTGAGACTCTGTGTGTGTGAGATGTGTGAATATTGTGTGTTTGTATGGACAGAGAATCAACGCCCGCCCCGCCCCCCCAACTTTCAGAGAGAATCAAATAATGGACAACCCATAGACAGCCAACGAGGTCTCGGGGAGGACGGGTCAAGCCAGGAGCCAGGACCTTCGCTGTGGTCAGAGTCCTATTCTGCCACCAGCCACACGAGAAATCCCCGCTCCTCTGGGTCCTTCTCAGCCTCCGGGATACTGGTATAGCTCTGATTCTCAGAGGAACAAAGGAGAGGAACAGGAAGAAGCAGCTCACCAAGGACTCGAACTTTAAGAGCACCCAGGCGAAGCAGGTGGGTAGCACCGTTGGATACCAAGCACCTGTACGTCCCTTCATGTTCCCGGGACACAGCTTGGATGGTGAACGAACTCATGGTGGGAGGTGGGATGGAGTCATAGGGGAGAAACCAGGTATAGGCAGGGGGAGGATGAGACTGTGTTTCCACGGAGAAGGTCACAGTGGAGCCCTCTATCACTTCAACCACCTCCCCTCTGGATACACCAGACTCCAACTTGACTTCAAAGGGGTCAGGACCATCTGGAAGGACAAGAACAATCATAGCAGCAACAAGAGCTCAGCAATGGCTTTCTGAGAGAGACAGAGCTCAGAGGTCAATAAATATTAATATTTCTCTTCTCCCCCACCCAAGCTCTGGATCAATTACAAAGGAGATACAGGAACCCAGTGGAAATTAAATGTCAGCCTTAACCCTGGGTAAAGCAGGATTGTAAGACGTGTCTAAATGCTCTTTCCTTGCCCCTACCCAGACAAGCTTTTGTAGCACACATCTGAAGGTTAAAGAACTTAGTTTTACGTATGTTAACTTGGAAGTTTCCAGTAGAACCAAGTAGAGACGTCACACGGTTATACGTCTGGAGTCCAAGGGTAGACGAGTCCACATTTGGATGGTATCTGAAGCGGTGAGACTGAATGAGATCACCAAGGAAGGGGGTGTCGATAAGGGGCTGGGGAGAATGGAAAGGGACTTACAGTTCACAGTCAGGAAGGTGGGAGCACTGCTCCGGACCTGGTGGAAAGCCTGGGCTTCACATTTGTAAGTCCCAGAGTCTTCCCGCTGTACGGTGAGGATGGTGAGGGTCTTGCCATCTGTGGACAGCTGCACGCGCTCGCGGAACACCAGGGGGAGATCGTTGAAGACCCAGTGGATGGTAACGTCAGCATCCTGGGTGCTACAGCGGAAGGTCACGTTTTCCCTCTGTTCTGTGGCAGTGTCCTGGCTGATTGCAATGGTGGGTCTGGCCAGCAGTTCTGCACGGGAAGAGAAAGAGGGAGGCAGGAGCAGAGACACAGAGGAGGGCCAAGCAAAATGTAGCCACAGAGGGACCCAGAGAGACAAGGGTGGTTCGGAATTGCCTCAAGACACATGAGCTCAATGCCTGGGCTCAAATGCTAGATCCACTGCTCATTTGGAGTGTGATTGTGGACAACCTACTTCCAATCTAAGCCTCATGAAATGGGATCGTACAGATAAAGCAGAAGGATCTGGGGCTTGACAATGGGTCAGTTAACATCAGCTGTAAGGAGAATCGGGCTGGTAACGGATGCCTGCCAGATCCCACTACCCGCTTCTTAGCCAACCTTTCCCACCCCCAGCCACCACAGCTACAATCCACCCCTTTACCCCATCCCCCAAATCAGCTGATCTGACAGGTTGTTGCCAGACCCTGGCTGGCCAATCAGATTTGTTCTATTAGGACTTTGGGCGTGGAATCTTGATGGGTGTTTTAGGTATGAAGGCAGGGATCAGAATGAGAGCCTTGTTTTCTGTGCTCGCATCTCTGAATCTACGATGAGTCTGGGGTCCCCGGGGGGGGGGTCCCTAACATAGACAGAACGACATCCTTCTCACTTTGGATGGTGGTAAGTGGGTTGGTATCAGGGGTGCGCTGGACTGCAGCTGGCAGACTCCACATGGTCAAAAGTGAGGCTGGTGGGAAAGAGAGAAGAGGCATTCAGGGAGGGAGAGGTGGGTTGGCAGAATCCAGTTATGGTCGCCATAAATGGAGGGAGGTCAGGGTCATGGACATGACACTTCATCCCTAGAGGCTTGACTCCTCTCCACTACTTATTGACCATGTGACTTGTGGCATGAGTTTAATCTTCTCGAGACTCAATTTGTCCAGCTGTACAACGGGCATCCCATCACCTGCATCCTAAGGTTGTCGTGAAGTGGTAATGAATACTGGTAACCTTTAATTCGGCCCCCTGAGGGTCACTGTGCTCTTTCCGATGATGCTCATTCTGACGGAGGCACGTGACCAGTCTCCTCATTCCACACTCCAGAAGGAAAGAGACGCTCGGGGAGGTGGAGTCACGTTCCAAGACCGTTATAGCGAGCAGCAGAAGACGAGACTGAACGTGGCCTGCCGGGCCCTAAACTGTGTTCTCAACACCGCGTAACTCCTGTCGGCCCAGGGATGGGCACAGAGCCTATCCCCTCACAAACCGGAACCTCTATTACCTCTGATGGGGGGAACTAACCTCTGGTACCTGCACAGACTTGCCCTCAGGGAGAGATTTCCCTAGCAAGGGGAGGCAAGGGGAACCAGGAGTTGTCCGATTTCCATTTGGCCATTCGACACAGTTTCAAGACTGGAAGAGACTGTGGGGATGAGTGGGGACCCCCCTCCCCCACCCCAGCAGCCATGCTTAGGTGCAGCTGACCTTGACGTCCCACGCCCCACCCCTCTCATCTGCCCAATCAACAGAGGCTGGCAGCCATGTTTCTCTCCAGCCCTCAATGGACCCCAGTCTGGCTCAGGCACTGCCCCATTCCCTGCTGAGTCAGCGGTGAAGGGCAGGAGCTCTTAGGATATCTGGAAGCAAATACTGATTCTGATGCGTCCTGGCTCCACGATCACGGGCATGGGGCTTTCTTTGCGAGCCCCAGTTTCTCCAACAGCAAAATGGGGAGGATAGAACCTAGTCCGTCGGGTTGTTGTGAGATTCGATATCAGATGTCACGTGCCTAAAACGGTTCATAGGAAGTGTTCGGTCACTATTATTATTTCCTAAGTTTGCATTTTCTGCCTGTGGACCCAGAGCCTGACTGCCTTCCCTTGAATCCCAGCTTTGCCATTGCTTTGTTTGGCGAGTGATGTCCTCTGAGTCTCAGTTTCCCCATCTGTAAAATGGAGTAATAACAGTTCCCGCTTCATAGAACTGTCATAAAAGAAATCCTGAGCGTGCAGTCATCGACGGTGGGCCTCATCATACCCATTTAAGATCAACCTCCCTCTGCAGACAGCCTTTACCTGGCCCCTTCCCTCCTGCTTCCTCCCTACAGGGTCTTGCCTTCTGGGCACAGGGGGGAAGCAAACTTTGCAGAGAAGCTGGTGACTCTCAGCCCCTCATGGGACCCCGGAGCCCCTTGCACCCTGCCAGGGTCAGCCAGAGGGAAGAGCCGGCCTCAGGGCCACACGGCAAAGCCGGGCTGAGTTTTGCACACCACCCATTGAAAAGTCATTCCTTTGCCTCCAAAATGCTTATCAAAATATTCTAGCTCAGAGACCCTTTAAGCATAAATTTCATATCCGTCTCCTGGTGTGACCTGTCTGTCCGCTGTGTTCCTACCTCTCTTTTGCTGGGTCTCTCTCTCCACGACTCCCCAAGTCTAATTCTCTGTGTGTTTGTACACTTTCCTTCCTGTCTCTTTGTCCTCTGTCTCCCTCTCTCCTATCTGTCCCTCCCTGTTTTCCCCTCTGCTACAGTTTCTACTGTTATTTTCACTCTTTGCCTCTCTGTCCTTCTATTTCTCTCTGGGTCTCTGGTCCTGTGGTCCCAACTCCATTCCTTTCTGTATGTATGTCATTATCTCTGGTCTCTACCTTTGTCAATCTCTTTTGTATTTATCTCTCTCTTTGTATCTTTCTTTTTTGTACACACACACACACACACACACACACGCGCGCGCGCGCGCACCAGCCCCATCCGCATCTGAATGGAACAGTACACTCACCTATAAGCAGGATTTCTGCCCAGTGGTGGCCCCTTAAGTCAGCAAGTCCCATGGGTTCTGGCACCTGATCGACGTGCCCCAACTTGCACACACAGACACCGTCTTCACTCCAGCTCCCCCCTCCAGCTCCCTCTTCCTCCCCCTCTGCCCTGCTGCAAACTCACAGGCACTATGATGGTGACAGCAGCTCCCAGGACAGACAGGGGTGGTGGCAGGAAGGAACTTTGGACCCACCTCCACCCTCCGCCCCGGGGCTCTCTTTCCTTCCTCTGCACAGCACAGACAGCAAGAGCCCCAGAAATCCTGGGGTTTCTCCCAAGGTGGAAGAGGGGAAAGAAATCCCTACCTTTTGGCCCTAAGTCCTTTGAGAATCATGTCTCCCTCCTCCTGAGACCCCCCCCCCCCCACCTCTTTGCCAGGACGGGGAAGCAATCCAGGGAGAAGGGGTACCAGGGAGGGACAATAAGAGAATGTTAAGAGTTAAGGGAAACAGGAGCCAAGATAATGGTAGTCAATTGTAATGATAACAAAAACAATCATGGTGGCTTCTGTTTGTGAAGACCTGAGGACAATCAGGCTCAGTGCCAAGCTCGCCATGAGCAGCCTGGAAATATTCAATGAGCTGAAATGATACTGATCATAAATAAAAAGCTGGGAGCACAGAATGCACTGGGTTGGGAGGGCCCCAGGGGGTGTCTGACCCAGCCTGGGGGGGGGGGGGGGGAGGAGGCAAGGAGGGCTTCCTGGAAGAGGAGACATCTGAGCTGAGAACTGGGGACACAGTCAAGGTTCAACGTAGGGGAGTTACATTTTTTTTTTACTTCCCTGCGGGCAAGACAAGCTGTTGGTCTTTGAGAGCATGTAGACCAAGATTTAGTGTCATTGACTGGGTTAGGGAATAACCATTAACGAGCATCAACTCATGTATCCATTCATTCACTTCCTTATTCATCAACAAACATGCCTTAGACTCTTCTGTGATGATCCCTGTGCTTAGTAGCGTTGGGGACACAGTAGTGGCCAAGGCATCCCCAGCCCTGCCCACATGGGCTCACAGTCCGGCAGAATAGATGAACCTGTTCCCCATCTGTACCAACCCAGCACGGGCGGGGCTGGGTTGGGGGAGCCCGGAGGAGGCACGTGACCCGGTCTGGAGGTCAGGGAGGGCTTCCTGGAAGAGAGGCCATCAAACCTGAGACCTGGAAGATGCAGGGGTGGGTCAGGGGAGAGTCTGGCAGGCGGAGGGGCCGCATGTGGGAGGTTGCTGAGTTGGCGGCAAGGAAGGAAGTTCAGGCGGCTCCAGAAAAGAGGAAGTGAGAGGGTGGGCAGTGTAGGTGGTGGTTAAGAAAACTAGGGGCGCCTGGGTGGCGCAGTTGGTTAAGCGTCCGACTTCACCCAGGTCACGATCTCGCGGTCCGTGAGTTCGAGCCCCGCGTCAGGCTCTGGGCTGATGGCTCGGAGCCTGGAGCCTGTTTCCGATTCTGTGTCTCCCTCTCTCTCTGACCCTCCCCCGTTCGTGCTCTGTCTCTCTCTGTCCCAAAAATAAAAAAAAAAAAAAAAAAAAAAAAAAAAAAAAAAACGTTGAAAGAAAACTCTAAAGCCACGACTTAGGGCACAAGAGGCACCTTGGCATCACGGAAGATCTCAGTCACCCGGCTACCTCTGCTTGCTGCCCGCCTGGGTCTCATTCATGCCACAGGCAGTCACCAAGCATCTGCTTCAGGGAAGCACGAGGCTTAGCAAACTGGCTCTGGAGGTTCGAAACCTGGCCCCTCCACCGGCCACGGCCACGTGTTCAGCCCTGAGCGCGTCGATCCCCCGCCCTCGTGACCCCTGTCCTCCGCTGTAAGACGGGGCGGGGAGGGTTTAGCCTCTCCGCCCTCCACGCCTCAGCTGCGCCTTGCCGGGAAGGGGATGTCACCTCTGTGAGCGGGATGTCACCTCTGTGAGCTTCCGTATCCCAGCTGCAGACGGAGACAATGACTTAAGGCCGGGCAAGGGCTTGGAGCAGAGCCTGGCACAGAGCAAGCCCTCGGTGGGCGTGGGTCTCCACTGGGCGCCGGGACAGCAGCCCCTCTGTGGAAGTGCGCACCCACTCCGTCACTCGACGCCCGCACCCCGAGCACCTCCTGGGCTTGCTCTAGGTGCTCGGGACAAAATGCACAGTGCAGAGAGAGACCATACGCGACAAGCACACGAAACAGGTACGTCATGCGGCATATCAGGAAGTGATTCGGCGACGGAGACAGGAAGAGTCAAGCAGGTTAGGGGATATTATTATCCCATCTCGTCGCCCACCACACCGACGCTCACGGAGGGGAGGTGACTTAGCTCTCGCCTAAAGTCACAGGGCCTATCGGGCCACAGGCTCTGATCCACCTGGCTCATCACCTCCACGTGTCCGGCCTTCCAAGGTCCGAAAGTGGCTTCTGGCCACCTCCAGCCCTGTCATCTCTGTACACACAGATGGACGCCGGTGGCCGCATCACCCTACCGCACCCCCGGTGCCTGGGGCTCCCTGTGCTGAGCGCACCTGGTGCACCTGAGTCGGCATTCAAGGCCTCCGTCTACCCATCCTGTTCTGACCTGCAATCCACTCCTCAGCCAGGCTTCCCTCCGGATTCCGCTGCCCAGTGCCCCCCACCGCCCCGGGCCTCAGACCCTCACCTCTCCCTCCCCTCCGCCCCACCCTAGAGGACAGAGCCACCACTGGAGTGGACTTTCCCAAATCTGCCCCTTCACACAGGGCTGGGGTTTTCTCTCCCAAAATGCCCCACCCCCCCTTCCCCATGGCAGGTTCTGTGTTTTCCTGCTCCAACAAGAGAGAGGAACTTCCTGGGCCCCTCCCTGGAACACAACTTCTACTTGGTCTCTGACAGGTGCAAATAAACCCAGGGCCCTGCTTCCCCCACACCCTCACCTGCCAGACTCACGCAGGCTGGCCCCAGGCTGTGTCTTCCCAAGCATGACCTCGACTGACCTCCCAGCCCGGACTGCCTCTCTATGGCTCGCGCCCACCTTCCCTCGGCAAACATTTATTTGGGCCTACTATGTGCCAGGCACTTTTTTTTAGGTGCTTGGAGCACAGACCAGCAAATGAAACAAATACAGACCTCTGCCCTTAAAGAAATCACTTTTATGCAAGGATGGGGAGGGGCAGAGGGAGGCAGACAACGAGCAGGACACCAACGGGGCGTCTGGGTGGCTCAGTCGGTTGAGCATCTGACTTTGATTCCAGCTCAGGTCATGATCCCAGGGTCGTGGAACCGAGCCCTGCATCAGGCTCCATACTGAGCATGGAACCTGCTTAGGATTCTTTCTCTCTCTCTCTCTCTCTCTCTCTCTCTGTCTCCCTCTGCCCCTCTCCCCTGCTTGCACTCTCTAAAATAAAAATGTATAAAAAATACATAAATTTAGTTAGAGGGCGCCTGAGTGGCTCAGTCGTTAAGCATTCAACTTCGGCTCAGGTCATAATCTAGCTCATGGTTCATGAGTTCCAGCCCCCGTCGGGCTCTGTGCTGACACCTCAGAGCCTGGAGCCTCCCTCGGATTCTGTGTCTCCCTCCCTCTCTGCCCCTCCCCGCTCACACTGTCTCCCCCTCAAGAATAAACATTTAAAAAAAAAATTTAAATACTTAAAAAAAAAAAAAAAAAAAGAGCGACCCCTACAGGTAAGAGTCAGTTTGCTAGTTTAAGAACAAACTTATTTTGCATAACACGGGTTAGAAAAATCTTGCTGAGTATATAGAGGCGTGGAAGAGCCAAGAAAAGAATCCCAAGAAGAAAATAAAACCAAACTCCAACAATAAAGTCCCAGGGACTTTATTTATTGGAATGATCTTTTTCTCTTGATCTCTTTTTCTTTCTTAAATTTTGGACATTTCACCTCCAATCAATAGGCCTCAACCCTAGCTGTACATCTGTCTTGGTCTGTTTGAGCTGCTATAGCAAAACACATACCGGGAAGATTATAGACAACAGAAATTTATATCTCATGGTTCTGGCGGGTGCAGCGTGGTCAGGTTCTAGTGAGGGCCCCCTTCCTGGTTCTCACCGTGTCCTCACACGGTGGAAGGAGCTTAGGATCCCTCTGGAGCCTCTGATCCCATTCAGGAGGCTCTGTCCTCGTGACCTCATCACCTCCCGAAAGGCCCCACCTCCCAACACCATCACTCTGGGAGTTGGGATTTCAACCTATGAATTTGTGGGGGACACAAACATTCAGCCCACAGAGCAATACCTGAGACAGTGATGTCGGCGTCCACGCTGCTGTGCGAGCTGGAAATGCAGTTTGAGGCCCTGCAGGTATAGACCTCCGAGCGTGCCCTGGAGAGACTGGAAATGAAGAGGGTCTGGCCATCAGGCCCGGGGATCCCACTGATGCTCCGTATGTACCGGGCAGGGGGCTGGGAGTCAGCCAAGCAGAGCAGGGGGACGTTGGAACCAATCACTAGGGTGAAGCTGGGTCTGGTGAGGTCATGGTGGAGTGTCAGGGCCACCTGGACCGAGAGAAAAACATCCTAGTTG
This sequence comes from Panthera onca, assembly GCF_046562875.1. Lineage (NCBI taxonomy): Eukaryota > Metazoa > Chordata > Mammalia > Carnivora > Felidae > Panthera > Panthera onca. The sequence continues at coordinate 11,802,602 of NC_138353.1, read as the reverse complement.
GGAAAAGTATGGAAAACAAGGACCACGATTCCCACCAGACTGGGCATTTAGTTCAGGGCTGAAAGTTCCACACATTGAGGGCGGCGTGCAGTCACATAACCTGGGAGTTTGCCCCATGAATGAATGAATGAATGAATGAATGAATGAATGAATGAGTGAACTATTGCAGCCACCCCTTCACTGTGGTGTCTGGGTCCCTCACTGCCCCTAGCGAGACTTCAGCTCCGTGAGAACAGATGCTTGCCTGTTACGTCCGCCGCATTGCCTGGGCTAACGTTCAGCATAGAGCGGGAGCTCATATCGTTCAAGAGAGAAGGAGGGGAAGGAGGGGGAGAAACCTGGGTTCAAGTTCCTGCCTTTACTCCTGACACTGTGAGATCTCGGCTGAGCCCCTCCCCGTTCTCGACCTCGGTTTTGTTGTTTGTAGAAGGAAGGGTATCTTCGAGTCCTTTCAGTTCTGCAAATATTTGTGTTCTAAGGACTGGAATTTCTGCGAGATTGGAATCCTGTGGTCTACATCTGACCTCGAACTTGAGGTAGGACGAGTCTGAAAGTCCCTAATTTGTTACATAATAAAGGTTCCGTAAGTGCCTCTTAAATAACTAGATGGTGAACGAACTTGTGAGAGAATATGAGTACTTACGTGCCCGGCTTTGTTCTAAGTTCTTACGTGACCCGACTCTGCTCCTCACAAGGACCCATGGAGGTAGACACTACTGTGACTTCCACCTTTCTGATGAGGAAACTGAGGCACGGAAAGGTGACGTAGCTTGCCCAAGGTCACCAGCTCAGAAAGAGCAGAGCCTGGATTTGAATCCAGCCAGTCTGTAGAGCCCTTGCTCTATTTACACGGCCCCTGTTCTTGGCTATAAATGGTGGATGGACCAGTGGGCGGTAGAGAGGGGGGTACCCTGTGTTGCAGAGGTGGGTCTGTTATGGGGCGGGGAAACCCATACTCGCAGGCCACATCGGCACAAGGCCCTCGTGGGGTCTGGCTCCCAGGTGCCTCCTGGTCTCACAGTGGCGGGTGCCAGAGTCATGGCGTGTGACTGTGGGAATGCGAGGCCCCGCCATCCGCTGACATCACCGGCCCCTCCCCTCCCCGAATCACCTCGACATTCAGAAACCACCAGATCATCACCTCCTTGTTTTGGGGAGACACATGTCAAATTCAAGGAGGCCATGTGCTCCACGGGAGACAGGGCTGCCACCGGGGTTGGTGGCCTTTTCTGGGGAGGAGAAAAGAGAAACTGAGGGTGATAGGGCTGAAAGGGATCTGGAGCCCCAGGAATTATCAGTGGCAGGAAATGCCTCCCTGGGGCCTTGGAAACACCCACTGCTGGCTTTGCTGGTTCCAAAGTGAGCACATCTGGCACGAGCCTCAACTGTAATGGGAACACACACACACACACACACACTCACACACATACCCAACAAGCCCTCACCCACTCCCCTGAAGAGTGGATCCCAGATCCTCTCCCCAGAAAACACACCCATGCACACATTTGCATCTAATTTCAGGTAATCATGGGCTACTCTAAGGACCGACTGCAGAGGCCGGGTGAAGACTAGATTATAAATTAGTAAAGATCTTCTTTGAAGAGAGTTTGGCAATACAGATCAAAAGCTGTGAAACAGGTATGCCTTTTGCCCTAGTGGTTCCACTTTTTATAATTATTCCTAATGAAATTATCATCACCGTGTGCAAAGAAATTAGCTATAAAGATATCTGGTGCCACACAGCTTATAAAAGGGTAAACTGGAAAGGGTCTTGATTTACAATGAAGACTGTATTTTTTTTAATGTTTATTTATTTATTTTTGAGAGAGACAGTGTGCATGCAAGTGGGGGAGGGGCCGAGAGAGAGGGAGACACAGAATCCGAAGCAGGCTCCGGGCTCCGAGCTGTCAGCACAGAGCCCGACGCGGGGCTCGAACTCACAAACCGTGAGATCACGGCCTGAGCCGAAGTCGGACGCTTAACCGACTGAGCCACCCAGGCGCCCCGTACATTCTTTTCAACCATTCATGGAACATATACCAAGATAAGCCATATCCTGGGCCATAAAACAGAACTCAACAAACTTTTTAAAAAATGGAAATCATACAGTGTGACCACAATAGACTCAAACTGGAAATAACTAACAGAAAGATAATAGCAGACTCTCCAAACATTTGGAGACTGAACAGCACATTATAAATAAGCCACGGGTCAAAGAGGGAGTCTCGGAGAAAAACAAGAAATACGTTGAACTGCATGAGAATGAAAATACTGCACGTCAAAGTTGTGGGAGCAGTGCTGAGAGGGAAACTGATGGCACCAAAAGGCCGACTTTAGGCAAGAGGGAAAGTCTTCAACAATCTAAGTTCCCGCCTCAAGAAATTAGAAAAAGAATAAATTAGGGCGCCTGGGTGGCTCAGTCGGTTAAGCGGCCGACTTCGGCTCAGGTCATGATCTCGCGGTCCGTGAGTTCGAGCTCCGCATCGGGCTCTGGGCTGACAGCTCAGAGCCTGGAGCCTGTTTCAGATTCTGTGTCTCCCTCTCTCTGACCCTCCCCTGTTCATGCTCTGTCTCTCTCTGTCTCAAAAATAAATAAAAACGTTTAAAAAAAAATTTAAGGGGCGCCTGGGTGGCGCAGTCGGTTAAGCGTCCGACTTCAGCCAGGTCACGATCTCGCGGTCCGTGAGTTCGAGCCCCGCGTCAGGCTCTGGGCTGATGGCTCGGAGCCTGGAGCCTGTTTCTGATTCTGTGTCTCCCTCTCTCTCTGCCCCTCCCCCGTTCATGCTCTGTCTCTCTCTGTCCCAAAAATAAATAAAAAACGTTGAAAAAAAAAAAAATTTTTAATAAAAAAAAAAAAATAAAAAAAAATTTAAAAAGAAAAAGAATAAATTAAACCCAAATCAAGAAGAAGAAAGAAAATAATAAAGAGCACAAATCAATGAAACTGAACCACAGAGAAGGTCACTGAAACAAAAAGCTGGTCCTATCAAATGATCAATAAAATTGATTAACCTCTACCATTACTAAGAAAATAAAGAGGGAACCTTCGGATTACCAATTTATCAATGTTGGGGAAGAAACAGTAAACATCATTAGGCCCTGCTACCAACAGTGGGGTGATAAGGGAACAGGACAAACAGGCCTACACCCATAAATTTAACCATGTAGAGAAAATGAACCAGTTCCTTGAAGATCACAAAGTACCATCACTAACCCAATGTGAAACAGATTATTTGAATAGCCCTATAACAGTTAAGGAAGTGGATTTTATAATTAAAAAAAAAAACTTTTTAAATGTCTCTTTATTTTTGAGAGAGAGAGAGAGAGAGAGAGAGAGAGAGACAGACAGACAGCATGAGCAGGGGAGGCGCAGAGAGTGAGGGAGACCCAGAATCCAAAGCAGGCTCCAGGCTCTGAGCTGTCAACACAGAGCCCAATGCGGGGCTCGAACTCATAAACCATGAGATCATAACCTGAGCCAAAGCCAGACACTTAACCGACTGAGTCACCCAGGTGTCCCTGATTTTGTAATTTAAAATCCAGGAAGGGGCGCCTGGGTGGCGCAGTCGGTTAAGCGTCCGACTTCAGCCAGGTCACGATCTCGCGGTCTGTGAGTTCGAGCCCCGCGTCAGGCTCTGGGCTGATGGCTCGGAGCCTGGAGCCTGTTTCCGATTCTGTGTCTCCCTCTCTCTCTGCCCCTCCCCCGTTCATGCTCTGTCTCTCTCTGTCCCAAAAATAAATAAAAAAAAAAAACGTTGAAAAAAAAAATTTAAAAAAAAAAAAATAAAATCCAGGAAAAAAGAAATCTCCAGGCCCAGAGGCTTTTGCATGAGGGTTCTACCAACTCTTTAAAGAATCAGCACCAATTTTATGCAATCTCTTCCAGAATATAGAAAAAGGAGAAATACTTCTGTATCCATTTTACGAGGCCAATATTACCCTGTTACCAAAACCAAACAAAGACAGTACAAAGAAAGGAAGTTACAGACCATATCTCCACAGGAATACAGACACAAGAATTCTTAACAAAATAGTCGCAAATAGACTTTAGAAATACGTAGAAAGAGTTGTACCCCAGCACCAAGTGGGGTTTATTCCAGGGATCCGAGACGGGTTTCATATTTGAAAACCAACTGATGTCATCCACCATATTAACAGGCTAATAAAGAAAAAAAATCACATGGTCATATAAATTGATGCAGAAAGCATTTGAGAGGGGCGCCCAGGTGGCTCAGTGGGTTAAGTGTCCGACTTCAGCTCAAGTCACGATCTCATGGTTCGTGAGCTCAAGCCCCACGTTGGGCTCTGTGCTGACAGCTCACAGATTCTGTGACTCCCTCTCTCTCTGCCCCTCCCCTGCTCGTGCTCTCTCTCTCTCTCTCTCTCTCTCTCTCCCTCCGTCCCTCTCAAAAATAAAGAAAAGGAAAAGAAAAGAGCATTTGAGAAAATTCAATATTTGTTCATGATTAAAACCCTCAGAAAACTAGGAATGGAGGGGAATTTCCTCAACTTGAAAAAGAGTACACACACACACACACACACACACACACACACACACACTACAGCTAACATTATATTTGATGGTAGAAGAATGAATTCTTTGCTCCTAAAATTAGAAACAAGTCAGGATGTCTGGGCTCACTACTCTTATTCAACAGAGTACTGAAAGTTCTAGCCAGTGAAATAGGCAAGAAAAGGCACACATATCAGCAAAGAAGGCATAAAACCGTCTCAGTCTGTGGGTGTCACAATGGTCTATGAAGAGAATCCTAAATGATATCCAAAAACCAAAACCAAAATATTCCTACAACCAACAAGTGAGTTCAGTAAGGTCTCCAGATACAAGATCAACACACAGAATTCAACTGCATTCCTATGTACCAGCAGCAAAAACATGCAAACAGAAATTTTAAATGCAACATAGCTTACACGTTTCCTTTACTCATTTATCCGTCAAAGGACACTGAGGTTTGTTTCCGTGTCTTGGGCACCGTAAATAACGCTGCAATGCACCTGGGAGGTGCCAGTATCTTTCTCGGTTCGTGTTTTTGTTTCCTTTGGATAAACACCCAGAAGTCGAGCAGGATATGTACAACACGAGCCTGGGATATCCTATGCCAGAAAGGAAGGAAGTGCTTTTGAAAAATGGGCATGTCACAAGGAAGATCAAAGAGGCTCTCACTGGCCACATCTGGAAGAATTTAAGCACCAAAATATTAAGTACAGTGATGAGTTTTAAACCACTGAAAGAGAAATTTATGAGCACATAGTGATGAGAGATAGACAGATGGTTGATAGATAATGGGCGGATGGATAATAGAAAGATGGGTGGATAGACAGTAGGTAGATGACAGAGTGATACCTAAGTAGATGATAGAGGGCATACAGGTAGATGGCAGATAATAGATGACAGATGCGAGAGAGAGAGAGAGAGAGAGAGAGAGAGAGAGAGAGAGAGAGAGAGAGAGGAAGGGAGGGAGGGAGGGAAGGCGGGAGGGAGGAAGTGTGGAAGAAGGAAAGGAGGAAAGGAAGAAAGAAAATAGAGGACAGGAACGAGAGGTGGAGGAGGGATCTTGCTTACGGAAGAATCCCATTTCTGGCTGCTCAATGCTGAGAGCGTTGGACTCAGGAAATCGTCATTTGCAAGACCTCCAAAGCAAGAACCATCAGTGGGCGCTCAGCCTCAGAGGAAGTTTTGGTGAGTAGGATACGGCCTTCATGTGTCTGTCCACACAATGCTTATTTATTCCAAGGGAGGAAAGAGAAAACAGTAACCATTTTGACTCGGTGGTCAAAATGACATCGCCCACGGTGGACAGATGGGACACTGTGCCCCGTCCCCAGATGCCACGCCCCCAAGAAGGACACAACCTCGCACATGCAGTATGCTGGCCAGGAGTGCCTAATTACGAGGAAACATCAGACAAACACAAAATGAGAAATGTTCTCTTTTGTAAAGGGGGAGGTATAGTCCTTAAAAAAGTCACTGTTGTTGAAGATAAAGAGAGGCTGTGGGAAAGTTCCAGGTTATAGGAGGCTAAAGAGACAGGACACAAAACAGCTCCTGACTACAGACTGGGTCCTGAACTGGATGGGGGGGGGGGGGGGAATATGTTATAAAGGACTTTTTATCGCAGTGACTGAGAGTTGGAACATGGATTGGCAATTTGCTAAAAGCAGTGCATCACTGTGTATTCACGAAGTGCACAGTCGTTTATGTAAGAGCGTCCCTGTTCTTAGGGAATGCACCCTCCAGGTATCTGGGGGTAGAGAGTCGTGATGTTTGTGTCTTACTCTCACATGGGGGCTGGGGATGGGGAGAGACAGAGAGCACAGAATGATAAAGAGTCAATAGTGACAATAGACGAATCTGGCTAAGGGGGATGTGATGGTTCTTTGTACCCCTTTGACGATTTTTGCCACAATCTGAAATCTGAAATTATTCCAAAAGAAAGTCTTTAAAAATTCCGTGCCAGAAAAGACCAAAGCGCCTTCAGAACAAGGCTTCTCCCTACACTCTCCACAGCCGTGCCTGGGAGTGTTCACTTCCCACATCCCTGACACCACTAAGTGGCATCACACTTTTAAAAAACGTAACAGGGGCGCCTGGGTGGCTCGGTCGGTTGAGCGTCCGACTTTGGCTCAAGTCATGAGCTCAAAGTTCATGAGTTTGAGCCCCACGTTGGGTTCTCTGCTGACAATGCAGAGCCTGCTTCAAATCCTTGGTCTCCCTTTCTCTCTCTCTGCCCCATTCATTCATTCATTCATTCATTCTCTCTCTCTCAAAAATAACCAAACATTTAAAAAGTAAAAATAAATGAAATAAAAGTAAGGATCTGGGTAACCTGGGTGGTGGCTGTTCCTCAGAACCACTTGTAGGAGATGAGATTCTGAGGGAGCCCCGGACAGACAGGCTGACGTCGTTCCCCTCGGTGGCCCAGGGAGGAATGGAGGCCACGGCCAGCTGGGCAGACACCTGCTTGCTGCAGGAGCCCGTGAAGCAGGCAGAGGGAGGAGGCAAGGGGCACTACCACGGGGGCCACTTGGCAGCATTCCAACACTGGAATTAGCCCCTTTTAGGTTCTCGCTCATGGGAGCTCAACAAGGGGAGAGGAAAGGGCAGGTGCAAAGGCCCTGAGGCAGGAGTGAGAGTGTTGGTTTAAGAGAACAGTAGAAAGATGGGTGTGGCTGGAGTTGAGTGAGTGAAAAGGAGAGAGGTAGGAGATAAGGTCAGAGGTAAGGCAGGCACACCACACAGGTGCTATTGGCATTTTTGGGAAGGGGAAGGAGAAGGAGGGGAAGAAGGGGAAGGAGAGGGAGGAGGAGAATTATGTACAGGTATATAAAATATATAAATGTATATATAAAAATCATATGTATATGATTATTATTATTATGATTATTAACAGTTATTTGTCCTGTGGGGCTCTCCTAGGCATTGCAAGTAGTTTAGCAAGTCTGACCCTCCACTACCCTAGAAGGTCCCTCTAGGCTTTGAGACGAGAACATCCCCACATTGCCAATTACCCCACACACTGCCCCCCACTAGGGGGCAGTATTGGCCGTGGTTGGGACCAATTCACGGCCGCTCTCGTAGGCCATTTTAAGGATTGTGTTCTTGAGAGTGTTCCGGAACCACTGGAGGCTTTGGGGCGAAGGGATGACGTTAAATGATCATTCTGGCTGCACAGCGAATGGGTTTTGCAGTCCAAGGACACAGTGGCCACACTGCTCAGCTCGGAGGAGCGGGCTGCGATGCGCATACAGGTAACACCCGCAGGGTCCCCGCTACACGCACAGTGACACGCGGCAAACCCGGGGCAAAGCAGAAGCAAGGCGGTCCGGAGGTGGCCGCAACAGTCCAGGCGCGAGAGGGCGCTGACTTGAACCGAAGTGGTTGCAATAACGAAACCGACAAATGGGGACATTGGCCATCCTGAAGCCGAGAGTATTTGCTGGCGGATCAGATCGGGGGGCGCAAGCGAGGAGGCTCTGGCTTCAGGGGCAGGAGCACCTGAACCAACGGGGGTGCCATTCCCTACGATGTGAAGGCGTGGGGCGGGGCGCACAGGGCCGGGGAAGAAAATCAGGAAACGTGAGCACGTAGCTGTTACCCGCACGCCGGAGCCATTCCAGAAGTTCCGTCCGCAGGGACCCTCTAAGGGACCAGCCATGTTTTCCTGAGGCCCCCGTGGTGTTTCTGCCTCCTCCCAGGTGGAGTCTAGACCTAGAGGAAAAGCAGGAGCGTCTGAGAAGCGCCCACACACACCGCTGCAGGGTCCTTGGTTTCTCATCACCCCCAAAGAGAGCCCATCAGTCCTGTCCCTCTGTGTCCCGCCCCCCGTTCAGCCCAGACTGCCCCGTCAGGGACAGAAGTGCCCCCAGGGTCTTGGAGGTGAGCCTGGGAAGAGGGCCCGAGGCTTAGGGCGGGGTCCACCGGCACCAGGCTGGGGTCTCACCAATTCCGCAGGTTTCTCCAGACGCTGCAGTGACCCAGCTACCCGGCCAGAAAGAACAGCCCGGCCCTGCTTTTGTCGATGAGGAGCGTGGTGGCCTTGGGCCCCTCGGCAGGGGCGGGGGCAGCCTCCATGTGCCCCGGAGGTCCTCCGTGCCACCCGAGGTGCCTGGCACACAGCGTTGGCCCCAAGTGGAGTCACGGGCTACGGACCCGAGCCTGGGCTCCGGGCTAGTTTTTGCTAGGCACCTGCAGCCTGGTATGAAGGTGTTGACATCAGCCTCCAAGGCCACGGATGGGAGTTTAGCGGAACAAGCGATAGAGAACAAGAGGAAAAGTAAAGGCGGCTTCTTCTCCGCCTCAGATTCTGCCTGGCAGGCAGTTTCCAAAGGCCAGCTGGGGTCCAAAGGCCTAGGGGTGGACGAGGAAGCCACAAGGACACTCAAGTCACCTCGATGCTTGGTTTCTGACGCCGGCGGGCTGCTTGGCAAATGGATGGACGGGCAGAGAGGGTCAACAAAGACATGTCACCGGGTCAGCATGGGAGAAAACAAAGTGTGAAAAACAGTGGTCTAGAATTTTTATGTTTTTGTTTGATTGTTTGTTGTTTTTTTTTTATTTTTGAGAGAGAGTACAAGTGAGGGAGGGGCAGAGTGAGGGGGAGAGAGAGAGAATCCCAAAGTGGGGCCCAAGCTCACCCGATAAGGGGCTCGAACTCACAAACCGTGAGACTATGACCTGAGCCTAAGTCAGCTGCTTAACCAACTGAGCTCCCCGGGCGCCCCAGCCGAATTTTTAAATGACAGCAGCTAGCGCTGGCAAGGGCGAGTGCACGCCAGTGCAAGCTTTCTAAGCAGGATGTGTCAAAGGACATAAAAATGTGCCTTCTCTTTGACCTCACAATTCCTCTTGTATTTATCTTAAGACAATCATTAGTAATACATGAGGGTATTTACCTCGGGGCAAATCGTGCAAGTGTTGTTCATGGGATCGTTTGGTCTGGGATCAAAAAGACAGGTCAGAATTACCTAAGTCAAGAGACTAACAGTGCAACGGCTGGAGCACCAGCAGCCACTTTGAGCAACGAGGAGACCTATGGAAGGAGGCCATGCCTGGTACAATGAAAGACGTACACAGAAGGTGCTTGGATCTCTGGGGACCATGAAGCCGCAAGACCAGACTGTGATTTCTTTACCAGTTAGCTATCGCTGTGTCACAAACCCCCCCTAAAGCTTAGCGGCTTCAAGAGAGAGACACAGGTAGTACACAAGTTCTTTTGAGACCTGGGCTCAGGGTTAGCACTTTATTATTTCTACCTCATTCTGTTAACCAAAGCAAGTCAGGAGGCCAGCCCAGACTCAGGGAGGGGGGGCAGGAAAATGATTCTACCTCTTGATGGAAGAAGCTGTAAGTCATGGTACAGGGGGTGTGGATACAGCGAGTGGAGAAGTGGGGCCACTGCTGCCATGAAACTACCACAAATTACATTCCATGAGAGATAACTACATGCTCTATTAATAAAAGCACTGCTATTTTGAATTTCTGTTTCATGCCCCGGAACCAAATCCCTACTTGGTATAAAGAGCATGGCAGACAGAAGAGTATAAGCAAAGGCCCTGTGGTGGGAGGAGCATGAAAACTTCAAACAACCGAAGTAAGTGAGGTTGGGGGTGCCAGGGGCAAGAGGATCCAGTCAGGGAGCCACTTCCCACCAGCACCGCGTTTCCTCGTCCTCCTGTGGCCTACCCACACATCTGGTGACAGTCACTCTCTCCTGGGGCAGGTTCTGGCTCAGCCCACTTTGTCAGGCACATGCTGAGGGCTGGATTTGATTCCGTGGGCATTAAGGATGAAGACAGGGTCGCGAGCTTTCAGAATTCCCATCTACCCTGTCTCTCTGAAAGCTTCGCGAGAGCAGGTAGGAACAGGGGCACGGGAGACTTACCCTGGGGCTTCTTTTTAAAAAAAATTTTTTTTTTAATGTTGATTTAATTTTGAGAGAGAGAGAAAGAGGCAGAGAGAGAGAGGGAGACACAGAATCGGAAGCAAGCTCCAGGCTCCGAGCTGTCAGCACAGAGCCCGACGCGGGGCTCGAACCCACGAACCGTGAGATGGTGACCTGAGCCGAAGTTGGACGCTCAACCGACTGAGCCACCCAGGCGCCCCTACAATGCGCATCTTTATGTTCCTTTGGGCTGCGAGAACATTCCTGTGGGAGTATATACCCGAGAGGATAATTGCTGGGTCCTGGGGGCTGCACATGCTTGGTCTGCCCAAGTCATACCACGTTGTCCTACAGAATCGCTGTTGCCGTCCACATTCCCGCCAACGCTGTCTGAGGCTCCCCCGACTCTGTCCCCACGGACACTTGGCATCATCCAGCCCGCTCGCTTTTCCAGGCTGACAGGTGTCCAATAACATCCTGCTGTCTTGAGCTTCACTTGCCTGAGACGTTCTGACTTGGAGCATCTCTTCACGTGCTTGTTGGCATCTGGGCGTCCTTTTTGTTCGACGGCAGAAAACTCCAAGTGGTGACTATCAGGGTGGCGCTGGCCTTCGGGATCACGACTCCAAGCCGAAATGTCTGAGTCTGCAAAGGACAAAAGCAGAACCAGCGCCTGGCCCCAGGGAGCGGGGCCTGAAGTTCAGCCGCGTGTGCGAGATGAAGATAACCCCTCCCCGCATCTCCGCTTCGCCAAGTGAACCCAGAAGCCCAAAGACAAGAGGCCCGGGCAGCCAGGAAGAGGGCCGGGAGGCCAGGAAGAGCCCTCAATTCTGGATGGCGGCACACTGACCCGATCGACGGCTTTTGCTGTGAACATCTGTGCGCTGGTCCTCACTGTAGTCCCAGACGGTATCTGTCCGCTCATTCCGCCGGTCAACTCACATACACTGGGCAGCTACCACGGGCCGGGCGCTGTTCCAGGTACTGCGGCCACGACGGCAGACAAAGCAGACAAGGCCCTGCTCCCAGGGCGCTGACGCTCCAATGGGGCTCCATTCACACCGCCCAGGATGTGCATTCTAAGCAGAAGATGGCAGGACCGGGACAGGCTGAAAAGGAGCTGCCTCGAGTTCCCCTGACTTCCTGCAGTGACCCCTTCAAGCTCTCACTCTTCATATATCTTCTGAGGGTGATAAAGAGAAGGGGGGCTGGAGTAAACAGGGGTCCTTGGACCGGCCAGTGGGCCCCTTCCTCATGCCCCTGGGAGCCCCCGGGTCCTCCGGCCCAGCATCAGCCTCCCGTGCAGGACAGAGGAGAGGAAGGTACAGAGGTTCATCTACAGAGACACTTCCACAGCTTTCAAGCTCCCTCCCCTGGATGCCGCACCCCTCCCCAAGCCCCGCTGTGCACCTGCTGACCCTGTCGGCAATAATCGGCACCGGACTTACCTTCTCAGGTGAGAAAACACAGCGGCCCTGAGCCAGAGGGGAAGTCAGAGGAGAGAGGATTTTAATTCTGCCCAGGGGAAGGGGGTGCAGAATACGGGGCTTCCCGCGACAAGGGGCTAAAATCCCAAATCTCTGCTCTAGTGTTGAAGGCCTCCGTGATATGACCCACACCCGCCTTTCCACCATTAATGTCCATCCTCCCACCGCCTCCCTGCCACACACACACACACACACACACACACACACACACACACACACAGGGAGCCCCATTCTCTTGTTCCTCACTCAACCTTACCACCTCCTTGCCCCAGATCTACATGCAACGAGGCGGGGGGGGGGGGGGGGGCGGCTGAAGATGGCGCTCGCTGACCCCCCACGGGAGAAGTTTTGAGCTTGGCATTCAAGGTCTCTACAAACAGGCCTCTGCCTCCCTTCTCACCACTAGCTTCCACACACCCAGAAAAGAATTCTGAGCTCTTGTCCCCCACATGCTACCCTTGCACGCCCTCCCAGCCAGCCATTCTGCCAGGCCCAGAGCGGTGGAGGGCTGGCCTGTGGAGCAGGGAAAGCTCTTTGGTTCCCCCCCACACCCAGACGAGTAAGCTCTAAAGCCTTCAGCTTGGCATTCAAGGCTTCTATGATCGGGTCTCTGCCGACCTGTCCGCCCTTAGTCTCCACCAGCATAAAGAGAACTCAGAAATGTGGTTCACCCATTTCTATCCTCATCCTGTCCAGGGATTCCCCCAGCCTCCCCGCGGAGATGAGAGCCCAGCCCTCGTTTCGGGAAAGGGAAGCCATGGCTACCTGGCCCCTCGTGAAGCCCAGGAAATAGCCCACGGTGGTGACCAGAACCACACCAACCATCACTCCAAGTACAATGCCAGCAATGCCCCCTCCCCAGGGATGGGTGGTCCGTAGAATGCCCTGGCCACTCTCCGCCGAGGCTTCTGTGGAGACGGGGGCGGGGGAGAGTGCCCAAAGATTTCCCAGTCCTAATCCCCGGAACCTGTGACTGTTCCTTTACGTGGTAAAAAGATAGTTTGCAGCTACGACGAAGTTAAGGGGTCTTGAGATGGGGCGATTGGCCTGGGTTACCCAGCTGGACCCTAAAGGCGAGTGTGCTTAGGAGGAGGCAACAGAGGGAGATTCGACAGAAGAGAACAGGGCCACGTGGTAGGAGCAGACAGAAGCAGAGGGAAACAGGGTCAGAGATGGTGCCATGATGCTGGCTTTGAAGACGAAGAACCAAGGAATGCAGTTCTAGAAGCTGGGAAAGATGAGGGAACACATTCTCCCCTACAGCTTCCCAGGGGAGCAAAGTCCCGCCAATATCTTGACTTCTGCCCCCGACAGACTGATTTTGGACTCCTAACCTCCGGAAGTATATAAGGATACATTTGTGCTGTTGTAAGTCACCACATTTGTGGCGATTGTTTACAGGAGCCACAGGATAACAATCCAGAGGCCCAACACCTCCATGAACCACCCATTCACCCTGGATTTCAACTGCCCTGTCAACCGAGCATCATTAATCTAGAGTGCCCCCCACCCCCACCCCCAGGGCCCAGGAAGAGTGAGCTCATTGATTACAGCATACTCGTGGAATTGAAGTTAGTCTGTCCGAACTGAGGCCAGAACCGTGTGTGATCAGCACCTGGCCAGACCCCGCTAGGACGGACTGAATAAAGGAAGCGAGAGATGTCAGCAGTCTGGCTTCTGGAAACAGGGGGCTCTGAACACGCTGGGTTCAAAGAACACATTGGAAATACTTCCAAGTAAGGACCCTGGGCTTAAATTCCGGCTCAGCCACTTTCTAGCTGAGTGATCTTTAGCAAATTACTAGACCTCTCTGAGCCTCCTCCTCATATAATAAGTGGAGACAACAGCAAAGGTTGATCATGAGCTTGTTAGGGTATTAAAATGGCTGCAAATTCTTTATCACTCCTTCCACGGAGAGGATGAGACTGAGACCCCTGCCTGGAATCTGGGCTGGCTTGGGGCTGCTTTGGCAATAGCGTAAGGCAGTGACTCATGACTTTCCTGGTGAGGTCATGAGAGGTCACGTGGCTGCCAAATGCCTTCATTTCCTGTAGCTGCCGTAACGAATTTCCACAAATTTAGCAGCTTAAGAGAACACAAATGTATTATCTGACGATTCTGCAAATCAGAAATCTAACATGACTTAACACAGCCACATCCCTCTGGGCTCCAGGGGAGAATCCATGCCCTTGCTTTTTCCAGCTTCTAGAGGCACCTGCGTTCCTTAGATTAGCTCACGCCCCACCCCCACCACCGTGCTCTGACCTCCCTTCCATCACCATATCTCCTCCTCTGACTCTGGTCCTCCCGCTTCCCTCTTATAAGAACTCCTAGGATTACTAAGGGCCCATCCAAATAATCCAGGTGGATCACTCCATCTCAAGATCCTTAACTCAATTACGTCGGCAAAGTCCCTCTTGCCACGGGAGCTAACATATTCACCAGTTCGAGGGATTAGGATGTGGACATCTCTGGCAGGACACTACTCGGCCTGCCACAGTTGGATAGACATCCCCTCTCTGTGCCTCAGTCTCCTCATCCTTCAAATGGGGATTAACAGTAGTACTCATCTCTGAGGTTCTTGTGCGGATTAAGTAAGATCACGGGCCTGGCGATAGGAAGGGCTCAAAAGCATTAGCTGTTGTCTTAGTTTAGAATCTCCCAGAAGAGGACTCTTGAGACTTCCTAGTTAATTTCGGAAGCTCAAGGAACAGTGATGGGGGGGGGGGTGGTGACACAGAGCAGGGAGGACGGATTATAAGGGGGGGCCACTATGCCAGCTGCCACAGCTAGTAACCAGAGCTCAAGCCTATAGGAAAGCAGGGCAGGTGCACACCCAAGGTGCAAGGGCACTGGGGTATTTTTGCTCCAATTTCTCTCAGTCATTGCCTGAGTGCTGTTCCCACAGGGTATTAGTCCTGAGGCCCTCCCAATTTGGCCCATGCAGGGAGAGCGGCCTTCAGAGTGGCCAGAAAATAGCCCACAGGCACCAAGATGCATGTTGGAAGTCTACTAGAACACCATGGAACATCCAAGGGATGTGGGCAGGGCTCTGAGAGCGCCCCCTGCAGCTCTTTTTATTATTATACCCAGCTACATGGGACAAGAATTCACATAAGCTGTGTGGAGTGATCCTGCGGTCGTGGAGGAGGGGGGTCACATCCACCTGGGGTTGCTAAGGGCACAGTCCCCCAACTCTTAGTGCCTGCCAAGGCCACTGAGCCTCCAGAGGTATGGGATCCCCAAAGAGAGCTGCGAGCTTTTGTGCCACGGGTTATCCCCGCCTCATCCCCTTGACCATAATGCATGAATTACGCATCAGCAGGCAGTGGCCAAAGCAAGTCGGGGCCCCCAAGGAGGCAGAACCGCCAATGCCTCCCTAGCCTCAAGAGGCCAGAAACTCTGATGTCAGATTGTTCAAGTGGAAAGGGATTTATTGTCAGAAGACCAAAAGGCAACTCCAAATCAAAGGCAGGACAAGGCTGGATCTCATGGACCTGAGCAGCCAGGGCCCCCCTACCCTCAGGGCAGCTTCTGTCCCTTCCCTGAAGTCAGACGAACCCCTACACACCCCACACACCGCATGGCCTCCCTCACCCTATTTCCTCATCTTGTTCTCACACACAAGAGCGATAATACTGTCTCCTTCCCATGGAAACGCTGCCGGGTCCACAGCCTGGCTTTGTGTGTGCTGTTCCATGCATGGTTTATGTATTACATATGGACAGACTATGTATTACATACGTCATATATAACGCTTATCACAATCATCTTCTCCCTGGCAAACTCTCTCCACCAAGGCGAGAAAATGGCTACCGTAGGCCCCTGACTTCATGCTTCCAAGTGAGCTACCTGCCGGAGGGCCCCTGACTCTCGTTTCAAATCCCAGTGACCGGGCCTCCCAGTTGAAGCCTGCTGGTGCCAGTCTTGGACATCCCAAGGCCTTTTTTCTAGAAAGTTCATGGAAATGGAATCAGACGTTATGTGGTCTTTTGTGTTCAGCTTCTGATACTCAGCCTCGTGAGTCTGAGACTCATCCCAGCTGCCGTGTGGATCGAGAGTTCATCCTTTTTTATTGCCAAATGGTGTTCCACCGCGGGGATGTTCCACAATTTGCTTCTCCACTCACCTTTTAATGGACAATAGGATTATTTCTAGCTGGGGCTGTGATAGGGTCCCCTCCCTGAGGAAAGAAAAAAAAACCTCAAGGCAACCTGGCTATATGGGTACTGACAACGTCCCTCATGACCTTGTAACATGAGACCACTTACTTAATCAGGCTGCATGTTTGTGCATTACCACATGTGGGAGACAAAGAAGTAAAAAATGTATAAAAAACTATGCCACGTGGTGTTTGGGGCTCAGCTCTTTGGATACGAACCCAACTGAGCAGTGCCGGCAGGAATAAAGTTGCTTCCTGGAAAGAAAAGCCTCCGTGTCACGACTCTCTGTGCAAGAATCCTGCTACATTACTTGGGGGCTCATCCGGGATTCGGAGACGGTGCGCTTGATCCGCAGGAGACTAGCCCTCCCGGTGCACCGGGGCGAGGACCCCGTGTGCACCAATGGAACCCGTGAGGCCCAGGAACCAGTTCAGAGACTGGTAAGAACCCAGGTTCGTTTAGGCAGACCTGCCCATAAGAGTCAGAAAGGGAGCCTGATCACCTCCCAGTCCTAATTCCACAAGGGACGAGGAACAAAGCTACAACTCTAAGGTGTTGGGCACGGGGTGCTGGGCAGCAGGTTGGAGTTGCCGTGTGACTGTGTATGGGGACTTGTCTCTCATTCATTTCCTGGGTCAATGACTATGATAATCAGAGCCAACTGTCTCTGGTTACCCTACCTCAGAACGGGGACTTTAAGGAATATTCCCAAGCAGGTGCTGAAACTCCTTTGTTTCGGGGAAATTCCCTGTCTTCTCTGGACTGACATGGACTGCCTAATTCCACTAGAGGAGAACAAAACAAAACAACAACAACAACAACAACAACAACAACAACAAAAGCCTGGAGTCTGCTCCTCTGTCTGAGCTGACAAGATTTAAAACTGGGAATTCTCTTTCGCTGCCTTCTGCTGGCACTGCGCCCCTTCTGCCTGCCCTTCCCCGCCTCCTGTTTCTGCCCCCACTTGGGGGGGGGGTTTGCATAACTGGCTCCCTGATGCCTCAGGCACCACAGCTCCTCCTCCCACCCTAGATTTTGAGGACCGAAGGCTGCCCGCTTCAGATTTCCCAACCAACGTCCCAGGTGAAAAACAACCATGGGGAACAAATTGCCTTACATGGACCCAAGTAAAACATTCTCAGGGTTTAAGCTAATTTTAAGTTTGCTGGTTTGAGATAGACAATGTTTATCAACATTAAAAACAAAAACAAACTTTTATTCTACCTAGATTTACGAAAGGTCAAATAAGTGGTTATCTCTGTTCCAATCTGTGATGGCTGATTTTGTCTGTCTCACAATTTTCATGAGTAATTGTGAAGATAGCTTTCAAAGTCTTTGGTAACCTAAAATGTTCAAGTTTTGCTTGTACGATAAACTGAGATTGAATTCATGGGATATCTAACGAGATAAGAGGCTAAAGCACTAATTACTAGATGCAGGGTTGTGCTTCTGACTTGTTGCAGAAAAACTAAGGGTATTTGGAACAGTTGAAAAACATGCTTCGTGCTTAGTGGATTCATAAGTCTGCCATCTAAAAACAAAATTCTGATGTCACATAGAGTTCACAACTGGTCACTACTTCGTTTTCACTGGAGACTAAGGTTTCTAAGAGTTAAAATTCTACTAAATGTAGTTAAAACGGATTTAAAAAAAAAAGCAACGCTGTATGTAGAAAAGTAGGAGACACGAAAGAAAGATATACAAAACGGAAATATATTTTTGCTGCAGGTAAAAGCAGTAATTTTGTCCTAAATGAGACTGGCTATTTGGAGAGAAATGGCTTGGGACAAAATCTAAATGCAAAGAAAAGTTGTAGAAGTTTCATGAGGGAAAATCTTTAAAAAGAAAGTGTATGTGTGGTCAGGACGGAGTAAGGTTAACATAAATGGGTTTTAGAAGTACACAGGGTTAAGATTCAAATTCCTCCTTTCATCCAAAGGCTGGGAAAATGATGGCAATACCCTTGGTGCCTCCAAATCCTTCCCTTTTGTGTTGTTCCTGTTCAGCCGAGAAATGGATGCCTCTGCCGTAGGAGGGAGGGATGATCTATGAAGGGAGGGATGATCTATGAAGGGCTTTTACCGAGATACATGGGAGCCATTTTACTAAACTTGGCTCACTGTGTGCCAAAAATGGATATCCACATGGCTGAAACTTATTTAGTAGGCATTGTTGAAAAAGGCAGGAGAATAGACATCGACTTTGGCCCTTTAATGCCCTCCCTCAACGGCCATGACCAATATGGAAGTTACTGTTGGGCCAAAATAAAATTAGTACATACTACGACAACCAAGAAAGTCTGGCCTGGTCACAGTGCATATCCCCAAGGTCCTACAGGTGGGAAGCAGAGGGGTAAAAAAAAAAAAAAAAAACACAGGAAATGTCACAGAAACTGGTTTGGATCACCCAGCAGAAGAACCAAGCGATACCTGGAGGTCTTGGGAGGCAGGAGGTCTCTTTTACACTGGCGGGCTCAGAGGAGATCATTCTCCAGAGGTCTGAGCCCGGAGCATAAGCAGAGGGCACAATTTATAGTCTGTTACCTTCACATTCCTCATTAGTAGTAATGTGGCGCACGGCAAGCAGGGTGGGAAGAAGAACCTGGAAGGGGAGTCTTAGGTCAGGGACAGGAATTTCCCTATCAGTCCTGTCAGCCATCTTATAACAGATGTGTCCCTACCAGAAAGACCAGGTCAGCTCTCGGAGGTGAGGTCGAGCCTGGGCAAGAATGACTTTTGGCACATAGCCAGCCAAAATGCGGGGCCAGGAGGTGAGGTTTCTCCTGGCCAGCTCCAGGAAATTGAGATAAGGGACAACTTTCTTTCTTTTTCCTATAGATGGGTAATTCCCCCAACTAAGGCCATTACTCCTCTGGAATGCATTATGACTCATTTCCTTTTGCCCAAAGGCTTGGCCCCATTACAAATTGGAAGAGGGAACCTGACCGCCAGAAGGAAATATCAATGACTATAGTACCCTACAACTGGACTTGTTTTGCAAATGTGAAGGAAAATGGGGGGAATTCCCCAATGTGCATTCTTTTGGGGCCTTAAGAAAAAAATTGAGATATTTGTAAGACGTAAGGTGGATCCTGATTTAATGGCAACCCTTTCTAGAGCCCAGCAATCAGGAGGGGACACAATTAAGGGCCCCTTACCTGTACCCAAAACAGACATAGAGAAGGAGGAAGGGAAGTCTCCTACCTCAACCTCCTCCTCCTCGGGTCCTCAATCTGTATTTAAAAAAAAAAAGAAATACAATTCTGCTCCCTGCTACCCACCTTATCCAGGCCCTTTCTGTAATGTAACAGGCATGTTTCCCTTACAAGAAGCTAGAATGCCAGAAGAAAAAACCTTTACAGTACAAGGTTTAAGACAGATGAAAGGAGATCGAGGTAAATTTTCTGATCCGATAAGTATATAAAGGCTTTTCAGAACATTACGTATGTTTTTGAGTTGACCTAGAAAGATATGCTTTTGTTAAGTCAGACCCTTAATGAGACAGATATTAAAAAAAAAAAAAAAAAAAAAATTAAGGAAATCTAAGATTTAGCCCTTCAATTATGCTAAATTAGCCACTATTTTACAAACACAAAATGAGAGCCCAATGGCATTCCTGGAGAGGTTGAGGAAGGTTCTCGTTAAATATATGGCTATTCCCCCCGCCCCCCACACCCCTAAGGCTGAGATGATTTTAAAGGACAAATCTGTCACTCAATCAGCCCTAGATAATCAGAGAAAATGCAAAAATTGGCTGTTGGCCTCGAAGGGACCTGCTCTTACCAGCTGCCAGTTGGGTAGATTACAAACAAAACAGAAAAGGAGGCTTTAAAAAAAAAAAATCTGAGGCCTTAGTTGTGGCCTTACGTACCTTGTCAGACCAGACTTCCTGAGGTCCTGGCACCAAGTGCCATTTCTATGGCTGTGAATGCAGAAGACTAAAATGAGCGTCCTCAGAGGGGACAACCAAAATGAAAACCCCAAATGGCCCAAAGGATGCTTACTGGGAAACAAAAAAATTGTCAAGGACAGTTGTGCAAATGGTATCAGCCTGCGAAGCATGTCTTAGAAACAATCCTTTCAACCACAAACTTGCTCTCCCAGGCAATCAGCGAACTGGAGGCTATCCAGAAAAGACTTGACAATTAGGTTTCACTCCTATGCCAAGGTCAAAGAAATTCCAACATTTGTTGGTATGGGTTAATACTTTTACTAGTTGGGTAAAGGCCTTCCCCTACAAGACAAAAAAAGGCACAAAAGGTAATAAAAATGCTGCTTTATAAAATAATACCCAGGTTTGGCCTACCTAAAAATTTACAAATTAATAATGGTAAATAGCTCCCTTGCCTCTTTCTCTAGAAATCCTGGCTCTTGGAAAAGTTTTACAAATCAAAAGAAAGCAAACTGTCTGCTTATACTCAGCAAAACTCTAACACCTCACAAGCATTAGATGCTTAAACAAAATTTTTAAAAAATTTTTTTTTTAACGTTTATTTATTTTTGAGACAGAGAGAAACACAGCATGAACGGGGGAGGGGCAGAGAGAGAGGGAGACACAGAATCGGAAGCAGGCTCCAGGTTCCAAGCCGTCAGCCCAGAGCCCGATGCGGGGCTCGAACTTGCGAACCGCGAGATCGTGACCTGAGCTGAAGTCGGACGCCCAACCGACTGAGCCACCCAGGCGCCCCAAACAAAAATTTTTTTTTAACTAAGTTAGGGCCAAACTCTTGGAAATAGAGCCACCATTGATTTCTTACTGCTCGGGCTTCTCCATCACCTGGGTTATGAGAGATTCCCTGACATACATTGTTTACAAGGTCAGGGTCTCTCCTAGCTTATTCCACAGGTTTGGAAACTGTAGACGCCATTTTAGGATGCCATCTTGTTGGTCAGTATAATCTTTGTGTTTTTCTCTTTGTGTCTGCTAATGTTTACGCCGCCTCATGCCTGCCAGTCTTCCTGTAAAACCATACTCTGGCCCTTCAACCAACCCTTGAGTAGACTCTAACTGTTGTACCCCTACCCCGTCCCTTACCAGCTTGAAGAAGCCAGAACGGTCACCGTCCCTGTTCCCTAACAGCAGTTTTAGGCCCTATTCCAGGGGAAGAATGAGTAGGGAAAGGGGTAACATTAGGCAGGGAAAGATCAGGGACGTTCAGGGAGGCTGACCGCAGCTGCAGGTGGGAGGCTGAAGAAACATCTGGGGTTCTCCCCTTTTGAAATCCTGTATGGGTGCCCTCCTCCCATTATCAAGGGCATAAGGGGGCATCTAAATGAGATAGACAATCTAACCCGAAGACAACAGATATGGACCACTGGCTCTACCCTAACCACCTTATACCATTGGGTCAGGGAGCGATTATCTGTGAGTCTGACCACAGATGCTCACCCCTTTAAACCAGGAGATGCCATATGGATAAAGGAGTGGACTGTCCAACCTCTAAAACCCCTCTGGAGGGGACTGTTCGCTGTCATCTTGTCCACCCCTACTGCAGTCAAGGTAGCCAGAGTAGGTCCCTGGATTCACCACAGCAGACTGAAGCCGGCATCTCGAAACTGGGAGCGCATCCCTGATTCATCAGCGCTGTGCAAGCTGACCACACGGAAGAAGCAATCTGCAACCCCAGGGGCTCCGGGAGACTGCAGCCCTGCTTTAGTCACTGCTTTAAACACTTCTACGCACGGCAGAAGCCTGAGGAATCGGCGGTCTGGTGAAACAAAAGACTGCCCTTATTTTCTTTCTTTTCTAAAAAAATGTTTACAATGTTTATTCATTATTGAGAGACAGAGAGAGACAGAGCATGAGCAGGGGAGGGGCAGAGAGGGGGAGACACAGAATCGGAAGCAGGCTCCAGGCCCTGAGCTGTCAGCACAGAGCCTGACGCGGGGCTCGAACTCACCAACCACGAGATCGTGACCTGAGCCGAGGTCGGATGCTTCACCGACTGAGCCACCCAGGCGCCCCGAGTTTCTATGTGTTTCCTTACTGTGAGGCAGTGTCACGCCTTGTTTCTCACTATTACTATGATTCTCGCTCTACTCTTTGCCACAGGATTGGCTGAGGCCACCCTGGCCGCCTAGAAATGTGCTGAGGGGTCTCTGTTAACGCTCACCTTCCTTTTGTGGATAGGATAGATACTTCATTTGGTACCAACAAGGGGAAACAATGGCCATAAGAGACTAAAAAAAATTAGATCCCCACAAACCTTATACGAAAACAAAATACCCCAGTCCTACTGCCAGGATTTGGCTTCTCAAAAGCTCAATTATTGGGAGAAACTGTCTTGCCCCGTGGGGAAAAAGTTCATCGTCATCTCTGTTAAAAACTTAACATGCCCAGGCCAAAGATTTTATAACTCAACGGCCTGAAAAACCCAATGGTGGGGGACCCCAGATCACCTTGAGCCAGACCCCCACCCTTTGTCTAACTTCTCTCCTCTCCAAGAGGCCTGGGACAAAGTCAACGCAACTATTAAATGGCGGCCCCCAGGTGGACTATACCAGATACGTGGAAGGACAGCCTATATAAACTTCTAAACCAAGATGAGGCTGTTTGACCCTAAAGAGTGGGGCCCGAGTATCAAAGGGGGGAATTTGGTAGGGTCCCCTCCCTAAGAAAAAAAAAAAGCCCTCCAGGCCACCTGGCTATACGTGTATGTGACAACATCCCTCACGAGCCTTTTAATGTTTATTCATTTTTGAAAGAAAGAGAGAGAGAGAGAGAGCGCGCGCACGCACACACAAATGGGGGAGGGGCAGAGAGAGAATGGGAGACAAAGAATCCGAAGCAGAATTCAGGCTCCAAGCTACCAGCACAGGGCCCGAAGCGGGGCTCGAACTCATCAACCGCAAGATCATGACCTGAGCTGAAGTCAGACCCTTAACCGACTAAGCCACCAGGCACCCCTGCCTTTATCTTTTCATGGCGTTCTCCCTGTGTGCGTGTCCGTGTCCAAATTTCCCCCTTTTTATAAGGATACCAGTCATACTGGGTTAGGGACGTACCCTGCTCCAATATGACCTCATCTTAGCGAATTATATCTGCAATGACCCTATTGCCTAACAAAGTCGCCTTCTGAGGCACTAGAGAGTTAGGACGTCCACATACGAATTGGGGGCAGGGGACGGGACACAATTCAACCCTCAACAGATAGTAAGAGACTATGAAGCACTAAATAAAGTGGAAGCCACAAATCCATACTGATATATAAATACTGATTTACATGAATTAATAAAGTGTGATAACGAAGAGGATATTTACATAGTCTCAGAATAGCTCCCCACGAATTATTAATTAATTACAACGTGGGACACAAGAGCCCTTATTTTTTTTTATTTTTTTTTAACATTCATTTATTTTTGAGACAGACAGAGAGCATGAACAGGGGAGGGTCAGAGAAAGAGGGAGACACAGAATCTGAAACAGGCTCCAGGCTCTGAGCTGTCAGCACAGAGCCTGACGCGGGGCTCGAACCCACAGACCGCGAGATCATGACCTGAGCCGAAGTCGGACGCTTAACCGACTGAGCCACCCAGGAGCCCCCACAAGAGCCTTTAAAGAGGCCCCATCTCCAAATACAGTCACATTGAGGTTTAGGGCTTCAACAGAGGAAATGGGCGGGGCATGATTTGGGCCACAACAGCCCCCTTGTCCCTGAGGACAGGAGCTCAGAGGCAATGCTTTCCCCGGCAGGACCTCCCAGCCCCCACCCACAGAAGTGCCCTGCTCATGAGCACCCCCCAGGTTTCCTCCCTCCCTCTCACTCCACCCCCCAACCAAGGGTGCCTCCTGGGCTTATGCGACCAACTCAGCCACGTGCATCCAAAGCTTGGTCACTGGAGCTGCTTCTGGGAGCCCCAAACACACCCAGCACCCCAACTCCAGCCCTGGCCTGGGTGCCCAATCTGGCAGGCAGAGGAGGGGCCCGATGTCAGAGTCTCTTGAGGCCAAGGGTGGGGACTGCCTGTGCAACCTCAGAACCCCTAGTGTGGACACCAGAGTCTCTTTCTGTGGGAATTTGGGATTGAAACCAACAGACTGTAGCTCAGCCTCCTGAAGAAAGGCTATGAAAACGGGCACTGGGGGCAGCCCCCTTTCCCCATGCTGGGCACTGAGACACAGGGGAAGCTGATTAGGAGGAGAAAGGTGAACGGTTCCCCATGCTGGGCACTGAGACACAGGGAAAGCTGATTAGGAGGAGAAAGGTGAGCGGAGAGAGACAGAGGTAAGGTACTCGGGGCTTTCACGAGGCTCTGACTTGGCTTGCTTTCTCTTCTGAGCCCTCTCAAAGTACACACTGTGTCCTAGGACGTTCTTTTGGCTTTAAAGTGTCCTGGGTTGGTGTCCCGGTCACTACCAGTGCGTAACGAATGACCCCAACACTGAGCCACTCGGAGCAGCTTTGTTATTGTCTCTCCCAATCTCTACGGGTGAGGAATTCAGGAAGAGCCCAGTGGGGCTGCTCTGGCTCAGGGTCCTCTGGGCGGGTGAGATGATGCTCTGTTGTTTAAGCCACTGCACTTGGGGACAACTTGTTACACAGCGATAGGTAACCTACCCAACCTGGAAAGCGGCAGAGCTGGGACTTGGATTGAGCTGAGTCTACGATTGGTGTTTTCTTCCTTAGAGTACGTGGAAGCTCCAGCCCCGGGGAAGGGCTGGGAAGACTTTGAGGGGGTGGGTGTTATAGGAGGCGAGGGTTGTAGGGAGGCAGATTTCATGATTTCCCAAGAGAGGAGGATGACAGGTTTGGGAACAAGCCTGAGACACAGAAACACGACAGACGGACAACATGCAAGGGTGTAGAAGGTAGTCTGACTCCCGCCTACTTCTTTGGGAAAGCTTTTTAGTTTAGTATTAATATGCGCACGTGCGTGTGTGTGTGTGTGTGTGTGTGTGTGTGGTTTCTTTGTAATTCTACCCAACTTTAAATTACGAAAAATCTCAAACCTACTGACGAGAATAGCAAAACTAACATCTATATCCCTTTACTTTGTAAATTCCCAAATGATAACATTGTGCCACATTTGCTTTACCACACTCCCAAATTTTCCTAACGTGTTTAGAGAAAAAGGGGCGCCTGGGTGGCTCAGTTGGTTAAGTATCTGACTTCGGCTGAGGTCATGATCTCACGGTTCGTGGGCTCGAGCCCCGCGTCGGGCTCTGTGCTGACAGCTCGGAGCCTGGAGCCTGCTTCGGACTCTGTGTCTCCCTCTCTCTCTGCCCCTCCCCTCCTCGCAAAAATAAACAGTAAAAAAAAATTTTTAGAGAAAAGTATGCAAGACCCAAATATGCAGCTCAAATTCTAGCAAACACCCACAGGAGTACGAGCTAGAACCCTGCCAGCGACAGAGGCTGCCTGTGTCCCTCCCAGTCACCACCCCATCCTCCTCCCCTAAGGCAGTTATCGGTGCAATCACACCATATAGATGACGCAAGTTAGGGATGAGATTGCTCATCTTTGGGGAAGAGTCAAAGATTCCCTGGAGAGCCGGGACAGAAACCTTCAGGCCTCTCTCCAAGACGAAAATGCAGGCACACACCACATTTGGCACTCAGTTTGAAGGGACTGCCAGCCCTGAAGTTCATCTGGGTAAGGGCAGAAGCGGGTTGGAGGTGGGGGAGGGGGGTTGCCGGGAGACTCCGGGCTCAGGCAGCTCTGCATGTGGGCCCCGGGACAAGGAAGGGGATCCAGCTGCTCTCTGCAAGCCCCCAGGGGAGCTTGCATGAATGCCGGCTTTGTCTCCAGGGCTTTGTCAGCGGTGAGCAAGCCGTAGACCGTGCCCTGACAGATGAGACTGTGAGCCCTCGTGGGACGTTTTAAAACACAGATTTAATTTTCATTCAGGCAGGGCGTGGCCAACAGATCGGGAGCTTGCCACTGAAGACATACAGTTCCCATGATGAGGGAGTACACCCCGCCACGAAGGGCCACCGGAGAGAACACTAAAGTTGGTTTCCCGGGGGAGGGAAGGGGAGAGAGAGAGTATACGCACTGTGCTTTTTGCAGGGGGAAATGGACAAAGTAGGGTATAAACTGCCGTTTACAACTGGCTGCCTTGAGTAATTTCAGCAGGCTTTGGGGGGCAGGGTCTGTCCCTAGTTGCCAGGTATCTGGCCCTGGGACGGTTCACAGGGAGAATGACCCAAAACAGGAGACCCCACCTCATAAAGAAACTGGTCAGGGACCTGAGCCCTGGGTTGATTAGTTTGCACAGGAGAGGGGAGCCTTTCGCCACCTCTAGCAATCGGTTAACCCCGGGAGACAGACCCCTCCAGGATCAGCAAGGCCCCGGATGCTTCATGATACTGAAAAACAAAACATGTGGCTCATACAGTTTGTGAGCCAAAGACTCTCCTATGCACCTACTATGGACTAGCCCCTTCAGTCCCCATGACCAAATTTGGAGGTGTGATAAAGCTTATCTGATGTAAGTGGGGAATGCTTCCTGCAGACTGACATGTGAGGCTTACTGACGGGCTCGGATCGCCCATGGGGGATCTCCTCCAAAGGAGAGACACAGGGTTCTAGGAGATGTGAGGACGGGCAGAGAGCAGGTGATGTTGAAAGGACACCGTGTTGCGATCGGCACAGGGAAAAAAGCAGGGCTGCAAGGAAGGGGGTTCGTAAGGCCCGGCCCGTGAAGCCCCATTTTCTTGGAAGCTATGAAATTAGGCTGAGCGCACAAGATTGAGTCCAGAAGTGCCTTAGAGGAAGCTCTGAACCTGGGCTGGAAATCGAGGCTGTCTCCCCATTGACGGGGTTCAGGATGTGCCACCCCAAAATGGGGCACCTTGGCATATGAAAGATCTCAAAGCGAAGGAATTTTAAGAAATGGCAGAAAGAGAAGGTCACTCTCACCCTTCTTCCCTGAAACAGCTCGTAAAACTCCGACATGTAAGATTCACTCCCTGTACCAGGAAGAAAGACCTTCTCGTCACCAGAGTCAGGGAATTTGGGGCTGAGAATTCTGTACAAAACAAAGTTGTTTTGTCAATAGGGTATAAGAGCTTCCCGCTCAGGGCACCTGGATGGTTCAGTCAGTTGAGCATCCGACTTCGGCTCAGGTCACGATCTCGCGGTTCGTGAGTTCAAGCCCCGCATTGGGCTCTCTGTTGTCAGCACAGAGCCCGCTTTGGATTCTCTGTCCCCCTCTCTCTCTGCCCTTCCCCCAGCTCACACACTCTCTCTCAAAAATAAATAAAACATTATGGGGCGCCTGGGTGGCTCAGTCGGTTAAGCGTCCGACTTCGCCTCAGGTCATGATCTCATGGTCTGTGAGTTCGAGCCCCGCGTCGGGCTCTGTGCTGATGGCTCAGAGCCTGGAGCCTGTTTTGGATTCTGTGTCTCCCTCTCTCTCTGACGCTCCCCCGTTCATGCTCTGTCTCTGTCTCAAAAATAAATAAACATTAAAAAAAAAATTTTTTTTAAATAAATAAATAAAACATTAAAAAAAAAAAAAAGCTTCCGGGCTCCTGGGTGGCTCAGTCGGTTAAGCGTCCAACTCTTGATTTAGGCTCAGGTCATGATCTCCCTGTTCGTGGGTCTGAGTCCCCCGTTGGGCTCTACGCAGCCTGCTTGGGATTCTGTCTCCCTCTCTCTCTGTTCCTCCCTGCTTGCTATCTCTCTCATAATAAATAAAAATAAAAACTAAAAAAAAAAAAAGCTTCCTGTTCTGGGCACTTCTTTGGGTCATTTGGGCAGAGGCTTTAATCAGAGATAACAAGCAGTGTCTGAGAAACAAACCACAGACCATTGACGCTGAGGCGGTGGGATTGATGAGAGCCAGTCTCTGCCTAGGCCCTGACCGCTCCTACCCAGCTGGGTCCCCCAGTGGGGGGTGTGCGAGGCAGAAGGGGCCCCTCTGGCAGGGGTTCATACATTTCTCCAGGGGGCAGAGACACGAAACACACACTGGTCATGTTTCAATTGCAGGCACTTCTGTTTCTCAGAGGCGACTGAGGGTGGGACAGATTGGCTGGTCCCAGGGGTCTAGAATTTGACAGTCATCCATCTGGGGCCCAGACTAAAGTCAAGCAGCCCACAGCTGCTGGGGAATGTGGCTAAAGCCAAAGCCTACCAGATGGGGTAACCAAAAATCCACCCCCTATCCCTGCACAGCTTACCTCAAACTCACCCCATCGTGAAAGGGATTTTTCATTCTTTCATTTTTGTGTTTTTCTAAGTATTTTAAAGACTTAAAAAAAAAAAAAAAAAAACAGCATGATAAGGTTTGTCCTGAATTAGGAGTATTGTCCCAACATCCACTTCCTGATTTCGACAAAGTAATATAGTTATATAAAATATAATCACTGGGCAAAGCTGGATGTGATACGATAAAAACTAAATACGGGTCTTTGTTCTGGGTTCCTGGTGCACAGTCCTAAAACCTTTGGGGATCTCCAGAGTTTAGAGTGTCTTCTGTATGCCAATAATGTGACTGGGGGCCCCTAGATGGCTTCAGGATGCCGGGGCGGGGGGTGGGGGGAGAGGGGACTGGTCGCCAAAGAGACCAAGATGTGGTTAGTGGGTTGGGACTTTCAGCCTCCGCCGCGCCCCTCCCCGGACACCTGAGGAGGAGACAGGGGCTGGAGACTGAGATACTCATCAGCGTCCAGCGGCTTAATCAATTGCACCTACATAGTGAAACCTACGTAAAAACTCTGAACACAGGGGCTCAGAGAGCTTCCAGGCTGAAGAGCACACGGAGGGCTAGACGGGCGGTGCCCTCAGGGGTCAGGCAAGCTCTGTGTACCACCCGCCCCCGTCCCTTGTCCTTTGCATCTCTCTCGCATCTGGCTGTTCCTGAGTCGTATCCCTCATAACCACCCAGAAAATGCAAGTTAGGTGCTTCCCTGAGTTTTGTGGGCAGCTCTAGCAAACTATTGAAGCTGTAAGGGAGGAGGGTGGTGAAAACCCTCCAACTTCGTAGCCCGTGGGTAACCTGGGGACCCAACGCTTGGGACTGGCATCCGACGTGAGGGCAGTCTGGTGGGGCTGAGCCCTTCACCTGTGGGGTCTGACGCTAACTCTGGGTGGTTCGTGCCAGAACTGAATGGCAGGACAGTCCGTTAGATTGTCCATCAGAGAATTGGTTGTTGATGTGAGGAAAGACACCCACACATTTGGTGTCAGAAGTGCTGGGAGTAAAAACATCACACTGGGTATACACGGGAACTCCCAGTCCTACTTATGTGACTTCTTTTGGGTGTTAAACTCAAAATGGAAAAATTGTAATTTTGTTTTTTAAAAAAAAAAGGGACACCTGGGTGTCTTGGTTAAGCATCCAACTCTGGATTTCAGCCCAGGTCCTGATCTCACAGTTCATGGGATCAAGTCCCCTGTCAGGCTCTGTGCTGACAGCATGGAGCCTGCTTAGGATCCTTCCTCCCTCCCTCCCTCCCTCTCTCTCTGTCTGTCTGTCTGTCTGTCTCTCTCTCTCTCTCTCCCTCCCTCCCTCCCTCTCTGTCTCTGCCCCTGCCCCACTCAAGTGCTCGCTCGCTCTCTCTCTCTCTCTCTCTCTCTCTCTCACACACACACACACACACACACATAAGCTTAAAAAAAATAAGATAGGGGCGCCTGGGTGGCGCAGTCAGTTGAGCGTCCGACCTCAGCCAGGTCACGATCTCGCGGTCCGTGAGTTCGAGCCCCGCATTGGGCTCTGGGCTGATGGCTCAGAGCCTGGAGCCTGTTTCCGATTCTGTGTCTCCCTCTCTCTCTGTCCCTCCCCCGTTCATGCTCTGTCTCTCTCTGTCCCAAAAATAAATAAAAAATTTATAAAAAAAAAAAATAAAAAAAAAAAATAAATAAAAAAATAAGATAAATTTAAAAAACGTGAAGGGCACTTGGATTTAATTCTGCATTTATAATAAACATTTGTTTCTTCAAAATTTGCAGAGTCTTTCAAAGGAAAGGATTATTGTGTATTCCTTGTTCTAATTTATCAGCGGTGGCAAGACTGTGGACTTTTGAGGCAATTTAGGTGCTTAGGCACCTTTTCTTTCTAAAACAAAAATTCGCTTTCACAGTCAACTCGACGTGATTGGAATTTTGCGACACTTGGACAGATGCAAAACACACCCCCAGAGGGGACGCACGGAGCCTAAGTTGGTCATTAGGAGAAGTCACGTCAGACTTGGAAGCAGAAATTCAGGAGCCAGAAGCCTACCACCTTTGGGAGTCTGGAGGCACTGTCTGCAGACCAGCTCAACCTAAACCTGGGATAATGAAAGTGAGCATTTATGGAGTGCTTACTGTGTGCCAGGCACAGTTATGAGAGCTTTATCGGATGAGCTCTTAGTCTTCCCATCAACCTTAGGAAGAAGGTATTATTAGTTAGTATTATCCCCATTAGACGTGAAGAAACTGAAGCCCAGAGAGGGTCAGTAATCTCACAAGATCACACAGCCCGGGTGTGGCAAGATGGGAATCTGAGCCCCGGCCATCCAGCATGAGTCTTCGCCTCCTGCTACAGAAGCAGAGCGTGACACAGGCCTGTCCTCGGGTGATGGTCACAACGGGCGGGCCTTCTGAAAATTAATATCGGAAAATCACTAAAATGTCGTCGGGAGGGTTGGGCAGAGGGGAGCTCTCGCGAGCTTCCACCTGGAGTCCATTGCAGACCCAACAGGAAGACGGACTTGACCTTACACAGACGTGACCTTGTACATGGATACTACTGCAGCCTGAGGGAGGAAGTCTTTCCTCCTCTCCCCCACCCCGCCAGCGACAGCTCAGCCAGTGAGAAGCCACCACACTTCCAACTCCCAGTATATGGCGATGAACTTTAGCTCAGAATAGCCTTCCCCACGGACTCCTGCCCTCTTTTAAAAAGTGCGCCTTCCCTTTGCTCCTGGGGCTTCCGAACGGTTTTGCCACAGCGCGTTTGCCCGAGATTGCGATTCTCTTTTAGTCCCGGCTAAGCCTATCTTTTGCTGGTAACAAAGGATTTTTACCTTTGAGATCGACAGCCCTTCAGAGGACGTCACCAGCCTTCGCTGCGAGCCAAGCCGATTCTGGAAGCTTCCGTGTCCCTGCGCCTGCCCCAAACAAGCAGGGAAACAGGGAGCTGCGGCAGGAGTTGGCCTGGGAGGGCTCCTGGGTGCAGGCCTGTGAGGTGGTGAGGAAGGCAGGCCTGGTGGGGAGGAAGTTGATCTGCCGAGGGACAGGAAGTGAGGCCCCTGGCCGCTCGGAGCCCATCCCCTGAGGAGTCCTGCCGTTGGGCTGGCCCAAACTGAGGCAAAGGGGTTACTAGCAGTTCAAATGTGGCCCCCCAAAAAGATGAAGTTCTAACTCCCAGGACCTGCAAACCTGACATTATTTTTTGGGAATACAGTCTTGGCGGATGATCAAGTGCACATGAGGTCAGTAAGGGCAAGGCCTGATCCGATATGACCGTGCCCTTCCAAAAAGGGGAAATTTAGGCACAGGCCCCAGACACGCCAAGAGGGAAGATGAAGCGGAGACACAGGGGGAGCGGCACTTACCAGGAACTCCTGAGGTCACCAGAAGCCCAGACACGGGCCTGGAACAGACTGTCCCCCACCCCCTCAGCCCGGAGCCTGCTTCAGACTCTGTGTCTCCCTCTCTCCCTGCCCCTCCCCCCCGCTCACTCTCGCTCGCGCTCTCTCTCTCTCTCGCACTCTCTCAAAAATAAACATTTAAAAAAAAAAAAAAAGCAGCAGCACTCAAAGGTCAGAGAAGCAGAGGTCGCAAATCCTCTGTCCAAACCAAGGACGTTCGTCAAGGGGTTCGACGACGCGATTCAGGCAACCGTGGGCGTGAGCATTGCCAACACGCTGTTGGGCTGAAGGGGTGAGACGCGGGGTGCCCGACGGGTGACTCCGCCTCTATATAAAGTGTGATCGCAGGCAGGCAAACCTGCCCCAGAAACCTGGACGGACGGTGGTTGCCTTTGGGGGGTAATGACGGGGAGGGGACCCAGGGGGCTGGGAGTGGGGCCGATGTTCTGACTTTGAGGCGGGGCCGGGTTAAACGGGCGCGTGCAGTTTGCAAAAATTCGCTTTCTCAAGTATAAGCTTTACACTTAACGATGGGCACGTTTTTTTTTTTAGTTTTTTAATGTTTTTTCGTTTTTTTGAGAGAGACAGAGCGTGAGCAGGGGAGGGGCAGGGTGGGAGGGAGACGCAGAATCCGAGGCAGGCTCCAGGCTCTGGAGTGCGGGCGATTTGGCACGCCAAGCACAGGGGAACGACAGAGGGTGGTGGGAGGTCGCAGAGCCCACGCAGCGACAGACAGACCTGCTTCTGATTCCGTAGCACAGATGGGCCACTGACGGATTTTAATGAGAAAAACGGGAAAAGGGGTTCTGCGCTGTGGCAGTGAGGGAGCCAGGCCTCCTCGTGGAGACCCACCTGATACTATCCCTCCCGAAATGGCTCTGACGCTGGCCCTGAGCCCACCCTGCTCCTCCCCTAGGAGGCCTCTCCCTCCCAACTCCACTCCCCGCCCACACCTGCCAGTTGGAATTTAGCTGACACTTCATGGTTGAATGGGGAATGAAAGAATGAATGAATTAATTAATGAACGAATGAACGAACGAACAAACGAACGGACGGAGACCCACCTTTCCGCACCAAGCAGGAGGCACCCACGTCCGGAGTCCCAGAACACTGTCTCCCGTCCCTTATGGCCCTGACAGCACTGACCTTATCTCCCTGATTGGACCATAAACTCCCCCAAACACAACCACCAGGCCTGACACATCCCCCAGCACAGAGGGAATGGATGGACTTTTATTAAATTTCTTCCCCGTGCCAGGGACTTTATGTGCCTTGAATCATCTTACAACGTGGCGAGGAAGGAGGCATCACCACGGCTCCCTGGAGGAAGAAGCCAGCGCGTTCACGCGAAGCGACCTGCCCACAGCTGGGACGGCGAGAGCGCGCAGGTGGAGGGGTGAAGCCAGGGCGTGGAAGTCTGTGTACCTTCTAGACCCTGGGTTACCTGGGAAGGCAGCTTCACCACCCGCCTCTTGACAGTGTGAAAAATATGGGGGCGCCCGGGTGGCTCAGTCGGTTGAGCGTCCGACTTTGGCTCAGGTCATGATCCCTGGGTTCCTGGGTTCGAGCCCCGCGTCGGGCTCTGTGCTGACAGCTCAGAGCCTGGAGCCTGCTTTGGATTCTCTCTCTCTCTCTCTCTCTCTCTGCCCCTCCCCCATTCACACGTTCTCTCTCTCAAAAATAAACATTAAAAATATAAAAAAATATACCCCTTTATGGGAGTATTAACAAAACGACGTGGAGCGCCAGCAACCGGGTGCTCAGGAGCACTTTTAGGAGAGGTCGCTGGAGGGGGTGGTGACAGGCGAGGCAGTGATCACCAGGGGAAGGGCGGATGGACTGCCACTGGGGTAGGCCAGGAAGATCTGGACGGGGCTGTGGGCAGCATGGAAGGACTGGGATGCCAGACGGACCCGGGCAGCCGACAGCTACTAGGTGAAGCACCGACTATGTGCAGGGCACTGCACTGGGTCCCGGTGAACAAATAAAAGCCCCCACCTACGGGGTGGTGACCTGGGGTGGGGGTGGGAGGCAGCCAAGGAACACAGCAAGGTAGTAAACGATGCGGTCCTCAGCGAAGGGAGATGAGAAGTGTCGGGCTGGGGGGGGGGGGGGGGGGGCTCTCTCAGGAGGCGACACTCACACAATGACCCAAAAGAAGTGAGTCTGTGGGAGGGGCGTCTGGACAGAGCGAGCAGCCAGGCGGGAGCTGGGCTTGCCCCTGCCCAAGCAGGGGCCACGGGGTAGGTGTGGGGGACCAAAGAGCAGGGGAGGTATGCCCGGAGGAGGCCAGTGAGGAGAGGAGGTGAGGGCAGAAAGTAAACGCGGAGGGGACGGCACTTGGGAGTGGCGAGGACCCGGGTGGTGCCCTGCTTGCCACAGAGCAAAAAAGGGCTAAGACGTGACTTTGGGGTTTCACAGAATCCCTGTGGCTAAGAGTGGGGAAAAGAGGAGGGGGAACGAGGGCAGGAGCGAGCGGAGAGACGGGAGGCTTGACGGCCGGCCGTGACCCGGACCACAGATGAGAGTGCTCGGACCAGGGCACTCCTCATTTCTCGAAACTGCAACAGCCCAGATGGCCATCCGTGGGGGGACGGATATGCAAGCTGCAGGGTATCCTTGCAAAGGATTAGCACACAGCGAGAGAAAGGAACAAGCAGTTGGTAACGACATGGAGAGGTCTCACCGGTAATCATGCCGCACAAAGGAAGCCAGACAAAAGCAAAGAGGACCTGTTGCGTGATTCTATTCGCATACGAGACGGGAAAATGCAATCTAACCTCCAGAGACGCGAAGCTGACCAGTGGTAGCCTGGGGATGGGGCGGGGAGCAGGGAAAACAACGGGAGGTTCTGGAGAAAATGTGGAGCTAATGGCAACTTTGACAGACTGCATGGGGGTGTGCGGAGAGCGACAGGTGACCCTGTAGGGGCCCAGGGCAGGTGGCCCCAAAACGTGCCACTACGGCATATTGATTTGAAATGAAAGTTACTTAGGAGACGGCCCGTGCAGGAAGGACACTCAGACCCTCCTCTGTTCCCCTGAAAGCAGGAAATAAATGTCCCATGTGAAAGGTGCCCTTCCCTGTACCAGGGGGTAAAGAGATACCCTTATCACCAGGTATAAGAAATTCAGGGGCGAGAAGGCTGTATAAACAACCCTTGTCACTTTTCATTAATTTACCACCCCTAAATTCTAAGGAATTTAGAATTCCTTACTAAACTGAAGTTCCCAAAGTTAAGCTTTCTTTTTTTAAAAAAAAAAAAATTTCTTTTTAATTTTATTCGAGAGAAAGAGGCAGAGAATGAGCGGGAGGGGGCAGAGGGAGAGAGAGAACGCCAGGCAGGCTCTATGCGCAGCACGGAGCCTGAGGCAGGGCTCGATCCCACGACCCTGGGCATGTGACCTGAGCTGAAATCAAGAGTCGGATACTCGGGGCGCCTGGGTGGCTCAGTCGGTTGAGCTGAGCATCAAATTTCAGCGCAGGTCATCATCTCACAGTTCGTAGGTTCGAGCCCCGTGTCGGGCTCTGTGAGGACAGCTCAGAGCCTAGATCCTGCTTCGGATTCGGTGTCTCCCTCTCTCTCTGCCCCTTCCCCACTCACACTCTGTCTCTTTCTTTCTGTCAAAAAATAAACATTTAAAAAAAAAAGTCTGATACTCAACCAACTGAGCCACCCAGGCACCCCCCCCACCCCCCGCAAAGTTAAGCTTTATTTATCCTGCCAATTCCTTACAGATTCATTGCCTCTTTGTCTAAAAAGTATAACAACTGTCTGCCTTGGTCATTTCTTCAGGTCTCAACTTCATCACGGTGAAGTCGGGTGAGCCTCAGGGAGTTCATCTCCGTTCGAGCGGCCAAAAGTGTAAGCAGACAACCTGAGGGCTTTGAGCAGCCATGTTCTGGCCTTTGTGGAGACAGCTAGTCTAAGAGACAAGAATGAATCGAGGCAGAGAGGAAAAAAAAATTCCTGCGAGGCTGGAGCCTCTGGTGCTGGGTGCCCCCGAGCCACAGCCCCACTGCTATCTTGGAATCAGAACAAATTTCTCTGTTTCCTTAAACTACTTCAAGTTGGCTTCCCGCCCTGTGGACCCAAGAGAATCTCCAGAGACCTGCCTTGACAGGATGTACCCTGGACTGCCCCTCCTGACAGAGTGCTTTGTCATGCCTAGACTCAGCTGTAAATACCAGAAAACCCCCAAGTCAAACAGCCTAGACCAGACAGAAATTTAATTTGCTTTTACATAAATGGGGTCTGGAGATAGGGTGCCCAGGGCTAATGTGACACTTCATAATCGCGGGGACCCAGCCTCCTTTCATACTATTGCTATCATCTTCAGTATATAACTTGTGGCCCAAGATGGCTGCTGGAGCTCCAGCCATCATATCTACATTCCAGTCAGTGGTGAAAAGGAAGAAGGGGTTAGGAAAACTGTTTTTTAAGGGCAACGCCTGGAAGTCCCATACACCACTTTTACTTCTATTGGTCAAAATGTAATCACAGGGCCACAGCTCAGCAGAACACAGACAACGTCCTTCTTGCTGGGCTCCAAACGTGTCCAGTTACAATTTGTATTACTGAGGAAGGATAGGGGCACGAATATCAGAGGACTCTCTTCCAAAACCGTATTCCTTCTGCAGAGGTGGAGGGCATCCGGAACCTTCAGCCCCTGAGGCCCTCTAAATTGAGAAGTTTCCCGACAGATGTTTGGAGAACGGATTCCACCAAAAAGAAACCACCAGCAGTGGGCCAGTGGATGTAGCTCACCTGGGGCAGGTGGCAGCTGGGGAGCTCGCACAAGGCCAAGGATCCCCTGGCTAGGTCCTTCTCTCCTGTCTTGTTAATCTTCCGCTAGAGGCCAGCCTTGTCAGTTCCTCGAGAGAGAGGGAAACCACCCCAGCCCCACCCAGGGGCAAAGTCCCTTCCTGACTGGCCGGGAGCCTGCAACTAATCTATAATCCGGTCTCACCATGTGGCAGCCACGGTGAGGGTTTACCCGTGATCGCCAGGAGTTGTACGTGAGGTGGGGCCCTGATCTCCAGCACCCCCCCCCAGAGATGGAAGGCCCAGCCCCCAACCTGCGTGGATTAGCGCCCATGCCCTCACCCACAACGTACAGCGCTCACGCAGAGCACATCCAATGGAGCTCTGCAAGGCAGGGCCATCCTGGTCCACCCCTGCATGGGGTGAGAAGAGAGGGGGTGTAAGAACTAGATTGAGAACGTGTGTCCCCGCATCAGCTTCCGGAGAAGAGCGCAGTGAGGTGGCACAGGATGGGGTGGCATCATAACAAAAGCTGGACACGTCGCAGCCACAGTAACAGGGTCACGGCCAAGCGACAGGAAGAATCTGGTGGCAATGGGAGGATGGACTGGAGACGCAGGGACAGGAAGACGCGCTGGGGGCCTGAGCTTCTGGGAGAAGAACAGAGGGTGTCCTGACCCGTGGGGCACTCCTGGGACTATAAGCACTAACCAGTCCCTTGGCCACATTTGTTAGTGTTCTGACCAGTTCTCTACGGAAGAGGAATTGGGGGGGGTGGGGGGTGGGTAGAGAGTAGAAATCATCAGGTAGCTTTCGGACACCCAGAGAAAAGGGGAAGGGTGTTCCAGGCCAAGGGAACAGCAGGGGCAAAGGCAGGGCTGTACCCCTCTCGTGGTGTCCCTAAACCATCAGGCAGGCGCACGGCTAGAACTGCCTTTTGGAAGGCATCTTTGTAAAAGATTATGAAAGAGAGATCTCTCTCTCTCTCTCCCTCTCTTCTCTCTGCCCCTCTCCTACTTGCACTCTCTTCCTCAATCAATCAATCAACAAACAAACTTAAAAAGAAAGTAAAGCATCTCAGTAATTTTTTACGTTGACTATATATTGAAATGACAATGTTTGGGATACAACGCGTTAAATAAAATAGATTATTAAAATTAAGTCTGCCTGTTTCTTTTGTGGTTTTGATCCCAAATTTATTTAACTACGGAACCGTTTCTTTTTTTCAAGGGGGGGGACTCGTACTCTACGGAATTCCACTTCAGCACAGAGGATCAAGATGTATTTTTAGTTGTAAAAACTCCATGATTCAATTCGTAAATTTCTGAGGCAAGACCTTCATGGAAATAGTTTCTTACCAATGAGGCCTTCCTCGTTCTTTTTCAGAAGCAAGCTTCCCTCTTTCTGAGCACACACTTGCCATGACAACGTGATTTGGCAATGTGCCCGTCTCTAAGACTGTCGGGCTCTGCTGACTGCCCAAGTGTGTGCAGATTTTCAAAGTCCCCATAATCAGGGCCTGTTCTTTTCAAAAAACTGGTCTCCATACTGTCATCTTTACGTTTATGTCTGTACTTCAGCTCTGTTTTTTTGTTTTGTTTTGTTTTGAATTTTATCTATCTTTCCCCGAACTTCAAAGTTTGGTACGTGGCCCTTCTACCAACTTTCCCTGGCAGTTCTGGTCTGCTCTGATCTTTTTACAAACTCCATTGTTCCCACTTCATGATTTTTTTTTTAATTTATTTACTTTTGAGAGATAGAGTGTGAGCAGAGGAGGGGCAGAGAGAGAGGGAGACACAGAATCCCAAGCAGGCTCCAGGCTCTGAGCTGTCAGCACAGAGCCCGAGATGGGACTCGGACCCATGAACCGTGAGATCATGATCTGAGCCAAAGTTGGATGCTTAACCGACTGAGCCACCCAGGTGCCCCAATTATTACCACTTTAGAATCATCAGTGGAGGGGCGCCTAGGTGGCTCAGCCAGTTGGGACATCTGACTTCGGCTCAGGTCATGATCTCGCAGTTTGTGAGTTCGAGCCCCGCGTCGGGCTCTGTGCTGACAGCTCAGCGCCTGGAGCCTGTTTCAGATTCTGTGTCTCCCTCTCTCTCTGCCCCTCCCCCGCTCATTCTGTCTCTTTCAAAAATAAACATTAAAAAAAAATCATCCTTGGGGCTTCTGCCCCCCAAATGCACAAACCTTAGACCCACCCTTGAAAGATGATTTAGTGGGTCTAGTATGGAGCCCAGCTACCTGTACGTTCACAAAGCTCTGATGATTCTGATACCCAGGAGTGAAAATTAGCTCTCTGACGTATAATACACTGCTTATACCAATCAATTAGATATGTGCTCAGGGCTTCCTGTGGGTCCCTGCCTGGGGCTTTGGGATGCATGGCTGAACACAGCAGTACCCTTACTCTTGGTAGTCCAGAGTAGCTGCGGAGGCATTCCCTCAGCTAAACATGGTGGGCACCACGAAAGCAGAAATACAGCGCCAGGGGCGGGGGGGGGGGGGCGTCAGTGGAGCCTTATCAAAGGGGCTGTAGAGGAAGTTGAGGTAGATTTTGCCTGCTAAATAATTGGGGGGTTGTGGGCGTGGCCATATGGAGCACACGCCTCCACGTACCCTGGCAGAAAGTCACCATGGAAAGGTCAACAAAAGTCAGAATACAAAGGACTTCAAATACCAGGCAAAAGATGTCACCCGTTTCCTCTGGACAATAGAAAATAATTCAAGGAAGAAGCGGTCAATGGAGTTGTTGTTTTCTAGCATTGACTCATAGGCTAGAAGTCTCTAGGAGTATGAATCTCTGTGAGCACCCATACATTTTTCTGAAGTGTGTCACATACCCTAACGGTAACCCCAATCTACCCCCTAAGCCCTAAACCCTAACCCTCTGGAGAGGTCTTTGAACTGTACTATATCAAGCACATACCAGTCACCCTAACCCTCACCCTAGATCTGAGAAAGTGGGTTCCTAAACACACGATAAAAAAAATACACACACACACACACACACATATATGAGAAGCCTGGTTATTCTGAAAACCCCAAATATTTGAAAATTGGTAATATTTCTGGGGCACCTGGGTGGCTCAGTCGGTTAAGTGGCCGACACGTGGTTTCAGCTCAGGTCATGATCTTGCGGTTGATGAGGTCAAGCCCTGGATCCGGCTCCACGCTGACAGCTCAGAGCCTGCTTCGCATTCGCTGTCTCTGCCCCTCCCGCACTCGCCTCTCTCAAAATAAACTTGAAAACAAAAAAAAAAAGGAATTGGTAATGGTTCTGAAAATGGTGTGAGAGTAGAGATAAAAACACAAGAACCAATTGAATATCTATTTTAAAAGCATTTAGAGCCCCCAATCCCCTCCTTACTTCATCTTGGTGGATGCCTGCCAGGCCTGGGCTCACCCCAGCAGAAGTCTGAGGTTTTGTACATCGGAGCACGGGAGAGGGCTCAAACTACAGATGCCAGGCAAATACCCTTCTTTTAACCCTAACTCTAACCCTAGAAAAGACGGGGGAAGATGATGTGGTGTGTGTGTGTTTGTATATATATACACATATATATAAATATAAAAAAAAAAGAGAGGGAGGGAGGCAAACCATAAGAGACTCTTAAAAACTGAGAATAGGGGCGCCTGGGTGGCTCAGTCGGTTGAGCGTCCGACTTCGGCTCAGGTCACGATCTCGCGGTTCGTGAGTTTGAGCCCCGAGTCGGGCTCTGGGCTGATGGCTCAGAGCCTGGAGCCTGCTTCCGATTCTGTGTTTCCCTCTCTCTCTGCCCCTCCCCCGTTCATGCTCTGTCTCTCTCTGTCCCAAAAATAAAAAACGTTAAAAAAAAAAAATAAAAAAAAAAACAAAACTGAGAATAAACTGAGGGTTGATGGGGGTGGAAGGGAGGGGAGGGTGGCTGATGGGCACTGAGGAGGGCACCTGTTGGGATGAGCACTGGGTGTTGTATGGAAACCAATTTCACAATAAATTCCAAGTTAAAAAAATAAAAACAAGTATATATACACTCATATTTATATATTTATATATATATGTATATATACACATATATATGGAAACCAATTTCACAATAAATTTCACAATATACACATATATATATGGAAACCAATTTCACAATAAATTCCAACTTAAAAAAATAAAAATAAATATATATATACTCATATTTATATATTTATATATATGCATATATACACATATATATATATGGAAACCAATTTCACAATAAATTCCAAGTTAAAAAAATAAAAATATATATATACTCATATTTATATATTTATATACATATGTACATATACACATATATATGGAAACCAATTTCACAATAAATTTCACAATATACACGTGTATATATATGGAAACCAATTTCACAATAAATTCCAAGTTAAAAAAATAAAAATAAATATACTCATATTTATATATTTATATATATGTGTATATATACACACATATATGTGTATATATATAAATATAAGTATGTATATATGCAGGGTAAGCCAGCCATAAAAAAGAATGAAATCTTGCCATTTGTGACCACGTGGACAGAGCTAGAGAGTATTATGCTAAGTCAGAAAAAGACAAATACCATATTATTTCACTCCGATGTGGAACTTAAGAAAGAGAACAACTAGCAAAGAGAAATAAAAAGAAAGAGACAAAACAAGAAACAGACTCAACTATAGAAAACCGATGGTTACCAGAAGGGAGGTGTGGGGGGGGGGTGAGATAGGTGATGGAGATTAAGGAGGGCACTTGTCACGATCAGTGCCGGGTGATGTATGGAATTGTTGAATCACTATATTGCACACCTGAAACTAACATGACACTGTATGGTAACTAACGGGAACTTAAGTAAAAACTTAAAAAAAGCGTGTCAAGGCAATCCACTTTTGGTAAGGAACACTAAAATCAGTGACTCTCCAGATATATGAAGATATTATAGTCTCGCCTAGTTTCTCTTTAGTGAATAGCTCATAATACCCAAGTTTCAAGGAACAGTTTTCAAGGATTCTCACAACTCAATATATATTGGTTACATCTGGTTTCGATACAGCTACTAATCCGGGGCGCCTGGGTGGCTCAGTCGGTTAAGTGTCCGACTTCAGCTCAGGTCACGATCTCGTGGTCCGTGAGTTCGAGCCCCGCATCGGGCTCTGGGTTGATGGCTCAGAGCCTGGAGCCTGCTTCTGATTCTGATTCTGTGTCTCCCTCTCTCTCTGGCCCTCCCCCATTCATGCTCTGTCTCTGTCTCAAAAATAAATAAACGTTAAAAAAAAAAAAAATCAATACAGCTACTAATCCAAAGCCACCAAATGACGGCCACCTGAAATCAGTATTAAGTCAGCGGTGCCAAACAGGTGAAAATAACCTGTTATCCTGTCTTTCTGCTTTTTAACGTCACTGCTAGCAAATTTTAAAACACGTAGAGCTCACATTACGTTTCCATTTGGGTGTTGTTTCCCGCCCCCCAAGGACCGGAGCGTGGCTCTCAGTTCAGCCTAAGCGCACGTGTAAGGGACTGACTTTAAATCTCTGCGGGAGAGGGGGGACGGAGTATGATAAACCATAGTAAAAATTTAATTAGTAACGGACAGCATTGAAATTAGGTGTGCCCCCTACTCCAATACGTCTATACCACCTCGTTGCATCTGCCTGGTGTCCTCGTATCGGGGTGCATCGACCGCTGGGTAACAAACCGCTCGGAAAATCCGTGGCTTGCCAAGTTACGAGGACGCCTGTGTGTCAGCAGTTGGGGGGCCGCTTACCTGGACAGCGCTGACTCGGGGCCCTCTCGTGAGTTTTCGTGAGGATGAGGGGCGAAGCTGCAGTTAACTCAACCGAAGGCGTGTTTGGGGGTAAAAGACCCACTTTCAGGAGGGCTCATCCCCGTGGCTGTGGGCGGGAGGCGCCAGTCCCCGCCTCCCCAGTTAGATGTCTCCATGAGGCTGCTTTTCGGGGTTAGGGAAGGCGGCCAGAAGAGCATGAGGCTGGGGAGAGAGGCTGTGAACTGGGCTTGCAGCTCAGAT
The DNA here is from genome assembly GCF_046562875.1 of Panthera onca. Taxonomy (NCBI): domain Eukaryota; kingdom Metazoa; phylum Chordata; class Mammalia; order Carnivora; family Felidae; genus Panthera; species Panthera onca. The sequence continues at coordinate 11,760,223 of NC_138353.1, read as the reverse complement.
GCTGCAAGGTTGGGAGACTGGCGGAGGCAGTTGGGGAGCCTCGGCGGCACCCACCACCCGGCGCCCTGGTTGCCAAACGAGCCCCAGCGCGGCGGGAATGCTCCTTTCCTCCTCCTCTGGGCCGGAGCTTCAAGACCGAAGCCGGCTCAGAAGGGACAAATCCTGATTGGCCAAAGGCTGAGCCAATCAGATGCTCCCATTCCCAGGACCGGTCATGTGACCTGGTTCTGGCCAATGCCGAGTGAGAGGAAGTCTGTCGGGGGGGCTGATGGGAAATATCTTACTGGCTCTTGAAGACACCTGGGAACGGTCTTCCGCTGACGTGGTTGGTGCACGTGGCGGTCATCTTGGTCTGCGTGGGGAGTTGGCCTTGTGGTTCAGTTCGCTGAGAGCCCGGAAGGGAGACGCAGAACCCGGGGTTTCAGGGCCATCGTTGACCCACCGTGTTAACCAGCCCGGGAACTGCGCCGCCATTGGAATGCCCGCTACATCCAGTAGTGCGTGTCCGAGTTTCCAACCGTTTTGGGTTGGGGCACCCGACTTCTGCGGCCAGAAGCATCCAAACTGATGTTTTTGAAGGCTGGTTTTCTCACATGATCGTAGCCCAGGCTCGGTGGAGCAGGGGACAGCGCGAGGAGCAGGGGCACAGGTGGTGAGATGGAATGTCCATGGAAATGTTTTAAAATACAAGATGGACATTTAAGGGGAAGAAGCCCACCCCCCACCCCCAGTAAGGTTTGAGCACTGGAGTTGTCGTCATTGTAGACTCCTCAACTTTGCAAGAAGACAAGAATTTTTCAAACGCAGCCCCCTGAGAGGGGAGGCAGTTGTGAAGATGTAGATATTTTCCAAAATTTGGGCTTGTGGAATATCACCATTAACCTCCAAACGGGATATAAAGTGACAGGCTAGCAAGTCCAAAAGATGGCTCAGGTTCAAAGCCGGCCTGGAACAACTCAAGCCAAAATTTTTATTTTTCTGTCCTGCTTTGTTTCTTTACCTTGGTGGGTGAAAAACGTTGCACGCCTTGTGTGTATTTATTAACAGTCCTATTATTCACAGCTTTCCACAGTGGCAGTAACCTAGCCAACGGTGTATCTGAGGCACGATTATTGCTAATGGAAAACTTTCCCCCTAAATCCTAGCACTCACTTCCTTTGCATCGTGAAAGTCTGAGACCTTGCCTGGAAACTCTTGACTGTTCTGACTGCGGGTAACAAAGACCTCAGGAATGCGAGAAAGAGAAAATATTCCGACTTCTCCTGCACCTTCAAGAAAGCAGAGCCTCCCTCCCTCCCTCATGAAACCGTCCTTGTGAATGTATTTCTGACAAAGGAGTCTTATTTATAAGACCCCTAGACTTCAGAGACTGGTGTGGCTTCATCCTCCGACAGCCACCTGTCCCCTCCCGTATTAGTTTGCTAGAGCTCCCACGACACAATATTACCGGATATACTTGGTGGCTTAAACATCAGAAATCTTTTTTCTCAGGCTGGAAGTCCAAGATCAGTACTGGCAGCGTTGGTCTCTCCTGAAGCCCCTCTTTGGCTGGTAGATAGGCAACACCTCGCTGCGTCCTCACACGGCCTTTGCCCGGTGTGCACATATCCCTGGTGTTGTCTGGTCTTCTTACGAGGGCTCCAATCCTATCGGATTAGGGCTCCACCCTCATGACCCCAGTTAAAATTAATCGCCTCTTTCAAGGTCCTGTCTTCCATATGGTCGCATTGGAATTTGGGGGTTCAACATAGGAATGGGGGGGCAGGGACCACAAGTTGGTCCCTAACACCTCCCAAATCTGGACCGGTTGTCTTAACTAATGACCTGCTGCCCTTGCTAGTACGACCTACGCCGACGCTCTCTTTTCCTGAAAGGTGCAAAGACTTGGGAATTTTCATTGTCACGTCTCTCTTCCGCCACCCTCGTGGAGCTAAAAAAAAAAAAAAAAGGAACATCATAACGCTGCTTGCCCTGTTTATTGAAACAAACAGTGTTGTGTCACTTGAATTCGTGTTTCCCTCCTACCCTTCTGTGGGCTGTGACGGAAACGGGAACGTGAGAAAATTGCTTTCACGTGGGAAAGGCTAATGCATCTTATTTTCTTTTTCTTTTATTTTAGAGAGAGAAAGAGCGAGCAGAGGAGGAGCAGGGGGAGGAGGGAGAGCACCCTGAGCAGGCTCCACGCGCAGCTCAGATCCCACAACCCCCAGATCACGATGTGAGCCGAAATCAAGAGTCAGATGCTCGACCGACTGAGCCCCCCCAGATGCCCCCGCAACCTGGACTTTCTAAACGTTGGGAGACTGGGTCTGGTGCTGCGACATTCTTGTGCATCTGATTTCAGATTGGGTTGGTTCCCACTCTGAGAGGCTCAAGGAGACAGACCCACCCCAGGGGAAGACAGCTGGGTGCTCTCTGATGGGAAGGAAAAGGAAGCCGATTCTATCAGCGCCCCCCCCCAGCTCCCCCCAGTTCTGAAGCCACAGAACTGACCCGCTGGAGGAGCTGCTACCTCCCCCAGCATAGAAATGTGGGAACTCACATTTCTACTCCGCTACCGGACTTGTCGGCTCCAGAACCAGACCACGCTTGCTAGATGCACACAGATAAGAGCCCCTCCAAATGCACGAAGCCAGTTGCTGCTGATGCCCCAGAAAAAGACACAGCCTCTACCTGACGGTGCTTGTCGAAATCCGTGGCAGAAACATAAGCATGGCCACCATTTCACTTCCCCTTTCCGGATCTCATGCAGTGGGTCAGACTGGCAGAGCCCTGGCTTCGAGGGAAGCGAGGCAGCGTGGTTTTAGCTTCCCAGCCTCGGTAGCACGGAAAGGCAGATCGGAAGAAGGAAGGCTTGAGCGAATGAATCCACAATCTAAAACCCCTGGGACATTTTGTCTGCAGCCTCCGACACCCAGGGGGAAACCCGTATCTGGTCTTTTCCTGCCTGCTTTGCAGGAAAAGCTCCAGATACTCTCCGGTGTCTTTGCATCCTCTTTTCTACTGGCAACTGGAGGGGAGACTTAAAATCAGTTAAGCATCCGACTTCGGCTCAGGTCATGATCTCACGGCTCATGGGTTCAAGCCCCGCGTCAGGCTCTGTGCCGACAGCTCAGAGCCTAGAGCCTGCTTCGGATTCTGTGTCTCTCTCTCTCTGTCCCTCCCCTGTTGGTGCTCTCTCTCTCAAAAATAAATAACCATTTAAAAATAAAATCAAATAAAAAACGGAGGGATTGGGTCCAAACCACACAAAGCTCCGTTTCCTCTCCCAGGCTCATCAGCCTAACAGGGACGGGAGGACAAAAGCCGGAGCCTTATACCAACTCCAGGTTTCTAACTGGGGCTCTACTGGCATTTTAGGCGACACGAGTCTCTGCCATAAAGGACAGTGCCGCATATTCTTGCAGGCTGTTTAGTCCGGTACGCGTCAACACCCTTCTGTCCTCAGGCCCTGTGACGACCCAAAGGTAGGCAGATATTTCCAAACCCCCTGGAAGGAGCTCGGGTTGCCTCTGAACAGTCCTTCCATGGAAACACAAAACATATGGAGTAAGACGTCCCCCCACCATCCAACCCTAGCCCCTGGCAGGACGGGGGGGGCTCTTGGCACACACAACACAGAACACACAACAGGAGAGGCGAATGATGTCACAAGGGCTCAAGAAGCCGGAAAACAGGACCTTTGTGTCTCAGGGAACTCACTGTCCAAGGATGGGAGGAAGTGAGACCGGCTTGGGGTGAGTGTGACTTAGGAGAGTCTGGCCTTGGACAACTTATTTAACCACATAAGTTGTATCTCTGTTTCCCTGTGGGAAGAAACGGAAAGAATATCTAACACCTATGGATGTTAGGAGGCCCAAAGGTGTATATAAGGTTTAAGATCATGGGCTCCAGAGTCCGGAGCCTGGGTCTGCCCAGCCATCTACGAGCTGCGCGGCCCCGGATAAGTCGGCTACGCTCTCTGTGCCTCGCTTTCCTTCTCTGTACCGGGAGAGTGGCGACACCTGCCCGTACTGTGCCCCACTCAGAGTCAAGTTCTCGGTAAATGCTGGAAATTATCGTGACTGTCTCCTCCGAGTGGGACTTGTTTTTTTGTTTTTTTGTTTTTTTTTTAACTCTAGACATTATTCAGATTTCACCAACATTTCCACTAATGTCCTTCTTCTGTTCCCGGGATCCGATCCCAGATCCCACATTCATTTAGTTCTCACATCTCCTGAGTCTCCTTTGCGAACAAGTTCTCGGCTGTGGCCACTGGAAGGAATGCAGGCTGTTTTGTAGAATGTCCCTCAATTTAGGTTTGGCTAAGTGTTTCTCCTACTTAGACTGGGGCGCTGGGTTTTGGGGAGAGAAATTCCATAAAGGTGAATTGCCACCTTCTCCTTCTTCTCGTCCTCCTCCTCTGCCGTTGTCGTCGTCATCTTCTCCTTCTCCTTCTCCTTGTCGGTTACACTTCAGTCACGTGTCCAGCCCTCCCCCAGTCACCGTGGTTGGAGGATGAAGTGCTCTGATTGACGACACCCGGGCTTCCTCTCCCCGGAACCAGGAGAAGGCTGGTTTTCAAAGGAAACTCCAGGCGCTATTACCCTGAAAGCTGGACAAGCTGAAACCACAGACTCCTCATCCACAGATGGCTATTAACTGTGTTGCAAATATTTGCTCATCACACATTGGTAGTCCCCTGGCCTGGCTAATTACCCCAGCAGGCCTTCACAAAAACCATGAAAAAAAGGCAGTATGGCCAATGCCCATAAAGATATAACCAAGTCACCTGATAATGACTCTTTTTAAAGACCTGGGAGTGAAACTTTGCCCCAGCGTAGAATCTGGACCTCTCGGGGAGGGAAAGGCACGAGCTGCTGAGTCAGATCTGAGTTCAAATTCCAACACACCCGTTACACTCATTCACTAAAAAAATCCAGACAAATTCAGACAAAATCCCTACCCTCCTGACATTCTACACCAGAAGGCATGGGAGAGGGGAGACGGGAGATAAATGAGTGGGCAAACGCTGGAAAGAAAATAAAACAGGGCACCTTGCTGGCAAGAAGCGGAGGCCAGACTTGCAGCAGGCATGTGGGAGGGTCCTTTTGAGGGGTTCATATTTGATTTAAGATGGGAACAATAAGATACAGTCAGATATGAACTGATCTGTGTAAGGCGCTAAGAAAAGGGAGCGGCTAGTGCTAAGGCCCTGAGGTGGCCCCGTCCGAGAACCGACAGACGCCATGTTGCATAGCTGTGTCAGGCTGGGTGGGTTACTTAGCCTCTGTGCGCCCCTGGAAAGTGAGGATGCTCACACTGAGCCCTCGAGGTTGCTCATGAGGATTCAGGCAGACAAGAAGCCTTAAAGGGCAAGTGCTGTGCCCGCCATATGGTACGTGTTCAGTAAACACCAGCTATTAGTTTGAGTGATACAAGTATTAAGGAGAAAAGAATGGGTCAAAAACTTGAGAGAAAGGAGCTTTTGTGGCTTATCCTTCCAGAAGCCAAAATTCCGGATGTCGTATGAGCAAGGCCCCGAGAAAGGGCTTCCCAGCATGCCCCCAGGACATCCTGGATACCAACAGCAATACTTAGCATTATTATAACAGCTACTGCCAATTCATTGAACACCTACTATATGCCAGGCACTCTGTGGGGTATCTGATGTCCATTGGCCCCACCGACTCTGAGGCCCCTCGATGATCAACATCCCCATTTCAGAGAGGAGAAAAGTGGAGGCTCGGGGCTGATGGTCCCGGAGGCTGGAGCAAAGTCAGGAGGCAAGCAAGAGCCCCCCCCCCCCCTCCTCCCCACTACTTCTTACCTGATGACCTTTAGCCATTTCTCTCCTCTGATGTGAAGTAACAGAGGCGGGACAATCCTGCCCCACCCTTCATCTTCATCATTCTCCCAGGGTTGGGGGGGGGGGGGAGGGTGCGCAGAGAGGGAGGGGAACAAAGCCCCAGAGCCCCTTCTCCCAGAATCCTGCCCCTGCGTGCTCCCCACCCACCACCACCACTAACCCAGTGCTAGCGAAGGGCACAGGGCACGATCTGGGAGGTGAATTTCCAGCCCAACGCGGGAGCCCGGGGAAGGGGGCGGGGCTGTGGCCAGGACGGGGGCGGGACCAAGGCTGAGAACTTAACCGCCTGTCTGTCTAGGGAGGCCGCACTCCAGACGGGGCGACCTCCCCTCTGCGGCCGCCAGACAGAACACGGCATGAGGTGTCTTCTGGACGGAGGCCCCAGCCACAGCCCTGCCTGGAAGAGGCTGCTTCTAACAGGTGCGAAAGGACGGTGGCTTCACCCAAGGGTTGGGGACAGAGAGAGGACACTCCCAGGGAGAGTCTCCAAAGACGAGGGCCCAGGCCTGAAGCTGGGGAGGGGGTGGCCAGGGAAGGACCTCCCAAAGCTGTCAGAATCAAAATGAGAGCTCAGAAAAAATGTGGCACCTGTTATGCAAATCGCATCCCTGTGCCATGTGATTCGTAAAAGGAGAAGAATGCAAATTGTTTCCCTAGAGATAGAAAAGCACCCTGAGGGGCCTGGGTGGCTCCTTAGGTTAAGCATCTGACTTTGGCTCAGGTCATGATCTCAAGGTTCCTGGGTTCGAGCACCCATCAGGCTCCACACCGATTGTCTCTCTCTCCCTCTCTCTGCCCCTCCCCCACTTGTGCTATCTTTCTCTCTCAAAAATAACAGGAAGGAAGGAAGAAGGAAGGAAAGAAAGAAGGAAGGAAGGAAGGAAAGAAGGAAAGAAAGAAAGAAAAAGCGACACCTAGGTCCTTGAGTAGAACACTTTATTCCTGTCACTTTGCAGCAAAGAGCAAGGCCTCACTCCATCTATTGAGGTCCCTGCCCAGACACTGTAGTATCTATTACCAAGCATGCCTGAGGGTCAGGGAAGGCTCCAGAAGAGGGGTACCTGAGCAGAAACTGGAATCACCGCTAGATAAAGAGTTAGGGGGAACAGCATTCTAGGAAGGGAGACCAGCACGTGCAAAGGCCCGGAGGCCCGAGCCACTGCCCAGAGTTCAGTCTCTCCGATGCAGAGAATGAGGGAAGATGGCAACAGGGGCACGGAGGTGTAGGAGGGTGCCAGGCGAGGGTATCAGCACTGTGTCCTGAGGGCGCTGGGGAGCCATGGAAGGCTTGCGAGCAGGGGAACAGAAAAGTCCTACCAGCAGCCGACTCAGACATAAAATCAGTGGAGGTACAAAGCAGGCAGTAGGCCCATCACCCACCCAGAAGGCGCTATAGTGGGACAACTCCCGGCTGGCCACTTATGACCTTGGGTCTGAGACCGAAGCTCACGGTGTCTCAGTTTCCCTGCCAGTAAAACAGACTAGTGCTGACCTCAGAGCTGTTGAGGGGACCGGTGAGGAAATGGCTGGGAGAATCTGGCCCGGGCCCTGGCACTGTGGGCCCGGGCCCTGGCTGACCTCTCACAGCCGCTTACGGAGCACAGCATTGTGTTTCCCATGATGCTGCCCGAGGAGTTGTTCCAACCCTTGCCATCACTTCTCATTCAGGAAGAGAGCTGATGCTTTCATCTGTGTTCTGTAAGGGGGCATTTTGGATCCTTAAAAGGTTCCCACTCATTATACTGCTTTTTAAAATTGTTTTTAACATTTATTTATTTTTGAGAGACAGAGCATGAGCAGGGGAGGGACAGAGAGAGAGGGAGACACAATCCAAAGCGGCTCCAGGCTCTGAGCCGTCAGCACACAGCCCGACGTGAGGCTCGAACTCACGAACCATGAGATCATAACCTGAGCCAAAGTCAGTCACTTAACCAACTGAGCCACCCAGGTGCCCCATGCTGGCAGTCCAGTCCTGGAGCCTGCATTCTGGGGTGTGTGTGTGTGTGTGTGTGTGTGTGTAAGACTGCTGAGAACATAGTTTATGCTCTCTTATTTCCTTTATTCAAATTTTACTTAATTTTGTTGAATGGGTTATACATTCCCATGGTTCAAATCTCAAAGATATATAAAAGGGATATAAAAGGTCGCCCTCCCCCCTGCCGGCACACACAGGTGGCCACTGTCTTTGTGCATCCTTCCAGAGTTTCTCTATATGTTTATAAGAAATGCAAATATTACAGATTTACTTTTCTCCCGTTTTTACACCAAAGTTAGCGTACCGTAAGAACCGTCCAGCCGCCTGCCTTTCTATCTTAACTGCTTACTTTGGCGATCTCTCCCTCTTAGTTCACGGCATTCCGGAGACCTTCCCCACCTTTTCGTACAGCTGTCTTGTTCCGCTGTGTGAATGGAGCATAATTTATTAAATCGGTTCCCTATGGACAGCCACTTGGATATTTCCAATCTTTAGCCATTAAAACTAAGATGTGGCAAATGACCCTGCCCAGAAGTCATTTTATACTGGGAAAGGTTAATCCATAGAACACATTCCCTGATCTTTAATTTCAGGGTCAAAGGATATGGGAATTTTCAATCTGAAAAGCCCATGTCCTCCGCACGGGGTTGTATGAGCCACACAGAAGATGTTCTTTCCCATTGCCCTCAGCCTCATCAACATGACACATCATCGACCTTTTGGATCTTTGCCAACCTGATCGGTGAAAAGTGTTACCTCCGTGTGTTTTAATTTGCGTTTCTCTTACTATGAACACGGCTGAATGTTTTCCCTAGGTCAAGAGACATTTGAATTTTCTCTCCTATGGATTTGCCTGCCCACATCCTTTGTATATGCTTCCGTTGGGTTGCTGATATTTTCTCTTATTGAGATCTCGGAGCTTTTTATATATTAGTGAAATGAGCTCTTGGTCTGTGAGACCCATTGCAAATAATTTTTCCCGGTATGTCTCCCTCTCTCTCTCACCTTACCCCCCCTTTTTCCTCTCTCTCTCTCTCTCTCTCTCAAAAATAAATGAACATTAAAAAGAAGAACGTTGAGGGGCACCTGGGTGGCTCAGTCGGTTAAGCGTCCATCTTCGACTCAGGTTGTGAGCTCGTGGTTCGTGGGTTCGAGCCCCGCGTCGGGCTCTGGGCTGCCAGCTCGGAGCCTGGAGCCTGCTTCGGATCCTGCGTCTCCCTCTCTCTCTGCCTCTCCCCCGCTCATGCTCTGTCTCTCTCTGTCTCAAAAATAAAGATAAACATTTAAAAAATTTTTTTTCTTTAAAAAGAAGATTGTCGACTGCCTGTGGATCACAGCCCTGCTGTGTACCACCTAGGACATCCTGGACAATGGTCTCCAGTTCTCTGAGCTTCCATTTCCTCACTCCTACTGGGGGTGTGGCAGTTGTGTTACTCAGGGTTGAGGCGGGAAGATGGTCTTCTCAAAAGGAGTAATGGGCGAGGAGGTTAGTAAAGGGAGGATCTGCGGAGGTAGAAGCAGGGTAAAGGCAACCCCTCCTGGGATCGTGCAGCACCCTGAGGCTGGCCACAGCAGAAGCTGTTACCTCCCGTGTGCTAGGAGCCGCGAGAAGACCAGCAGACCCCAAGACCCAAAGAGAGTGGCGCATAGACAGGGCCACACAACGGCAGCCTTAGTGGAGGGACACAGCCGCCCCACGTCCACGGAGCAGGGAGGGAGCCGTCACTCGCACCAGCAGAGGCCAACCAGAAGCAAAAGACAAGGGGACCCAACGAGGCAGCTCAGGGGAGTCAGCCTCTCGGGGAGCAGAGCAGGGCAGAGAAGGGGAGACAGCAGATCTGCACGGTTACCCTGGGTGATGTGCGCTTTGCAGGGGTCGACGGAAGGAGTAAGTGAGATAGTACGTGTTCGGCGCTCAGAACAGTATCTGGCTTATAGGAGGTGCTCAGCGAACGTTCCCTTCCGTTCCGACATCGTCCCTATCATCATCACAGTTATCAGCTCTCAGCGTGCCACACTCACTGTCGCCAGCTCAGGAAGGGTTACCCGCTGGGGCAGCATCTCGCCCTTGGTCCCATTTGCCCCCTCTGCTCTCTCCTGTCTCTTCCCCCCCCCCCCCCTCCAAGGTATCCTGATGGCATCCTGCACCTGCTCTGTCTCCTTGGAGCCGCCCTCCTCTGCGTCTCCAGAGCCCTTGACCGCAGGAGCCCGTGCCCCCCTGCCCGTCCCCGGAAGCCTCAATGGAGCTCTCTCCACTTCTTGGTTCCGAGAGCACAAGACCCAGCCGGAAACCACGCTCTTCCCCCGCGAGGGCCTCCCGGGGCCCGGCCACACCAGCGGCCAGGAGACGCGGGACACCCAAGACGACCTGATCATCAGACACGTGACAGCTGAGGACACAGTGCTGGAAGCCGGCAGAGGACGCAGGCGTGCGACAGAGCAGCTTCTAGGCAAGGGTGAGTGGGCCCCGAGAGGGACCGAGTTCTCAGGCAGCGAGAACAGCCTGGGCAAGGCTGGAGGGGTAAAGAGAGATCTGGAAAGCCTGTGGAATCGTGAGCCGAGCCGCGTAGAGGGCATGGGCCCTGTGAGGCCGCTGGCTTTTCCGTGTGGCTAGGGGGGAGGCAGAGAGAGCGGGCGGTCCACGGGGCTGACCGTGCAGGGCCCTGTAAGGCCTCACACAGAAGCTCGGACTTCCTTCCACTCAGCAAAACACTTAACCAATGCTGATTGTTACGCACATGTCCAATCCTTTTTTAGTGCCTTCTCTGTCCTGGGTGATGCTGGGCACCAGCAATGGCGTAACGGCAGGGGCGCCCGGGTGGCTCAGTCGGTTGGTTAAGCGTCCGACTTCGGCTCAGGTCACGATCTCGCGGCTCGTGAGTTCGAGCCCCGCGTCAGGCTCCGTGCTGAGAGCTCAGAGCCTGGAGCCTGTGTCTCCCTCTCTCTCGGCCCCTCCCCTGCTCAGCCTCCGTGTGTCTCTCTCTCTCTCAAAAAGTGAATAAACATTAAACAATTTAAAAAAAAAAAAAAAAGAATGGTGCTTGGCTCCTGGTAAGAGCCACACCCAGGCGGCTGTTACATTGATTCTTGTCTCTTACACCCGATGGGCTCTTTCTCCTCCTGCAAGGCTTAGCTCAGACACCACCTCCTCCAGGAAGCCTTCCATGAGTTCTTTGGTTGAGCTGACGTTCTTTTCACTTTACCATATCGCACTGATATTGGAAAGCAGCTCAGCGTGGAGGCTCCCCGTACTCACCACGACATCAGACTTGCCGGGTTCAGACACTAGCTGTGCCTCTCTCTCTCTGACCGTGAAGCCTGGGCCTAAGAACCCCTGGACCTCGAGTCTTTGACCCGGAAAAAATACGGAAAGAAAACTATCGTGAAGATCACATGCGCCCCATCTCTGCAAAGAGCAATTCGCGGCAGCCGGTGGCACAGGCCCCAGGCCTTGGAGGCCTCCTCGACTCCTCACTCTCTCTCTCTCCGAGGCATCAGCAAATCCTGTGGGCTCTGCTTTCAAACGAATCCAGAATCCAGCCACTCCTCCCAGCTCCTTGGCCTCACCCCGGTCCAGCTGAGGGCGGGGGAGCTGGGATATTTATATACCGGCTGCCCCCGGGTATGTCCATTTCCCAACACTTTGGCCTGCTTTCTCCTCGGGCGCAGCGGGCCCTGGCAGCCACAGGGAAAGCGCTCGGGCGACAGGTGCCTTACTGGCAGTGGGAAGTGGTGAGGGCGAGGGGCTGGGGGGTGGGGACCCACAGGTCTGCTACTCGCTATGTCTGGAGCGACGCTGGGCACAGATCAGGAACTCCAAACACATTTATTGACGGATGAATGAATGAATGGATGGATGGATGGATGGATGCCTCTGTGTGGACAAAAGAAATGCTCAGCCTCTCTGAGGGGTCTCCACCCACGTGGCCTTGCTCTCTGTTTGCACAGCCAGCTCCAGAGGGGTGATGCTGTTGACCTTCCCCAGTGCCGTCCAGGGCGTTATCCAGAGTGACCTCAACTACTCAGTGATCCTGGAGTGTTTGGCCTCTCACATCACCCCCACACCCGTGCTGCACTGGACCCTCGACGGGGAGCCCTACGACACTGGGAATATGCTGATCATCCGGAGGCTGTCCTGGGGGCATCTGGGCACCTATGTGTGCACAGCCAAGAACAGCCAGGGAGAGTATCCCTCCAATCCTGTGACGATCTCGCTGCCACGTGAGTCCCCCCCCCCCCCCCCCGCTCCCATCCCCACCCCAGACTTCTGCACCCTTGCTGGTCTGTGGCCAGCTGTCCTGGCTCCCTGGAGCCAACCACAGAGCAGTCCACTCGGAGACCCTTCGTAGCCAAGGTGTCATCCTGTCCCCCCATCTTGCCCGGCAGAGTGGGGATCATTAGCCCATTTTACAGAAGAAAGAGATGAGCTCTTAGCAAAAGCTCAGCTCAGGATCTGGAGCCAGCCGTCTGGGTCCCGACTCCGACTGTTTGCTGGCTGTGTGAGCCTGACCTCTCGGAGTCTGAGCCCACACCCGTGACAAAATGCAGGTGACGATGAGTGGTCCCGAGCGGGGGCTTTGGCATTTGGATCCTGGCTCCCCCTCTTCCAGCTGTGTGACTCTGGACCAGTGCCTTGACTTCTCTGGGCCTCAGGGTCCTCGTCTGCAAATTGAGAAAACGCCAGTGCCCGCCCCAAAGCGTGCTTGTGAGCTTTCAGCGAGGACGCAGGTGAACAGCCCAAAATAACAGCGGGCGCTCGGTAAACACGAGCTAATATCATTGCTACAACTAGCGTTGTCCATGTTATTAACTTCGTGACTGTTACCGTACGTGGACCCCCACCCCCCGGGCAGGTCTCCCTTTGCTCCTGTGTATGACGGGGTGACTTGTAAATGTCTGCAAGACTGTTTTCAGGGCCAGAAATAACACGTGAATGAGACCAGCAGAACATCTGTTAGAGACGGGTGGTTTAGCGCCTGGCCGGCTCAGTCGGTGGAGCATGTGACTCCTGATCGTTAAGAGTCAGGAGTTCAAGTCCCAAGCTGGGGGCGGAGCCCACTTCAAAAAGAAAAAAAAAAAAAAAAAAAAAAGCAGGTGCTTTAAATAGCCGCGATCCTCATGAACATTCTTTTTCATGCATTTATGCACGGAGGACACGTGGCTCCGGGTGAGCTAGAATGAAACAGAGGCAGGGAAGGTACTTAGGCATCAGGATCCGCACGAGCAAAGGTCCAGAGCACGGAAAGGGCGGGGGCTGGAAAGCCTGGCTTGGCGGGGTCCCAGCCACCTCTTCCTTCCCAGCTTCCCAGGGTCCAGTAGGAGCTTCAGGATTTGGTTTTGGGGTGATTCGTTGGGAGAAAAAAAGTTTAAATCTTAGAGCAGCCGGTGACTCTGCTACGCTCACTGAGAATGACGACACTTCCAAGACCCCCTTAGTCATTCATCAGCTTTTCAGGAGATGTTTATTGGCCCGCCTACTATGTGACTGGCCCGTGCTGGGTGGTGCTGGGGACATTCTGGTGATGGAGACAGCCCTGGCCCTTTCCCCAGACAGTAATGTTTGAGCGCGGGGAGGTGGGGGGGAGGAGGGGACAGACCAGTGGGAGGCAGCCCTGTCCACAGACAGTAGTGACCAGAGTGGGCAAGGCTGGGGTGGGGGAGCCAAGGGATGTGGGACCCAAGGGGGCACCTGATCCAGCAAGGGGGTCAGGGAGGGCTTCCTGGAGGAGGGGACAACTGAGCTGGTATCCAGGCCAAGGTGGGGGGAAGGGATGTGGGACCCAAGGGGGCACCTGATCCAGCAAGGGGGTCAGGGAGGGCTTCCCGGAGGAGGGGACAACTGAGCTGGTACTAGGATACATAGGAATCATCCAGGCCAAGGTGGTGGGTGGGTGGACTAGCATTCTAGGGTCACAAAGGCCTGGAAGTAGGAGAGAGAGGTGAGCTCGGAAAATTGGGCAGAGTCCAATGAGACCGGGTTATAAAGGTGGAGGGGAGAGAGAGATGAGGTTCGCCAGCTGGCACGGCCTCGAAGGCCAAAATGAGAGACGCTTGCTCCCTGGGAAGCCACAGCAAGGTTCTGAGCAGGGGAGGAACAGGGTCACATTTGAGCTTTCCACAGACCCTCTGGCCCCCGTGTGGCCGGGAGGTCGGGGGGAGGGGAGAGACAGAGGCAGAAGAGACAGAGGGAGGCCGGGGTGGAGACCGGAGGGTGGGAAGGAGGGGGCAGACTGAAGACACACTCAGGGGGTGACATGGTGGGAGGCAGGGGTGTGCAGTCTCACCCTTTCTTGGTCCCCAGAAGACAACGTGGAACCCACAGAGGCTGAGCCCATCGAGCCAGACCCCGTTCTGTCCGTGTCAGGGGGAGCTGCCGTCGCCCTCCTGGTGGCTGCAAATGTGGGGGCCATGATGCTGATAGGAGGTGTGGGCTTCACCATCGTCCAGAGCCTAAGGTATGTCCTGTCCTCACCCCCGTCCGCCTCCTGATGTCCACTCGGCCCCCCACGAGACACAGAGCTCACTCTGCAGCCAGACAGAAGCCCAACCGATAGCCTCGTCCCAAGAAGCTTTAGACTCAGGATTCTGAGCCCTGATGCACCCGCCCGAGGTGACCCCCAGGGAACAAAGAGACAGAAGACGATTCTGGAGCTGGTCTGCCTTGATAAGGCCAGGAAGCGAGGCCAGGGTGGGGAGGGGGCGCAATTGAACTAAGTGAAGGCCTCCCTGAGAAACTGACATCTGAGCAAAGACACTGAGCAAAGGAGGGATGGCTCAGGGGATGTCTGGCAGAAGGGCATACAGCCGCCTGTACAAAGGCCCTGAGGCAGGACTTGCCCGGCAGGTTCCAGCAACAGCAAAGAGGCCAGCATGGCTGGAGTGGTGTGAGAAAGGAGAAGTAGGGAAGAGAGGGGAAGAAGAGAGGGGAGAAGAGAGGGGAAGGGGGGTGGAGGTGGACAGGCGGTATAAGGTCTTGTGGGCCATGCAAGGACTTGGCTTTTGTCCTTAGTGACCTGAGAGCAATGGAGGGTTTCGAGCAAAGAGGGACAGGATCTGACTTACGTCTGACTCGCATTCTAATCCTAGATGTGTTAGCTATGATCCCAATACTGTAATATCTTACGGTTACGTGCTTGCTAAACGTGATTCTATTTCGTTTCCACAAGAGCTCGGCGGATGGGGTTGGGGGTCACGGATAGGAAAGAAGATCTTGTGTGTGTCAAAGAGGAAACCCAGGCTCGGGGAGGAGTGGCTGGGCCCAGACCCCGCAGCCGGAGAGGAGGGGTTCGAACCCAGAACCCTGCCTCACTCCTAGTTCTCGCCCTACCCTACCCCGCCTCTTTTCCCGCCACAACAGTACAAGCCTCCGTTGCTTGTGCACTGCGAGCTGACGTGGTTTGCAAAGGCCTTGTGGATCAGCTGGGAGAGGCTGGGGCCAGGTCTCCAGTCCGCGAGTCCCAGGCAGGGGTGGGGGAGGGCCAGGCTGCTCCCTGAGCCCCTGCATCATGCTCACCTGTCAGCTCATCCTGCGTAAGCCCCGGGAGCCTTCAAGTCCCAGCTACTCTGAGGGATGGGTACAATCTTGGCCTCGTTTTCCAAATGAGTAAACCAAAGCTCAGAGAAACTCCTCGGCTGGCCCAAGGACGCACAGCTGACAGATGGCTGACTCTGAACCAAACCCAGATCCAAATCCAAAACCACGTTCTTAGAGGATGAGAGATCCAGTCCCTGCTCCCCCGTGAGTGGGCGGGAGGAGTCACTTCCCGTCCCCCTACCATTTTGGCCCAGACCTATGATGGCAAAACACTGCTGACGTCAGCCAGAAGGAACCAGCCTTTTCCAAAACAGCTTCAGCCTTAGAGATGAGGTCGTGAGGACAAGCATGGCTGTCCTGACCCTCTTGGTGGGGAGGGGCAGTCCTCGGAAAAGAGGGGTATGGACTGAGGGGAAGCCCCACACCCGTCGACCGCACCCACCCAGGGCAAGAGAGACCCCTGCCGCTTGTCGCTAAGGCCGCGGGCCCCAAAGCCAGGCTACTTGGGTGCATCCCAGCTCTGCCATTCGTCCGCTAGCTTGCGGAACTTTGAGCGGGTCCTTTAACCACCTCTGTAAAACAAGGACAGTGGTAATAGCTACCTCAGAGGGGAAGTGTGTGGGTTACGCGAGGCAGGAGGACCAAAGCACTGCAGATCGTGCCTGGTGCGTGGTAAACCTTCAATAAATGTCAGCCACGTTGATGGCGATGACGGTGACGACTTCTCGCTCTCCGTCGTAGGATTCACCGGCGAAGACTGCGGATGTGCTGCTAAAGTGGGCACCTGTCTGTCAGCCTAAGAGGTGATGCCAGGAAGGCGGCAAGAGCATCCCGGGGCTGGGGAAAAGAGGAAGTTACTGGGGGCTCCAGTCGAGACCCCCTCCCTCCTGACCATTTGCCCGTGGGATGTTCTCGTCTCGTTGAGAGTCCCGGGGACCGCTTTTCTCCTCTCTCTCCAATTACCAGCCTCCCATCTGCCCAGCTCACCAACCCCTGGGAAGCCACCTACACAAGTAGCCTGTATTTCCTAAAATTCGTGGGCTGTCAGCGAAAGATCCTCACTTAAGTGGCTCAATAAAAACAAAAGGACGAGGGGCGCCTGGGTGGCTCAGTCGGTTAAGCGTCCGACTTCGGCTCAGGTCATGATCTCATGGTCTGTGAGTTCGAGCCCCGCGTCGGGCTCTGTGCTGATGGCTCAGAGCCTGGAGCCTGTTTCGGATTCTGTGTCTCCCTCTCTCTCTGACCCTCCCCCGTTCATGCTCTGTCTCTCTCTGTCTCAAAAATAAATAAACGTTAAAAAAAAAATTTAAAAAAAAAAAGGACGAATTTACTATAAGGATCCAAGATTTCCACACACACACGCACACACACAAAAAAATCCAAAGGTGTATCAGTTAGCACTTGCTGTGTAACAAACTACTCCCCCCCCCCGCCCCCGCTAAAATTTAATGGCTTGAAACAACAGCCATGGGTTTAGCTTACAATGTTGAGGGTTATCAGTTTGGGCTGGGCTCAGCTGGGCGGGTCTTCTGGTCTCTGCTGGGCCCACTCCCACTTCTGTGGTGAGGCGGCAGTTACCCAGGGGCTATCTGGACTAGGACAGTCGTCTGGGACAACTAACCTGTCCTCCACATCATCTATCATCCTGTAGCAGGCAGACCCAAGCTTGTTCACATGCCAGAGGCAGGATTCCAGGAGGGAGACAGAGGCACAATGCCTCTTAGGCCCGGAATGAAGAATGGCAGGCACATCCTTGGGGCACCGGGGTGGCTCGGTTGGTTAACCGTTCAGGTCATGATCTCGCGGTTTGTGAGTTCGAGCCCCGTGTTGGGCTCTGTGCTGACAGCTCGGAGCCTGCTTCGGATTCTGTGTGTGTGTGTGTGTGTGTGTGCGCACACGTGTGTGTGTCTCTCTCTCTCTGCCCCTCCCCCACTCATCCTCTGCCTCTCTCTCTCAAAAATAAATAAACATTGGGGCGCCTGGGTGGCTCAGTCGGTTAAGCATCCAACTTCAGCTCAGGTCATGATCTCAAGGCTCGTGGGTTCGAGCCCCACATCAGGCTCTGCGCTGACAGCTCAGAGCCTGGAGCCTGCTTCGGAGTCTGTGTCTCCCTCTCTCTCTGCCCCTCCCCTGCTTATGCTCTGTCTCTCTCTGTCTCAAAAATAAATGAAAACATTAAAAAAAATTTATAAATAAATAAATAAACATTAAAAAAAAAAGAGAGAGAGAGAAAGCAGGAATGTTGCTGGAACCTTCTCGGCCCCCAGCCCTCACCCCTTGTAACCCTCTTCTCCGGGTACATTAGACTCCTAGTTCTCTCTCTGTGTCTGCAGATGGGTTCTCAATGCTTCCGCATCCACATGGGGTAAGACACAATCCCATAGCTTCCAAATCCACAGAATCCCTTCGCCTTGTTCCTGAAGCCCCTGGAGAAGGCATCTGATTGGCTCACTCGGGTCACGTCTCAACCTTGCGCCCCTTCCTGTGGCGGGGAGGGGGGAGGGGCCCTGGATGCTTCATACAAGCAGAGCTCTAGGGGCCCAGCCGAGTCTGTGGGGGCTCGTTCCAAGAACGGGTGTGGGGGGGGAGGTTTGGCCTTGTAAGCTAGGTAGGCACCCCAAAACGTCTACACACGGAGCTGATTTTTTGCACCTTTTCATAAAAGAAAAACATCTGAAATGCAGCGAAGTGGGGGCGGTGGCCACAGCCCCCTGGGGAATCCGTGGCTGAATTATAA
Source organism: Panthera onca (assembly GCF_046562875.1). Taxonomy (NCBI): domain Eukaryota; kingdom Metazoa; phylum Chordata; class Mammalia; order Carnivora; family Felidae; genus Panthera; species Panthera onca. Next base: position 11,742,129 of record NC_138353.1, on the reverse strand, counting down.
ACAAGATCGACCCTTTGATTTTGAGCTGTTGGAGGACGCTGATGTGCGGATGCATCTAACACCCGAGGAGCATTAGTGCGTCTGTGACCGGCACAAAGCCACCTACCGCATCCTGATGCTTAGCAAGAAGAGGAACGGACGTGAGTTCGAATACTGTCTGTGGAGGGTTGTCTGTGTAGCCGTCACTACACTCTGTGCCGTAGGTGACTCATGAGCCATGTCATCCTCGCCGTGTCCACAGGAAAGGAGAGCCCACCTCCGTTTTCCTGAAAAAGCAGGGAGGCTCGGAGAGACGGTGAGTGACTTGCCCAGGGCCACAAGGGCAGCACAGGGTAGAGGTGTTGCCCACGCCAGGCTGGCTGCCTGGCTCTGAGACCCCTGTTTCCAAGCACCCCCCTTTCCTGTCGCTCCCTCCTCGGGGCCAGAGCCCCCTCCCCCTTCTTTCATAAGCCCCGTCCCCTCCTGTGTCAGGCAGTCATCACTGTGCTTGCCTACAGAGGATAAGAGCGAGGCTCAGAGAGGGCGAGTGACTTGCCCCAGGTTCCACAGCCATGCCTGATGCCGACTCAAGTCTACTCCATTCCCAAACCCATGCCCCTATTTGTTAAAAATAAATAAATCCCGGGGTGCCTGGGTGGATCAGTCGGTTAAGTGTCCGACTTGGGCTCAGGTCACGATCTCACGGTGGGTGAGTTCGAGCCCCACGTCGGGCTCTGGGCTGATGGCTCAGAGCCTGGAGCCTGTTTCAGATTCCGTGTCTCCCTCTCTCTGACCCTCCCCCGTTCATGCTCTGTCTCTCTCTGTCTCAAAAATAAATAAACGTTAAAAAAAAATTTTTTTTAAATAAAAAATAAATCCCCCAACACCCCTATGTGTAGATCACTGCCTCTGGGGTCCCCACCCTGGTCTGTGCAAGGGCTCAGATTTGCTGAGAAACCTAGAAACCCCTGATATCTAAACAGCTCCTTTCCTGCCTGAATCATCCTGCTCTGTCCCTTCTCTCCTCCCTGTTCCCTCCTATCAAAGGAGAAATGAGTTATTTTTCCGGCCTGGGTGGTGACGGGGAGGAAGCTGGTTCCTGCGGCTCCCAATTTGGCGAGGTCTCAGCGGTGACACCACAGCCACCGCCTTCGCCGGCCGGGGGCCAGCTGTCCTCTCGCCAAGGCTGTGGCAAGGCTGCTCCCTCGCCCTTCGGGACAGCTGAGAATTACCGTCATGGCCCTCCCCACCCACAAAAATAAACGGGGCACATGTCCTCAAAGAGACCTCCTGACCACCCCTGTTACAAATTCAGTCCCCTGGTTGAACGCGGTCCTGGCACTATTCTGCTTCATACCATGTAACCGCATCTGTCATTAAATAGTGACCGGTGTGAATATTTACTATTTATCTCATCCACGATGGCGAGGTCTGTGGCCGTTACAAGTGTGTGCTCGGTGAGCCTGGCCACAGCACGCTCACCATGGAAACTGGAAAACAGCACAAACCAGAGATCTCCGGGTGACCGACACGCCACTGAAAAGTGGGTGCCTGGAGACTGTGGGAAGCCATTCCAACTGGCCCTGTCTGAAACATGTCTGGATTCTCTGTGCACCAAGGAAAAAACACACCTTCGTCTTACTCACGCCACTGTTGTTTTAGCTCTGTTTTTCCTGGCAGCCGGTCTAATACCAATGGATACATCTAACCCTAAGCTTTAAACCATAAGGTCAAAGATTTAGACATTTGGCGAAACAAAGCTTGCACGACAAGGAGGGAGCCTGTGACCACACGGAGGGGTGGATGAGTTGGGCCACCGTGAAAAGTACGAGCCAAGAACAAGCAAAATCCTCTCCCCACATCCCCCGCTCCCTGTCCCTGGGTGGGGGCACAAGTGGAGAGTGTTGTCAAAAGAAGGAAATGCTAGATAAGAAAACTGAGCATCCTGGGGCGCCCGGGTGGCTCAGTCAGTTGACCGTCCAACTTCGGCTCAGGTCATGATCTCAAGGCTCGTGGGTTCGAGCCCCGCGTCGGGCTCTGTGCTGACAGCTCGGAGCCTGGAGCCTGCTTCGGATCCTGGGTCTCCCTCTCTCTCTGTCCCTCCCCGACTTGCGCTCTCGCTCTCTCTCTCTCTCTCAAAAAAATGAATGTTAAAAAAAATTTCTTTTTAAAAAGAAAGAGAGCTGAGAATCCTGAACCCGTTCTGCTTTATTCTGTGACTGTGTGGGCATCACACGTTTTGTATCCAGGTGGAAGACAAAAACAAAAACGAAAACGAAACAAAACTCGACAACGAAGAAACCCTGGGATTTTCCTCCTCCATCCAGGCATCCCAGACATCCGGGCAGCCATCTCTGCTGCCCCATGCTCGAGGACCATAGGCAGGAGCACAAGAAGGAAGAAGCGGTCCAGGGGAGATGGGATTTCCAGCTGTAACCTCTGGCCCCAGTTCCTCTCCACAACTCGTGTTTTTCACCTCCCTTCCGCCAGCATCCACTTCTCCTTGACCCCCACGTTTGCCAGACCAGCAGCAGCTACTGTAAGTGGTGAGCCGAGAGTTCTGAGGACCCACCCAAGCTCTCCAGGGTGAAGGACCTGTAGGGAGTATTGATGTCTCTGGGAGCCCGGAATAGAGGGGTGACCACAGTCCCATATTGGCTTCCCATGCTTATCAGAAGTGAGTCAGACTCTCCTCCCTGAAGGGGACCGGAAGAACTTACTTCTGGTTCCACACCGGCCCCGGATACACTGCGATCCGCAATGACAGAGGCACACGAGGTTCCCAGGCGACTTGAACAACACCTGGTTCTTTCGTTCGCCCAACGAATATTCACTGGGCACCTCCTGCGTGGCGGGCTCTGTGCTAGAGGCAGGAACAGGACAGACATGGCCTCTGCCCTCACAGAGTTCACGGACTCCATCTCCAAAATCCAAACCTCCGGCCCACTCCTTGTGTGCGTCTTCAGCCCTCCCCGCCTCCCACAACCCCCCCGCCCAGCTCTTTCCTCAGACTCTCTTCAAGCTCTTAAGCTCGCTCGCTCGCTCTCTGTCTCTCTCACACAGATAGAGACACACACAGAACTTAATGAGTAATTTTCCTCTAAATTCCAGTATCGACAGAAAACAGAAGTGTATGTGCTGCCGTCAGAAAGGGGCCTAACAGACGATAATCGGAGATCAACTCATTGCCAAAGCCATTCATTCGTGCACTCCTGTATTCATTCGTTCAACATGCCTCCCTCTGGCCCCCCGTCTGTGTAGAGCTCTCTGCTGGGCGATACTGGGGACCCAGGGCTGAGCACGGCAGCCGCAGCCCTGCCCTCCTGGGACTCGCCGTCCAGTGGGGGAAACAGAACCCTCCCCAAGTAGTGACAACCCAGAGTGGGCTGGGCCGGGCCGGGGAAGCCTAGGGAGGGCTCAGGGACACCAGAGCGGGGACTGCCCGGCATGGGGAACCAAGAAGGCTTTCGGGAGGAGGGGGGAGCTGGGCTGGCTCAGCCGGTGAACTGAAGTGTGAGTGACCACCGCCAGGGTCACAGGGAAGAGGTGTCCCAGCGCGAACTTGAGCAAACACGGTTTGATTCGAAGGACTGAAAGGGTTTCTGCTGGCTGATGTGTAAAGCAGGAGAGGAAGTGACCTCAAGCTGTCGTCAGAGGCCGGGTCATGTACAGTCTGGACTTTGTCCTTCACAACACAGACCTGCCTGCCACAGGGTAGGGCTCTGATGAGTCACCAGTGGTAGAAGGAGGCAGGCTGGAGAGGGTAGGTTTCATTTCCTTCTTTGGGCCGTGAGAGGGCTGCAGGATATGGAAGGGGGGAGACAGGGAACAACCGTGGAGAGGCACCACTACGCCCCTACACCTCAGTGGATGTGGGGGCGAGGCCTGGCGGGAGAAGATAAAGAGGAAATGCCCGCTCCGGTAGCCAGCCCGTTCTTGGGGAAGGATGGGCCTGTGGCGGTTGCCTGGGGGTTTCTTTCCAGCGTTTTCCTGCCTAGCCTCAGAGTACAGAAGGCGAAAATCCTGCCCCGGGACAGCAATAATAGCTTCTGCCATTTGCGAGGCCACTAAATAAATTGCTTTTTTTAACCGTCTAACTTAATTTCACATAACTTATTTAACCATCACCCCAGGGGTTTCTTTGATCCCCTGTTTTAGGGATGAGAAAAAGGAGGCAAGAGAACTGATCCAGGTGTACCATCACCAGCTATTCGTTGGTGAAACCAGAATCTGAACCAAGAGTCACGTTCCGGAGCCCCTCCTCCCTCCTCCCCTGCCTTCCCTCTCCTCGCTTTCTCTCTCCCTCACCCCTCCTCCCTCCCCTCATCCTTCTCTCCCCTTCCCACCCATTCTGCCCCCCTCCCTCCCACCCAGCCTCCGGGTTCCTACATCAGACCCTTCAGGACAAGGCTTCACATCAGAAAGTTTAGAAGCTCCAGTTCACCGCCAGGGGCGTCCCTGGATAGCAAGCATTTCACTGCCAGGCTCTCCTTCACTGGCAAGATTTTCACTGGTAATGATTTGGGCTGCGTCTCCCAAAACCACAAATGTGCATGCCCTTTGACCCAACAAACTCGCTTCTAGGAAAGCAAGGAACTGACTTCACCACGCAGGCGGGAAATGGCGTGGACTGGGTTGCCCAGGACAGCACCCTCGGCTTGGGCAAAGCACTAGAAACACCCACAAGGCCCGGGCGCTGAGGACAGGTTCAAAACTGATGGTGTCTTCACACAAGGGCAGGACCCAAGGAGAGGGGTTCCAAGGAGACCCCAGACCACCTTCAGGGCTCAGAGGTGGGGAGGGGTCATGGGAGGGGCTGTCTCTTGTCTCAACACACCCATTCCAAGTGGCAACAATCTCCCCCCATCACATCCTCACCTGGGTTCATCCAGACCTGAAATTTTTTTATTTTATTTTTTAAATAAAATTAAATTTTATTTAATTCGGCGATTTTGACAGCATGGCGCTTTGGGCCTTCCCAACTATTTATTGGCCCTTTTTTTTTTTTTTTTTTTGGCAGGGGGAGGGACAGGAAAACCAGCCCCCGAAGGCCCTCCCCCTCCCACTGACCCCATCCCTGAGACCCTTCCCCTTCTTGACCTCGTCTCTGACTCCATCCCTAACCTTCACCTCATCCCGAACTCTCAGCTCCGCCTTGACCCCACTTTTAAGCTTCAGTGACTGAGTATCATTCTCTTTACATGACATGGTTTAGGATCAGGGCTCTTACGGCTTATTTTGAGACAGAGGCTCCATGCCTGTCAAAGAGAAGTCAGGTGTCCTGCGGCGGGGAAGAAGGAAGGTATGGGATGAGACGGGCCCCAAATCTGAACCTCCCATCCGCGGAGGAGGGGGCAGCCTCTGACCAGCCAGACCTCTGAGAGGGGCGGCTGCTGGAGCCACAGTGGCCGGGGGAGCCCTGGAGGAGGGGGAACCCCAGAGGGTGACAGCATGGTCCGGAGGAGGAATGTAGCAGCAACCACAGTTTCCAGGTTCAGAGATAACTCAGCACCCCCGAAACAAGGGTGCCAGAAAATTCAGAGATTTCCCAGAGACTAGCCTCCATGTTCCCATTCAGAAATTCACCTACAAGCCAGGGTGAGAGACATCAGAGCCAGAGGTACCCGCCCACATCCACGCGCCATGGGTGGGCACCGGGTCCAAGCCAAAGAGGTCAGTGGGAGACAAAACCCTCCAAACTGGCCAAAGCCCAAAAGGGGAATTGTCTAGAAAGATAGAAGGGTGTCACAAAACAAGGGTCAGAGCTGCTAGGGGGCCTGGGGGGGACCAGAGCCAGGATGGACACAGCTGGGGACCAGGCGGTCTCCCAAGCTCTGTGCCTGAGTATATGGCTCTCTGGGTCTCTCTGTCAACTCTCAACTCTCTCTCATCTTGCCCTGTCTGTGCTTGTGTTGGCCTCTCATCTCCCTTCATATCTCATCTTCTGTCTCTTGGTATCTGTTTCTCCCTTTGTCTCTCCCTACCTCCCAGTCCCTGAGTGTCTCTATTTCTCTCACCTCTGCCTCTGTCTCTCTTGGTGTCTCTCTCTCTCTCTTTCTCATCCTTTCCCCTGTTGTATGTTGCTCTATAACCATCATCACCAGCGGACGTGATGGTGTCCTATGTGTTAATCTGTTAACATCTATTTCCCTCCAGCAGAAGGTGGGCTTCACGAAGGCAGAGATATTTGTCTGTATTATTTCCTCCTGCATCTCCTATGCCAGGAATATTGCCTGATTCAATAAATACATGTTGGGGGGGGGGCATCTGGGTGGCTCAGTCAATTAAGCATCCGACTCTTGATTTCAGCTCAGGTCACAATCTCATAGTCCATGAGATCGAGCCCGAATCTGGCTCTCTGTGCGGCTGGTACACAGCCTGCTTGGAATTCTCTCCCTCCCTCTCTCTACCCCTCCCCTGCTCACGCATACACACAGACATGCACTCTCTCTCTCTCTCTCAAAATAAATAAACTTTTAAAAATTATAAAATGAATCTAGGTTGAATGAAGAATGGGTGAATCATCATTCTCACCAACATTATTATTTCATGACAAGCATAAAACAACGATAATAGTTGTTATAGCTGCTGTTTATTGAGTACAAACTATAATACCAGGAATCGGGCTAAATAAATAGTTGCTTGTTTAAACCTTACCAACACTCCTGTGAGGGGAGTACTGTTATGTCCATTTTTCAGATGAGGAAACTGAGGCCCCAGGAGGAGAAGCAGCTGGCCCAATATGAGCCCAGGCCTTGTCTGGCTCCAAAGTCCAGAGGGTTTGGGAAGGGACGGGGACGAGGGTGGGGGGGTGGTTTAAGACTTTGGCATCTGTGCCAATTTCAGGTTGGAATCTCAGCTCTGGCACACAGCAACCTCAACCTTTAAAAAATGAAATAAATCAGGGGCGCCTGGGTGGCTCAGTTAAATGTCCAACCCCAGCTCAGGTTGTGATCTTGTGGTTTGTGGGTTTGAGCCCTGCATCAGGCTCTGTGCTGACAGCTCAGAGCCTGGAGCCTGTTTCATATTCTGTGTCTCCCTCTCTCTCTCTCTCTCTCTCTCTCTCTGTCCCTCCCACACTGGTGCTCCGTCTCTCCCTTTCTCTCAAAAATAAATAAACATTAAAAATTTTAAAAATAAATAAACATTAAAAAAAAATTTTTTTTTAATGAAATAAGTCAGTCAGAGAAAGACAAACATCAACTTCACTTAGGTGGAATTTAAGAATCAGAACACAGGGAGGAGAGACGTACCAAAAAAAGACTGCTACAAACAGAGAAGGAGCTGGCAGCTGCCAGAGGGGAGGTAGGGAGGTGGGGGGGGGGGGGGGAGGGCGGGGGTGGAGGTGGAGGGAGTAGGTACAGGGGATTAAAAAGTACACTTGTTATGATGAGCGCGGAGAAGTGTAGAGAATTGTTGAATCACTATACTGGACTCCCGAAATTAACACCACGCCGTGTGTTAATTACACTGGAATGAAAGAGAACAAAGCAACCGCTGAATCTCTGCCCGCAGCCCGGGGAGATGCCACTCCTCTCACCCATACCCAGGCCTCCGGTAGTCCCCGCGCGCAGGCGCAGAGGAGCACCACCCGCAGGGCAGCCCCGCCCCTCCCAGCCCGGGCTGCACACCCGTGTGGAACTTCCACTCCACACCCAGGCTCCGCGCGAGCGCCGGTGCAGTCCCGGGGATTCCTGGGTAGCAGTTCCAAGCCCGGGCGGTGGCCCAGCAAACCCGGGAGGAGGCTCGGCCCCAGCGGCGACCCGGAGGAACCCAGGATGGTGTGGCCGCCGCCGCCGCTGCTGTCGCTGCTGTGCCTGCTCTGGGCGCCCACGAGAGCAGGTGAGTAACCCGTTCGACCTGGCGGCCACTGCTTATTCCCCCACCCTCCCCCATCCCCCTCTGCACCAGCGGGGTGCTCGGCCTCCCGGGTTCCCCGCCGCCCCGGGTCTGGAGGAATTTGGGTCCCGGGAAGGGCTCAGGCCAGACTTCGATACACCGATACACCACCGTAGGGCCATCAGTCAATGGGAGAATCTCAGCGGAGGATGACTCCTCCATGCCCAGCCATTCACCGTGGCCGGATGTGCTTCCCTGACTCCTGCGGCCCGCCGATCGGGGACAGAGAATCTTGATGGGGAACAGGAAGGCGGTGGCACAAAACTCCCCCGAATCGCTTCTGACCCCTATTGTATGGCTCTAAGGGCATTAGTATTTTCATCCCCGCTGGACAGAGAAGGCAAGTGCATTCCAGAGAAGCCAAGTCACTTGCCTAGGCTAGCCAGCAAGTGGCAGAGCCGGGGGCTGGCCCCGGGGCTGGTCTACCCTGCGGCCGGCCCTTCTAGGCTCGTGTCCAGTATGAAAGCATGCGTGCATTCATTCCCCACACTTGTTTATGGAGCGCTTACTGTGTGTCAGGCAGTGTGCCAAGCCCTGGGGATACAGCCTTGAAGTCAGACGGCCCTGAGCTCAGGAGCGTTTCCTAAGCTCTCTGTTTCCATAAAACATGTTGAGGGTGGGGAGGGATTCTTACCTATCTCCTAAGACTGTGTCTTGGGAGGTTGCTGACCAGTGTTGTACTTGGTAAGAACAATAAGCATAACTCGTATGAACAATATTAATACCGAATACAGACTTGGGAAGTGTGGGAACTGTTGAATCACGATACCGGGGAAGCCACAGTCCCTCATCTCGGCATTTCCCAAAAGGTGATTCCCAGAACACAGGGCACTTCTCCCGAGGCTTGAGGAGTTCGTGTAGAGCTACCAACCTAAACCGTTTAAGGAGATCCCCAATATGTGGTCCTACTGTGACCTCCAGTTACAGATGAGGAGACTGAGGCACAGAGAGAGGAAGTAACTTGCCCAAGGCACCAGCAAGAAGCAGCAGACCCATGGGGCGCCTGAGTGGCTCAGTCAGTTAAGCGTCCAACTTCGGCTCAGGCCATGATCTCACGGCCCATGAGTTCGAGCCCCGCCTCAGGCTCTGTGCTGACAGCTCAGAGCCTGGAGCCTGCTTCAGATTCTGTGTCTCCCTCTCTCTCTGACCCTCCCCCAGTCGTGCTCTCCATCTCTCTCTCTCTCACACACAAATAAACATTTAAAAAATTTAAAAAAAAAAAAGTAACAGACCCAATGAGTGAACCAAAATTGGACAGCCCCCCCCCCCCCCCTCCACCAGGGCAGCAGGAGAGACCAGCCCCGGGGCTAGGCAAGTGGCTTGACCCTCAGGAACGCACTTGCCCTCTCTGTCCAGTCCAGTGGGGATGAAAATACTAATCATGCACATCTCGTGGGGCATTAGGACGGGGTTGCAGGAGGCCACCTGTAAGGAAGCGGCTCAATGCCTGGCACAGAGTAGGCAGGTCCTGGCACAGAGTAGGCACCCGCGTGTGGTTAGTACACTCTACTCAGTGTGGAGGAGACCTGCCCTCTGGTGGAGGAAAGCACCAGAGCGGGAGACTCACTTGCTCATTGGACCCCACATTAGCGCCCTGTGTTCCAGCTGTGCCCTCCTCCACGCTCCCAGCGCCTCTGCGTGCTACCTCCCAGCTCCCTCTTCCTCACAACACAGTACTATTCACGTTGATAGAGTCATTGGCAGGTGCTAATCCCTTTACATAGATTTCATCACCTCATCTGCCCGGCAACCCTACGCTGCTATAATCACACCCGTTTCACAGATGAGAAAACTGAGGCTCAGAGCAGTGAAACCACCCACGCGTAGGCCCACAGCTAATGAGTAGCAGTGCTGGGGTTCAAAGAACTTAACTCTTTCCCACCTTCTCCATTATCTGTATTAATAATAAGAATGCATAGAAAAAAAAATGCGTAGGATTTTATTTATTAAAATCAGTAAGAAACCAATTTGACAATAAATTTCATATTAAAAAATAATAAAACAAAATCAATAAGAGTCAGTACCTATATTGAGGGCCTACTGTGTGCTGGGGCCCTAGGTCGAAAGATTTTTAGTTTTGTTTTTTTTTAAGTATTTACTTTTGAGAGAGCAGAGTGAGAGAGAGCTGGGGGGGGGGGGGGGGGCCGGGGTTGAACGCAGAGAGACAGAGGGACAGAGGATCTGAAGCAGGGACCCCACACTGACAGCAGCAAGCTGGATGCAGGGCTTGAAGCCGTGAACGCACGAGATCATGACCTGAGCCAAAGTCTCACGCTCAACCGTCAACCCCAACCGACCGAGCCTCCCAGGCGCCCCTAGGCTGAAAGACTTTAATACAGAGCCTTGTGGGTTAGAGGTCAGACCCCAGGGTTCAAAGCCCACTTCAGCCATTTACCCTCTCCGTGACCTGGAGCAAACGACTCTGCCTTGGTTTCCCCATCTATAAAGTGGGGCTGACAGCCGTGCTGGCCTCAAGGAGCTGTTTAGGGACTCAATGCTGAGAGATAGATGAAGCACTCGAACATACCCCACGTTACAAATTAGGGAAAAGAATCAGAGGGTTTAAGTAACCTGCCTGAAGCCTCACAGCACAGATTGGAAGGGATCCAAAATCCTTGGATTATAATCACCAGCCTTCTTGTGCCAGGATCTCCTACAAACCTTCTCCGGATCGGGGGTCCATGCCCAATAAAAGTAATAATAATACCGTATTTCATGGATTCTAAGATTCAAGAGTTTCTGCCCCTTTTCCCACCCCTCAGTGAGTCATGCTGTAAGTGACAGTGTCACAGCGGGACTGATGATACAGAGCTGACAGAAACCTTCTGGAACTAGTTATCGGTGATAGTTAATGCACGGCCTCGTGCCCTTTGAAATGGGTTCAATGGCAGGTTTAAGTTTTTAACTACAATTAAACACATCGATGATGCTGAGATCGGGGGAATACGGTAATAACAGCCCAGTGAAGTGGCCCGGACGGGTTGGAGACCCAGAGCGAGCGGCCTCCCGGATGCCCCTCGCGTGGAGCGTCCAGACCACAGGCGCCGGGTCTGACCCCCGCCTCCCCGCAACCCTCCCTCCCCCCGCCTTTCCCCCGCAGGGACCGGGACGGTCGATGTGCAGGCGCCCGCGCAGGTGCGCGGCTTCCTGGGCGACACGGTGGAGCTGCTGTGCAAACTGCCGCCCCTGGAGCACAAAGTGCAGGTGACGCAGGCCACGTGGACGCGGCGGACGGCGGCGGGGGACGACCTCAACGTGGCGGTCTTCCACCCCACACAGGGCTCCAGCTTCCCCGAGCCCGGGCGGCTGGAGTTTGTGGCCGCCAGGCCGGGCGAGGAGCTGCGGGACGCGTCGCTGGCCCTGCGAGGGTTGCGCGCCGAGGACGAGGCCAATTACACCTGCCGGTTCGCCATGTTCCCCGACGGCAGCAAGAGCGCGCGCACCTGGCTCCGCGTGCTGGGTGAGGCGAGGAGCCGGGAGGGGATGATGGGGGGCTACCTGATCTCAAAGGAATACAAACGAGTGATTTTTTTTTTAAGTTTATTTATTTTGAAAGAGAGAGAGCACACGAGTGGGGGAGAGGCAAAGAGAGAGAGAGGGAGAGGGAGAAGGCTCCACACTGTCAGCACAGAGCCCGATGCGGGGCTCAAACCCACCAACCGTGAGACCATGAGCTGAGCGGAAACCAAGAGTCGGACACCTAACCGACCGAGCCAACCGCCCCTGTTTAGTTTTGAGAGAGAGAGACACAGAGCGTGAGCAGGGGAGGGACAGAGAGAGAGGAAGACACAGAATCCAAAGCAGGTCCCAGGCTCTGAGCTGTCGAGCCTGATGCGGGGCTCAGACTCACCAACAGTGAGATCACGACCTGAGCGGAAGTCAGATGCTTAACTGACCGAGCCACCCAAGCGCCCACCAAAAAAGTGATCTTAATGCTGTGGTCATAGGCTTGGCATCAGAATATTTTCATTATCAAATTCTGAATTGAGCCCTCCGGTTCCTCCTGGATGGGGTGCACCCCTGATAGCAATCCCAAAGCCAAGTATTCCAAGAGGAAGGATGGTCTGTCCCTGCGCCCCAGACCGGCCGTGACTGCTTTAGAATAGACCGCAGACACCAAAGCCACTGTCGTGGGAAAACCTGAGAAAATGTCCTTTTTGGAAGCCTCCGGGAGGTGCTGGCCGTGAACCCGAGGAGGCCGTCCTGATAGGAGATGATCGCAGGGACCATGTGGGTAGGGCTCACAATACCGAGCAGCAGATCAAGAAAAAATTAATCCACCTCCTAACTTCAGTATCCTTCAGGCCGTGGACCCCATTCTGCAGCATGTACTATGATTCTTTATGTGAATCAGAAACAACCGGAAGCCCGGCCTTTTGTGCCTGCAATGGGTCCCTCTGGAACTCCATGCCAGCAGAGATAGAAACTAGTGTTAATTTAAAGTAATATTTCTGTTAATAATTTACTTGTTGCAGATACCTAGAAGACCGGGTAACAGTTGTTTTGGAAATTTTATGTATTTTACATAAAATTCTCAGTATTTTACAAAAAAAAAAAAAAAACCCAACCAGTGAGTCAAATTCAAGAGAAATCTCCAGTCCATAATAACATTACAGCAACGGGCAATAATGAGGAAGGAACCAAGTGAAACCCCAGGTTTGGGAATCACCAGAATGACGATAAAGAGATGGTCAAGGGGCGTCTGGGTGGCTCAGTCGGTTAAGAGTCCGGCTTCAGCTCAGGTCATGATCTCACGGTTCGTGGGTTCGAGCCCCGCGTCGGGCTCTGTGCCGACAGCTCAGAGCCTGGAGCCTGCTTCGGATTCTGTGTCTCCCTCTCTCTCTCTGACCCTCCCCCATTCATGCTCTGTCTCTCTCTGTCTCAAAAAAAATAAATAAACATTAAAAAAAAATTTTTAAATAAATAAATAAATGTTTAAAAAATTATAAATAAATAAAGGAGAGAGAGAGAGATGGTCAAGATGGGTTTGGAGTCAGAACTGTGTGAAAGTCTAGCTGTGTCCATTACAACTGTGTAACCTTGAGCCCATCACTTCCCATCTCGACCTCCAGGACGCTACCAGCCCTCCTCTCCTCCATGAAGCCCTCCTTCACTGCTACCCCAGACTGGGGCACTCCCTCTGGGCTCCCCCATCCCAGCCTGGCCCACTCTGGGTTGCCACTACGTGGGGAATTCTGTCTTCCCCCTGGACTGTATACCCCATGAAGGCAGGGCTGGGGCTGTCCCAGTCATGCCTGGGTCCCCAACACTGCCCGTCATATTGCCAGGCAAGGTATTCACGTCCCAATTACAATATTGTTTATCAAGCAGTTATTATGTGCCCACTACCATTTTAAGAGCCTTCCCTGCATAATCTCATTGCCTGTGAGCCTATCATTATCTCCCGTTGACAGGCAAGGAAACTGAGGCACAGACGTGCCCAAAGCCACCCGGTGGCTCGGGGACAGAGTTGGGATTTGAACCTGGCCCTCAGCTAGCTTCCCCCGTCTGCTGCTGAGATGTCTGTTGAACGACCGCGGGCGAGGACTGACTGGTCCCTTTTGCTTCCCTCCACAGCCCGGCCGGAGAACGCGGCTGAGACGGAGGAGGTCCCGCCCGGCCCGCTCAGCCTGGAGCCTGTGCCCGTGGCCCACTGCGTCTCCCGTGGGGGCCGCCCGCCCGCCCGGATCTCCTGGTCATACCCGGACGGGAAGGCCAATGACAGCCTGGTGCCAGGACACCTGCCTGGCACGTTCGACGTCATCAGCCTCTTAACCTTAACACCCTCCAGCCAGGCAGATGGCCAGAACGTCACCTGCAAAGTGGAGCATGAGAGCTTCAAGGAGGCCGTCCTGCTGTCTGTGACTCTCGCTGTGCCTTGTGAGTGTACCCAAATGTGAGCAGAGGCAGGGACCGCCACGCGAAGGCCTCTGTCTCTCCCGGCTCCCTTGAGCACAGTCTACACACGCCGCCTCCACCCGCTTCCCGAGCCGACTGTCTACACTGACCTTGCCTATTGCTACAGGGTTTCCCGCGTTGTCTACGCCAACCCCCTTGTCCGCTTTCTACACTGTTTCGCCATCATCTCTGCCGGACATGCGGGCTGCGGACCCGACTGCCCCCATTGTCTACACCCGTCACTTGGCCGCCAGCTCTGGGAAGCTGTCACTGTTTCCCGGGTTGTCTAGCCTGGCTCCTGTGACGTCTGTCTGCATTGACATTTTGACCTTACATTTTCTATGCTGCTTCTCCTGGGTACTCTCTCACACTGGCCCCCGATGGTGTCTACACTGGCTCATCTAAGGGGCTGTGTCCTCCCTTCACTGTCTATACTGAATACTCCCTCCAAGAAGTTGCCACACTGATTCCCTCGGGCACTGTCTACACGGGGCACCCTCAACATTGCCACTGGGTCCGAGGGAGGAGGGGATCGACACGGGCTCCGCCCCACACAAAAAAACACTGTCTCGCTGGCCTTCCCCCTGGGGACTTTGAAACGTCTTCCTGGTCCATCACATTTAGGATGGAAAAACAGCAGCTGAAGCAGGGTCATCCAGGATGCTTTCCAGCAGGACTTGTCAGAGCCTTGAATATGCTCCTGTGTGTTATGAGTGTCTAAGAGGCCTTTTCTCACAGGATACCCGAGGCACACAAGGACCTGGCTTGTCCGGGAAAACGAGTAGAGAGCAGCAGGTCCCGAAAAGCCTTCTCAGCACCCCGCTGTCTCCCATGCTGCCGAGGACTTCTGGTCTTTTATTCTGAGGGAATCCATTGCCCCAGACTCCTGACAGGCCTATCTTGAGCTGAGCCTGAAACCCACTGAGGCCTTTCCTCATTATGACACGATCCCACATGTCCCTAGGCTGCTCTGAAGAGTCCCTGTCTCTGAGCCCGTGCGTCTGTTTCCCTCAGACCCCCCTGAGGTCTCCATTTCCGGCTATGATGACAACTGGTACCTCGGCCGCAGCGAGGCCACCCTGAACTGTGATGTCCGCAGCAAACCAGAGCCCACAGGCTACGACTGGAGCACGTGAGTCCTGGGTGGGTCTGGGCCCGTGGGTCTGAGGGAGGAGGGGGCTGGGGGCTGGGCCCGTGGGTCTGAGGGAGGAGGGGGCTGGGGGCAGGACTCCTGGGTCTGAGGGAGGAGGGGCTGGGGGTCTGGACTCCTGGGTCTGAGGGAGGAGGGGGCTGGGGTCTGGACTCCTATATCTGAGGGCTTGGGGCCTGGACTCCAGTGTCTGAGGGAGGAGGGGCTGGGGGGACTGGGTCCCTGGGTCTGAAAGGGGAGGGGCTGGGGGCCTGAACCCCTGGGTCTGAGGGAGGAGGGGCTGGAGGCCTAGACTCCTGGGTGTGAGGGAGGAGGGGCTGGGGGTCTGGACTCCCGTGTCTGAGGGAGGAGGGGCTGGGGGCCTGGACTCCTGGGTCTGAGGGAGGAGGGGCTGGGGCTGGATTCCTGGGTGTGAGGGAGGAGGGGCTGGGGGCCTAAACTCCTGGGTGTGAGGGAGGAGGGGCTGGAGGCCTAAATTCCTGGGTCTGAGGGAGGAGGGGCTGGGGCTGGACTCCTGGGTGTGAGGGAGGAGGGGCTGGGGGCCTGAACCCCTGGGTCTGAGGGAGGAGGGGCTGGAGGCCTAGACTCCTGGGTCTGAGGGAGGAGGGGCTGGGGCTGGACTCCTGGGTCTGAGGGAGGAGGGGCTGGAGGCCTAAACTCCTGGGTCTGAGGGAGGAGGGGATGGAGGCCTAAACTCCTGGGTCTGAGGGAGGAGGGGCTGGGGGTCTGGACTCCTGTGTCTGAGGGAGGAGGGGCTGGGGGCCGGACTCCTGGATCTGAGGGAGGAGGGGCTGGGGGTCTGGACTCCTGTGTCTGAGGGAGGAGGGGCTGGGGGCCGGACTCCTGGATCTGAGGGAGGAGGGGCTGGGGGGCTGGATTCCTGGGTCTGAGGGAGGAGGGGCTGGGGGCCTGGACCTCTGGGTCTGAGGGAGGAGGGGCTGGGGGCCTGGACTCCTGGGTCTGAGGGAAGAGGGGCTGGGGGCCTGGACTCCTGGGTCTGAGGGAGAAAGGGCTGGGGGCCTGGACCTCTGGGTCTGAGGGAGGAGGGGCTGGGGTCTGGATTCCTGGGTCTGAGGTGAGGAGGGCTGGGGGCCTGACTCCTGGGTCTGAGGGAGGAGGGGCTGGGGGCAGGACTCCTGGGTCTGAGGGAGGAGGGGGCTGGGGACAGGACTCCTGGGTCTGAGGGAAGAGGGGCTGGGGGCAGAACTCCTGAGTCTGAATGAGGAGGGAAGCGCAAGAAAGTAAAAAGAGAAAGTTGACTTTAGGCCCCAGTAAAATTTCTGTCTGGTGTGCACAGCGTATGAGGGGGTTTAGTTCAGGTTCACCATTATACCTGCTCTTTTCTGTTGTCTGCTGTGCACTGGTGGTCATGGACCCATGTGACATCTACACTCTGGGCCTAGGAAGCACTATTACCAGGGTTAAAGATAAGCTGGGGCCCGGGGGCGCCTCAGTCGGTGAAGCCTCCGACTTCCACTCAGGTCACGATCTCACGGGTCGTGAGTTCGAGCCCCACGTCGGGGTCGGTGCTGACAGCTCAGAGCCTGGAGCCTGCTTCGGACTCTGTGTCCCCCTCTCTCTCTGCCCCTCCCCTGCTCGCACTCTGTCTCTCTCTCAAAAATAATAAACATTTTTTTTAAATTAAAGAAAAAAGTTAAGTTGGGCCCCAATAGGCGCAGTCCTTTGCGGGGGGACCCACAGCACAAGGGGACAGAAATACCTCCAAACCGACCCTCTTAACCTCTGGGCTGTGCCACCTCCCCACCCCCACCTGTCATGGGTCACCTCATATAATCTGCTCAAGTCAGTTTGACGGATGCAGGTGCTGTCCCCATTACAGAGCAATCAGATTTCTTCAAGTTCATGCCAAGGTCAGGGTTAAGAGTGAGGAAAGAAAAAGGCAGAGGGACGGATAGCCTTTCATAGTCTGTATTGGGCTTTCGTGCTTGTTACAAAATAACTTAACGACCATTATGGAAACTTGAGATAATCCAGTTATGAGCAAGAAGAAAATAGCACCCGTAGTCAATTGGACACAGCCACCTCCAGAAATATCCACCGTTACCCTTTGTTATACGTCCTTCCCGCTTCTAATACTTCGAACCCATCCTTCTATACTTCTAAACAAAAACGTGCTATAGGTCCAGTTTTGAAACTTTCCCCTTATTGCATGAACGCCTTTCTGGGTCCCAGCACATAGATCCACATCCCCTTTCCCCCCAGCGTTTCCTTAGGGGAAGTTATAGACGTACACAAAAGACGTTAAGAATTTTCCAGCGAACGCTCAAAAACCCACCACGTGGATTCTCCCGCTGACATTCTGCTGACCTGCTCTATCGCGTTTCTGTCCATCGGTCCACCCCTCCCTCCACCCACCAATCTTTTACCTTTCCTGCATTTCAAAGCATCCACGGTCCCCTTTGCAGTGCTGCTGGGGTTCCGTCCTAGATGCATGCCATCACTGATTTAACCAGTCCTGAACGTGGGCTCACTTCCCGTTTGCACCACGCAGATGCAGCAGTGGGACCGTCCCCGCCTGTCCGTGTCTGTGCAGAGCCACAGTCGAGTCCCTACCGCCAGTCAAAGGAGTCTCGGTCAAAGCTTTTCCAATGGTGTTGGCAGACGCCCTTACTGTCCTGCCTCAAACCACAAGCCGCGATTCAGGCTCACGAGCCCCATGGCCGGGTTTCCGTCCCAGCTCTGCAGAATGCCCAAAACTCCATGCTGGCGTCTTCATCCATTAAACCAAAGCTTTTTGACTGTTTACGGTGTGCCAGATCCCATTGGCCAACATACCTTGGCAAGTAAGACAGGCCAAATCCCCTCCCCTCCTGGCCCTTCCATTCTAGTGGGGAGGGAAAGGATAAACAGAGTAACACTGTAAAGCGCGCTGTGTCAGATGAGGATAAGTGCTGTGAAAGAGGGAAAGCAGGGGAGGGAGGCGCTACAGTTGAAACAGGGTGGCCAGCGAAGGTGTCACTGAGGTGACATCGGAGCAGAGGCCTGAAGGAAGGGGACGATGAGCCGTGCTGGCATCCAGGGGATGAGCACTCCCGGCAGAGGGAACAGCATTCCTGCCAGAGGGAACAGCACATGCAAAGCCCCCGAGGTGGCGGCATACCTGGAGCCTTTGAAGATAAGGAGGCCACTGTGGATGCAGAGCCAAGGGGAGAGGAACAGACAGTGGGGTCAGTGGTATTGCAGCCAGCTCATGGGGTCTGTGGCCGGGTAAGCACTTGGGGTTACCGCCGAGTGACGCAGCAGCCACAGGAGGGCTCTGAACAGCGGAGGGTGGTTCTAACGAGATGTCTCCGGCCACTGCAGCGGAGGCGGGGAGCCCTGTGAGCAGGCGGCCACAGCAGCCCAGAGCAGGGGGTCAGCCCCGGCGGGGGTGGCCGGGGAGGGCGCGGAGTGGTCAGAGTCTGGAGAGGTTTTGCAGGTGGGGCGGTCGGCACCTGCTGATAGGCTGGGTGTGGGCACGAGAGGAAGAGTCGGGGAACTTTCAGGGCTTCTGTCGGCTTCGCTCAGAAACGGGGGCGTGAGCTTCATACAATCAGGGCTCACACCTCCCGCTTCCTCACCCGTCCTTGTCTCCCCAGGACCAGGGGTCCCCTGCCACCCTCCGCTGAGCCCCAGGGCTCGCACCTCCTGATCCGTACCGTGGACGAGTCAATCAACACGACTTTCATCTGCCACGTCACCAACGCCCTCGGGACTGGCCAGGCAGAAATGACCGTCCTGGTCAGAGGTGAGGAGCCCCCCCCCCCCCAACCCTGCCCCGGGTGGAGAGAACAGAGGGACGGAAGGAGGAGGTGACAGCAGGATCCCTTCTGAGGGAGAAGTGTGGAAGCGGTCCCCTGGCTAGGGAGTCTTCAGCCACAGGACCGCTCTCTGATTCCCATTCTACCCCTCATCCCCCCTCCCGAAAGGACCAGTGGAGCCCTCTTTACTCTGTTAACTCAC